>NC_044244.1:105573755-106183200 GCF_003957555.1 Calypte anna | reverse complement strand
ATGATGCATTTATCAGAATAAGTATTATGGTGCCCTATTTCTTCCAGAAAACCTGTTCCCAGTGTGAAGCTTAGGGATGTCTACACTGATCTTCCAGAAGTTGTGTTCTTCCCTACATGAGCATGATGGACGCCAAGGGGACTGCCCACACTCTTGATCCTGAAAAGGGATCCTTGATATGGACAATCCTTGATATGGACAAGGAGGATTCACTAAGAGGATGATGATCGACAGATGTGTGCCAGCTACCCCTGGCCTGAGGCAGAAGAATTTGTGGAGACTCAGACTCTTCCCATGAACTCTTGCCGGTACCCTGTAGTGTCTCTGAATTGCTGGATGCTTAAATCTGTACAAGCCTCTGTTGAGAGGCATACTTGAAAAAGTTGGATTGGACTAAAAGCAAAAAACTCCACCTTCATTCCTGAACCTTAGGAAGGAAATCTGGTTGGGAACCCTGAGGGACTTCCGATGTAGGATGAAAACCTGGCAAAACTCTAATTTGCCTTTTTCAGGAAACAAGCTTTATCTACTAGTCAGGGTATTACTGGCCCTTCTTTTTTTATGGAGATGAAGTTTCAAGCAGGGAGATCTTATGAAGGTATTTCAGAGCATTCCCCGCCAGAAGCATAAAGCCTGTCTCAAAAGCTCAGGACTTGGCTATTCCAGAGAGAGGTGTTCAGTACCCAGCCTTCAGGTGTAGAGGTTTCAAGGATGTGAGAGGAGCTAAGGTCACCACTGGGCAAAAGAAGAGGGAAATCTCCCCATGAGCTTGAAGAACACCCTGGGGGCAGCAGTGCTGCAGATGGAGAGCCCACTGGCAGTGGAGAGGTCCTCAGGTGATGGCAGGGTACACATCTGGGGGTGACATGCATGTCCCAGGGCCCGTGTCCCTAGCTGCTTGTCCAGAGACAATCCTATGTAGGAGAAATGGCCCTAAATCTTTGGTGTCCATGATCCTTCCCTGGCAGTGACTAGGTGATCATCTTTTAATAGTGCTGCAAAGATTATATTGATTTTCCAGGCTTTATTCACAAGAAACATATTGGCCATTCTGCAACAGTGAGAATTAAAGTCTTGGTTTGCTTATTTAATTTTAGCAGGAAGACAATTCCCTGCAGGTCTGGAAAACTTGATATATGTCATCTTTTGAGCTGACATAGAACACCCCAAAAAGGAGGTTGTTTCACCTCTGCATTGATGTCTCCATCTCAATTACTAACAAGACTGGTACAATTAAAAGTGATTGGTACAAGATCACAGAACAAGTTTAGGCAACCAGAAGTCTCATTCTCTATTTAATGCATTTTTTAATGTAATTTTTAAAATATTATGTATGAGCCCATAGCATTTACCTAAAACACAAAACAAAACTAGAAAAGCAGATAGGTTGAGAATAACTCTTCCAGCTGACTGAAAGCAGGGACATCTGGTGCCTTCATCCTCCTTACAGGGTAGGGTATGGATGAGAAGAAAGATGTTTATTTTCTGCCTGTGAGAAGATGAGCAGAGCACACACTGGGGAAAAGGATGGGGGAGCCTGCAGTACCTCTGAGCACCTCCAGTCAGGAGAGGGGGAGCCCAGAGCAGATTCCAGGATGCCTGAGCCTGGAGGCACAGGCTTGAGCCCAGGGGTATGTATCAAGCATCCACACATCATGATGCATCCATGATCAAACTTACCTTAAATACTATCATGCCAAGAGCCAAACTCAACAGTGCATCCTGAAAGGAAGAAACTGAGAGTTCCAATTTTAGACCATTTCAGACCCTACAATGCACTCATTTCTGGTTTTAGAGCCTGCCTGTGTTTTGTCAAGCTGCTGGCTGTTGGGGAAGAGAACTTGTCTCCTCCACTCACAAAATCCCTGGCTCTTATCTCCTGGCCTTCATGAGCTGGAGGTACTGGGACCAAGGAGTGTGTGATGGAGTGAGGGGTTCAGCATTTCTCCCATGCCAGAGTAACCAGCAGGAGCAGGAGGAAGAGGCCACCTACTTCTTAAAGTAGCAGTCCAGAAACTGAGGGCAACACCAGGGTGGGACCAGTGAGGGTGAGGGGTGAGGACTGCACACAGTGGCACAGGACACAGATTATATATGGCTGGTCAGGTTGACCTCAAAGCCATATTGTTTTGGTTTTTTTTTTCCCAGAGTACCACGCCAACTCTCCTTTTGTAGTGACAGAAGTTTGCAGACACCACCCCTCTATCAGCTTTCAGGGTATGTGCCAGGGCCCCTGCCACCTGGGATCTTGGATGCCTTCTGCATCTCTGCTGATACATCCTTTGCAAGCTACCTTGATAATGCAGAATATAAGTCCAAGAAAGAGGTACAATCCAATGATAGTCATGGCCAAGGGATTGTGATCAGGTCTCACCATGCTCCCTGAAGGGATGGTCCTCCATGGAAGTAAACCATCTGAGTCCTCCAGAAACTCCAGTAGGGTCAGGGCTAGAAAACCTGGATCTTACACTGATGAGATAAATACAGGCTTATCCCAAAAGTGAGTTTTGTGAAAAGACAGAGTGTTCAGTTGTTTTGAATTCTGCCCTCATGCAGGGACACACACACACACACCTAGATGCAAGAATTGTCCTTCCAGTAGAAGTGGTGTCTTCCTGCCTTTGGAGCCTAGCACAAATCAAGCCCTCTAATGCATCACTTTGGCCTCAAAATATTTTCTCTTTTTACCTGTTTTCTCTTTCCAACCCCTTCAACTTGCACCCATTACACCAGTTGCTTTCTCTTAACGGTAAGACTTTATGTAGTTTTGTTCCTACTATTCACAAATGTTACTGTTTGAATAGTTACTTTTTGCATAGATGTCTGCTCAGATTGAATATTTGGAAAATACCAGACCAGGTGGTTAGGACACGTACAGAAAACAAGCCATGGAGAAGTAAAACAAAAAAAGTTTTTCTGTGCAAATATTATTTTTTTTATGTTTCCCACAGAGGCACAGGGCTCTTCATAGGGAAATCTGATTGATCAGAATCTAGCAAAATGACTGTTTGTTGAGGATTTGTGTTTTACTGCCTTTTCAAAAATGCAGCCAAATTTGGAGAAATTATAACAAAATTATAATAATGCGAGCTTTGCTCAGTAAAGTGTTTGTTAATTTTAGCAGTTTCATTCCCTGACAATTCTGTTTTTCTGGGGTTTGGTCCAGAGCCAACTTTTGATACATACAGAGAAACTTTTGATACATACAGAGAAAAACCTCTGCAGCTACAATTTTCTTTTGGCTGACATGGGAGTCTTTTGACTTCCATTCAGTTCTTGAGGAGAGCTTTGGCTTTTTCACTCACGGGAGGGAGTCAAGAGGATGAGAATTATCCTGCTTGGAGGTGATGAAGGAGTATAACTGGTTGGGGAAACTGGCTTGGACAGTTGGAAAACAGGCAAAGAGGAGAAAGAAACTGGACTTGGGAGTCAGAGTGGGGGGTATGGGGTACCTGGGGTCTGTGCCAGGGAGCCCTGTGTGGTGAGATGAGAGATGATCAGGGCTGGGACTTAGAACACAGGTGGGGGTAGGAGAAAACGGTGGGGGAAAAACAGGGACACGAAGCCAGAAGCTTGGACGAGGCAGGGTTAGAGGAAAGGGTCGGGCAGAGGGACTGGTCAGGGCAAGTCCTGCCTGAGCATGAATGGGGTGAAGAATTTTTACCTCTGCAAGAAATGCGGTGGCACTCAGAGATGCAGATAGTCTCAGCTGCATCTGGCATCAGTAAGGGGAAATGCTTTGCACTGATGAATTACAGGTAATGCCAATATACTACAATACAACAAAGGCCCCGTATTAGTTACTAATTTTGACCATGACCCTGTGCCTCAGTTCATCTCAGCAACATCTTCTCTCTCAATTCATCTGCTGCACTTTACACAGGAGTGGTGGATGTAAATACTTGAGAGGAACTCCGATGCTGCTGTGCCCATGGAAAGGCCTATGAGGACACTGATAATTCTCCACACAAATGGAATTGTGTCTAGTAAATAAGATATACAGACACACACCAAGGAGGGATGAGAAGCTAAATACTGAAAGCTGCTGTCTAAATCAGTGTAACTGATGTTGAGTAAGGCGAAGGACTCTCAGAAAGTATGAAGCTCACACACCCAAAAGGAAACAGGGGGGCCTGAACATCTTCCTTCACATCATGCCGGATCTGTCAGACAAGGAGGCTCCCCAAGGAGATGTGGCAGGTTCCTGGGGGCAGCTTTGAGGCACCATCCTCTATCCCTACATCCCTACAGACAGGAAAGCCCCTGACAGTGCCTGCTCAGGTCAGGACAGGGAAAAAATGACAGCCAACACCTTCAAACCCTGGGACAGAGATTGTAAAATTAAATTTTGGGCTGGAATTATAGCAGGCCAAATTTTAATCCCAGCAGGCAGCTCTTCTGAGATTTTTTTTTTTTTTGCCAGATGCAGGGGAAATTGTCCTTCAGTGAAGCTGAAATAACTATTAAGAGGACTTGCCTGCAACTTCAGTGAGTGTTCAGTAGTATTTTCTTCCTGAAAGTGCCCTTCCCCACATTATGTTTTAGCTTTTCCCTTGTGAGCATTTCTTTCTCATCATTAGCTTTGTTTCTAGGTCAAGTTAGTACTATCCTGCCTCCCAGTAAAATCTGCATGTGGGGGTTTTTTTGTTTGTTTTTTGGTGGGTTTTTTGGGGGTTTTTTTGGGTGGAATGGGGCTACAGGTGAGTCTGCCAGGGAAGAGCATGAGCATGTTCCCAGGTACCTCTCTGCTCTTTTAGACTTCTCGGTCCTCTGCAATACTGCTTGGGGAGGGCTTGCAATTGCCCATTCTTCAGTGCATGGCCATCTCTGAGAGCACCTTTCAGACTCTGTTCTGCCAATGGCTGTTACAAGCCCTGCCTCAGATGTCCCTAAAAAGAATTATTTATCATATTGTCTATCCCACAGCACACAGCAAGATGCATTGTATAAATGCAGAGGACATTTCTTTCTTTCAGCTACCATTTAGTTGTTTTCCATGTTAAATGGACAGCTCTAGTACTGCACAGTTCAGACAGACCAGTGCAGGGGCAGCATCCAGAATGATAGAGCCCACAGAAAGCCAGAAGCAATGTACATAGGACACAGAACCCAGATTTTCCAAAATACAGAACTACATCATAGAGTCATAGAATCATTTTGGTTGGAACAGGCCTTCAAGATCATCAGGTCCAACCATTAACCCAGCATTGCCAAAGGCCACCACTAAACCATGTCCATAAGCACATAAATGTGTAACATTTTTATAATACCTCTAGGGATGGTGACTCCACCACTTCCCTGGGCAGCCTGTTCCAATTCTCAATGCCCTTACCAAACAGGATGTGTCCTGAAGTTTCTGTTGTTTTCTGCAAGGCAAATGTGCTGAATGTGACTCAGATGTCTTAATGCTTGGTGGTATTTATTCCCTGTCTGGGAAACCCCCTGTCCCCACTGATTTTGAGAGGACACTGGAAGAAAGAGGAGGCCTGTCACTGGAGAGTTTAGTGACATGCTCATCTAAGTTCTGTTCCTCACCATTAACCACACTTATGGTTCCTTGTTGAGGGTTGCAATTGCTTCTAAACTTGAAGTTGCAAATCATCTGCTAGTGTTGAATATCACTGCTGCAGGTACAAATACATTTGGTTTTCTTCATGCCTCACAGTCTGCAATTACGATGCTCCATCACTTTTGATGAAGTACAAATGGTACAACTTTTTGAAGCCATATAGACACAAGGAATGCTAATGCTTTGACTGGCACACAGTACACACTTTTTTTGCCAAGTTCATTTTGAACTCCCAGATTGCTAATGTACCTTCTTGCTGCATTACACCCGGAAGACATTTGAGGCTGAAGAAGCCACAGAAACTTCAGTTGCCTTCTTTGAGGCAAAACTGTTTTTTGTCCAGTTCTAAACGTAGATGCAGAACAGAGGTAGGGGCCTCAAATAAGCACAGCAATGTCAGTGGCAGAAGAGTATGTCAAACAACTGGTATCTCCTGCACTTTAGCAATGAAGTAAGATTACCTTCACCAATTTAGTCAATAATTTCTGTATGCAAAATAAGTGTGAAAGATGCTGGGATATGCATGAATTTTTGAAGAAGGTAACAAGGGCTGAAGTGTCACATTCTTCACTGGGAGTAGGAAGGATGCAGCTCCCTTGACCTCTGTGGAGCTTTTTGGTTTTTAAGGATAGAAGAGAAGGGCTGTTGATTTTGCATTTCCCATTGCCTATTTTTCTAACTCTACTCTACTGTGAAGCTGTGTGCATTTAACCCAGCCACTGGCCTCTGGCAACTGATCTGTACTCAAGTTTTGGTGCTAATTTAACACCACCAGGCTAGAATTAGAGTGGTTAAAATGATCCATCCTCAGATGCCAGAGCGATAGGAAGAGATGTGTAAATCTTGCACAAGCGGTGCCAACGCTGCATTTAAGCAAGCCCTCAGCTGTGTTCATTTTTTGTAACCATATTGGGGCAAGCCGGGCTGTTTTGTTACTCAACACTAATCTGACATCTGATGTCTGCCTCACATCATTGTCTCTGGCACAGCTGGATTCAGCCCAGAAACACCCACCGGACTTGCACCCTTTAGTACTCATTTTCCAGCGCTCAGTACCTTATTTGCAGGAGGCCAAAAGGGCTGTAAAAAATCAATTGTTTGATATGACAGCCCTTTCCACCCACTTTGCATGGGCAGGTATGAGATGTGGTATGAGGAGCAGGCAGTCAGAAATCATGGTGCTGCACCTCAGCTTGCTTGAGGCTGAATTTTGTCTACTCCTACAGGAGTGGGTAAGCAGGCTTCCTAAATATTATGGCAGACTTGCATCTGCAAGCCTCCACGCTGCTGCAGCTGCTTCCACACCTGTCTATTAACAGCCTCCAAACGATTCTTTTTTTTTTTTTTTTTTTCCCCTGAAAGTTGCTGCTGCAAATTCACTTTGCATTGTGACTTGATTATCCTAGTTGTTAGTGCAAATCTTGAGTTAGACCTTTAGGATACACAGCGAGGTGTCAGTTGTTAACTTAACACAGCTCTGCAGCTAGGATGAGAGCTAAGGTCGTGACCTTATAATGGTCAACCAGCCTATTAGTTTAGCAATGCAGGACTCAAATGTCATTTCAGCACCGGTTGGATGCTTGAATTTATTACCCAGGAAGCTCCTTACTTGAAAATGATAGGATTTTTTTTTCTACCAGCTGCTAGAAGTCCCCTTTTTAAAAATAATAACTACAAATCTGCACTTTAAAAGTTCTCTCTGCACTCCTTAAATGGTAGGGTGACCTATGGCGAATGAGTAGGCAGAGTAGGTACAGCAAATCATTCAAACCTGCAGGCTTCAGAAAATGTGGGGGGGGGGGGAAGGCAAGATAAAGGAAAAATGCCAATCAAATTTAAATGATGATCCCATTAAATAATGATTTTCATTCAGATCTCACCTTTCATGGCTTTCACATTTTATGGTTATGTCTTACACGAAACAAATCCTGCCCTTTTATTTCTCCATCCTCTTTCCCCTTCATTATTAATTTGTGGTATACTGTGATAATTTTAGTTAAGGGGGGGCAAAAAAAAAAAAAAAAAAAAAAAAAAGGAAAAAAAAAAAAATCCTGACCAAAAAAATCTTGCTGTATTCAGTCCCCTGAGAATGTTGGGTCGAGTTTTTTGATCCCTGTTGCTCATTGATTTGAGGGCTGATGTAGTGCAAGGGGTCCCTATTAGTGGCGTCTGTCACTGCTGTAATGTTTTTGTTATTTTTCCTCATTTGTTCGCTCTGACATCATGTCATTACAGAATGGTGCTGTTCAGGCCCTGCCTTGGCTGTTCGTTAGCGTGTGTTTAATGAGCAGCTTAATTGAGCTGTCTACTAGGCCACCTGTCACCCTCCGGACTTATTAACATACTAATGGCCTGACATTGTATTCTCTGACAGGCAACAGGGTTTACTGATTTGATGTCTGGACATGGGGATTTTATGCAGGAATGAGAGAGGATATTGGGAAGGAGGTTTAAAAACGCAAATTAACTCTTTGGTATCTATGTATTTATGGCTTGCTTGTAAAAAGTTCAACACAAAGTAGCAGGGGGAAACGGCCCTGCTTAGTGAGCCCGACTTTGTCATTGCAATTGCAGCACGTTTCTTCAGAAGAAAATATGCTTGGTGTAAGAAGAGCAGGCTTTACTTCTATTACAGTATTATTGTTGTTGCTGCTTCAAAGGAGAAATCTTCTTAAGCACAGAGGAAAGTTTTGTGACTAGTCTTTTCTCTACTGTGGCTAAACAAATGAAAAGCAAGAAATTTCCAGTTAAGGGATTTAAGTGCACGACATTGTTCCCACCTTTTAAAGCCAGATGAAGACATTCATTGCCAGTGAACACTGTGCTGAGTTGTAAAGGTTCAAAGAAATGGCTTAAGTGCATGCAAGTTTAATAAAAACACTTGTTTTGATTTGGTTGTTTTTTGTTGTTGTTGTTGCTTGTGTTTTTCTCCAGCAGAGGAGAACCAGACCTTCTGTCACAAGAAAACTCGGGTTACTGAGCAGATAACAGATCCAGATGGGGTGGCTTTAAGTCCAGCGCTGCAGTAAATCCACTGCATATGCATACTGCACGCACAGACACGGGGCCATATTTTGGGTGGTGGGGTGTTTTTCCTCCCCACAGGGAAGGCTAAGGCTGGGTGGGTTGCACCAGGCCTTTGCACAGGTCCAGCCACTCCTTGCAGGCACTCAGGAGAAAAAGGAGTCCCGCTAAGAGCAAGGGTAGTGCAAACCCCAAGGAGTGAGGTTTTGGTTTGGTGGTGGGTGACACGACTTCCTATGGGACACAGCCAAAAAGCCTGAGGAGCTGTTGGGACCCATCCCCCTGAAAACACACAGACTTTGTGTCACACAGATCCTTGGTACCAGCCTCAGGAGGGCTGCAAATGGGTCAGTGGGAGAAAATGGGAGAAACAGAACACATAGGGCAAGAGGGGTCCTCACTGCCAAGGCAGAAGGGCACTGGGAGCCACCTGAACTTCCCCTGAGCACTTTGATGACTAGCAGCTAGTCATGTTTAAGCATAACCAGACAAAATGTCCACTCTGCCAGAAACACAGCAGAGCTAGGCAGGAGGAGCCCTATTAAACATCACCCAGGGGTGACCTGCTTATTTTGGTCCATCTGACCCAATGATAACCACCCAAATCTCTCCAGTCTTAATGGGCTGGCACATGGCTAGTTCTCCAGTTTTCCAAACTATGGCTGGTCACAGATTTTAAGACCAAGGTATTCTACTGATTGTATGACTCCATCCCCTGTAAAGCAGCCACCGATTTCTGCTGTGACACTGGAACTTCTGGCTGAGACAAGAGATGTCTCTGCGATTTTCTCATCATCTGAGTGAGACATGGGGAGCATGCACAAGAGGGAACTGGCTAGCACTCAGCTTCAATGAAACTGCTCTAATGTGCTCTAGGAGGCAGCTGACAGCTATTATATTCCTTGTCTTCTGGGGAGGAGGTAATTTTGGTCACTTCTGCCAAAGTTTGCTTCCTGGAGTTCGGTCAGAGTCCCAGGTTGCTTCAAACATCAGCAATGACCAGAGCAGCAATTTTCCATCTGTCTTTGGCAACGAGAGCTGCTCACTTTCCTCTTACATATGGATGTTTCTGATGTGATCAGTGCTTTTTGCTTTGTCTAGATTGGATTCTGCATCGGGTTGTCTGCAAAATCAACACAGAAAACAAAGAATAAATCACAAAGACTCACAAGCACACCCAAATGAGCCTTGGTTATGGTTATTTGTTGACCCTCAGTTATAATAGATGGGGCAAGTTTTGATTCTAAGAGCTTGAGACAGCTTGAGGTCTTCCTCCCTGGAAAACTACCTGCAGCCTTTATGATGCCACAGCAGAGATGACGAGCAGAGGCAAGGGAGATGCTGGTATGGGGCTATCCTCTCAGGACTCCCTTGGATTTGAGCTCCTGCTCCATCACATTCTGAGAAGAAACCAGATGACATCAAGCTCAAAAGGTTTTCATCACATTTATAATTTTGGGTAGGTATCTTCTTGACACAGAGTCTTGCAGGCATAACTTCTTTCATAGATATCAGAGACAAAAGGCTTGCTTTTGCTTCTGACATGTCTGCTTTATGTATGAGCAAGGAGACTTCCAGGGAAAGAATAATCCTCATTTTCAAACAGGGAGAAAAGAAAGAGCCACCCAGTCTCACCTCTGCACCCTGGCAAGATCACACGGATGAGGCCTTCCTCATGAAGGCTGTGCTAAGGCGTATGGAAAATGTAGATGTGGTTGGTGGCAACCAGAATGGTTTCACCAAGAGCAAATTGTGCCTAACAAATTTGGTGGCCTTGTATGATGGGGTCACAGTGCCAGTGGGCAATGGGAGAGGAACTGATGTTGTCTAGTTGGACTTTTGCAAAGTGTTTGACACTGTCACACATGACACCCTGCTCTGCAAATTGGAAATATATGAATTTGATGGATGGATCACTTTGTGGATAAGGAACTGTCTGGATGTTCACACTCAAAAAGTAATTCTCAATGGCATGATGTCCAATTCCTGGATGAGTGGAATTCCTCAAGAATCAGTATTGTGGCCAGTGTTTTTTAGCATCTTTGTCAGAGACATGAGCAGTGGAATTGAGTACACCCTCACCAAACTGACTGACAGCAAGCTGTGTGATGTGGTTGACATGCGGGAGGGAAGGGATGCCATCGAGAGGGACCTTGACAGGCTTGAGTGGTAGGCAAACACCATGAAGGCCTAGTGCAAGGTCCTGCACCTGGGTCAGGGCAATCACAATCACAAATATAAGTTTGGGGAAGCATGGATTGAGAACAGCTCTGAGGAGAAGGACTCCGGGGATGAGAAGCTCAACATGAGCAAGCAACATGCCCTTCCAGCTCAAAAAGCCAACTCTATCCTGAGCTGCATCAAAAGAACCATGGTCAAAAAGGAGTTGATTCTCCCCTTCCAGTCTGCTCTCTTGAGACCCCACCTGGAGTAATGTGTACAGTTCTCAAATTCCCAGCAAAAGAAGGACCTGGAACTGTTGGAGTGAGTCCAGAGGAGGGCCACAAAGATGAGCAGAGGGCTGGAGCAGCTCTCCCATGAAGACAGGCTGAGAGACTTGGGGTTGTGCAGCCTGGAGAAGAGAAGGCTCTGAGGAGACCTTACAGCAGCTTTCTAGTATCTGAAGAGGGTCTACAGGAAAGCTGGGGAGGGACTTTTTACAAGGGCATGTAGTGATAGGATGAGGGGGAATGGTTTTAAACTGAAAGAGAGTAGATTAAGACCAGATACCAGGAAGAAATTATTTAATATGAGGATGGTGAGACACTGGTACAAGTTTGTACTGAAAGGTTGTGTCTGCTTTTGGATAATCTATAGAAGATGGCAATCTGCTTCCCTAAAGAATAATGAGCTTGTTAACTACTAGATTTGATTTGCCCCCTCCCTGGCAGTGTTCAAGGCCAGGTTGGATGGGGCTGTGAGCAACCTGGTCTAGGGGGAGGTGTCCCTGCCCATGCAGGGGGGTTGGAACTAGGTGAGCTTTATGGTCCTTTCCAACCCAAACCATTGTGTGATTCTAGGAAAGAACACTAGTATCTGAAGTATCTTTAGTCTCCTCATTGAGATGGAATTTATAAGCAGGATTAGGATTGTTGTATTGTGAGGAGGCTGAAAAGCACAGTAATTTCTTATGAAGTGGAACAGTGCCCCTGAGACGTCAGGTGGGTGGCACTTTTTGTTGTACTGCTTCACTCTAATTAAGCCCACATAGCCTGGGATTGAAAAGTATTTTCTGGTTACCTTGCTTCATGCAGTTTGGGCAGCAGTCCCACCCATGTCATACCTGATTCCTCTAAGAGGATCACACACCAGCCAAGGACACATCTACATGCAACCTAAATGAGGCTCTTCTGTGGGCATCAAATTATTTACAATTCTGTCACAACACTCCCAGCAATCTAAATTTATAAATTTACTTTATTTACCACTGGTAATGTTTGATGGGTGTCTGGATTATGCTGTGGCAGATCTACATGCAGCTTAACACCTTATGTCTCCGAATGTGCCTATTTTTGTACCCTCCCTTTCATAAATCAAAAAACCCTACCTCCTGAAGTTAGTGTGAATCAGTTAGGCTCATCAGAGATGCCATGAGACAGAGGATAAAGTAATATACCTGTTGGACTGTGTCCTCGTGACTTTGGTTTTGCACTGATAAAGAGCAAAATGCTGCTGGACATGACTGCTCAGGTGATAGTGAGAAATCTCACATCATGAACTATTTCAGTGGCTGCTGAAGAAGCAGCAAAATTCAGCATGTGTCAGCAATGCCTGAGTGTTAAGAGGAAGGCAAATTAATTTCTTTATTAGTGTCCAGTTAGTTAGCAAATAACTTCAGGCCTCACCTCTGAAGCTTGAAACTGGTGCATTTTTTGTAAAGCTGCTCATTCTTTGAAAAAGGTGATTTTACAATCAATGTTGGTCTTTAATTGCCCTTAGGATGTAAGGTCCCTTCTGGTGTAAGGTCTCTCTTCCAGGATCCCCTACATGCTAGCAGGCACAAGGGAATATAGCAGTGGCAATTAAAAACATCAGAAAGAATTTTTTAGTGTTTAAAATAGTATCTTAATCCTGCATTGAGGACTACATTTATGGCATCAGTGACAACAGAAGTTTATGGCTGCATGAACCCTCTTACTGTCCAGTGGACACTGCCAAAATTGTACTAGCTGTTACTTTAGGGTGTGCATTAACAACAACTACCCTGAACTCTTGGGAGATTAAGTCTAAAGGATTTAAAGCTGCAGAAAATAGTGCTAAACACCACTCAAGTGAGTAGCCTGATCAAATATTTTCTTTTTCTGCTGCACTGAGAACTGCTGTGAGAGTTCAAAAAGCATGTCTGCAGATCCTGTGCCTGCTCCTGGGCAGGAATAGTTTGGTTTTATTACGAGGGAAGTTGTGAGGAAATCCTCATCTCTGCCATTTGTAACTGACAATTCCACCTCATGCAACACTGAAAATTACCTGGCAGTTTGTATAATTAAGTAAGTGTAATTACTTTTTTTCTGATAAACTAAGCCTGGAACTGTTTTCTTTCCTAAGGCATTGATTCATTTATTCTCCTCATTTCTCTTACATTCTCCCTTATCACCTTTTCACTTGGGCTCTTCCACGGGAGTGCAAGTCTCTTTTTCCTGATGAGGCATTGCCCTCAGACTGTGATTGAGCTTTCAAACTTGTCTTGCAGTAAGTGGGCAGGTTTTTGAGGCAAATGCTTTGGGGTCCTTCTAATTCCAAAATGATGTGAAAGCCTCAACAGAATTGGTGAAACCCGTGTTGAAGGAGTGAGTACTGGTATAACCCAAGCCTGCATTTGCAGAAGTAAGCTTTTTCCAAACTCAGGAAAATTACTCTTCCATACCTGTGCAAGAAGTTTAAAGGCAAATTTGTGTCCTATTAGTATTCATTAAAAAAATCATGGAACAACAGAATTGTTTGGTCTGGAAAGGACCTTAAAGATCACCTAGTTCCAACTCCCCTGCATGGGCAGGAACACCTCCCACCAGACCAGGTTCCTCACAGATCCATCCAACCTGGCCTTGAACACTGCCAGGGAGGGGACAGAGGCAACTTCTCTAGTCAACCGATGCCTGTGCCTCATCACTCTCAGACTAAAGAATTTCTTCCTGATATCTAGTCTAAATCTACCCCCTTTCAGCTTAAAACCATTCCCCTTCACCCTATCACTACGTGCCCTTGTAAAAGTCTCTCTCCCCAGCTTTCCTCTAGACCTCTTTCAGATACTAGAAGGCTGCCATAAGGTCTCCTTAGAGCCTTCTCTTCTCCAGGCTGCACAACCCCAAGTCTCTCAGCCTGTCTTCATGGGAATGCTGCTCCAGCCCTCTGGTCATCATCTTAGGGCCCCCTTTGGATTCACTCCAGCAATGGAGTGAGTTGGAAATAACGTAACAGGATCAACAGGCCTCTTGCAGGTATAGCAGGTGGTAAACCTAGTAAAAGAGGGATGTCCTCCTGGTGACAGGAGAAACAGTTTTCCTCACCACTAAAGATGGGTCAGGAGTTTTCATTAAGTATTTTACATTCTAAGAAGCAGTGTTACATTGGATTAAACTATTTGCAAATTTATATGGGAAAGAAATTTCAAATGGAGTTTGAAAACAAGAAATGTCACCTATTTGAGAACTAGTAAAGATTATCCCACATTAGAGTAAAAAAAAACCAAACCAAACCAAACAAAAAAGAAATAAAAGAAACCCACCAAACATACAAAAAAATAAACAAAAACAAACCACCACAACAAAATCCATGTATGATAAAGTGTTAGAATGCAGAGGTAATGTATATCATATTTACTTCTGCCTTCGAATCCTCACCTTCCTATGCAGTTTTTATGAAGAATCCATATTTCTTTGAAGTATGGTGGCATGGGATGTCCAAACAACTGCTTGGGGATGCAGATTCTGGGTGATTCCCCTAGGTAGTCATATACTGCTATAAACCACACAACAGATAGACCTCGAGTCTGGAGAGAGGAGTTTACACCCCAGCTTTTGCTTTGGGCATGCATGTGTCTGGTACTATGTTTAGTCTAGCCAGAATGACTCAGAGGAGCTCCAAAGGACATTCTGAGGTTGTATAACTGTCCCTGTGTGGACAACAGCAATTCTCTTAAAAGGAAGGATTCAAGCATCAAAAGCAAGAAAAACTTTGAGAAATGCTGAGAGACTGTCAGTCCACAGGGAGTAGCATGTTCTTCAGAGAGCCATGCTTACTTGCAGTCAGGAAATGGCGTTTTTCAGAGGGCCTGATGATTTTTGTGAACAAGACTCAAGTGTAAAATCAATCCTTCTCCCAGAAAAGACAGTGAAACATTTCACTGGGGGCAGGATTTCCCCCTGCTTAGGGCTAGTATAATTTCTTCTTACTTTTCTCCCTTTCTGTTGTCAGCAGTGGATCAACCTTGCTGTCCTCTCAAGTCTGTGTGGGGCTCAGATGTCAGCCCATGGGGACACGTCTGTCCCACACTCTCCCCTGCAAAGCCTCTGTTGCTTTCTGGCGGAGGACAGCATGGTTGGGACTCTTCAAATCAAGCTGTTATCTGTGCTCTGCTGTCCCTTTTTGTCTCTAGGGTTTGACACAGTGGCAGTCTCGTCTTTTCATTAACTGTTTCTTTTGCTATTAATCTAATGCTCCCCCTGATCATTTCCAGGGGGCACTTCACTGTGTCCTTCTCTAAGGGCCTCCCATAAATACCTCTTGGGGTAATTTTTCACCTTCTACTGCCACTGGGAAATACCCAACAGTTCCCACCTGCTTGTTGAACCAATATGCTAGATAGTGGTCTCCTAGACTGGAATATCTGAAGATGCTCCTAAAAATAGACTTTAGCAGCATCCCTCTTTTAAAATGGTAGTTCTGGTTTTGAACAGCCACATCCACCCTCACACAGGAGCAGGAAGAATGGCGAAAGATTTGCAAATAGATGACATATCCTCTGATTTATCCTCCATGTTCATCCCTAAGGTACAACATGTTTATGGACCATTTCCATCAATCCTGCCTTGTTTAAAGTATCACTGTTTTTTTCTCCAGATAAAGTGGATCATGTTGATTTATGCTCAGTGTGAAGATTTTCTGCATAGTCCAATGGAAAGCTTTTTACTAGGTGATCTTTAAGGTGTTGGTAATGATTGACATGAGTCAAGCACTTCTGGAGAGTCTGAACACTTCCGTAACATCTAGAGACACATACATAGAAAAAAAAAGATTTAAGCACTGTCACTGTTAGAAATACTGTTTGTGATATATTTAGATAAGCCCATAAATATTTACATCCTTTTGAACTTACCCCCAGTTTATCAGCTGTATTTCCAGTTTCCAGAAGAGGAGGGTTACCCCACTAACAACATCTCCAAGAAATGCAAACATACTTTCTTGGCTGTGTTTATGGGATCTGTGACTCTGCTCTCACCAGTTAGTTGCAAACTCTCACTTCAGGCATCTGAAATGCCATGTCTGATTCTTGTTCAGCTCTGGCAAACAATTTTTTCTCAGAGATGGTTTTGACTAGAAACCATGCACAATTAATGCAGGTTGTGAAGTCCAGCACTGGCTCAGGACTGGAGGCATGACCTGAACACACAAATGTTGCCACTGGAGAGGAGATGTTGGCTTCTTGGATGAGGACACATGTGTGTGGATGCCATCAGCTGTCACAGGCTTGGTTACTAAAAGTGACTCGTGGATAACAGGCACCTGAAAGACTGAGGAAATTCTTCCTAAGCCTTTTCTCACCTCCAAGTAGAGGAAAATGTTAGAAAAACTGGAACCCAAGACTTTGCTGTGACATCAGAGGTAACAATAATTGCTTGCCAGCAGCTCTCAGGATGCCATCAGTGGCATCAGTGCCTCTGTTTTGCTGCTTGGCTCATTTTGGGCAGAGATAAGGCAGGCAATGCTCGGGGGGGGGGGGGTGTGTGCAACTTCATGTGACCTGGGACCCTTTTTGGCACTGTCAAAAATGTGTCACGGTTTAACACTGTCCCTGCAATTAAACTGAATGACAGATGCTCTCTATTAATCCCCCTTCCCTCCCTGATAAAGAAAGGAGAGAGAATAAGGGAGAGAGACTTATGGGTTGGAAACTAAACTACACAACTTTAATGAAACAGTAATGATAAATAGGAAAAATTACTAAATATCTACAAATATACAGGAAAATGGAAACCACGTTCCTCCCCTCTTCCTCCAATAACTCTCACATCACCACCGAGGCTGCAGGGCAGCCCTGGGAAAGTCCAGGCTGGACTCCTGGAGTTGGCAGCAGTCGGGAACTGGAGGCAGGAACACACAGATATGGGCTGGCACGGATCAGGACCACAGGCAGGGGAACGGATGGAATCCTCCCAGGATGCTGAAGCAAACAGGGACAAGCAAAGAAGGGGAAGCAGGAAGGGCAGGAAGGGGTTTGACCCTTGTGATCCCTCAAACTTATACTGAGTATGACGTATATGGGATGGAATACTCTGTTTGGTCAATTCTGGCATCTATCTTGTCCGTTCCTCCCTAAGGGAGGGTTTCAGGTGTGATGTCTTTACTCCTTCTCTCCTTCCGGAGGGTAAAATGTTCCTCAGAGCTGAACAGTGTCCTTGGCTCTGCACACCAGTCTCTGACTGTAACTATAAACATTGAATGTTATCAGTCCCAGAAGCAGACACTGTCTGAGAAACTTGCTGTTAATTTCAGCAAGTGCAGCTACTTGCAAGAGACTTAGCTGAAAGCAAAAGTACAAGACAGAAAATCACCTTTATCCTGGCCCAAACCAGGACACAGGGCAAGGAAATGCTTTCAGCTATCATTTTCTCTGAAACCTCAGGGCAGGACAGCAAAATTGGTCCCGAAGTGCTGCAGTGTCAAATGAAGATTTCCAGGATTCCTTCTCCCTAGAGTTTTATCAACACCCCCACCAGCACAGTGAGCATCTGGAAATGTCAGTTTAAATCAGCCAGTCTCTAGGTTTGCTTCAGTGACTTTGTTCTGTTCACAGCAGTGTATTGTATTGCACCTGACAAGCAGAGTGCATGGGGGAACCATCCCCTCGCTGCCCACCCTCTGTGCCTCTCCAACACCTCTGTGTCCAGGTACAGGCTGCATCATCCTGCCCACCTCCACTTACCTGAACTGTGAAAAGTTTTAACAAAAAATGTAAAAAGTCTTTGTCCCACCTCAGGGACAATTATATACTTAGCATCATTATCCCCAGTCCCTTCTTTCTGCCTTCCAGGGGATGCTGGATGCTGCAGTCTCACAGTCATCATGCCAGATGAGGCAACATTGCCTCCAACCTCTGACCTGATGCTTACTGCAGGTGAAAAGATCATTAAAAAAAAAATCTATACGATTAGGTGCTGCTGTCACTCATCCTCAGAAATCTTTCCATTTATTTATGGTAGCAGTTGCTGATCTATATGGACACCCATTTTGAAGATGGTAACTTTATTCTAATAGGTAATTCTACGCCTTCTTGTTCCTGCAAAACAGGCTGAGCTATTTCTAAGGTCATGGCCCAGATCTGTGTCTCTACAATGAACTTTGACTGGGTCATGCATTTAGTTTTCAGTGTGTCTGCAACTGAATGGACATTACACTGACCTCTGCTAAAGAAGCCAGTACTGAAAATGCTGCCTTCAATAATTAATAGTAACTCTTTCTGATCCTCAGGCTGGCCAGTTAAGATAGCAGATGTCAGGAGCAGCTAGGGCAGATGGCCTTGAGCCTTGTCCTGATCACCAGTTGGATGTCATGAAGTATAAGGACTCTTGTTCAAATGTGCTTTAATTTTCTCTTTTTTTGCACAAAATAAAATTATCAACCTGATAATTATTCTTCCAGTTCCTATACTTTGGGATAATAAACAGATAAACTCCATTATATTTGTATCTGATTTGGAAGAGAGGATACAGTGCCAGCATTTTGTGAAGCCTGGGAATGGAAATATGGGGCATGATAACACTATACATAACGACATTTTTTTTTTAATTTCCCAAATATATTGACTCCAATGGGATAGAGAAGTAAACTGTCATTCTTGCCTCACTCTACCTGGGAAGGGAAAGACAAAGGAAGTATCTCCAATTGGTAATGTTCCCCAAGATATTTCCTTCTTCAGTCTTGTTTTCAGTTGCAAATTCAGAAGATCATTAAAACCTGTGGGGTTATTTTCCTTCACAATTTCTTTTCTATCAGAATAACTCCTCCTGAAAATGAGGGCAGAAGAAACCCTAATGTTTTGCTTCAATCAAAAAATAAAATCTTTGAGCCTTTTCTCTAAAAAGCTGTCAGATCCCCTTTTTTGGAGGCAGTGTATCTCAAACCTAGCAGCTGGTTAGCCTTTTCATTAATGTGAAAATATACCCCATCAGTCAAATCACAGCCTTTCAGAAAAGAATACCTTGTATAATGCTTAACCAGACTTGCTAGGTTTCAGCCAGTGACATCCCTGAAGAAGATGAGGGCAGACTTCAGTGCCTGACTGAGACTGGATCCTTCTGAAAATAACTCCGGGCATCACCAGAAGAGTGGAGGCCATGCCTCTTTCCTGAGGACCTCCACACTGAAAGCTCACTTAACCTCAGGATGAAAACCTCAAAGATCAGAGAACTCTGCCTTTTGTTTGCCAGGAGGCCATTTCACCTGCTGTTACTTGCTACATTATCACTAAAGTTGCTGATCTTAAGCAGCTCTGAGTTGCTCTGCTCATCTAAAAGCCTTTGCTGACCAGATGTGATGTGTAAACTGGAACCTGCACTTCTCCACCAGTGTGCCCCTGGGTAGGGTTAGAGTTGTCCTGATGGCTGGCCTGGGTCTCTCCCAGTGGCAGTACCTAGGTAGTAGAGATGCCAGGTAGCTGCAGTGATCTTACAAAATTCTGAAAATACAAAACATGACTTTTTTTTTCTCGTTTTCAAGAGTTATCGTGAAGTTTAGGCGTATCCACATAGCCCTTGTTAAACTACATGGAAATGCAGATTAGCCTGCAAAAAATGTACAGCTGGCCAAATAATAGAAATTAGTATCATTACATGCCTCTGGTTTGCAGGAAAATTAAGATAAGGCCATGAGCTTTTAATAAGGCCAGGCATGATAAACATACAGGGAGGAGGTTATAAGCATACCCCAAAATAATTTACATAAAGTGATTTATCACGAGCATGTTATAAGGTACTATCATGCCCTTCACTCTACGAGATAGCTTAGGGTCTAACGAATGAATGAGGAGCACCAAGCTCTCTGGACACAGAAGTTAAAGGCGACAAGATTTACTACACCCATTCAGCCCTGGATCCACAAAGGAGCTAATTCTCATTATTTTCAAGGGGGGTTGTAGTGCTAAATACGTCAAGGCTGTCTTCCTCACTTTTGAGTGCCTGCCATTGTTGCTATTGAAAGCCACCAGAGTGGTGTCAGCCTCACTCGTGGCTCTGGCCCTCCACGTGGAGCCCGTGTTGGCTGCAGATGGCAACCAGCAGCGCCCTGTCCCATGAGAAACAAAGGGTCTGGAGAGTTACAGGGTGGCCACTTAACCCAATTAATACTACCCCTCTACTCAGAGGTAGACAGCACAATCTTACTGCCTGTTCCTGGCTGCTCATCATGCTGCTTGGAGAATCTGTGCTCCTCCATCCTTGCTCCGTGGTCCTGCTTCTTTTCCTACAATGAGTTACCAGAGCAGATCACATGGAGAAACAGTGCAGCCATCCCCTTGGGTGGCTTCAAGGGTAGGTTACACAAAGCTTTTCATATGATGGATTTTGGAATCTGACAGTTGAAGGGAGGGATATGGGATCAGTAAGTTGACCAGCCTGGACCACATCTTTCTCCATGAGTCCATGGCTGCTCTGATTACCTTCATGGAGAAGCCACAACATATCCTCACAAGCCCTGCAGTAGCTGCTGAGGGCACCAGCTCCCAGGGCTGCTGTAACTGTGTCAGCAGGAAGTGGGTTTTTTCAATGTAGCTCAGGAATGGTTCTGATTTATTCTCCACCCTCTCTTCATGGAGCACAGCAGCTCTTTAGAGAATCTGTTTGCACGGTTTGACTCTGTCAGTGATAAGAGTCCTGTGTCCTCACAAAGGTCCCCAAGAACCAAGGCTATGCACTAACTGGACAAATTCTGATGCTTTATGAAGGCTCCTCAAGATCCTCATCCAGGCAAATGCAGAAAACATGTCAGAAGTACCTGGAGGAGGAGGTGTTAAAAAAAAAAAAAAAAAAAGGGCTTACCCATTTGCACAACACAGCACTGTGCTGGGGATGCTCATGTTTGTTCCAGGGGTGCTGGCTGGAGGGTGTGTGAGATGCTATGAAGCAGCTGCAGAAATGCTGTCCCAACCCTTGGAAGCAGAAGTGACACCCAGCTGTTCACTAGGACAGGAAAGAGCCAGTGGAGAGTCTCAAGTGGAAACAATGACAGGCCACGTTTTGGTGAGATAGCATTAAGGAGAGCAAGCAGGAGAGCCTGAAAAGTGGACTGAGATTGACCAGAGATCAGGATGCTCGCTTGTGTCTCCAAGGAGGTCTTAAAAGGAAGATCTCATCTACTCAGCACTGGCATGGAAGGTGTGGTGGCTCCTGACTGCAGGGCTGTTATGGTGCAATTCTACCTTGTGATACTCCTGGGTCCTGGCTGATTGCTGTTTCCTCTCCTGTATCTCATTGGGGTCTGCCAGGTATGATATGTGAATTATTTTGACAGCTTCTTTCAGAGAAGATAAAATGCCAAGGAAAAAAGTGCAATTCAGTTATACAATACCTACTATTCTCATATGAGAACTCCCCATAGCTCCTTGTGTCTGGTACACACTAGTTACTCTTGAAGGTCTACCACTTGGAAGAAAATTTTGTTTTAATATCACTGATTCAGTCCTTGCTATTTGCAACAATGATTAATTTCTTGCATGTTGTGCTGGGGCATTGCCAAGAAAAACCTGGATCTGATTGCAAAGCTGAGTTCTGGATTTTATAGTCTCTATACATGAGATTGGTACTTTGCTGCTGCAATTAACCCTGAATTTGCCTGGACATGGACTTGGACCAAAAAATTTTAATTTGATGATTCAGTACCCAAAAGCAGTGCTTAGTTGCACTTGAAGCTAGGGCTTCTTTAAAGTTCCTCTTCCTTGTTTGACTTGGGTTTTTTTCCCTCTGATGTTTCTTTGAATTAAACATTTGATTTTGTTGAAAAAATTTTGCCAATTCACTTAAAACTTTGGTGTGTTAAAATGTCTTTATTAGAAACTGGAGATATCTCTAAGCCTTTTGGACGTGGTAATTATTATATTTTTGTCTAGTAGATCTCTCAAAGTCATTGTATTCAATAAAAGTCACCCTCACAGTGGACAAGCTTGTTAATACTGCTAATCACAGGGTTATGCTATAAGGAGTTCTTGATAGTAAAAAAAACCCAAAAACCTCCAACATGTTCAGCAATTTCATCCCTTGCTGAGACAGCCTGGCAAGTGGCTCTTATGCTGGGGCACTGAGGTATAATAGAGCCTAAAACCATTAAAGGCAGAAGCACCAAGGGGAGCAAAGACACAATCAACTCCCCAGTTCCCATCCGTCCAGACTTCTCAGTTAAGGCAAGCAATTGCATTCAGCAGATCTTTGCAGAGCTGCCAAGTTATTAGGAGTTGCCCAAGGGAGAGGGAGCACAGAAGGTGTTCCCAGAGGCTGAAACCTCACCTTCTGCCCTGCAGCCACAGCCCAGCTCAGTTTGGGAGAGTTCTCAGCCTGATTTCTTTGAGGCTGGTGGGACAGAAAGTCAACCTGAGTTTCTTTGTGGCTGCCGTTTGGTGCCCACATTTGAGGGAGTTGTCGACCTTACAGTCTGGTTTTGCAACCCTGTTCTTCCCTCCCTATGGTCAACACCTCTGTGTGAGGGTTTCTCTCAGGTGACCTTCTTCCTTCTCTTTTCCCTGCCTTCCTGCAGGTGGGTCTCTGCCCTTAGGGATAGGAAGAGTTTATGGATACTGTCTGATCTTTTCATGGGACTGTTCAGAGACATCAAGGATACAATCTGTATCCCTGGTACAACCAGACACAGGGCAGACAACCTGTAGAAATAAGTGTCTTTTAATATTACCTGCAGTAGCAAAAAACCAAACCAAACCAAAACAAAGAAACACTGAAAGGTAAATGCAGGAGGAGTGGGTAAAAGCTGGAGGACATAGTTATTGAAATAATAATTCAAATAACAGAGAAGTCAGAGAATCATAGAACACACTGGGTTGGAAGGGACCTTTAAAGTCATCTAGTTCAACTCCTTTGCAGTGAGCATGGAATGAAGATTTCCCTTCCTGGTTATCATTTTTAGCACATGGTAGCACTAAGCCAGGACACAGTTATACCAGGCCATGTACAGACATATGGCTGCAGTGTCCCTGTTTCAAAGAGCTTAACCCAAGTCAGTGAGATGGGCAACTCAGCCTGCCCAGGAGAGGGGCTGCAGAACTGAATAGCAAAGTCCATGTGGGAGATAAAGCAGGCATGAGTGGGATGGCAGGAGGTGCCAACCTTCTCTCTGCCCCAAGATGTCCCTTTGCAACCACCTTCATCTGCAGAGCTGCTGCGGAGCATCTGGGAGGGTGGGCTCAAGCAAGCATCTGCTGAAGCCCCTAAACCTGAGCAGCAGTAAAAATCCCACCTGGTGCATGCTGAGAGCCTGCCCCAGCCCCCATTAGGAAAATGAGGAGAGTTGTTTTTCTGGTTTGCTTCCAGCAACCCCTCCAGCTCCAGGCCTTGTTGCATGTGTCTAATAGGTCTAAATGTTATCTGACCGGGACAAAACCTGCAGGTAAGCCTCTCCTCAGGACACAGTGGCAGTGTGGAGAGAAGCTGGACTCCTGCTGGGCATGACACAGCCCCCCAGGGAGGGTGATGTGCAGGGTCAGCAGTGGGGACACAGGAGCCCAGCACTTGCCCCTGCTTGGTGCTGGCGGTCATTGTTGCTTCCCACTGACCAGCTGCCTGCGATCCCCCGACCGAAAGCAAAATGGGTAACACAGCCTCCATTCAGTAGAGATTAAATGCCTGAAATGAGCCACACCTCTGAACAATTGCTTCCTCCAGGAGGACCAGCATTCAAGAGCCAGGGAGCCCATTGATCCCTGCCAGAAAGGAGGTGGGGGCCCACAGGGACAAGGCTTCACACTGTCCCTTGCTCCCTGAGCCTCCCTCCTCAGGCCGCCCGCTTCACACACCTCACCCCTTGGTCACCTTTGCCTCCCCAGAGGCAGGCAGAAGTCCTAAAAACCTCTCACATTCGTCCAGCAAGGCATCATATTCCTGGCTGATCGCATTAGGACCATCCTCTTACAACTCTCCCTCTCTGACAATTAGTTACTATCATTCATACTGTGCAATCAGCTGTTAAATCCTCATTTATGTTAATTTGAATGTGAATGTGCTGCTCAGCAAAATGTTAGATTGCCATGTTTACAAATATACTACAGGTATTTAGAAATTTAGATGATACAAAACATACTGCTTAAGCTACTTGTGATGCCAGTTTAAATAACATAAGCCTATTTATCAGTTATTTAGCAATTCTTTGCACATACCACTGTGGGTTTTTTCATGCCACCCCTTGTCACACAAGCAAACACATGCTTGCTTTTTTAAAAAATACATATATAATCTAATAACCAGTAATCTCAGTGATAGAATTTAATTACATGCAATCTCTACATGGGTAGCATGATTTAACCAAAACACGTTTTTCTAATCCGTGGAAGCATCCTTTAAATCTGGTACATTTAGAAATAAAGAGGAAAATAACCTCTTTGGCTTAGCATTAGTAGAAGCTCTATCTTAGAGAATGGAATAAGTCCATGTGAAGTGATTTTCCAGAAGCTATTACAGTATAATAAGCTGAAGAATTAGTTTCAAGTTAAAGTTGATCTCATTATGTGCTCTGACCTGTATGCATCTCACACTTCCCACCAAAAGCTGATTTCCTCTAATGTTTTTTTCGTCTATGCAGCTGGCAGAGTTAGGTTGCATGAAACCTGCCTCTGATGCAGAAACTATTCCCCTGGTCCTTGCTGGGAGTGAGTTCAGAGGAGGTCACACCTTCCACTGCATGGAAAGCAGGCAGGCTCTCCTCTTGGTAAACCACTTCCTTTTCATATGGAACACAGAGGTCAAGGCCACCCTGATTTCCTGGTCAAAGGATTTTGGAGGCTCCAGCACAGACCCATGCTCCTATCACACCAAAATGAGAAGCAGGGTGAGACCAACCTGCTCATAGTTCTTTCCTTGGGAAAACAAGTTATATTGAATTAATGAGGAGAAGGAACTGCATCTCACTCTAGAAACCCTGTTAACTTTCAACAAAGCTGTAGATTACTTACCAGGTCTTACTCAGTGATTGCACACTGGCTGCTTCTGCTTCCCTTTGTCCCTGGATAAACAGAGAACAGCCAGTCCCAGCCTTGCCATTAATTTTGATGGTTGAATGAATCATCACAGCAGCAGAGTTAGTCTTACCCTGGCACCCTGGAGTCCTGGGCATTTTCTGTCACTACTGATCCTGCAGCTCCAAAGCCACCCTGAAGCTTCTGCCTCTGAGAAGGCAATAGGTGAAATTCCCATAGACTGTTGCCTGAAACACAAGGGCTTCAGAAGCCAAGGAAAGCCGCATGCTTGCCATTTGGGGGGTGGCTGGTGCTGTTTGTAGCAGTACACATGAAAGGATGTCAGGACACTGCAGAGGACATGGGAGGTTTACTTGCCAAACACGTAGTCTGTGTCCTACCTCACTTCTACCTGAATTGCTCTGTTGGATTCTACCACCATTTGGGGGTGTGCACATGTGAGGTTTTTTAATCTGCAAAACAGAGAAAAATAAAAGCCAGGTCATGATTTTGGTGTCTTTTGATTGAGAGATACAGGGAGGTTTGGACTTCCCTGTGACTGTTTATCTTGGAACACCTGTGAAGTGTGGAAGCTTTCTGCAGGCTCAGGTCTCCTTTCCCACCTCCTGGGTTCCTTTGCAGACACTATCGCTTGCAGGAAAAGACCCAGGCACAGCAAACAAGAGGCATGTCATAGCAGAGAGTTTCTATATAGATGAATAAAGAGAGTGAAGATAAGAAAATCCTCAGGACTTCAGTCCAGGGCCATCTGAAGCAGAGCAAGCTTCAGATAGATGTTATGTGGGTGGTCTGGGACCCATACTCCTAGGTCAGGAGTTTTCCCAATCTAGTCAACCTTTTTTTTTTTTTTGCCTTTGCAAACTGGTATGCAGTGTGACTGCCATCTAAAATGGAGAATAATCTGTTGATTGCTCCCAGAAGGTGAGATCATTCCATTCCTGACCCATCACAAGAGCAAAGGCAGCAGCTGAGGCCAGAGGACAAACGACAGCACTGTCGGTACCAGTGACACAGGGTAAAGGCAGCCATCATCTGCTGTCTCCATCTTTCAGGCCCTGGCCCCAAGGTAAATACAACCAACAGTACTCTCATCACAATTATTCACCTCATTAGCAGGATGCATTTCAGTGCTGGATCTGAAGGTGCCCATAAAGTGCTAAGACCCTCCAGTGTTTAACAATACATAAAATGTGTAGATTGCTGGCTGCCCGTACCATTGCCTCCAGAAGTCTGGGTCAAACTGAAGAGGCATTTCACTTCTCTAACACAAAATGGCTGTGACTTTTAATATTTTAATATAATTCTTGCCATCTTGGTGAAGCCTCTTTTCACAATAGCTGTGATCGCCAGGTGACCAGGACAAATAAAGTTGCTTTCTGTCACAGAACCCCTCCTTTAGAGAATCCCTCCACCAGATTCTCAACCCAACAATTCATGCTTTTAGTGAATGCACTAGAAAAAAAGAAAACAAAAAAATTGCTATGTTTATTCAAAAGTAGAGCTGTATCCGAGGAAAAAAGATAACTTCTTACAAAGATGAAAAGTCAGTCATTCAGACAATCTTCAAAGTGCTCGACTTAATCCACAGGGGACTCAGTTTTGCTTTTCTCAGTGCAGATTTCTTCCCCCCCTTGTTCACACACCTTGAGACAAAGGCTATAGTTAAGACGGTGAAGGGGAGGGGAGAAGGGGGGTGGTTTTGTGCGGGATGAGTAGCAAATTTATTCTAGAGACTGCCTGAAATAGGCTTCAGAAAATGGATAGAGTGTCTTCTGGAAGAAAAGGCCCCTAAGTAAACTCCACCGCCATTCAGAAGATTTGCTCCGGCACTTAACAAGTGGAGGAGGAAGAAAGAAAAATCTGTTGTCAGGTTTGGGGTGTTTATCAGCTACCCTCTAGACACTTGACCTGATGCTGGGGACCCCCTAATCCGCTGATCTGCATGCTGCAAGCCTTGCAGGATTCAGGCCCACGGCCGCCGCTGCAATGGGCTGGAGCACTTGTCCCTAATGCGCTGATCCCGCGGCACATTGTGTGCCACTCACCTTCTCCCGCCTCCCGCCTCCCCCCGCGCCGCTCCCCCCCCAAATTTAATTCTACTCACAAATTGTGAAATAAGTTGTTTGGGCTGGATTTGTCGAGTGAATTGTCCTCCTAATGAAACAGTCTGGTCATTATACAGTTGTCGAAGGAAGATTTAGCTCTCCCATACCCCAGGACCCGGGCAGGTTAACGTTTTGCGACGGACGGTTGACAAAGGAATGAATAGCCCAGCGCTGTCAAATCAGGCTTACAAACAGCTTGGCATACAAACAGTTACTGCTTGTGTGCATGTGGATTTAGGGTCCCCGCTCTTTTAATGGCACAGATTTGTAAGTACAAATCGCTCGGTCTTCAAACTGTTTGCGAAGGGAAGAAAATGACCAAAAATTAGTTTGTTTTACTGGTTGTTTCCTCCCCTCTTCACCATTAGGAAAAAAAAAGAAAAAAAAGAAAAAATAAGAAAAAGGTGAATCAAGGGAGCACCTACTCTTACATTTGGTGAAGTTCAACCTACACGGGCAACTTGGTTTTGCCAGAAGCCCCTGAGCTGCTTCTCCCATTTTTCTGTCCAAAGCAGTAAAAAAGATCAACCGAATTAATTCTCAAATCTCAGGGATTTGCAGAATTAATTTCAATGGTTTTTAATACCTGCTGAACAAAACTGTTTGCAAGATTTTTTAAGTTTTTAATTGCATTAATCATTATCTAAAATTATTAAGATTTTTGTACTCTTTTGTTCAGCAGCTATGCATGAACTAGAGGAAAACAGCTTGATTTTCGTAAGGTAGGGTGACTTATTTTGCCTAATGAATTGAACTAAGCAGAAATCCCAGAGCAAGAGTAAGCTGTGGAAAATTTTTACCAGGTGATTTATCACCAGAGGGACACTTTAAATCTGGCTCAGTTTTATTAAATCTGCCAGGCATTTATTAAAGCTGAAGCAGGAATAATAGCTGTCTGCAATATCACATAATGACCATCATTCTGCAAAGCCCCAGAATAACCAGACGAATATGGTTTTCAAGGAACAAACAAGGATAATCTCAGGACGTGTTTGAAATAACTTGTGAGCACCAGCCTCTTCCAACACGGGTTTTGCTCACAAAGACATGGGTTTAAACGCCCTCTTTCCCCCAGAAATATGCTTGGATTGCCCACCATGGCTTCTTACTCCCTAAAAATTTGGAGAAACTGAAAGCCATATTCCCAGTGATGCGCAGGGGTGAGCAGGTGCCTTGGTTTCTCCCCATGAGGTGTCCCCCAGGGATAACCCAGCAGATCTAGTGCAGTCCCCTCACACCACGTTACAGGGGTGTTACTGTGACTATGTGAGACAATGGGAACAGCTTTTCTCCAACAGTTCTGAGAAACTGCTGTGAAAGCCATTGGGGTGCAGATACAAAACCTCTACCACATCCCCGTTACCCCGACAGCTGAGGCTGGAAGCAGGGGTGCTCAGCCCCACTCCCACAAAATCTGTACTGGTATGGGACTTCAGGGCTACTGGCAAGGTTTTCTCCTTTGATGGGGGTTTTATTCATGGTGGATGTGATTTTCCTTCTCAGAAACAGGGCAGAAGGGATGTGGTTCTCCCCTCCTTCCAATGGCAGGGCCATTCATCCTGCAGGACAGCCACTGCCCCACTCTGAAGGGCTTCAAAGATAGCAAAGGGGTCTCTTCAGAGGAGACAATAGCCTCTGCTTTTATGGAAGAGTGATAAGGCAGGAGGATGCTTAGTGTATGCTGCAACACCATGTGTCTCTGGGTCAACACAAACTTTTTTCAGGTTACATGACTTTTTTTGTTTGTTTTTTTCAAGTCAGATAGATGATGCTCAGCTAGTGGTGCAGATAACATCAGGTTTCCTTCAGCCTGGGTCTGGATTCATGCGGTGTATCTCATGCTGCATCCATTAGGGAGCTGTCAGCTATTCTGCTGAAGCTCTGGGCCAACCTGAAACCATGGGACTGCCATGGTCTTGCAGCTGAAACCTGAGCTTGCAAGCTGTGCTCAGCCAAAGGTGCCTAACTGGGCATCTCTGGAGTCTGCAACAGGGTAAAATCTTACTCCTCTGGAGAAGCTGGTATTCATCTTCTCTGACTATGAAGAAGAACTGTAGAACACCTTCAGGCTGGGCACCTAGCTCAGGTGGATACAAGGAGATGAGATAAATCTCATTACATATCCTGAGGTGGCTGCAAAGATCTGCTTTACAACTGTTGCAGCTTTGGCAGGTGACAGCCAATCTGTGGCTGTCAGATCTGTGCCTGAATCCCCTGAAAAGAAGAAAGCTGGTAGTTCCTCATCTCTCAGACAGCAACAAACCAGAGGAAAAAGGAAACAGTGGCTCATGTGGTAATGCCTGCAGCCTTGCTCTCCTGGCTTTTGCCCATCTAGCCATGTCACTGAGCCTTCACAAGCTGACTGGGAGCATCCAGACTGCACTGCTGTGATAGCAGGGCAGAGGCAACACAATATGGACTAGCCATGTGGTGAGACACAGGAACCAAGATGGAAAGGCAGAGGAGGTGTGGGTGGGGATGTCTGGAATGAATAAAGCAAGAGAAAAGACTAGGAAAAAGGTTTATGGATGTCCTTTGGTGAAAAACTTGAGCTGTGGGGACCACTGGAATTTTCAGTGGGGAAAGTAAGAAGCTTTTGCAGTTTGGAGAGGACACACTGAAATGTCTGCATGGATGTCTGACAGGGGGACTACTGAGTTAGTGGAGTTGTAGCACTGTCTCAGATTAAAATATTTTTAATATTTTATTGGTAAGTATGAATAAAATTATAGTGTAATTAGCAGCTACCAATCTATTGAAATATAAAGAGGGGATTTTGCACTTTGTTTAAGCGCTGCAAACCCTCCAATTCCAGAGAATTTCTGAGAATCAGAGCACAATCCCTAAAATTGTCCTCGCTGACAATAACCACCCCCCTTCCCTAGTTTGTTGGCCCTTCAGAAAACACAGGACTGAGAGGCTTGCCAGCTGAAAGAGCACAGCTCAGCCTTTGGACACCTGGGCTCCTTACATACTGCAGAGGATAGAAGTCATGCATGTTCCAGCTTCTGTAGAGACATCGAAGAGTAAATAGCATTGTGTAGGGTTTTGGGGGTTTTTTTGCCTAATATTGCACCATCGAGAGAAGTTCACTTTGTGTATGAGAAGGAATAAGGCACTGAAGCTGCCTGGTAACATGGTATCACTGAAACATTTTGGAATCATTTTCCATGGCAGTGTTGTTGAGCCTTTGCTCTTTTAGTTTAAAGCATTCACACCTTCTTGATGTAAATTACCTCCTTATTTGTAGGCATCACTACCAGCAAAGGTACTGCTTATGCGCTATACAACTCCAACAGTTGTGAACCATGCTGCCATTAAGATGGAAAGACAATACAGCCCCGTGTGGCTCTGCTATGTTTATTAGTGTGATGAAGAAAGGGAAGTAGGAATTTTTATCCCATTGCAGCTAAAGGTCTATGAACAAGAGTTCAACAGTAAGACTTTTTAAATTCAAAACATAAGAATAAGCAGCACTTCATTGCAGAGTTGAAAGATAATTGTGCAATTAACTGTATGAGGTCAATAATGCCAGAGCTGGATGCTTCTGACAGATAGGGATAATCAATTCAGCCTCTGTATGAAAGGCTCAGAGGTAGCAATAGAAAAATAACATAGCACAAATGTTTCAGTGTTATAATGAACACCAGACAAATCATTATTGACTTTTTTTTTTTTTTTTACTTATTTTAAGTGCTAGCACACAAGTATCTTCTTTGATTAAATGTAACTTTAGAATTTTTTCTTTAAGTTCAGTGTCTGTCTTGATCTAAGCAAGGACTTTAATTTAGAAATACAGTAAAATCTCATCACAGCTTCAGTGCCTGCACAGGTAAATTTCATGAAAATTGTCAGCAATGATGTCCTGTCCTGGTTTGCTTTTGTCTGGAAGGCGACCATCTGAGCTCTTCTCATGTTGGTAGGCACCCAGACTTGGGTGCAGCAAAATTCATATGAAAATCTGGCCCTGCATGTGCATATGTCCAAAGCACCAGGGCAGAACAAGCTCCAGAGTGGTCCTGGGCAGTGACTGGTGATCACAAATTCAGGAGAAAAGAAACATGGAAGCACCAGGTTATGGCAATGGAAAGTGACATCTCTTTCCTGCTTAGATTTCCTTCTGTAATCAGGCTGAGCTCCATGCTAGCATGTCAGGCAGAGGGCCTCACAACCACCTACATGAAGGCAGAAACATGCATGGGGAGCACTGTCAGCCTTCACCCTGGTTTGGTAGGTACCATTCAGTGTTGTGTCTTGCTTCCATTCACCCCATTAAGCTACTGTCGCAGCAGGGGGGGGATCCTTTCACAGCCTTAACCAAATCCCAAAGTCCTTCTGGGAGGATGCTAATGAATAATGAGGAGAAACACAGCTACCTGTACAAAGTGGCACTGGCTTGGTCACCTTCTGGCCACCCTGGCACTAGCCAACACCAGACACCTGAGGAAAACAAAACACTTCCTATCCTCACTGTTAAAGCGTGATGCTGCAGGTCTCACCACGACCTCCTCCCTGTGCCCTCTGTGCCCTGCGAGGTGGGAGAGGAGCAGCCATTCTGCCAGAGCAAGTGGAGGGCGAGGCCTCAGAAGGCAGCCCCTCCACCTGCAGCCCCACAATTTGGCCATTAAAGCAAACCTCGGCCTGTGAAACAATTCAACTTCAAGTGATTAAAAGGATTAATTTGGTGATGCCGCAATCAGAGAGAGAGCACGTGATTCATTATTCATCAATTAGGGGTCTCATCCGCACACGGCTGATTAGGGTGCATCATTGCCTCAAATTAAGCACGAAAAAGATGTTTTAAAGCAACCATATGGTTCTACTTCAGAAGCAGTTAGCTTACAAATTGAGTGCATTGACTAGTCATAACTGTTGATGAATGAGGGACGAGTGCACCAAATTTATTTAGAGAGTTCCCCCCTTCACTTCAGTTGTTTTTTTTTTAATGTGATCTAATGAATAAGCAGAGTCAGCTTTAATTGCTGAGTTGCTCTAAGAGAAAAAAGAGAGCCTCTACAAGTCCCTTTTCCTCCTCTCTTCCTGTATCACTTGCTTGAAATAAAAGGCCAGGACAAATTATTTTTCCCCCAGACTGAAGGCAAAACATCAGCTTTCCTTTTCCTTTACGCTGTGCTGCGAGGTTGAATTTAACCATCACACTGCAGCCAAGCAGGAGTGAGGCTTTATATGCTTGTCAAGGAGAGAGATGGGGGGAAAAATCTGGCTGTGCTGGGGGTGTCTATAGAGAGCTGGAGGGGTGTGGAGTGAGATGATCTGGGAGACACGAGGGACTTTGTAGAGCTGCCACCAAGAGTGGCTTTGTGTCTAACGGAGGAGGCAAGGGATGGAAATGGCAGCACACAAACAGCTTCTTGGTTGAGAGGTTGTGTTGTCTGTGTGGTGTGATTGCTGTGCTGGGACAGTCAGCGTGTCCAGCAATTATGTCAAAAAAGAAATTTGTACTGGCTTAAGACACCCCAGAGCTTCCCTCTCCCAGGTCACAGAATCTCCTCAGCAGGGACACCTCCCACCAGACCAGGTTGCTCCAAGCCCCATCCCTCCTGGCCTTGAACATTTCCAGGGAAGGGGCAGCCACAGCTTCCCTGGGCAACCTGTGCCAGGGTCTCCGCCCTCACAGAGAAGAATTTCTTCCCAGTGTCTAACCTAAATCTCCCCTCTTTCAGTATTCTTTTCTGGTCTCAATAAGTACGTTTTTAATTTGGGGGACAGCACTCACAGCCAGTTTGAGTCGAAGTAGAGATTGTTGCTGGATTCACTGGGGTCTGGATCAGACCGTAAACCATCACTACCAAGGAGGAGGGACAAAATTTATAAGACTTGGGTCCTAACCAGCTCTCAGACTATTAGTCAGAGGTTGCTTTCAAATCATAAATACTAATACTTTCCTTCTTTTTGCTACCGTTTGCTGCTTTCAGTAAAATTATAACCTGTTGTTCTTTTTTAAGGAACTATATAAATAAAGGAGAGTCCCTCTGTTAGTTTCAGAGACTTTATTTCTTATTTGGTTTTATCCAGTTGGATAAAACAGCAGAAATTAAGTTTACTTGCAGGTGTTTTGATGATTTTGTGTGCATTGCCAGGCTGCTCTGGGGCTCCAGTCACACCTGGAACCCAGGGCCATGTAAATGCAGTATGGACAGAAAATGATACCTCATGTCAATTCTAGACATGTCTATTCAGACATTCTAAAAAGGAAAAAAAACCTTAACCCTTAAAATAAAGCCTTCTGTGATTTTTGAAACAAACTGTCGTGATGTGATATTTGATATTTGTTTGAGATTATATTAGTTTGGATTCTGTTTTAGGGAAGTTGTCATAATTTCAACTTTTTGTTCTTGATTAGAACTAGAAAGTTATTAAAGCTGCTGGCAATTCTTGAAGTTTGAGTAAACTTCAATACATTCAGGGCTACTTCAGTTTAGTCACTTTGTGCTCACTGTTTAATTACAATGAAGATTGTCTAATAGTTTTTCTTTTTTCCTTTTTTTTTTCTCTTCTGCTTTTATATTTTTCTTCCTTCTTTTTTTTGTTTTTAATCAAGGCATGTCTACCAGCCAGGAATTTATCTGTAGTAGAAATATTTCTTTATGGGATCCCCATGAGCAGGCTAGGAATGAGATTCCTGTAAACAGCAGACAAATATTTTCCTCCTGTCAATCTGGAACACAGACTTATGTTGATTTTGCAGATCAAAGTGGATCACATTTTCCTATCAGTTTTCAGTTCTTTTTGAATCCCTGGCATATTCTGCAATTAACTGCTTCCCCTAAATCTTTAAATAAAAAATGGTTTAAAATAAAAAATTGCATCCATTAAATTTATTTAATTTCTCATGCAGCTGGCCTGGTAAAGGGGCACATGCTAATGGAGAGAAGTTTCTTAACTGCAGATTAGTGAGACTTCTCTGGTCACTAAAAGCATTAATATTTTTTCCTTGTTCGTGAGTGCTGTAGAAATCGCCGTTTATAAAACATTTCAGTCCTTTTATGTGAAAGCAGAGTTTGAGGAGAGGGTCTTGCTGACAGCTTCCTGGCCCAGTCTCTCTGACCATCCCATGGGAATGACCATGACCCTTCTTCAAGAGAAACAGCCCCCTCATCCATCACTTGGGATCACCACCAATGATGCTCAGTTCAACTTAGGACTGGTTTTATAAAATGTCTGCTTGACCTCTGGGAGTTAATGTTGAGACACGAACTTCATTTTCAACAGACTACCAATTTTGGAGCCTGCCCACCACTGCTACCAGACAAAACAATGTGAAAGAGGAGCATAGCTTGCTGTAGCTCCACGTCCCAGCAGCACAGGCAGTCAGGTCTCTTCTGTGCCCTCTCTGGGAACTGGCTTGGCATGGAAGGAGTTTGCTTGGCTGATCCCACCAGGTGATTGCTCTGAAAACCAGGGAATTAACCACTCCAAGCTCTTTCAAAATCAGGTGGGTTCTTCTGTGGCTTAATATTGCCAAGGGTAGCTGTGAGGAGGGTAACATACTGAATTCATAGTATCAGGGGCTGTTTTTCCATCCAGTGCTCTGGTTGGGAAGACAAAGGTATTAAATGAAGAAAGAAAACTCCAAGTTTAGGACAGCAACAAAATATGTAGGGCAGTAACAAGAATACAATGAGTTTTAAATTGGAGCCAACTTGCCCCAGTGTGAGAATCACCCACTCAATTTCCCCACTTCTATGGTTTGATTTTGCAACTTTGTCACTAATAATGGTGAAACTGTCTCATTCCCTTGTTTTCATTTTATTGATGAAGAGAAATAGAAGAAAGGCTGTAGAGGAAAAGATATTAAATCAGTTTCATAGCATGTCTTTCTTTGGTACATCTTTCAGCCTTTACATCATTAAGTTGCTATGGACATCTTAAGCTAACTACCAGCACATACATACACAACACTGTGAACTGTGTGCATCCCTACATTCTGGTTGAAACTATCTGAAGCTTTTCAAGCATGAAATAATTTTTCCTCCATCTTGTATTGCTTCACAAGTAGGGGAAACAAAATCAAGCAAGACTGATCATGACTGTGATTCTGCATTCAGCATTGCCACCTCTATGTAAAGGAAAACTCTTCCCTCATTCACATAACTCAAATTAGTCTTCCGTGGGCTTTCTTGAAGATTTCCCAAAATGGCCTCTTCCACCTGAGAACAAACAGGAAGCTTTGGCACATAGGAATTTCTGTGAAAAACTACACAACAGGAAAGGAGGATCAGAATGGAAGCTTTGTCACTTTCCATTCAGACAATTAGTTATTACTGTGTTTCCTACCAGCAACTGGATAATAAAAATACAGTATTCACTTTTTTTTTTTCTTTTTGCATTTGCCACTCCACGACCTTCAGTTTGTGTTGGTGACCATAATGAACAGTGAGACAGAAAATATCTTCTGTATTTTCCTTCTTAAGAATCATAGAATCGTAGAATATGCCAAGTTGGAAGAAGACCCATCAGGATCATCAAGTCCAACTCCTGTCCCTGTGTAGAGCACCCCAAGAATCACACCACGTGCCTGAGAGCATCATCCAAATGCTTCTTGAACTCAGGCAGGCTTGGTGCTGTGACCATTTCCCTGGGGATTCTGTTCCACTGCTCAACCACCCTCTGGGTGAAAAACTTTTTCCTTATGTCTAACCTAAACTTCCCCCAGCACATTTTCCTACCATTCCCTCAGGTCCTATTGTTGGTCACCAAGGAGAAGAGGTCAGCACCTGCTCCTCCTTCCCTAGTGAGGAAGCAGTGAGCTGCCATGAGGTCTCCCCTCAGCCTCTTCTCCAGGCTCAACAGACCAAGTCCCTTGAGCCATTCCTCATATGGCTTTCACCCTAAACCCTTCACCAACCTCATAGCCCTCCTCTGGACACTCTTTAGTAGTTCTATGTCCTTTTTGTACTGTGATGCCCCAAGATGGGGTGGCAAAATACATTATTACATAGGGTTTAGTCCCTTTCCAAGTCCTTTTTACAAGTATTTAAAGTCTTCAAAGCTCCTTGAATAAAACTGGAAAGATGGGAGAGGAACTTCAATATTCTTCTCAGAGAAGAACACTGAGCTGGTCAGGAAGGTGATTTTGGGATACAGGGTGGTTAAAGAAGGCAAGACAAAAATGCAGGGAAAAAAGGGAAAAAAAGAAAAAAAAATGTTTCCTTTTGTCTTACTTCTCCAAAACGAGCAATCTAGCTCACTCTTCCATTTTTTTTTCTTTTTCTTTTTTTTCCTCAAGAGATGGTCTGATGTCATCTGAAACAGATTGTCATTGCACAACCACTGTAATAAACTAAAAAATCTTGTTATTTAAACACTAAAGTTCTCGAGCACTGTATTTTCCTGCAGTTTTAAGTAATGTTTCATATGAAACTTTCTGACAGTAGACTCCTTTGTGGGATCTACATTTAATTAGGGATGGAAATGCTGTTTATTCTTACAAAATACCTGCATCTGAAGCAGCCACTTGAGGCAATGTGGGATATCCACATGAGTAACCAAGGCCACAAGTCAGGTCTGTGGGAGATGGGAAGAATGTGTCAGCTCTTGAAAGCAGAATGCTAGGCCAAGTCAGACCTACCTCTGGTCTTTGCAAGCTGTGCATATCCAGCCTTCCCTTCGGAAATATGAGGGAGACTGACCCACTGCACCAGCTGATCTTACAAAATTACACCATGCATTAGAAGTACACTGATGCAAAAGGAGACATTGCTTCAAAAGAAGAAGTTAACAAGGCTGTTGGAAACAGTGTGGTGGGAAATGTGTGCAGTGATGTGGTCAACACAGCCCAGATACTGAAACCATGGGGGCAACTGCTGCTGGGAAAGCCTGGGCTTTTGAGGTGCTCTCCGAATTATTCCCCCAGTTCCCAAGTCCTGTGCAATTATCTGTGTCTGCTGCTTGGGATATACAAGACCTTGTATGCTTATTGAAAGATTCAGCACAAAATATGCCAATATTTAGTATTTGTGAAATTAGCAGAAACATGTCACAAATCAGAATACATATGTCAGCTACTGAAATTAATTTTCAAATGAGGTAACTATTTCATGTAGAATTAGTGTATTCAGCAACTACTGTGTTGACTGAACTCATGACAAATGTTGAAGATTACTCTGGATACACTGAAATGAAAGTTTTGCAACATTTAAAATCAAGGCTATTAGCCTATGACAAACATCACTCCAGAGATTGCACATAATTTGATGCTTTTGGTAAAACACTGAGCCTGCTGATGATACTTGCAAGGAATAAATTGTTTCCTTGACTACATTTGGAATCCAATGTCAGCAGTTTGGAAAAACATGCCAGGTAATGAAACACACCTTTTTCATATTTTGAATGACAATGCAAAATGCTTCTGCTAAAATAATGGGTTTACTTCTAGTTTGGGATAAACTAGATGCAGAAACACCTGAGGTAGTGCTAATGTTGAGTTAAGGTCCAACAGGGATTAGTTCTTTCCAGACAATGTGGATATTGTGTGTATTCCTGCAGTCAGGCAAAGAGGGGAGCACCAAGGAGAGATACATGAATTACCACCACAGAGTCAGCTCTGGAGGCATCAGGGTTGCCAAGGAGTCTCAATTAATTAGTCCTTTTGGGCCAGAACTTGCTCTGTGTGTCACTATTTTGCTAATTTGGGTACTGATTTAAACCCCGTGTATCATATTGCTTAGAGCATCTCATCTTTCATTTTATGTTCAAAGCACATCTCTCCCTAACTTGCTGCTATAATGAATGTTTGTCAAAACTATACTTGACTATTTTGTTTTAAAAGCAATGTGTGTTACCAGTTGTTCCATGCCATTAAATGACCTCACCGTGTTATGAATGGACATAAATCCCACTAAATGTTACTGTTGACAAGCCATGAAAATAATGCAAAACTAATTTGAGTAATATCAACATGAAAAAACAGTCAATATTGAAATGGACATTTTCTTTGGGTATTATTTACAGAGTCATTTATACAGTCCAATTTTTCTTCCATGAGTTGGCACCAGTCCTTAAGCTTCTCACCGTATTCCCCTGCTTTTTTGCTCAACAGATCCCATTCTTCAAGGCTCATGAACTCACTTTGTCCTGTCACCTCCCTCTGCCCCTCCCAAGGGCAGGTTCTCTGCCTGGGCAGACTGAGCATCATCCTCTCACACTGCCCCGTGTCCCTGCACACCCACTCAAGCCCCATCTGCAACAGGGGCTTTTTGGAAGTGACATTTCATTTTGCTCACTGGCACAGCAGGTCTCTCTACCTTGGAGCAGGAAAAGACATCTTTCTTACAAACGTCCAAAGGCTGGAAAGGACTGATGCAGAGAAACAATACAGGAGATGTCCATCTTAGCAGAAGGCAATGTTTCTATTAACAGACCCATGAAACCGTATGAACTGTGTTTCATGTAGTTAGTCTTTACCCTGTCTCTGCTGGACCATGGCTAATCCTCTTTAGCCAAACAACATCAAAGCCTTTGATTAGATACCCCTGCATGCAGCCAGCAGCTTTCTCTTTGCTTCCAGTTACCTGCTGGCAAGAGCTGCAAGAAAAGGTGTTGTTTGCAACCATCTGACCCAGTGCTTCAGCTCAGTCCTCAGGTTTCCACCCCTTACCTTGCCACAGGATGCTGCTCCCCAGCAGGCAAATGCCCAGGCTGACCAGGTCTGAGTTACCAAAGCTGACCTCTCACCATCTCATCTGTGAGGCTGTAAAGGGAGGGTGGTGGCAAGGTGGGAGGGCAAAAGCAGCAGGTCAGACCCTGCAAACCTCTCTCACTTCAGAAGCTCCTGTGATGCTGATTCCCAGAGAGGATGTACAGCAATGTGTGCATCCCATGGAAGTGCTGCATGTCAATTTATGTGCATGTATGTATGAAGAGACTGGAAAGCATTGCTCTTCTGGGACTGAATTCTGCAACACAGAGGCATCTATTTAGGGGTAAATTATATAAAAGTTGAGGATTAGAGTTCCTCATGTACTATCATGCTCAGCTCTTGTAGAACAACAACAGCAATCATACATGCTGGGTGTTAGCTCTGGATTTCTGCTTTTCAGTATGTTCATCTTCTAGTTCTCTCAGCCTGGCAATAATCTTCACAACAAACCTCACTGTGATACAGCCTCTCCTTATCAGAAAAATGCTCAAAATTACAGCAGCACATAGTCAGCTTTCCCACGAAAATATATCTTTCACCAGCAAAACTCCAGCCCCAAACTGTGCCTGGTAACACCTTGGTACATACTTGTTTGACTGATAAGAAAAATAAGAAAGTCTATTACAGAGAAAAGATATTTTTTTTTTTCTTTAAGACTTTGGTATTGTCATTACTACTATACAGCTGTGTTTATAGGGATGAATGTCTCTCTGTTGTATTTTTGGTTCTCTCTTATCCAGCTCTGGATCTGACCTTCAAGATCATCAAGTCCAACTGTTAACAACAGTAATGCACATCAGGCAGGAATCATCAGTGTCTCTAAAACAATTTAAAAGCTACATGTGTATCTTCTGAATTCCCTAGTTATCTTTATTATTATTAATATAATATGGAGGACAGAGTATTAATAAGAGGTCAGGAACTGGTTACTGTGTAACCATAAAAATCTCAAGGTGATAGTCACAGAGCCAGTAAACCCACAGCACATGCCTTGTTTTGCAGCACCTCTGCCAGATATGCCTTGCTGGATGTGCCAGATTTACACACCTGGGAATAAAAATCCCTGTGCAAGGCAAGTAATTCCACAACAGCTGCTTCCTGGCAGTCTGATGAAAGGCAAAAAACAGCCTCTCCTCCAAACACTTGGTGCTGTAAAGGCATGCACTAAACAATATCAGATGGTTATAATCAGAGTATTTTGTCTTCTTATTCAAAGATTTATTACAAATTGACTTGACCCTAGGGGTCAGTGGTTTTGGGGACAACATGAGATCTGACCAAGATCTTCACTTGACTCTTCTTTAACTTTGTTTAGGCTTGAAGCACTTCTTTTCATTCTGCTTTTCTAAAAAAAATAGGAGAAATCAAAAGCAAGAGACAAACGGGACACTGGTTGTGTTTGGGTCTCGGCAGTACAGAAGGGACCTAAGATAGGGAAAAGTCCCTGGAACGGACTGGGGGTTTTCCTCCAGAGAAAAAAGGAAGCCTCCACCTCAAGCTAAGAGCAGTTTGCTGCCCAGACTGCCAAGGTATTTCAGTTTCTGCTTGGCACGTGCTGTCAGTAGCAGGCAGACTTTGGTGACAGGTTTCTGCCTTCAGGACTGTGCTACGTTGACTCCCTACCATTTGACAAAGGACAGGTCAATATATGTTACAATTTACATTTAAGATTCAATTAAAATTTCCCCAAATTTAAGACAACAAAACAATTTGTTGGGTTTTTCTGTTGCTTTGGTTTTGATTTTTTTGTTTGTTTTTTTGTTTGGTTGGTTGGTTTTTGTTGTTGGGTTGGGTTGGGTTGGGTTGGGTTTGTGATTTTGAGTTACCTGTCTCTTGGAGTAATATGACCCACCTTTCTTCCTTACCTCCAGTATCCCCCACAGCTCTAATATTTGAATCATTTCCAGTCATGAGTTGATTTATCCTTACAACATACCTGTGAAACAGGGGAATGCTGATAAACTTATTCTGAGGAGCAGGAAAGAAGCTTAGATGTGCAAAGTTGAGATTTACCACGAAGCATCCTTGATGTGTGGGGTCTGCTCAGTGCACCCCAATGCACCACAGTCAACCTCATCCCACTGACACCCCAGTCCACAGAAGTAAGACATTTTATACCTTCTCATTTTAGCATTATCTACTTGCAGCCATGCTCTTACCTTGGTAGTTCATGGAAGAAGGAAGGAAACTTTCTGCTTCTCAGAGAAGGAACATTTTTTTTCATATTTTCTGCTGAGTGATAGCCCACTTGCAAACACATTGCCATTTAGTAGCTGTTGCACTGCATGTTAGCAGCCCAGGTTGATTTACAGCAGTGCCCATCTGCCAGTATCTCCAGAGTAGATCCCTCTCTCCGGGCTGCAATATTTACGTCTAGTTAGCACGGCAATTCTGAATTTGGGATTTGAAATATAATTTTGTTCAAAACTTAAATCACAAAAAAAGAGTTTGCTCTGTAAATAGTGGCATTATCAGAAAAGTTTGGGGTTTCTGGTTTAGTACCAGCTTAAGCACAATTAGTAGTAGAGGACCAAAAAAGGGAATTTTCACAAAAATTATTTAAAAAAATATATGGTAGTAAAAAAGAAACCAAACTTCAAAGTCAAACCTTTTGCTTTGGTCTGGACAGAAGTTTTTTGTTCCAGTTTCAGGTACTTTGGTTTTAGAAAATAAAGCAGAAGTAAATTTAGCAAAATAAACGCTTCAATAATATACATCAGAAACCTCTCATTATAAACAATAAAAGTTTGTGGCTGCTTTTCCCACCATTATAAACAAAAAGGTCTGCTATGCTTCAAAAGGAGTCCACAACTCTGTAAGCCTGGCATAAGCTTTTGATATTTACTGGATGTTCTACGTGTGTGTTTTTTCCTTTTCATTCACCCTGTTTTGTGAAGTTCTGGAACAAGATAATTATTTGTCACATTTCTATGCTCCAGCAGCAGTTGGTGCCAGCACCACGTGGAATGGCTTCCCTGCCCCAGCACCCTGGCTGCCACCCAGGTTTAGGGCAAAATGCCACGGGGGTCCTGGGTATGGTTCAAGCACAGTGTTCAGAAACCACCACCTCAGCAGCCTTACAGCAGGTCACATAGTTTCACACCAGTGACACGGGGAGAAGCACTGACTGGAGCATTTCATCCCCTGAAGGTGAGTGTGAGGGAGGTGCAGCGAAATTCGTACAGGAATATCTGGGGGAAGCATCTGGGATTCACTGAGGCTGGTAGGGGCCACGCTGGCTGTGAACCAATCCTGCTCATGTTTCACAGCAGAAGAATGGGAACTAACTGCTAATGTTCAGTTTCACCCCAAAAAAGAATCAAGTGTCAATCACTGGCTGAATGTAAGAGAGCTGGTGGCAGCAGGGAGGTTGCTCTTCCTACCATATGTCTTTTCTCTTGCTTTGGATCTACTGTGACATTTGTGAAGTGTCAGTACTCAATTCTTTCCATTACCTGGTTTTAATTAACACCCTAAAGCCCCTTTGTGTGGCTGGTGATATCAGCTGGGGCTCTGAATAGAAGCCACCACTGTCAAAAAATTTTGGAACAAGCTCCTCTTGAATGGGCCCAATGAGCCAGGGGGCTGTTTCCTCCCTAATCCCACATTTAATAGCATGAGCTGGAGACAATAGGCAGCTTCTCCAGCTTTTTGCATCTTGATTCCATTTGACATCTCCAGCCCTCTTTTGTCCCCCAGGAGAGGACATGCCACCTCCATGTGCTCCGCACGGGACACACTCCCTGAGTGTCACTGAGATGAAACACTGCCGGGCAGTCCCTGCCTCTGGACCACCTCTGCCAGCTCCACCACTCTCCACAGAGCTGCCAATCTGAACACAAAACTCCAGCCACGAGAGCAATAAAAAACACAGATACCACCAGTTTTGAGTTGGGTTGGTTTGGGTTGGGTTTTTTTTTGTTTTAATTCTTATAAGGATGTGTTTCCATCAAAGAAGTCAAGGATGATAAGACTTTGCCATGGCAACATGCTATTATAAATGCAAATGTAAAACTGGAAAAGGGGGAAGCCTTTAATTCTCATAATTAAATGACAAAAGCATATAACATTGCAATTTTCCATATACTTTGAAACTGGAAAAAACATCCTCTCCTCTGTCATCTTTTTTTTTTCTGGAGAGCTATTTTTCTTCAAATAGAGCTTTTAGCTGAAGACTGTGGAAGAAAGCAAATTTTTAAATTTCATTTTTATTTTATTTGAGTGGTGAGGTTAACAATTCACCTAAACAGTGGCTAGGTCTGACTAGCTGGTGCTGTTTTGGGCTGGCAGTTACTATCCAAAAGGATGGGTTAAAGATGAGTGTGAGCATCAGTCTGGGAGCCACATTTTAAATCAGGAGACTTCACAAGCAGGAGCTCTTCTGCATGTGACCTTTCATTTGTATTTACAGCACTGGATCTGGTCACATGTTCATTAGATATTTCTTCAAATGCTTGCTGCATGCAGAATAAGTGGACTAATTAGGTTTAGTTTGAAAAAAAAAAAGTTCTAGCACATGTGTAGCTGGCTAAGTGTAAAACTCTGAGCAGCACATTCTACAGAGAATGCTCATTAGCAACTTTTTTAACTAATCCATCAGTATTTATATTCTTCACCTGTGTAAAAAAACACCCCCAAACTTTAAAGAGTAGCACAAAACCAAGCAATGACCAACCTCAGTGTCAGATTACTCCTACCTCAGGAAAAGAAGAAAAGTTTTTGAATTATAGCATATACTAACCCAATCTACTTTTCACATAAAAGAAAAAAAAAAAAAAATAAATAAAATAAAACAGTATAAAGGCACCAGCCTAGTGTTGGCCCAAATTTCCACATGTAAATAGCAACATGTGGGAACTCCACTCTTGGTAGGTGCACTTACGACTCTCTTAAACAGATTTGTTTTCACAGTAGTGAGTATTCCCAGGAAATCACAATGTCATAGGCCTGGTTACCAAGATGTAAACAAAAATTAGTAATAACTCCTCTAATTTGTCTGTATACTGTCCAATCAGAATTTTTTCCCTCGCTATTCTTACAGCCCTCTTTCAAAGCCTTTTTAAAAATAAAATTCTTTAATGATGCCCTCAAACTCTCATCCTGCTCTCCAAGGATTTTTTGCTAATTTGATGAAGACCACACACATAAAATCAAATGCTTTTGTCATTTCTTTCTCTTTGTACCCACTTTCTAAAAGAAAGCATTGCCTGTGTTGTCTGATCATAAACATTGGAGTTTGCAATCTGGCACCTTTCCAAATGTTCATTTTTCAGGGTAGCATTTTAGATAATTGTTGAGCTTCATGTTAACTGTCAATTATGTGGCTCACTGGAAGCACTATCACACTTTTCTCTAGCCTAATATACCTTATGGTCTGGATTTAAATCTCTTTGTGGTTTTAGTCCTCACCAACTCAAGTAAAGTAGGATTTCATCCTGTGACTTTATCCCTTGTATGACTATCCAGTGGTAAAACAAGTTCTGTTGAAAGCAGGACTATTAAAAGCCACATCAATTGATAACATCATTAAGCCTTATTCCAATGGCATATAGAAATATCACATGGTACTTATTTCCAGCCATACACACATGGCTTGTGATCTCACTTCTTAAGCTAAGCAGTGTTTATTCTAGTAACTATTTTCAGCACAAGAAAAAGCAGAAGTATCACCCATCCACGTGCCAGAGGCCAAACCCTTCAGGACTATGATGTCCATCAACTCAACACCTAACCAGGCTGATGATCACACTGATCTTTCACTCTTCCTTTTGGATAGCAAATCCCATGTGTATTTGCACCATGACCAACCAGGCTATCCTGGCACTTCTATGTTGCTTGACTTCATTGTATCACATAAAGCCTGGACGACACTATTCCTGTTCTCCTTCCTTCAGGGTTTACAGTGTAAGGCAACGTGACCACACTGACTCTTCTAACTCTATCCTGATCTGACTGACCCAGGACTAAGCTGCTGTCAGGCAGACAATGCCCTTGTTGCCAAAGTTGTGGCTCACTTTGCCTGCTCTTTGTACCTGCTGTCTGCAGAGGGTCAAATATTGTCTGCAGTCCCCCCTCCACTTATTTGTCTCCCTTTTATCTTTTTCCTTTGCTGACCTTTGCAATGCTTAGGATACCTCAGTAGACCTTAAGACTAGACCATAAGGTATAATTCAGCCAAAGAGGAAAATAGTTGTTTTCCTTGTGATGATGGACCCCATTCCCTGAGCTCTTCTCTCATCCTCTGCAATGCCTCTGATGTTCCTGTGAAATTCCCCACTGGTGCCTATTGCCCAGACATCATCCCACTGGAGAGATCAGAGGAGCCCATGAGGAGGGATCCAAATGAGCCCCCAGGGGAGCTTAGCCATGACAGACTCTCAGGAAGATGCAATCAGAAAAGGCTAAGACAGTGAAGTCTGTTGTCAGTGTTGGTCTCAAACAAGAAGTATCCCAAAAGTCTGCAGGCATCACAACTTGAAGCTAGACTTGTCATTATTTCAGAAAAATAACTGCAGTAGTTCTTTGGGCCAGTACACCCTCTCATAGCAAAGTACCTATCAGCACAGTAAACTTTAGCTAAAGGAGTAGTCTTTAAACAGACAGTTTGCCAGGTAAAAATGTAAAGGGCTGTTGTCTCTTGAAAAATGATGATCTAAAATAATATAAACAAATCTAAAAACATTTCTGTGAATGCAGTTATGTAATACTCCCTAGGAAATAATTTTAGTACCACCCTAACCACAGTTTCTCACATTTCTTTCCCAATCCTTCACCGTCTTTGAGACAATCCCTATTACTGTGTTGGGATCTATCCCTGCCACATGAAGAGGGAAAAGATGAGAAAGAAATAAATCTGAGGGAATGAAACTGAAAAGTTGTTTTCACCTGATCTGATAGAGGCTGTACGAAGGAGGAGTTCAAAGAACTGATATAATACTGGAGTAGCAACAGCATTAGGAGTTGTGTGTGTCTCCACACATGATTTTTTTTCAGGGCTTTTCAGTGATTTCACTCACCACAGACCCTTGACTGAATAAAATCTTGTGTTTGTAAAATGTTTCTATTCATTTACTTGGGTTTCTAAATTCTGTAAAATGACTTGTTCTCCAGAATTTGTCAATTGTTGCCCTCTGACTTCCAGGGGTAAAGCATAGTGGTGAGATCCCTTTAGGAGGGAAGCTTCCTGAGGAAGCTTTCCTGAATCCTTCTGAAGACCCACCCACACCATGAAACATGTTAGTTTTCACCTCCTCTGGCTTCATTATAGCTCCTAATTCTTCATCTGGGGTGGATTTGTATCAGTAGCCTGGTAGGCAGGAGGGTTATTAGGATTACTGAGGGGAAAGCCAGCTTGCTGTTCAGATTTGTGATTTAGCTGGGTATCAATGATGGAAGCTGGGATCAAATAAACAGTATTACAACTGAGTCTGGTACTCAGTGTGTACAAACAGCCACCTCCAGAAAAACTGTCAGTTAAACTAAGAACAAAATTAAAGCCTTTGCCTCCAGTGTTCACTGCAAGCTGCATCATATGAGAGAGATCAGAGGAGATGAAGCTTGCCAGAGGCTATGCTTCAGTGCATATTTTGCACCTCTTTCCTCTGTCTGTTCTTTCAGAGCCTGATTACACAAAGTTAATGAAAGTCCTTTTGCCTTCTGTAAAAGAACAAGGATTAAGTGGAACTTTGCTGGTTGTCCTGGTTTGGGCCAGGATAAAGGTGATTTTCTGTCTTATACTTTTGCTTTTAGCTAAGTCTCTTGTAAGTAGTTGCGTTTGCTGAAATTAACAGCAAGCTTCTCAGACAGTGTCTGCTTCTAGGACTGATAACACTTGATGTTTATAGTTACTGCTAGAGACTGGTGTGCAGAGCCAAGGACACTGCTCAGCTCTGAGGAAAACATTTTACTGTCCAGGAGGATAAAGAGGTCCCACCTGAGCCCTCCTTTGGGGAGGAACAGACAAGATAGATGCCAGAATTGACCAAACAGAGTATTCCATCCCATATACGTCACACTCAGTATAAATTTGAGGCATCACGAGGGCTGAGCCAGATCTTTCCGGATTTCCAGATCTCCAGACTTCTGGATTTCCTGATTTCCCTTCTTCCCTTCCTTCACCCAGCATCCTGGAAGGATCCCGTCCGTTCGTCTGCCTGTGGTCCTGATCCGTGCCAGCCCATATCTGTGTGCTCCTGCCTCCGGTTCCCGACTGCTGCTGACTCCAGGAGTCCAGCCTGGGCTTTCCCAGGGCTGCCCTGCAGCCTCGGTGGTGATGTGAGAGTTATTGGGGGAAAGGGGGGAGGAATGTGGTATCCATTTTCCTGTATATTTGTATATATTTAGTAATTTTTCCTATTTATCATTACTGTTTCATTAAAGTTGTGTGGTTTAGTTTCCAACCCATAAGTCTCTCTCCCTTATTCTCTCTCCTTTATTTATCAAGGAGAGAGAGATTAATAGAGAGCGTCTGTTATTCGGTTTAATTGCCGGGCCAGTGTTAAACCGTGACACTGGTACTAGTTCATTCAGCCCCATTTGCCCCATCTGATACAGAACCATCAGTGACATTTGAACAAATTGTTCAGTAGGACTGGGATATTAAAAGCTCTACTGTAAGGTGTTGCGGGAGGAGCCCTTCTTGCTCCTAGGGCTGATCCTGAGGCCTCGGGGTTTAGCCCATTCCTGGACGATGTCCTAGGGCTGTTCCTGTGGCCTCGGGATCTACCCTTTCTTGCCTGCTCCTGGGGCTCCTCGAGCTGTGGGCTTCTTTCCTCACTGAAGAGTGAGAGCTCTCTCCGTGGGTGTCAGCTGCTCTCTTATTGGCCCCCTGCTCCTGCACATGCTCAGGAGGGAGGCCAGACACAGGTGAACCCACACCCACTCATCAATAACTCAGGGCACCTGGTCCTGTCTCACTACATTTCCCCCCCCCCCTTTTTTTTTTTTTTTTTTTTTACACAGACATTTACATAGACATTTACATATTTACATAGCACGATTTTTTATACACAAGAATACACTTACAGGATTTAGACATACAGGATTTTTACAGGATTTTTCTTCGGGCCCCGCGGGACACTCAACTAAGAGCATCGAGGAGGCGCCGAGAGGTTAGAGGATTTTTACACAAAAATATAACTTACAAGATTTAAACATATAACTTACATATAACATATAACTTATTTTACATATATTTTTAGGGAGAATTCTCAACCCTTACACGTATTTTGGGGAGAATTCTCAACCTTCTTTCTTTCAACCTTCTTTAAGGGGAATTAAGCATACCCATATATTCGCTCGATGTCAGCCCCTTTCTGGCAAAGTCTCCGCAAGCTGTCTGAGCACTCTTCACAAAGTCTCTGCAAATTGTCCCAGGCACTTGCCCTCTGTTCCGGGGTTTCTTTCCTCATGGGCCTCGGGATTTAACCCTTCCTCATGGGATTTCCCTCTGCTCAAGGGCTTAGCCTAGGCATATTTCACGAAGTCTCTGCAAGTTGCACCAGGCACTTTTCACAGAGTCTCTGCAAGTTGTTCTTCTAGTTATTATTCTCCCTCCTGTATCTGCTCTTCTGGCTTGGTTTCCCTCTGTTCCGGGGTTTCTTTCCTCATGGGCCTCGGGATTTAACCCTTCCTCATGGGATTTTCCCCTCTGCTCTGGGGTTTCCTGTCCAGAGAGCTTGTTGAACATACCTTACTGGGAGAATGTTCTTGCAGTTTCTGCGCCAGCTAGGTTTTCTGCAGGCTGCCCGCATTCTCCACCAGATGTTGCGGGAAGAGCCCTTCTTGCTCCTAGGGCTGATCCTGAGGCCTCGGGGCTTAGCCCATTCCTGGACGATGTCCTAGGGCTGTTCCTGGGGCTCCAGGATCTACCCCTTCTTGCCTGCTCCTGGGGCTCCTCGAGCTGTGGGCTTCTTTCCTCACTGAAGAGTGAGAGCTCTCTCCGTGGGTGTCAGCTGCTCTCTTATTGGCCCCCTGCTCCTGCACATGCTCAGGAGGGGGGCCAGACACAGGTGAACCCACACCCACTCATCAATAACTCAGGGCACCTGGTCCTGTCTCACTACAGTAAGGCTTCTTTCCTTGTTTTGTGTAAGGAGCAACCCTTCTCACCTTGTTTTGTGATGGTCAGTGAACATGGGAATGGCAATTAATCTGGAGGATCCTATGTAGAGTTATTTTACACAGGAAACAAGAGGCACTTCTGCTCAGCAAGAAAAAAAAAATGCTCTATTTAAATGCCATTCCTACCTTGGGTAATGAGCTAAAGGTGTGACACAAAGGGAAGGACACACTACAGAAATCCTGTAGGATAGTTGGTGCAAGCATACTGCATCAACATTTAAAAATTATTAGACACTATTCATCAGTAGAGATACAATTGTTTTCAGTGTTCCACTTCAAACACAGAAATGTACTAAAAGGAAACTCAGAGCATCAGTAATGAGATCTATTACTATAGAGGTGAACTTGGGGCACTTGAGGAAAACTGAGAAATAAAGGATGAGCAGAGATGGCTTCAGAAAAACTGGAAGATAAGCGTATATAAGAGTGACATTTTTGGTCTTTAATTAAATTTTTGATCAGATTTTTTTGGAAGGGATTTTAATGGCAATGAAAACTAGTTGCTTACTGCTAGCATTGCTGCCTCTGAGGAGTCATGAATTTTCCCATGATCATATCACCAAAATGCAGCCAGGAATATCTTGCTCTTGCTTAAGCCAACTTCTTGATTCTCACTGAGTCATAAGCCCCTTCTGCTTTGTTTGTAAGACTCTTCCTTTGCATCTGTAATGTAAGTCCTACTTTTAATTTCCTGTTACTTTCAAGCATACAAACTAAGACAGCCTCTTCCCTGATCCAGGCTTTTAGGAGAGTGATTCCAAAGGCTCAGGCAGGAAAGCAGGCAACAGGACTCCCTTGGTCCCTCCCATACAAAACTACCCTTGCCCGGGCCTAATACGTAAGGATTTCCCAGGTTCACAAACCTCCCTGTTCCTTGGGGTAAAAAACAGGAGAAAGGAGGGAAAGCTACAGCGCAGTCCAATGGCCAACACAATGCACAGCACAGGTAGTTTGGAGCAGAGAGTTTCTCTGAGGGCCCAGGCCCTCAGCTGCAGGCATGTCAGGGGAACCTGAAGAGGTGCATTGCTCAAGAATGCCCCGCAGCATTTAAATCAAAATAGCCACATCTAATCCCAGGCAAGGCAACCTGGGACAGCCACAGGCATCAGAAGCTTGGTAGCCTGAATCCAAAACTCCCAGGAATGCATCAGCAGTGGTTACATCTGGTGCTTATGTCCTGTTTCTCCTTGGTCATGCTCTGATTCCTTGATGTCCAGGGAGGCTCCAGCAAAGATCTGTCCCAAGAGAGGCCGGCAGTAGCCCAGGGCTCTCTGAGCACCCATTTTCAACAGTGGCCACTCCCCATGAGCCCCTCCAGAGCCTTCCAATTTATGATAAAGAGCCGTGCCCCAGCCCTACCTGGGCTGGAACTCAAAGGTATCTCGGGATGGCTGCAAGGCCTGAAGGAAAACCCCAAGCACAGCCAGAATGAGGAAAGGCCCAACCAGATCTGGTTTCTCCCCAGCCATCTGTGTCCCCTCCTGGCCAGGGGGCTGGGATGGAAGGGGGAAGCTGAGTTTGTGCTGTGCTACAGAGGGATGGGAAGGGGTGTGTTGGGGGGGGACACTGGGGGTGTCTTCCTGCTGCCTGGAAGCTGCATGGTGCAGGGCAGGTGAGAGGAAAGGAGTTTCTGCATTGCAAATGATCCAGCAACACTGTTGTCCCACATTTACCGCAAATTTCTCAGAGTGGGGGAGAGATGAAATCTGTAACGCAACCTGATCAATACCAGCCAGGCAGCTGACTTTTCACATAATCACAGAATCATCCAGGCTGGAAAGGGCCTCTGAGATCACCAAGTCCAACCCTTGATCCACTGCCACTGTGGTTGCCAGACCATGGCACTGAGTGCCACATTCAGTCTCTTCTTAAAAACCTTCAGGGATGGAGAATCCATCACCTCCCTGGGCAACCCATTCCAATGTCTGATCACCCTCTCTGTAAAGAATTTCTCCCTAATATCCAACCTAAACCTCCCCTGGCAGAGCTTAAGTCCATGCCCTCTTGTCTTACTGGTGGCTGCCTGGGAGAAGAGACTGACCCCCACCTGGCTACCCCCTCCTTTCAGGGAGTTGTAGAGAGTGATGAGGTCTGCCCTGAGCCTCCTCTTCTCCAGGCTGAACACCCCCAGCTCCCTCAGCCCTTCCTCACAGGACTTGTGCTGGATCCCTTCACAGCCTCCTTGCTCTTCTCTGGACCCACTCCAGCACCTCAATCTCCTTCCTGAACTGAGGGGCCCAGAACTGGACACAGGACTCAAGCTGTGGCCTCACCAGGGCTGAGTACAGGGGCAGAATCCCTTCCCTGGACCTGCTGGCCACACTGTTCCTGATACAGGCCAGGATGCCATTGGCCTTCTTGGCCACCTGGGCACACTGCTGGCTCATGTTCAGCTTCCTTTCCTTTTGGCCAGGAAAAAAATCGTTTCAACATCACCCTCCTACCACTCCCCCTCCTACCTTCCTCCCCACAGCGTGTCCCAAGGCCATGGTTATGTTGCTGGAGGTGTCACCTCTGCCCCACTCCTGCCGCAGCTCCCGGGGAAGGGACGGGGCGGCCCCCACATCCCCCGCCCCGGCCCCGCCAGGCCGCCAGGCGGCGTTCGCCCTACGCGGGGTGGGCAGCGCGCGAGCCAGGGGCGCGCCTCTGTCCCTGCCCTCCTGGCGCGGCGATTCCGCCGTCAAAGCTGCTTGCGCCCCCTGCCGGCCCCGGGGGGTGGAGGCAGCCGGGCCGGCGCTTGTTATGGCGGCCGCCAGCAGGAGGGGCAACACCTCCCCCTGGTGCCGGCTGCTGGGTACTGGTACCAGACCCGTCACACACACGGACAGACGCACGGACAGGGCAGACTAGCCAGGGGCTTTCCTTCAGCCGTAATTTCTGATGGCTTTCCCCTCCCTCAGCTTTGCTCTCACGTCTGTGTTTTGTTTTCTTTTTTATTTTAAATTTAAATTATTTTTTTTTTAATTAACATTTTATTATTAAAATATTATTTTAAATTAATATACATAACATACATGTTTATTATTTCTCTCTGTCAGTATGTGTGATATTATACTGTTTCATACTGTCAGATGAATGCTTTGTTCCATAAAACCTCACTACTGCTCAGCCTCTTGTAGAATTGCTTCCTATTTCTATTGACTGAAAGCTGCGGTATTCCTGATGCATTGTAGGATTTCTCTTGACATTGACAGGAGAAGAAAGCATAGGACGAAGGGAAAAGACACCCCAATCTCAAGAATTCACATTCCCCCTGGAGGTAAGCTGAAACTTGGAATAATTTCTCAATTCAAGAAACTATATAAATGCACACATATGCACATACACAGAAGAGCCAACAGGTGTTTGGTTTTTTTTTTTCCTTCCAAGACCAATCATAGAATCAGGGAATGACTTGACTTAGAAGACTCCTTAAAGATCATTTAGTTACAGTCCCCCTGCCATGGGCAGGGACACCTCCCACTAGACCTGGTTGCTCAAAGCCCCATCCAAATGACAAAAGGTGATGAGATAAGTCATCATTTGCAAGTGCTTTTGTAGCAGTCCACTTCACACAGAGATAGGAACATGTTACCACTCCTTGCAAGGACGTACTGAGAGATGGTGGACAGGAGCAGGAGCACAGATGGACAAAAGCCACTTGGCTTACTTGGCTACTGAATCTGCAAAACAGAACTGAACCCAGGCAGGGTGATACCTGTTCCTGAGCTGGGCTCTGAACCCATCAGCTTTAGAGCCTGATTCTGCAGTGTTGTGAGAGCTGAAATGACAGAGATGGGAGTATCTGGTATATTGCAAAATCAGGAGAGTTTTACCAACAAAGACAAGAAAAAATTGCTGTTTAATGGACTATGGTACTAGGGGGACTGGTGTTTGCTCATGGTAGCCCCCCAGCTGAGCAGAGCTACCCACAGGTAGAAAAGAAGGCGTGCTTCTGCTGCAGTGCCCCTGCTAGGTGCAGGGAGTCTGAGGGAAAAAGGTTGAAGAAGGGCTAAAGGTTGGGCTGGATTTCAGACATCATTTTGGCAAAGTCAAGCCTAGGAATTCAGCTGAGGAACCCAGGGGAGAGAGCTTTTTGTTCTAGAAAACAAAAAAATTCAGAAAGGCCATTGGAAAATTTATTTTTTTAAATACATGGTCCATTAGGAGTTAGAGGGATAAAAGCTGTTTACTTTATCTGCAGACTATATACTCAGGAAAACTTTCTAATGCTAAGTTTGATTAAAGTTCTGAAATAAGTTAAATGGGAAGACACTTGGAGCTCTTTAAGTGGAGATTTTAATAAGATGATCTGAAATTGTTTCATGGCCTAGGTAAATGGAGTATACAAGCCTTCAGACATCTTCAGGCACTGTTTTTCCATATTTCTTTAGTGAATTTTTATGTGTCCAGGAGAGTCAGCTAAACTATCTGCAGATGGGCAGGTTCTGTGGAGTGGAAAGGTACAACTGAAGTAGGACCTCACTCTTCAGAAAATGAACTCTTGAAAGGGGGGGTGAGGGGCTCAGTTTTTACATAGTTCACAGACTTAGTTGCAGGAGTGAAAGTTTTCTCCTGTGTGGGCAGGAAAAGCTTGAGGACAAGGATTATACTCCAGGCAGACACGCAGGAAAAGGTGCTGCCATTTAAATGTCAGAGCCTCCCCATTTCTCCTTCATGCCACTGAGTCGTGTTGGGAGCTCTGATCCTGGGTCCTGGTTTTTCTCTGTGCTCTGTCACGGCAGAGCCGGTTTGTGCAGCAGCTTGCATAAATAACAGTGCAATGTTAGCTGGGCTAAGAAGATGTTATTCCAATTCAGATAATAACAACTTCCAATTCAGATAATAACAACAGGACAATAACAGATCCTGGTGGGTGCCCATGGGCAGGCTGCATGCCACAGGATGGCAGCCGTGCACCTTACACGGAGCCTCCTGCAGATACCATCTCTCCACTTCCCTCTCACTCTGCTAGGATAAGCAGCTGGTAAGAAAAGGTCTCTTGAGGGAAACCACCGACTTTGACAGCTGCCTCCCCGTGTAGCTATAGGCAGGCACTGAAATCTCACTGCATAGAAATTCTCAGCATTTTTAGCATAGACCTGAAGCTACCAGCAGTTTGTTTCACCATGTTGCCCAAATGCTTTAGTTTGAGAATTAACTTTTCCAGAGCTGAAGCTATACAGCAACCAGAGGCAAACAAACACCATGCTGAGCTCAAAGACTGAGGTGAATATCTCAATACCAAATAAACCAGACTGGCAGGATCAGTGTGCTCAAGGGCAGGTTTGTCACTCAGAGGGACCCCAACAGGGCTGCAAAAAAGAGGCCAATGGGAACATCAAGAAATTCAACCAGGACAATTACCAAATTTTGCAACAGGGAAGAACAGCCTGTTGCTGTAAGGGATGGGAATTGGCTGATTGGGGACAGCTCTGCAGGAAATGTCCTGGGGCTCTCATGGCTCAGCAGCACAGAGCCGTAAGCACCCTGGGCTGTTTGAACACAAGCATGGCCACAAAATCATTCACAAGAAGAGATTTTCTCCATTTGCTTGGTACTTATGAGACTGCATCTGGAGTAATTCTTGTAGTTCTGGGATTTGCTGTACAAGAAATACATCAATAAACTGGAGCAAGGTCAGCAGAGAGCCACCAGGATGGTCAAGGCTGGAGCACTTGTTCTGTGAGAAGAGGCAGAGGGAATGGGGCTTGTTTAGCCTTGAGGAAACAAGGCTGTGGGGGGCACCTAATGGCCACCTCTTCATATGTGTCAGGAAATCCTCAAAAAGATAGAGTTAGGCTTGTTGCTGAGATGCATCATGGGAGAACAGACAGGGGGAAATATAGGAGGATGCAACTTGATATAAGGGGGAAAAAATCTCAGACATTGGACCAGGCTCCACAGAGGAGCTGTGCAGGCTCCATTCTTGGAAGTTTTCAAGACCTAACTATAGAAAGCTTTGAGGAGCCTGGTGTGATGACAAAGAAGGCCCTGATCCAGGCAACATGTTGGACCAGAGATCTCCTGAGGGCTCTTCCAGCTAAGTGACTCTGGAATTCTGTGAAGCTGCCTGACAGTCCCCTCCTGAGCAGCAATGGCTGAAGAGCTGGAGATGCAATAGCTGGCTTTGTGTCTCATGGCCTGCATAGCTGTGTGTTAAGAAGATAAGCAAACTTTTTAAAAATGTTAAAAATCACGTGTGAGAGACAGTGTGTGAGAGACAAAGGAGTCCTGACCAGAGCTTCCCAGTCCTCCAACCTATAAAGTGAAGTTACAACATCAGCCTTTATGTAAGTGATATCTAATAAACACATTGTTCACAAGTTCTCAGTAGCAAGATGAAATCACTTTTAAGACTGTGGGCCTCATCCTGGTTTTCTTGAACATCAAACTCTTGGGCACTTTAATACAAAACTTCTTTTGAAATCACCAAAACAGAAAAAAGTAATTGTATTTCACAGTTAACATGAAGAATACATACATTTTTTAGTGCATAGGGAAGCAACAAAGAAGAAGCATGGAGAAAATCTACTAACCTTCAATAAAACATATTTTCACCATAGGCAGCATCTTATATTTTCACAGTGAGGCACATCAATGGAAGGAACTTTCTTTCCTTGTGTCACAACATAGCAGCAGCAATGTAAGAAAGAAATGTGGTATGTCAAGGTGGAAGAGCAAGAAGGTAGCAGTAACTCACCTTTAAACATTCTCCATTTGTCCCAGGGACAGCTCAGCCCTGCATCACAGAAGGATGAGCCAGACTTAACAACCAACCATTTTCTTCTATATTGCTTGTGCCAGAAGAGAGTATTTTGCAAGAAAATATCACAGTCTGGTTAAGGGAAGATTCTTCATTGATTTACCCTTTTCTCATGTTTCATGCTGTTGAATAATGAAGGCAAATAATGCTCTCTTTTGAGGCTGTTCATTCAGAGTTGCTCCAAAACTTTGAGTAGCAGATCCTTGGAGTGGAGGTGCATACAGGTGTCAAACCCAGGTTTGCTCGGTTTCCATGGCTGGGTTATTGAGCTGGCTGCCAGCTAGACCCTTTCTTAAATTACTTGAGAACACTTGATGGACTCAAAGAAAGACTGAATTTACGAGAAATAAAGGCACTTTAGCCCTAAGGTAAAGGTAAGGATGGTTTGGAGCAGAGAAGGAATAAAAGTCTTACCCTGTCAGATGCACCCAAGAAGGGGAAAATGCATTTCAAGAGGAGTTTATTGTGAAATATAGCAGACTTCCTGCTAAGTACATACAGTCAAAATCACCACTACCTCACATGTGATACAAGGCAAACTCTTATTTCAAAATATTAGCAGCAGAGAAGTACTCTAGTGAACAGATCCTATGTACTTCTCTTATTTGCCTGATAGTTTGCCATACAATTATTACAAAATACAGTTCCCCAAAGCATCTCTTCTTCAGCAGCTGAATAGGCATCTTGAGAATTCAGGCATACGGATAGTCTTCTGCTGGGCAGAGAGGGAAATATTGCTCCTTCCATTCTGAAAAGGGTGAGAGAGGACTGAAGTCTCTCATGCACCAGCTCTTACAGGGAAAAAAATGTACAGTAACAAATCCCAAATTTACAGATCAGACAATTTGCCTGAAACATCTATAGAATAACTGGTTAGATTTTGTCCTTTACATTTGCATCTGCAATACATTTTGTAAATGAGTAGGTAGGACTTGGATCATAGCAGCATTTTAGTCTCTAACTTCCATTGGTTTCAGGGGCAATAAAATGACAAAATACTTCTTTGAATTGGGCCTAAATGACACTTTAACTCCTGATTTTGGCCAAATGCCCTTACTCAGGTAACAGCATCAGAAGTTTCCAGAGGAACTTGGGAAATCTCTTGTATATTTTCAGCATGTATATTTTTATTTGAACCACTACAATTCTTACCCTTCAGTGATCACAAGTGCCCTGAGCACGTTGCCTCATGGATTTTTTAGGATGCTCCTACTGAATTTCCTAGAATTCTTCCTACTGAATTCCTGCTGGTGACTCAGGCTAGTTAGTACCAGGACAGCTGAGAGGTTCTAGAATTTGGTAGGTAACAGTGTTGTAAAACACTCTACAAAGATGTTGTTTTCCATGCTGGATCATGGAGAAGCACCCACAGCATCTGAGCCATGGTTGACAGCCACGTTGTGCCTCTGCTAAGCTGTGACTGAAAATTTCCAGTTGCTCCTTCTAGTTGGGCGAGTAGGCTTTCAAATCACACCTGGGGCTTTTCTGTTTTAAATCTACACATAAGGCACTCAGAAAGCGGGAAGAGCAGAAAATGCCCCATGGGGATGGTCACAGGGCTCCCCAGATGGTGTCAGGAAGAGAGGCCAGCATGCCAGAGGTCCTGCCTCCCTTCTTGCACCCCAAGCTGGCCATCCCCCTGCAAACAGAGGTCAGCAGCTCCCACAGGTCGGTGACACCCCAGAGAGAGGCAGGGAACCATCAGCCACCCCTGAGCGATTCCAGGGAATCCCTTCGTGTACCAGAGCACGGCTGGCAGCGTGGGAGAGAAGGTAATGAAAGCCAGGTAGGGATCCTCCTGCCCTGGTGTTAATGATCGGGGTAGACCTTAGACTGCTCTCCCGGTTGTCAGGGGAACGGTGTGAGCTGCCGGCCCTGCAAAAGCATAAAAGAGCAGCAGCGAGTGGGAGAGGAGACACTGCTGCCTGCCCTGCAGGCTGACCCTGCTCCCAGCCCCAGCCCAGCATCCCTGCCTCAGCAAGCTCAGCCAAGAGGGAAGCTGGGTGGTGACAAACCCACCTGCCAGCACCTGGAGAAAAGAGTAAGTCGCTGTCTTTTTTTCGTCTCTAAAAGATGGGGGGGTTAAATAACAGAGGAATGTTTCATAGCTTGTGTTTTCATGAACAAGGCTGTTTCTCTTCTATCACAATTATTTTCTTGCCAGTAACTCTGTTCCTGGCAGGTATTTTGTTTCTGATTTGTTGTTTTGTAATGGAAGTGAAATAACAGGCTCTGCAAAGTTTGTCTTTTGTATGTTGCAACTGTTCACACGCTGTATCTGTATGCCTTAGGTAATAATTAATAGCTCTATGAATAATAACCACACAGAATGGTGGAACAATTTTCCTCCATTTTGCAAATACTTCTTTAGGCAAATCTTTAAAAGCAGAAGAAATGTTGGCGGCACTTATTCCACCTGACAGGAGTTGAGTCATTTTCTTTAGTTAAAACTGCCCTGAGAAGAGCACTGGAAGAGGAGGATCAGGAAGGAGCAGCTGAAAACTGTGTTTTATTCTGCCATTTAATTTCTAAATCACACCAGTGACAAAATAAGGTAAAAATAAAGTAGACACACCGTCGCTGTCTGGCTCTAGAGTCTCAATGGCATTGACAACATCCTAGAGAGTGAACAGGAGCTGAGATTCCCTGCACTAGGCAGTCCTAACCAGAGTTTCAGTCTCCAGATACTTGTTGACTATTAGCATTTCATAACAGCTTTCTAGCATGCAGCTTTTTCCTCTCGTGTCTATTTTCTTAATTTAGGTTCTGAAAATTAGTTTTCTTAATTTAGGTTTTCCTATTTTTAGGAAATAAAGTGTTGCAGTATACTTTTTCTACTATTTTCTATCATGAAATAAGTTTTACATTTTGCGCTTGGCAAATCTTTAATTTAGTGTAATACTTAACTTGAACTTTGGCACAATGCAGATTAGAAAAAGAACTGGGAAATAGCACCAAAAAGTTGCAGTCAGGCTTTCTTTCCTAAAGTTCACTCAGTTTAAGTACCCTTGGTCTTAAGAGAGTAGTTAGTTTGACATAAAAAACTGAGAATTGTACAAAGTGGTCTTAAAATTAATTTTAGTACCTCAGTGTTCCAGTGCTCAGCTTGAGCCACCAAGGATAACTCCCGTTTTCAGACAGTGCTACCACCAACCCTCAGAACACCTGATTTCCTAAGTAGTGTCCCTTTCCAAGGACAGATGAATAAACAGAGATTTGATTGCACACACCTTACAATTCCAAAACTACTTGTATGAAAATGTGATGCACTTAGGCACTTGTGAGCATACAAACTTATGCTTTATGCATCTGCACACACTTTTTTTTCTAGTACTCATACTAAATCACAGAAAGAACAAGCTCCCTAACATGGTAGCTTATATACATTCAATGCATTCAGAGTCAGCACCAGTACTGAAGGAATTTCTATTTGCTAAGGCTTCTCTTTTACAAAAATGAAATTAGCCTGTTGGAAGGCAAAAGGCTAGGTGGTTCAAGAAGTGAACAAGAAAGTTTGTGGAAAGTACTAATATAAGATATGGAGCAATGTCTTTTCCTAGTATAACAAATAATTCTCTTTAACTTAAAGCCAGGGCACGCTTTTGTGTTCCTGATACCTTTTTGGTACAGGGCTCTCTCATAAGCATTGGGCCAAGAGTGTAAACTACTGGTGCTTCCATTACTTGAAAGCTGAAGAAGGCACTGCAGGGAAATACCAGTCAACAGACAGGAATAGCTGTGTGGTTAGATAGCAAAAGGGAGAAACTCACTTTTCTATAATGCCTTCCCTCTTAGACTTCACACCACTGGATAGAAATCTGGGACTTGTGATCAGAGGTAGTACTAGCAGGAAGGATGGAGACACTGCTAGAAATACAATTCTGATTTTCCCATTCGTTTGATCAGATTTATACCACTGATTTCAAGCCAGTTGCACAGGCACAAAGACAAATCCTACCTGTGGTGCTCAAGTAATGTGTGTTTGATCACCTGCTGCTTTATAAAGCTGTGCAGAACAGTGCTCTCCTCTCAAATCTGTAAAGCCTTATACCATTCTCCTCTCATTTTCATTTATGTAAATGCTTATCCTGGTGTAATTCAAAGGTGAATAACCAGACGAGTGTGGGTCAGCTTTCCCGGACAGCATGTACTGTGCACACCTCTGAGTTGGAATAGCTCCAGGTCTGTTCTGGCAGAGCAAATCCTTTGGAAAAGTGCACTTAGGAAAAGTACAGACTGCAGGTGTAAAGCCAGGCATGAAAATGAAGCCTTAGACATGCATCTTTTCTACTCTCCCAGATTTGGGAATAATCAGTCTGTGACCTGCCGAGGGTGACCTTCATCAGGGGAAAAAAAGGAGGTATCACCACTCCCAGTTCTTTGGGAGAACAAGCCTTCCTCCTTTCACTTGAGTTTTCTCCTATTAATCTGCCTCCCTGCAGTTACATGTCACAACCTTCCCTACTGTAACATTTGCCTCCAGCATGGACAAAAGTTTTACATGGGATGGACAGGCTTGAGAATCTTGCAGAACTGTTTTTAAATGAATTGTCTGTCCCATAGTCTGTATATACCTGAATACCAAACTGCTCAATACAGGAAAAAATTAAAGGGTTTCATTCTAGTTCAGTGCAACACAACTCCCTATTTGATCTTGCAGTTTTATCATTGCTGGGAAGGAATTCATTCCACTGTATTTGACGGCACCATTGTTACAGCACTTGCTGCTCAGCCTAATGTCAGCAGCCCAAGCTTTTGCTGTGCAAGCAAATGCAAATACAGTTTTCAATTATTGACAACAAATGTGATCACACATTCTACAGCCTGGAAGGCTGTAGAAGATCAGCTTTTATCACAAAGTTATTTTCCTACATTTATCTGTGGACTAACTAAATAATTAATGGTAATTGTTAAAACAAAGAGACATGTATGCAAAGACAAAATACTCTGAGCAAAACAGTTCTTTAAAAAAAGACAGAACACCTCTCTCCCTGCCATCTGCCCACTTAGAAAACTCCTAAAACTCCCACAGAGTAAATGAGTCAAATCTAGTACTTTGTTTTCCTCAAGGCCTGAGCCTCCCTAGGGCTTTCTGGTCAGATAATATAGCTACTCTGCAGTGAAGACTCAGACCAGACTTATTAAGGGACTGACTCTTTGCATTTTACATAAGACTTTATATTTTCAATTAATCTTCTATTTTAACACCTGCTTAGATCAGCAGATGTTAAAAGCTCACCTTACCCTTTCTCATGTGCATACTTCTGAAAACCAGAGGTTTTTTTTTTCACTTAAAATTTAAGAATAAAAGTTCTGTTGGATTTTTGTTGTTTGTTTGCTTTTTTGCTTCTTGTTGTTGTTTTGTTTGTGGGGGTTTTTTTTCAAGAAGGTGTGATAAGGCCTTTATCTTTGAGGAAGAAAAAAAAAAGAGGAGAGTTCAGTTTACTCTTCCAAATGGAAATTGTACTTTAAAAACCTTCAGTTAGTCACAATGCAAAAACAGCACAACTACCCAAAAGTAGCCCTGTGTTGCCTTTAAAACCCCTTTTTCAACAAACATTTTACAGGCTAGACCAGTATTAAATATCACTGAAAGAGTACAGAGATGAAGACCTGGGGCATGCTTTGCTCCTTAGCGTAATGGGAGCTTGTCTGAGCTTCCCTTACCCCTGCCTCCCCTTCTGTGTGGCATCAGGCCTGGTGAGATCAGCCCAGTTAAGCTGCTGTACCCACCTCCTTGCTGCCTTCCTGCCACCTTCCCTCTGAAATCCTATGTGTATTTTTTACACATCCCTCCCACACCTGCATGTAAATAGGAAAAAGAAAGAGGCAGCCTTGGTAGTTCTAAACGCTTTTGGCATTGTCGAGCCTTTCATGCTATTTTGATCTAAATTGAGTGGGCTTGGTATTCATCCTGTGTACATTACTCAAGCTGCACAAGATTATATGGATTTAAGCTCCTGTTTGCTTAATACAGCACTTTCACATAGGCACATGTTAACACACGTGATCAATGAGGGGTTTTAATTAGGTTTTTTTTCTGAATAGAGAATGGAAGAAAGCACCCTGTGAAGAAATTAATTGTATAGGCTTGGGACTTCCATTGAATAGGATTAACTTTCCTTGAGACAGTAGCATTCTCTCACAACAGTCAAAGGCTTTTTATTGCTATTTTGCAGTTTTCTTAATAACATAGCTCTGCAATTAGCAAAAACAAAAAATAAAAATAAATTACTGGAATGATAAAAGCAAATTCAGAAATCTGAACTGATGCTATTACTAAATATGCATTGCAAGTCTACTTTAGCTCTCAAAACCTGTCAAGAAAAAGGAGCAGGGATCCAATCTTGTGCTACAAAAACTTCTGGGATAACATGAATTAAAACAGGGGGTTCAATGCTGGAAAAAAGATTACGCTTCTGAAAACATGCATGGCTGGAGCAATCAAACCGGAATAAGTTTCTGCTGGTTATCTATGTCTAGTCTGATTTTCTTGAAAGCCCTTCCCCTCCCCTTCAGGACAAAAATGAATAAATAACTTGATGCATTTTAGATCACTTTAAATTATTTTTTTTTTCAGAAGCAGTTTATTACTACCAGAATCAAGCTTTCTCTGAAGTCACCAGGTTTTTTGATTGCTGATAAGGAGAGAATGTACCCTCCCTATCACAGAGACCTGAGCTGCAAAGAGGTGGCTGCCTTCCCCCTTCCTGTGCCAGCCATGAAGGCTGGAAGGGACTCCAAGGCAGGTGCTGGGATCTATTTTTTCTCTGCTCTTTACAGAGAAGGATTTACTGAATAACAGATATTGGATTGGATATAAACCACACAAGTTAGGAGCTAAAGCAGAAGCAGAATGGATGACTCTTCTAGAAAAACATGGTTTCTTTTATTTTCTGTCAAGACATGCTTGTGAAGCCAGAAAAAAAAAAAAAAAAAAAAAAAGCTCCAGAGGTTCCTCCTTTGTTGAGGAAGGCTTTCTACTCCTTTCTTCTCCTTAATTTCTCCATCCCACCTCTGGGCTGCACTTGCCTCTACTCCTCCCAGCCTCTTATCAGCACCTTTCCCCTTCCTCTATACAGCAGCCTCCTTCACCCACAGCCACCTCCTTGTTCCATCATGAAAGTGACGTTGTGGTTTCCTCCTCATTCACCTACATCTGCTGAGCCTGTGCTCTAGGGTTTAGGTACTGTGTCTGTGTACTCCTACACATGCTTTACTATGGACTTAGTTGTTCCAGAGATGGTCTTGGGGCTTAGAGCTGACCTTGCTTCCCTGTTCATGAAGTATTCAGCTAGACAGATCTGGTTATAACAAGAAGTCCTCCAGCTTGGGTTGATGCAAGATCTTTCCCTCAGTGTAAAGGAAAACTTTTCAAAAGGAGTCTGTGAGGAAATTCAGATGATAGCTTTGGACTTCAGAAAGTTTAAATGCCAGATGAAAATCAAGAAGATGATACTAATCACCAAATGTTTTGATGATCAGCATCTTCACGCTGACAAAGAATCTCTTGATCTTGAATATATCTTACTTCCACCTTCCCATTTCCCAGGAAGGCCCTGCAGCTTCAGAGTTTCTATCAGTCCTTTTTCTAACCGTTGAGTCTTTGCCCTCTGATAAATAAGGTATCACTTGAATTCATAGAACTTCAAAATTATTCCTGAGGTGATTTCTGCATTTCATGCACACTTCAAAAGATTTCTGAGGTGTTTTAATGATGTAATTGGAGGGTAACCCCTGGAGAAACACTGTCAACTGTCTGGAGGAGAACTGGATTAACAGGCAGCAATTCCCATGTGGTAGTAGTGGTCCCCTACCACTGCTCAGTGATGTTGGGTGTCTGCTTAACCAGGCATAAGAAAAGACCTCTAGAGACATTCAGTCTAATTACTATTCAAGGCACTGAGTCACTCTCATACAGGGATTTAATTTTCACTTCAACCCCAAACAATGAGTGCTTACCTGGTCATTACTCTGGGCAGCAAGGCAGTGTGGGGGCTATGATTCAGCATCTATTTATCTACTAGTTGTACTCAGCTCTTGTTTTTTCCACTTCTGATTGTATGTCCAAAACTGAATTATACAAAAATGTAAGGAAAATAGGCTTTACTTCCAGTTTACCTATGCAGAGGGTGGATTTGTTAAAGGTTGCAGCTGTACAAAAAACTGACTAGTAACTGATAAAAGGGCATGTTGCAATCACAGTGCACAATTTCAAAACACTGTTTAATTGTTAGCTGACTGTATGAGACCAACTTAGAAAAGGTACCAGAGCAGCTGGGTGAAGGACATATTATTATACCCTACCTATGCCTCATTTGAAACATGCTTTTTGGGGATGTTGTTAGAAGGAATGGTACCAAAAAGAAACCATGAGGTTAGAATAAACCACCACCTGTTTGGAAAAATTATTTCTTTGATTCATTGGACAAGGGGATTAACTCAAGGTCTAGATTCTGGTAGAGCTCTATAGATTCTTTTACTCAAAAGTTTAAACCATATCTTCAGTAAAAGCACAAAACTCCTATCCCATGTTTAGGCTGCAGAGCCATTCTGTGCTCTAATGAAAATGTATTTATCAATCAGCTCACTGCAACTGGATAATGAACAAGTTCAATCATTTCTACTATGAAAATGTGTTAATACCTTTACTACTCCAGCCACTTCCAGGTGATGAGCATTGGTTATGAGGCTGGACAAAAATTACTGTCTAAAACAGATGAATTGAACAATTATATAGAAATGCAATGCAGAGCAGGTCTTTCTCAGTTTAAGCTTTTGTAGCCAAAGGAGTTATTTTTTGTACAAAAACAGATACATAAAAGCAGGTAGCTTTTCATTACCCACCTGTGAGGGAAAGCATTCAGATAATTTGCCAAGTTCATACTCAAAATACCATTCTCATTTCTTGAGTTCAGCAATCTTCTAATAAAAACTGGAAAGCTGAAAAATACTTCTATGGTTTTTACAGTATTACTATGCCTGCTATGCTATTCTATTCAAGGAAATGTCAAATGGTTTATGGAAAGAAGCTGTAAAGTCCATCCTGTCCGGTGGACGAGTCTTTAAATAGCTACAGATTTTTTAAAGTAAAAGTGACACCCATAGATATTTTCTTTATAAATGTATGATAAGCTTCCTTTTGCCAAAGTTGGTATCAGCATAGAAAGGCAAGACACAGCTTGAATCTACTGGGTTGTTTTATCACTCAAATGCTGTCTTACAGCTATAATTAAAAAAGAAGGCTGCACAACTGGTTGATACATGCATGCTAACTGCATGTAATGAGATTGTTTCTTAATCTCTGAATATGTATTGATTATATTAGAAATGCAGCTAAAGTTGATGCAAAAATGAGGGAACAGAAGGTGGCATACCCAACAATTCTCCCTAGAAAATTGGAAATTCTTGATGTTTAGCATGATCTGATGCTTCTACGATGCATACTTTGGGCTTCTATACATTATATCTAGAAATATGTTTGTAAGCCCAATGGATAATCTATCTCTGTGTAGGGGAGTGGGTAATGCTCAGAGATAGAGCATGGTTTGAAGATGTATCCCACAGCCCAAATTCTCCAGTTTTCTGAAGATCCTATCTTTATTTCTAAATTTGGAAATTATAGAAAATACAGATCCATAGTAGGCAAGAGAATCACCCCATATTTTCTTTCAGCTTATTGGCAGTATTACAACAAATGTGTGTATCTTTTGTGTAACACCAAGAGCCCTAGTGAAGGTACAATTGCATTACAAGCAATCTGAAATACAAGGAATCTCTGCAAGGGAGGAAGATTTTTGAAAATAACTCTGTTAGCTTTTACAACTTCAAAAGTACTTTCCAAGAGACAAAGGGTTTACTCTTTGTCATGCTCACCATTATACCCACAGACTAAATTAAAAACAAAACAAAACAAAACAAAATTAACAATTCTCTGTTTTGGTCCTCTCAATGATTAAGCTCAGATTAAACCCCAACCCTTTTGCTTCATCCTGCAGGTGCACACATTCAGGCTTTGGTCCTGCTTTTCAGACCCAGGCTCTTCTTTGAGCCTCTTTCTTTTCCTCACATCTTCTACCCTGACAAACTCTTGTCCCTCAGGTGCCATGCCTGTGACTTTTGCTTCACATTCCTCTTCATTTTCCTTACTGAAACTCAGACACTTTTGAGCCATTCCTAGAGACAACAAACTCAAGACCTCTCCCCCACACTTTCAGTGTAAAGAACCTCTTGCTAAGTCACAATCCCCTCTCTTCTACCACTGCCTTGACAGCAGCAATAATTAAAAAGACACAACTCCAAGCCATCAAGCTAGTGTGGTTAAGTTTTATCTACGCTTTAACTCACTTCTTCCTTGCAAAGCAACTCCCCACACCTTTAAAAATTAAAGCAAACCTTTTCCCAAGGCTTAACTCTTGCAGACAGCAATTTGATTAATAGCCATAGAAGACAATTTTTTTTTTTAGATAATTGGTCGCTGAAGTAAAGGTGCATTGCAGATGACTTTGAAACGTCACAGCCAGACATCCTGCAACATTTATTTCACTGCTTGCATATCATTCACCAAAGCCACACAGAAACTACAGAATGAAACTGAATTGATAAGGTTGTTTCTGTGTTGCAGGGATCAGAAGAAGACAGCAAATATTTCTGGAAATAACATTTTCTGGAATGCCAAGATTTAGAATTTTGTTTAGATTTTGACAGATGGAGTCCAAATGTGATAAGCTAAGCTAAACTTGACAGAGAATTTTCTTTGGTTGGATGCAAGACAGTAGAGAACTAAAGGTTCTCCACTTCAGGAACTAAAAAAAGTATGAAAATTTATCAAGAGTTGTAACTACTGAGGCATATCAAAGTACTTTATTCTAATATTTTATGACTACTAAGTCCTCACATGCTATGTGGAAAAAGAAGTATCAACCCTTCTGATGAAGGTGCGAGTTTGAAATGCAGAACTGATGAGTCTTCAATTAAAATGTCTTTCGCTTAGTTCAAACCCATATTGTTAACATTTTCTTGGAATCCTTCTTGCAAATATTACCTCCAAAACAGATGCATCCAAATAATTTCTTTGAGTGGAGAAAGAGAGGTGACATTAAAGATTTCTGATTTATCGCAACTGGTAGCCAACGCTTAGGGGCTGAGAAAATAAGCACAGTGGGGAGGTTTAGTAATAGGATTTTCATTGTGATGCATGATTAGATGCTTAGGTACTGGAGACCAAATTAATCTAGCAGTAATGATACCAGAACAACTACAGCTTGTATGAGTCTGACCTTTGAAGTTAAACATTAGCTGAGTTAGACTGGTATTTCTGGTATGTTCCACAACATGGATTAAATATTTAAGGATTAAAATGACTGTGTTCCTTAATTTAAGGAAACAACATCCTAAATTCAGGGAGCACATAAAGATTTAAATCACATTTGAGTCAGTTTGCATACATTTATGCTATGTAGTTCTTCTATAGGAAAAGCCCTATCTTGTGAGACCAAAGATCCACCTAGTCAAGTTGCCATCTCAAGCTGCAGCCATTAGAAGGTGCACAGGAGAGATTTCAGATAAGACAACAACATGTGATACTTACTGCTATAATTTTCTTTGCCTCCACCTATTTTCAGCACAGGGCTGAAACCACATACCTGGTAAACTACCATGCACACAATAGTGCTTATGACTAAAAGAACTTCAGTGTGCTCCTAGACACTTTCCTTTTACTGTTTGTTAAATGACCATGAAGTTTATAGCAGACGAATCCAGTGTCTAGTGGTGGCATATTGAATAACAGACAAAATTAGTTTGTGTTTTTATTATAAATTACATTATTTTCCTGTTTATCTGGTATGATTCTCCAAAAGTGTAGGTGTAATGCCATGTTTTCTGAGGTGCTGGAGATATGAATTCTGGACATGGATCAGTCTTTTCACATGCTAAAGACCATCTACTGCTGTGATCCCTAGGACCCGCCACTGTTGGTTAAAATTTGGCTCTAATGTTTCTCAGTGACTCAAAACAATTCCAATCAAATCAGACAAACTTTTCAACAGCTTATAACTTGTGTTGAGAAATTACGTTCTGCATTGCTGCTTGTACCATCACCTTATAATATGCCACAAAAATCCAGATGCTTCTAGTAAGATCCAACCCTGCTCTGAAAACCAAAGGGCTAGTAGTTGAGAATTTACAAGTCCCCACCAAATATACTCCCATGGATGGAGGAACATGGCTAGGATGGAAACTTTCTCCACTGTGATAAGCATGTGTGGAGGTGATACTTTGCTTTGCCAGGGTAAACTAAGAGGGACAGAGCAACCAACACAGTAGTGATCTATCCTATGCTGCTGTGCAGAGTCACAGTGACTGAAGGTTCTTGGTCCCCAAAACTTAGAGGCTAACACTGGAGCTGGCATAGCATACCACATAGCTCTGAAGGTGCTTCATCCACCAGTGCTTCTGACCTTAACTACCCTGCCTTTCTTCTTCTCTTCCCCTCCCCCAGTATACCCCACACTCAGTTTCAAGGGAAGGTGATCACAACCCTTACTTGGCAGTTCACTTGTAAAACAAAATTCTTGTCATGAGCCTTTCTCAAACTGCCTTGCACTTGGTGCAAGTGCAGAACAGGGTTATTTGTCAACACTATCTACTGGGAAGAGAAAGCAGAAAGGAGAAATGAGCAGGAGGAGTCTTGCCATTACCTTCACAGTGGGCAGGCTGAGGACCTGCCTGGGTAGAGAAGAAGGTGTCCAAACTGTCCCATAAGCAGATTTAAACACTTAGAACAGAAGAGTGGAAGAAGAATGCCAAACATGACTCACAACTCGTGCTTCTGAATCAGTGTAGCTGCACTTCCCCTTTAATGCAGCACAAACTGCAAAACTGCAATATGGTTCTGAATAGATGAGACAGATACTGAGTGGGAAATGCAAAGCAATATTAATCACTGAGTAATCATTATTATAATAAATAAACTGTTTTTCCTCAGTAGGTAAAGCCAAGTGGTATAATTCACTCAGTAAAAGAAGGAGACATTTGGCAGCTTGGCACCAGTACTAATGAAGCCAACAGCCTTCTCTGCCTTCTCCTTTTGGCTGGCTCTCCTTTTGGCTGCCTTCCTTGGCATACACATGGCTGGCAGTTTTGTGAGAAGTCGGAAGAACCATACGCTCATTTTCACCAAGGAAAACACAATTCGCAACTGCAGCTGTTGGGCGGGCGTCCGTGACTGTGATTACTGCCTGGCAAACCTGATGTGCAATTGCAAAACGGTGCTGCCCTCTACCTTGGAAAAAACTACCTACAACAGCCACCTGACCATTTGGTTCACAGACATCTCCGTGCTGGAGATGCTCCTCAACTTCACAAGAGCGTGGGACTTGAAGCTGTCCTTCTGTGGCACCGCTCCTCTCCCAACAGAATACTTGGCCATTTGGGGACTTCGAAAGCTCCAGGTAAACAAGGTGAAGGGACGATTTCCAGAGCAGAGTGTAACCATCTACAGCAGCAGAAACAATGAAATAGAAGACTCACTTGCAGTACACAACAAAGACAGTCAAATGCTTGTATATATTTCTTTTCTGGATACTTCGCTTTTCAATGGATATTCTTTGCTAAAGTCATACAGCGTGGAAAATGTCTCCAGTATCACAAAGCATTTTCCCAGCCTGCTGTACTCTGATGTTTTCTCAACCTCAGATAACAAGAGCTATGTTGTAACATTCATTTACTGAGTTATTGAGGCAAGGCAAACTGCTATGAGAGATGAGACTTTAAGTCTGCTTAGTTTGGTCAGGAGGAACTGTTACAGGATGGACAGTTCTGATTGTGATAGCACAAGGAGGTGTTTAAAGTTAGACTGACTCATCAGACTAATTCAGTAAATGCATTATTAAAGAACAAAGAAAATGTGAAATAACCATTTATGAAAGCATTGCTGCAAATTCTTTTTATATACTGTACGCTAAGCATTGAAACCCATAGATAAATTTTGTTTTAATGCTATGCCTTAGAAAAGGACAGAATTCTGCATCTCCAGTCGTAGAAGAACCTGTGTGTCCCAGAGAGTCAGACAGCAGCTTGGGCTGTCTCCAGTCCAACCGTGCTTGCCCCAAGCAGAGCCAGCTCTGGGACCAGACCAGGCAGCTCAGGGTTTTCTGTAGCCAGGTCTTGAGAACCCCCAAGGACAGAGCCTGCACAACCTCACTGGGCAACATGTTCCACTGGCTGCCTGCCCTCATGGGAAAAATTTTTCTAGTGTATTATCCCCAGCCTTCCCTTCTCCAGGCTAAGCAAGCCCAGTTCCCCCACGCTTTTCTCACACTCACATGTGCCACCCTCTGACCATCTTGGTGGCTCTCCACTGGACCACATCCATTGATTCCCTATCTCTCTTGCTCTGAGAGGGCCAAAACTGCATGCAGGACTCTGTATGCAGTCTGGCAGTCAGTGCCAGGACATGGGGAATAATCCCTTCCCTCCACCTACTGTCTCTCTGTTATTACAGCCCACTGCTGTCAGGTTCAAGGGGTGCAAGATGGTTACAGGGTACTCAGACTGGGAGTGATGCCCTCTGGTACTTGATCAAAACTGTGAACCTTCTGCTTTGAGAGCAGGGAGAGGCTATGCAGGCAGCCTCCCACCTCAGCACACAACCACAAGTGTATCTGGGGGTGCCCAGGAAGCTGTATTCTCTGTCAAGCCATGGCGCACACCATGGGAAGGCACTGGGCAAGAGGCTGCCTGACAGGTGAGACACCGTGCTCACAGAGATGGTTTTTCCCAGGGAAAGTCCCGCTGCTTGCAGGTTTGGTGTGCCAATGCCTGCATTTTCTCCAAATGTGGGGAAATTTACTTTATCTTCTGTGATAATGACAAGCTCTGCTCATGTTCTTCGCCATGAGAGAGTCCAGTGGAGGGCAACAAAGATGACTGGGAGACTACAGCATCTGTCTTTTCAAGGAAAGGTTGTGAGAGCTAGGACTGTTTAGCCTGGAGAGGAGTAGACTGAAAAAAGACCTTGTCTTTGTCTATAAATAGAGCTGTTGGCCTCTTGTCTTAAGTAAATAATGATAGGACCAGAGGAAACGGCCTGAAGTTGCACAAGGGGAGATTTACACTAGATATTAGGAAGAATTTCTTTACTGAGAGAATAGTCAGGTGCTGCAACTGGCTGCCCAGGGAGGTGGTGGAGTCATCATCCCTAGAGGTATTAAAAAACATGTAGATGAGGCACTTCAGGACATGCTTTACTGGGATCATGTTGGGTTTTTTCCTGGGTTGACAGTTGGATGCAGTGATCTTAGAGGTCTTTTCCACCTATGGCAGTTCTGTGATTCTGTGTGAAGAGTGAGTGTAAAGAAGATGGAGACAGACTCTCTCTCCAGTGGTGCCCAGTGACAGGACAAGGGGCAATGGGCACAAGCTGAAACATAGGAAGGCCCATTTGAATACGAGGAAAAACTTGACTGTGAGGGAAACAAAGCACTGGAATAGGATGCCCAGAGATGATGTGGAGTCTCCTTGTCCAGACATACAAAACCTGCCTAGATAAAATCCTGTGTGATGTGCCCTAGGAAATCCTGCTCTAGCAGGGGGGGGTTGGACTAGATGATCTCTAAAGGTCCCCTCCAACTCCAATGATTCTGTGATCTGAGAAAGGAGAAAGACTCAATCCAATGAGTCTTGTCTGACAAGAGAGGTGAGGCTTCTTGCGGACAAATAGCAAATTTTCAGACACGTCGCAGGAGAATGATTCTCATCCCTTGAAAAATATACACTGGCACTATTTATATAGCCTGAAGTCTGCTCCTTGCCTATGTCTGCAGGATTTGCACTCTATGAGATATAATTAAGTTGAGGATATATCCATATAATATAAGAACTTTGGAATAAAAGTCCTAACAGTCTTGCATTACCAGCAAAGGATTACATGAAATTGGGGTGACATTATGTACTGAGGGGAATGGCTGGCAAGACTCTGAGTAACCAATTAATTTGTTTCAACAACTTTAAATGAAGACTTTTTTTCTATAACTAATCAGAAATGGAGCAGTTTTGCCAGGATGCAAAACTTATTTTTTCAGAGCACTTAAATACATGCATACTTTCCTTTGCTTCCCCTATGAAATCAACAATGTGGTAACTATTGAATTAATGGGGCCTATTTGCAATTGAAAATTAATGGATTTAAGCACATGGGTGCCTGAAGGCTGGGGTCCGAACTTGATCTAACTCAGACAGAGAACAATTAAATCAGCTGTCATAATGATGTTATTTCTTTTGTCAGCATCTTGGCAGCAAACCATAAGCCTTTTCCCCAAGTCATGAGTATTTTTGGTGTTACCTCTCACGATGGTGTCACAGGTTACAGAATAGTTAGGAGCTGCAGCTAACCGACTGGCAGTGTGGGGTGTGTGTGTTCTGAGCATATTATATGCCTGGAATGACAAATAATTCATACTGTCTCCCCAGAAAGCCCATGCTCTAGCTGTCTGTGCAGGAGTAATAACCTTGCCATTACAAACTGAGCAATCACTAATCCTGCACCAGATAGTATCGTAAGAAAAAAAAAAATAAAACCAGAGCTGCCACACACCAATATATTGATTTCTAATTCTTAGAAGCCCTCTCCGTACACTCTGGGAAAGTCACTTAAATTGTGAATTCACTTACTGAGGCTCTGCTGCCCCCTAGTAAAAAATGTGCTGAATAGCACAGTACCTCCACATCGACAGGCCCGCGGTGGTTGGTTGCAGTCTCTGTTCAATATCATAGAATCATAGAATTGGCTGGGTTGGAAGGGACCTCAGAGATCATCGAGTCCAACCCTTGAACCACTGTTGCAGTTGCTAGACCATGGCACTGAGTGCCACATCCAGTCTCTTTTTAAATATCTCCAGGGAAGGAGAATCCACTACTTCAGTGGGCAGCCCATTCCAATGCCGGATCACTCTCTCCGTAAAGAAATTCTTTCTAATATCTAACCTAAATTTCCCCTGGCACAACTTAAGACCATGCCCTCTTGTCTTGTTGAAAGTCGTCTGGCAAAAGAGCCCAACCCCCACCTGGCTACACCCTCCTTTCAGGGAGTTGTAGAGAGCGATGAGGTCTCCCCTGAGCCGCCTCTTCTTCAGGCTGAACAGCCCCAGCTCCCTCAGCCTCTCCTCATAGGGTCTGTGCTCGAGTCCCTTCACCAGCCTGGTTGCCCTCCTTTGGACCTGCTCCAGGACCTCGATATCCTTCCTGAACTGAGGGGCCCAGAACTGGGCACAGTACTCGAGGTGTGGCCTCACCAGCGCTGAGTACAGGGGCAGAATCCCTTCCTTGGACCTGCTGGCGACGCTGTTCCTGATACAGGCCAGGATGCCATTGGCCTTCTTGGCCACCTGGGCACACTGCTGGCTCATGTTCAGCTTCCTGTCAATCCAGACTCCCAGGTCCCTTTCTGCCTGGCTGCTCTCAGCCACTCTGTCCCCAGCCTGGAGCTCCCCATGGGGTTGTTGTGGCCAAAGTGCAGGACCCAGCACTTGGCCTTGTTGAACCTCATTCCGTTGGAATCAGCCCAACTCTCCAGTCTGTATCCACGTATGCACGTGTATCCACGTGTATCCACGTATGCAGCAAAACAAAACAAAACAAACCACATGAGACTAATAATCCATTGGTCTTTCTAACACTTCAAATTACAGTTTCAGTCACTTTTGCCACCATAGTGTTCTGAATAGGGCTGATGTGAAAGACCTTTCGTTCATGTGCCCAAGTAAGCACTGCAGGTTGGTTTTTTTCTGGAATCAGGAAAAAATCCTCCTCTCAGTTAAAAGTGCAGCAGGAATCCACAGCACAAATATTTCAGTGATCTTTTGAAACCCCCAGTTCTTCTCCAGCAGATACTAAAACCCCAGTTCTCTCAATTTCAGTTTTATACTGAATTCATTTATACTGAATTTATTCAGTTTTTAAAGTACTGCATTAGAGGCTTGCAGAATTTCTTCAGAATGGGAAAACACTACATACACTGTAAGCTTTATTAGTTCTGTTGGTGAAGGTTTGTCTGCATGTAAACTGAACACAGCTTTAAGTGTCACTGCTGAAAGAGTGATAAATTTGTGTTTTAAACCTCAGTGTAAAATACACTTAACCACACACAACACCCTATGACATTTGATTGTGCATTTATAGCAGTGAACATTTATATACACAATGGGTCTCTTCAGGTTCAACCTGTATGTATTTGCCCATGATTATTGGATATGTCGGTCAGTGGAAACAGAGGCCATTTCTTTTTCCTACCCAAAAAAAAAAAAAAAAATGGAGATAGAAGCTGTGAATCCAGTTTCCCTTCCTACTGGTAATTCTGGTGTGACTTTGGGAAGTCAATAGCGATTGAGAATTGCACGGAAGTAATGTGTTGCTTTCTACAGAACCTCGCTGCACAGCAAAGGTTGGATTTTAGCCAGGACCCCTTGCATCTCCTGGGCAGACGCCCAAGGTGGTTGGCAAAGACGAAGGGAAGTCTGGCCCTCCTGATACGGCAGTAAGGCTGAGATAACCCTGCACTTCCAAACACTTGTACTTCGAGTGGCTGTCTTTCAAAAGGCCAGCAGTCTTTGGCATCTGCCACCCAAAACACAACGTTTTTTACTCAACATAGTGGCCCCTCAATCCCAGCTTGACAACTTCTGAGGATGCCCCCAGCCTAGGTGAAACCCAGTCCTGCCAAAGACGTTACTATTTAGCACATCTAATCATCTCCCCCCTCCAAGACAGAAGCCAGGATTTCCTCAGGGAGTGCAGGGTCTTCCCGGCAGAGGCCGCGCCGAGCTGGGGAGCGAGACCCCTCTGAGGAGAGCACTGCCCACCCCGCAGACGGCTGGGGCCGGGCACTGCAGGGGTCCCCTGACGAGTCGTGGAAAGCAACCCCACAGCGCCGGGTCCCGGGGACACCTCCTGGTCCCGCAATGACGCAGCTCCAAATCCCCTCCCCCCCCCCATTCCCGGCCCCGGGCCCTTCTAGCGCGCGGCACCGCCACGTGACGCGCACACCCTCTCCCCCCTCCGCTTTCTCCACACAAGATGGCGCCCGAGGCGGCCGCCGGGAAAGGAAGGGGGGAGGAGCGGCGGGCGGTCCGCTCTACCCCTTGCTCTCTATGCTCCCCCGCCGCGTACACTCTACTCTCCGCCTCCGCCGCCTCTCTATGGTCGGGCGGCCACTCGCCGTTGGCGGGCGGGCAGCGGCGGGGGGCGGGCGGGCGGCAGGGGGCGCTGTGGCCGGCGGCGCGGAGGCGATCATGCTCGGGGAGCCGGGCCTGGGCCGCGGCGTGGGGTGGCGGGAGCGGGTGGTGCCGGGCCTGGAGCCGGAGCGGAGCGGCGCGGGGGGTCGGTGCCCGGCGGGATGTTCCGCAAGGCGCGGAGGGTGAACGTGCGTAAGCGGAACGACTCGGAAGACGAGGACGAAGAGCGCGACGAGGAGCCGCCTCAAGACCCGGCGCCGGCGGCCGAGACGGGGGGGGAAGGGCCCGGCGAGGCCTCCGTGGCGTTGACGGCGGGCTCCGGGCTCCTGCCGCTTCCCCCCGGTTGCGTGCCCCTCGCCCTGCCCGGCAGCCCCGCGGCCTTCGCTTGCGCCGCGGGCTACGGCGCGGCTCTCGGTTTGGGGCTGGGCTTGATGGGAGGCGACAGGGCAGGCCTGGGGGCTTTGCCGGCGCCCGCCTTCCTGCCCCCACCGCCGCCACCGCAGCCCGCCCCTCAGCAAGGCAACGGGTTGCCGGGAACCGGGCGCCCTAAGGAGAAGAAGCGGCCGCGGGAGAACAAAGAGGTGCCGAGGGCCAGCCTGCTTAGCTTCCAGGACGAGGAGGAGGGTGAGGCGGGGGAAGGGGCGACGGCGGGAAGTGGGGGGGCCGGGCTGGGCTGCCCGCCCCTGGGAAGCGGGGCTGCGCGGCGTTCGGCTCGCTGCTTACACGAGAGGAAGGGATCCGGAGCTGTTCAGTCTGCGCCGGGCCTCCGCTTGCCGGCTGCACACCTGACCTCCCCCAGAAGAGCCGGGACCCTTTATTTATTATTTTTTTTTAATTCATTCGCGTTGATGAGGAGTCGCGTAAGAGGGAAGGCGCTGGGGCCAGGGGGCCGGGGGCTGCACGGACGGGGAGCGTCCCGCCGGCAGCCGTCTTCGACCCCGGGCCCGACCGGTTCCTGCGGGACCGGCGTGAGTCCAGCAGCTATGCGGTGTCCCGTGAGTTCAGCTCCAGCTGAACGAGGTGGATTGCCCCTGGTTTTGCGTTGCCTCTGCAATGCTGTTGGACCCGTGTTGCACTCACTGCAGGTGGGAGCTCTTATGAGGAAAGGAAGAGAGAGCTGGGACTCTTTAGCCTGGGGAAGAGAAGGTTGAGGGGAAACCTTATCAATGTCTACAGTTATCTACAGGGTAGGTGGTGGAAGGGTGATGAAGCTGGACTTTTCTCAGTAGTTTCCAGTGGCAGGATGAGGGGCAGCGAGCACAAGCTGGAGCATGGGAAGTTCCATTTAAAAATAAGAAAAAAACTTCTCTGAGGGCGACAAGGCATTGGAACAGGCTGACCAGGAAGGTTGTGGAGTCCCCTTCTCTGGAGATGTTCAAACCCCACCTGGATGCAGTCCGTGTAATGTGCTCTAGGTGATCCTGCTTTAGTGGGACAGGTGGACTAAATGATCTCTCAAGGTCCCCTCCAACGCTGACAGTTCTGTGATTCTGTGGTTTTCCGGTCAGGGCACAGGCTTCAGCCTGACGGGTTTGTGCGGCAGCAGGTGTCAGGGTTCGGTGCCTGTAAAGCTCCCCCTGCCTTCCACCAGAACCATCGGTGCTGGCTGAGGGGCATCTCTCCTGCGGCTTCGTAGCGAGTTTGTTTTCACCTGGTGTGGCTGATGTTCACAGATCATGTTGGACTGCCTGTTGACCAAGCAAACTCCATGCGAAGCCACTGTTTGTTGCAGAGCTGGTTAATCTAGCAGTTCACAAGGTTTATGAGATTAACCTTCATGAATAGTGGAAAAAGTGGTTGAGCAGTTTAAATAGCACAGTTTTGTTTGTACAGGCCTTCAGCTAATAACTGATAAATTCCAGCAGCTGCTGCACTCATGAATTGGTCCATTCACACTGAGATAATCTGATTGTGGATTATAGTTATTATTTATTAAAAAATATTAAATATGTATTAAAACACACTTCAGAGTTCCATGGCATCCCAGAACTTAATAGTGAATAAAATTGGTAGCTTGTTACTGTGCTATGCTTTTTAAGCAGGAGAGAGTATGTACATTGAATTTTCACAGAATTTATTCTGTTGTAATCACTTTAACTTGGATTCTAACACTAGTGATTTGAAATCTTGAAAGAAATGCTGGAAACATGGAATGTATATACTTTATTAGAAAAACCCAAACACTTGTGGATTTCCTATATCAGACTGGGTTATTTTCTGTGCCATTCAGTTCTTTGACTTATTACGTACTATGGTAGGTTGAAGTACTGCAGGCATTTGAAATGGTAACACAATCAAACCCAGCTATTCTCTTACTTGTGGATATGAGTGGCTGTGAAAAGACTGTTCACATGAAATGTTGGAGCTTCATGTTGTCTTTGAAATTCATGGTCACAGTGAAGGATCAGTAGATTTTTGTTCAATTCTGGGGGAGGAGGGGTTTGGTTTTTTAAATTACTGAAGCCACATAAAAGCCAGGTATGTGTGTGTGCACTTCTGTGCAACCGCATTTCTTTTCTGTGACTGTTCTATGAGCAGGATGAATAAACTTGAAAATTACCACAAGCAGATGAGGTAGGCTTGAAAGGATATGGGACTGGTTTTGGTGCTGCAGTGCAAATGTAACTTCACATTGTGTTGTTAGTGGCATTTATTACGTTCTAGGTACAAAATCAAGAGATTTAATAGGTAAGTATATTTCATAGCAGGCCTAATGTAATGTTTTCTAACTTGTCTTTTAAAGAAACTGAAGAAGTTTTTAAAGTGAAGAAATCAAGTTACAGCAAAAAGATTGTAAAACAGTTGAAGAAAGAATACAAAGAAGACCTTGAAAAGTCAAAAGTTAGAACAGAGGTCAATTCTCCAACAGATGGTAACTGCAAAATTATCAATAACTTTTGTAATAGATTAAGTACTGTAAATACATTGCTTGTTTTCAAGATGAATTGTTAGTCTCTTTAGAGGATTTACCATTTAGTACTGAAGTAAAGGATGCATTAAATAACTTCATTTGAAGGTTACAAATTATATTCTGAAGCTGGTAGAGTTCTTTGATTCTCTCTCATGGAAATGAATGTAGAAGGATGAAACTTCTCAGCTATGTATACAGCTGTCAGCAGACCTCTGTAGTATTTTTTGTTTTCAATTTTGTATTTCAGTTCTGTTTATGTCAGATGAGGTACTTCCCATTGAATTAGGTAGGAGTTAAATTAGTTTAGAAATGTGACTGGTGTTTATCCGACAGGTGATGTTCAGGTGATGTATGGTAATCTAGATCTTAATTATTGCTTCTGTCACAAAGATCCTTAAAAAAAATAGCATTTTACTTGTGGCTGGTGTGTGCTTATTTTCTGTTTGTCTGTTTTGCAGTCTAATTGGTTTGGTTGTAGTGCAAAGACCTCATGTCTACTACTGAGTCAGTAACCTGGACTCTCTAAACAAATGCAGAAGTGTAAAAACTCAGATAAGTGCAGCTTAGTTTGGATAGCTGGATTTAAAGTACATTTTTTTTACATAATACTTGTACCTGCTGCCTGTATCTGTATGTTATCCACCTAATGTAATGTGCACCCAGCCCAAGAGGAAAGCGAAAGGTTTCATTTGAAACAAGACTGTTCTTGAGGAAAGATCTGGTGTAACATAGGCAATGCTTTCTGATTACCTATCTAAGAGGCTGTGTGAAGGTTGCAGAAATGGTCTTAATTATTTGGTTTCCTCACTAAACACTTGGCAATATGTAGAATGTTTAGTGGTTGTTGAGATGTCTGCTTTGTCAAATTTTATGTTGAGTGGATGTCAGTGACTTAGTCACCATTAAGAAGGCCTATTTTACTAGATTTCCAACATGAAAATTGTTATTTAACATTTTAATTTGATTTTTATTTTTGCTTGTTAGACCTTAGAAAATACTTCCGAGTGATCTTTATAAAAAGAGTAAAACATGGGCTTTGTTGTCTTACCAGTTGAACCACCACTAGAAAAGACAGGGCAGATTAAGGATATAGCTCAAGAAGATGGGACTGCAAACAGTGAGCATGGTGAAGAAGAAATGGAAGTTGAAAGTGAGAAGGAAGAAGAAAAACCAAAAGCTGGTGGGGCTTTTTCAAGTGCTTTATCATCACTGAATGTTCTCCGCCCAGGTTCGTTATTGTAATATGTCTAATGTGTTAACAAATACTTTAGCCAAACTTGACAACAGACGAAGGTATTTGACAGTATATCCAGCACCTGATAATTCATGAAGTATAAATTTTCCAAAGCTGTTCAATTTTATAAGCCTTATGAGAGAAAAAGTTTTACTATAGAATTCACCTTGATGTGAAAAGCAGGAATTGCCTTTCAAAGTGATGACAAACTCTAAGAAAATCTAGGTTTGGAATAGGTCATTTAACATTAATTTTAACTGCTTTCAGTTAAAATTCTGTCTTTAGTTCAAATGTCTGCCAGGTATCTCAAATATTTGCCTACATTATTTTGTCTAATGAGGTTATAGTCAGGCCCTGAAGCTGAAGAAATTGGTCTGTATTTTTGAAACTAGTTTACTAATTGTTAGCTAACTTGTGGTAACCTGCTCCCCACATAGAAGACGGGTGTCCTGGGTCCACAGACTTGGTCATATTTCAAGGAGAAAAAAGAATTCCTTAGTTAACTGCTGAGTGATTTTTCCTTTTAGGAGTAATTGGGAAGTTGTGTGATAAATACATTATTGCATCTCTAGAGCTGCTGCTGGCTTGGATAGGGTATCTCATGTCAATTATAGAGACAATCTGAAATTGAACCTTTTGTGCATGCCTAATCAAAGTAGGGGTAAAAATTACTTATGTTTCAAAAAAAAGATATTTTTGGAGATCATTCTTTATAGGACTTATATTAGTTGCATTAATTTTGTGCTAGGTATTTTAGATCTTTTAATTAGGTCTGCTTTTCTTGTTTGTCCTCAATTTGACAGTTTTTTCATATTAGCTTTGTCTGGTTTGATGTCCTCTGAGATATTATCTGGTGAAGTGGCTGATGGCTCAAAATACAAAGAGTTGGGAGCAATATCAGAACAGGAAGTGATACAGTCAAGAAGCTCGTCTTCTGCCTTCCTTTGCAGTAGTCAACTCCTGTCAAGGGCTTCCTGTTCTTTAGGAATATTCCCCATAGGAAATGGGTACCCATAGGAAAAGGCTCCTGCTCTTACTACACGTGAGCTGATGGAAGCAGAGCCAGATTTTTCTGAAAGATCCCAGTTTTGAGGGTTTCTGGTCAGAAAATTTGCATGCACAGCTTATAGATTGCCTGCAACTGTTTCTGTGTGGATTTTTTTACTCTCACACTTTTTTTAGGGTGGCAGAGATGAGTAATAAAAACAGCCTGTTTTGTTGCAGCTCTTGATTAATTGTGCAAACATCTGTCTCTAGGAGAAATTCCAGATGCTGCTTTTATTCATGCTGCTAGAAAAAAGCGTCAAATGGCTCGTGAACTTGGAGACTTTACCCCTGTTGACAGTGAACCAGGTAAAGGCCGCCTTGTTCGAGAAGATGAAAATGATGCCAGTGATGATGAAGATGATGACGAGAAGAGGAGGATAGTTTTTACAGTGAAGGAAAAATCCCAAAGGCAAAAGATTGCTGAGGAAATAGGTAAAGCATTTTTAGGACAGCTGATAAACATTCACACTGTTTTCACTGCAGATCTTCCCATTCCACGATTTTAAACAAGAAACATTTTTTAAACAGGCATGAATCTGAAGTTGTATTCTGTTTCTAAGGAAAAGCACTGTGTTACAGAAGCTGTGTGAACCATTCTGAGCACAAGCTGTGTTCCTGTGCTTGGAACTCTACTGAATCTGCTAGAAACTTTGAATATGAATCAATTAACGTTTGTCCTGTACTTTCTTTTTTAGGAATTAGGTAGTTGTGAGAAGAAAAACCTAAATTCTTTATTTTAAAATGCTATACCACTCTTTTGGAAAGGAGAATTAGTAAGGTATATAGGATTTCAACATCAGAGAGTTTTACCTGCAGTCAATTGCAAATTTACTCATCGGATTTTTTTAAGGGCAACTTTGTGAAAATAATTCACAGGCTAGTGTCTTTAATTCCTTGTGAAGACAACAGAAGGATGCACTGAGACATTCCCACCAAAACATGCTCTCGTGGGTTTCTGAACTCATGACCTTTATTGTGAATACATGATCTTCTCCTTTCTGTTGCATGTTTGCTGTTCACGTTAAGGAATTGAGGGAAGCGATGATGAAGCACTAGTGGCAGGGGAGCAAGACGAAGAACTCAGTAGATGGGAGCAAGAACAGATTCGGAAAGGAATCAACATACCTCAGGCATGTGTTTTGTGGTCATCTCTTTGGTTTGTTTCTGCATATGTGTGCTAAATATACTGTGAACTTGAGTAATTTGCAGAAAGCTATTTCATCCAAGAAGTTCAGTACATAACTTCCGATATTCTTCAAGGAGAAATGAGAGGTTAGATTTTAAGTATCCAGTGGTCTCTCCACCTGGATAGAGACTGATTATGGTGCTGTTAACCATCATATATTTGCAGCCTAAACCAGAGAGTTCATGTTTGGTTTGTAGGGTCTATGTTCATAGTGTGTGTTTGTTGTTTTTGTATCTGTTGTTGCAGCACCTAGCTGGAATTTGAAACAGGTTGTACCATAGGTTTCCTCTCCATTCATAGCGAGGTTGCCCCTCAGTTCAAGATGATAGTTGTTGGTTTCAAAATTTAAAAAAAAAATTAGCAAAATCACAATAAAGCACACTTGACTTGAAGAACCTCTTATGATTCTTTATGGCTGTTAAATAGCCTTAGCAAAATCTAATATTATCCCAAACGCTTGGTTATTGTGGGAGTTATAGGCTGGTTAAAATTGTTTTTATAACTTGTTATAAGTATAAATGTTTAGAAACATAGTGATACTAAGAGTTTGTCCAATTAAGAAGTTGCTTCTGAAGATATTTTTTAGTTGTTGGATTTTCTACACTTAAATCCTCTTGATAAATACATTTTTTGAATATACTTGCATATATTTTTCACTTCTTAACATTTGAGATGTTGAAGAAAATAAGATTCTCCTTTCTTTAATATAGCACAATTGCATTTCCTCTTCCATTAGGTTCAACCAAGTCAGCCAGCTGAAGTGAATAATCTGTACTACCAGAACACTTACCAGACACTGTCTTACGGCTCATCATATGGCATTCCATACACTTATGCTGCGTATGGATCATCAGAAACCAAGTCTCAAAAAACAGATAATACAGTTCCTTTCAAAACTCCCAGTAATGAGATGACTCCTGTTACTATTGATTTGGTAAAGAAACAGCTTAAAGACAGGTAGGACAGACCATCTTTTTAGACTTAAAGACGTGTTCCATAGCTTTCTGTTTCATCGCTGGAAAAGTACTGACTGACACAACCATTTAAAAAAAAAAAAAAAAAAGAGGGGAAAAAAAAAATCAAAGTGAAGATGGCATTGACACTTTGTTCGAAAATCTCCTGGGATTGCTTCTCTGGAATGAAGCTTTAAATATGAGGCCATTGATCTTGTTGAAGACAGGTCTGAGTTGCATCTTCTGGACACTGCACAGTCTTATAGTCAAGGATTGAAAGGCCAGTGAGGTGTTTAGCTTGTCAAGTTGCATTCTTTTAAACTGTGAATTAGATTTTTCCACTTCAGTAGATAAAGAATTTAAATTTTAGTACAAGGGTTACAAGTTAATACAAGGATTTTTCTTTTAAATACTGTAATCTGCTTATCAGATATGCAAAAGGTGCTACTGAATGAACAGCCCGGTTGTGGTGAGAAATCATTTGTAATGAACAACTTGCACTTTACATGTCTTCAAAATTGGTTTGTATGTCCCTTGTAGTTTTACAGCCTTTGACAGTGAATCAAGTTAGTAGAGGAATTAGGCTGCTTTGTGTAAGCTGTAGTTCAGCCAAAACCTTACTTCCCAGTTTTAGCTTAGGGCCAGGCTTACACTATTCCAAATCCTGTCAACTCCTGTAAAAATCCATGGAAGTTGGCAGTGCAGCACAGTCGGCATAGTTTAGCAAATTCATTTGCTGTTTATGTAGAGAGGGGAGAAAGTGACAAATGCAAGTTAGAGACTATTTCTTTGCAGTATTTCCCATATGTAGACTTGGTACTTGCACTGTCTGTTTGATATCTCAGTAGTCTGAAATATACAGACTTTTGGATGTAAATTTGCTATTTATCCGTTGCCCTTCAGGTTGGACTCTATGAAAGAACTGCACAAAGCTAACCGGCAGCAATATGAGAAACATCAGCAAAGCCGAGAGGACTCTACCAAGGCAATTGAAATATTAGAAGGGTCTTCTGGGGGTATTGGTGAACAGTATAAATTTTTGCAAGAAATGCGAGGGTATGTCCAAGACTTGCTTGAGTGTTTCAGTGAAAAGGTAAGGATGCAAAAACATTCATCTTTTTTTCAAAAAAAAAAAAAAAAAAAAAAAAAAAGGAACTCTTAGTACATGCCAAACACCACATCTCCCTCCCTTTCGAAAAAGTCCCCTGAGAACATATTCTTCTAAAGGTTTGGTTATTTGAGGGTCCAAAAGATAACTTTTCATCATGCTAAGCTGATTATCAGAAACCTCTTTTACCTTGTAAGAGATGATTGACGACTTTAGATTGCCTAAAACCACTTACAGATTATATGCCTTCAGGATTTTGATGGCATTTCAATTTTACTCAGATGATGCTTTTTTCTTCTGTTGGGTATCAGGTTAGGAAAAATAAGGGCTGAATTACAACCTTGCTAGTTTGTGGAATGCTTTATGAACACAGTAACAAAGACTTGTATTTTGCATGTTATAAATGCCTCCTGCCAGTCAGTTTTACATTCTTGTTGTATTGCTCCAGTGTCTGAAGGAGGAAAGCTTTAAAACTAGCACAGCTGTCTGAAGACACCCAAACTTAAAAATATACTTCTTTCATGTAATGTGATACTTTTGTAGATGTCTAACTTTGTAAACTTAGTCTTTCTTATGATATTCATTATTTTTCAATTTTTGTTGTAAATATAGGAGTGTCCTGAATATATATATATCCATTTATACATATATATATATATATATATAGCAAGAGGAGCTGTAAAATTCAACTGTTAGTACATTACCTATATCTTCATTGTCCTCTGACCTGAATACAATAATACAGTATCTTCTTAATACATTAGCTGTTGGAATTACTTGAGTAGTTGAAGCCACTGCTTACCTAGCTTGTTAGGTGTGGGGGAGGAATCTAAAAGTATTCTGGTTGCTAATTAGTTCAGACATCAATTGTCCAGCATTAGTAGTATTGGAAGAGTTATATCTTCAGTCCTGTTAGTTGAGAAGAATAGCTTTGTTGTGAACAAATGCAGGAAATGTGGCCCAGTTATTTCACCCAGGTCATTGATCAGTTACGGCAAATACTGTTCACTGAAGAAGCAGTATGCCTGAGTCTACCTTGGCATTAGCTATTGAGGGGGTAGTAAAGTTACTTTCCTTTGCAGCTCTGTCAGTGCTGGTTGCCCAGATGCCTAATTTTCCACTTAAAGATAATTTTTTTTGTTCTTTCTCTGAGAGAAATTTGTGTTTTGGAATACAAGCTAAATACCTGCATCTCTATCCAGCATTTGCTTTCTGAAGACCTGTTGTTAAATTTCTTTTGCTATACCTGTAAGTCATGTCTGGAGATTCTCTTTGATAGCCGATGCTGTCTTGTTCAAATACGTTCTTTTTATTTTGAGTATAAACCAAGCCTTTTAGTCTCCCTTATTTTGTATAAACCAGGAAAACCATTAAGCAATTGTGTAACAGTTTCAGTTTGTAGAAAGTTTGTTGACCTGTCTAACTAGACTAGTAAATCGATTCCAGCTGTTTTACAGCAAATTTGGTACTGACAATATATCAAACGGGCTTTCTGAAGCTGCTTTCTTACAATGTACCTTTGCTTTCCTGGTACTTAGTATTTTAAGAATTCTACACCTGGGACACCTTCCTCCCCCTTCCCACCATCCTGTATCCCACCTTCCATGCCAGTCCATTGAACTTTGAAGATGTGGGTTTTTTTGTGTCATGCTTCTTAAGGGCATTCACAGAGTTTTAGTCTTTTCAGCTGGTGGCTGCTGCAGAACTTGAGCAATGAGTTACAAAACTGGGAGGCGATGTGGTCAGTTTAACATTTGCTTTATATATATGTATTCCACCATTCTTTGGACAGATAGTCTGTTTTGGAATTCAGCATGACAAAAGTGCTATCAAATTCAAAACCAGTAGCCCACAGGACACCTAAAAAGGAGACAGGAGGAGGGGACAAAATAAAGTAATAAAATCAGTATTGTTGTTTATACAAATGAAGTAATGAAATGCAGCAGGACAGTATTCTTATTATTGAGTGTAGAGATTAATTACCTCCAGTTTTTTTTTTTAGAAACTTTGGCTGTGACTACTTCATATTTAAAAGTGTATTTGTGTTTTTGTAATGTAAGTAGTTATGATTATAATAGACATAAGGATATTAAATAGCAATATCTTGTGTATATGTATGTGTGTATATCAATACACATACATAGAAGTACACATATCCTAAATGTGTACAAAGCTAGGTCCCTCCCTGTCCTTTCCAATATGGTGCATTTATTCTTTCTCTTCATTCTGTTAGGACTAGTCACAGTTATGAGTCAAATTCTCATTTGTACTAATCTGAATTTAAAAATGGTTTGCTGAAGAAACACTAATGGGTACACAATATACTTGTCCACTCCAAAAAAAGTCAGTTCCCCCAGAGTTTTCTTGTATGCCTGTTGACTCAGTTTTGGAGACCCAAAAAAACATCATCATAAATTAGATTTTCCTACCCTTAGCATCTTATTTCTGCATCTATTCACCACGCGTAACCTTTTGCAATGCATAACCAAGCAAAACCATCTTGTTTGTATTCTGTTTTGAATAGGTTCTGAATGTTAGAAACACTTTGCACATTGGTAAGATGCACTAGACACTGTAATGAGGCAGCTATTATGCACATTTTAGAAACAAGCAATAGAAATGTCAAATTCTCTGTGATTTTTTTTCCCCTGTAAATGAGAAAACCAATGGAGCAGAAGATGCTTGCATGACTTCCTTCACAAGTAATTACTGTCAAAATTGTGCTTTCTGAGAAGACTAGAAAGTGGTAACAAAGTTATTTCATCTTGAATGTAGGAATATGTAAGGCATACAGAAATATTGAATTGCTCCAGGCATATCTTTGACACCACAGTTAAATGAACTGTTATTTTACCTGAAAAGGCAAATTGGCAAAATTCACTGTGTCAGAAAGGGGGACTGTAGGTTAAAATTATCTGTCATTAAATATTCAGAGAGCTCTCCAGTTTTTCTCTTGCACTGTTGACCGTGGAAGGGAAAAAACAAAAACCAGTGAATGCAAGGTATTGACTAAACTAAACACAGTGACTGAGGGCTGTAACTTTATAGTAGCCAGCGAAATTGCCACTCATCAATCACAGTATTTAGAAAAATAACGGTTTCTAAATCTCCTGTTTTAAATGGGAAATACTTTGAGTGGATTTTTTTTAACAGTTATTGTTTGTTTTCAAAATTGTCCTAAATTCCAAATATACACTTCCAGCACCAGGCTACTCTGTTCTCCTATTTATCTCTATTTTCTCCAAACAAAAGTTGTACATATTTTGAGTTGGTGCATAGCTGCTTTCATTTTAATCCCCATAGTCTAGTTTATACCATAAAGATCTAATGCTTCTTCCCTTTTAATATCTCCTCTGATGTATGTGTCATTCTTCAATGTCTGAAATGGCCCTGTAGCCATAATATCTTAATCTGATGTTACTGGAGGAGATTCTTTAATAGCTGATGAGTCAAGTTCTAAATTACATCAGGAAACAACTTCTGATTTTATCTTTTGTTTTGAAAAAAACTTAATCCTGGATGGTAGGCAGCAATGAAATATTTGAGCTAGAACTCTGGAAGACTGGACTAAGCATGTATGTGTTGGAGGTAAGGAATGGCTTAAGTGTACATACCAAAAGGACTTGCCTTTCCAAATTTAAACATTGTGAAAAGTTCTGGTTTGCATTTGAATATTTATTTACATCTAATTTTCACTTGTCCCAGGAAACGAATTTTTGCAAAAGTGGGCAGTGAATCTGCTATTTAATGTCAGGAAATCCCTAGTTGTTATAACATCATCTGGCTTTGTTATAGTGACTACTGAAATTCAGTCTCCTTAAAAATAAAAAATATGTGGCAGGTCAGATCCAGCTGAATTCTGTGTCATTCAAAGGTTATACTTAATACATAACTCAAATTGTGTAATTTTAATGATCGGCTAGAGTAATATTTTAATGATATGAACTAGCTGTTGGCATAACAGGCTTATGCTGCTGTGTTTTGGGGGGTTTTTTTGCATTTCAGTAATAATATTTCAGTGTATGCTAATAGAGTTACAACAAAACAATAGCTGCTGGCTTCAGGAGGTTAGATTCCTTGTTTAGATGCTTTGTTAGATGCTTTGTTTTTTCACTGTATGCAGTCAGGATGTTTTCTCATTTAAGTGTAGAATACTACTACATTCTTGTTTAAAGACACAGCACACACTTTGAGGTCTGAGAACTCTAGGCCCTGCAGCACAACACGTAACACACTTGGTAGAGAAAACAGGACTACTTGAAATAGCATTTTACACTCTCTAAAATGGTTGTCTTACTATGTAGGCTCATTCAGTGAGCACAAGTTAGGTTCAGAATGCTATTGCTCCACTTGAAAGCTGTCAGCACTGTTAAATGCATGCATATTCTTCACATTGGAACAGTTCCAGATGATACAAATGGGTAAAGGGAAAGAGTTTGTGCTGCTAGAAGCACATTGACAGCATTATGCTTCGGAATAGTATGGTACCCCAGAAGCTAGGCACCTGAAGAATTTGATATTACGTAGTGTGTTGTATTTTTACAGGTGCCTCTGATTAATGAACTTGAATCTGCAATGCACCAGCTGTACAAACAGCGAGCTTCCCGCCTTGTCCAAAGACGACAAGATGATATTAAAGATGAATCTTCGGAGTTTTCAAGCCATTCAAGTCAGTCCATCTTGAAGGTTTTTATTATTCATTAAACAACCTTGTTTACTTAGTATGGCTTAATTTAAATGTAAATGTTCGAAGTATGACCGTCTTAGTTTATTCTTACTCTTGAGATAGGTAGAAGCAAGTTTAGGTAAAAGTTCTCTAATCTGTTTTACTTTAAACTCAAAGCCACTCTTAACTCTGACTTTACCTCTCCTTTCTGTTGCTCTTAACTATATTTTCTCTCTCCTAGCACTGAAAATGTATGCATGGTGAAAGTGGTAGTAGTGGTAGCCTGTGAATCCTGATTTTTCTCCTACATAAGGACTTTCTTTTTTTTTTTTTTCCATTTCCTTGAAGCTGTAAATTTCCTGTAACATCTACAGTCAACTCTGTACAAAGCTATGAGCTATGAAGCATTCTCTGTCAAATGCTCTGTTTTGTAGGCAGCATAAGTATTTCATTTCAGACACTTAACTGTTAGAGCTAAGGAACAGGAAGAGACTGGTGCCCGTGTTAGAAATTAATACAAACTGACCCTATGTGACATACAGCTTAAAATTAGCCAGCTGAAATACCTGCTTCCTGTGAGTGTGTGGATGGGGAATTCTCACCGAGGAGTTTTCTCGTGGTGATTGCACTTCAGCAGAAGTGTAAATGTTAACCTGGATGAAGATACTTGTTCCTTGGTGGAGGTTTTATTCAGCACATGTAATGATGGATGAAATATTATAGTAACAGTAGTCACCTTTCTGCTTTGGAGAGCTTCCCATTTTTAAAAATAGCTTTCTTGTCTATCCTATTGCTGACCTAAAATCCTACAATAAAATCCCTTTCCTATTCTATCATGGTGTGTCCAGAGATGAAATTTTATTAATACCATTAGATACAACTTACTGAGTGTGATAAAGTGTTAGGACATCAGTTAGTCATCCCTTTACATAGTAGTTAGCATATATGTTCCCTTTGGGATTGGAGCCTCAGGTATCATGCATAGGCCTTGCAGTTTTGTTGTGAAAATGCTGTTGTGAGAACTAGAAACCTAATGTACTAGATACATCTTTCTCAAAAGAAACTTAGAAATTGTTTTAGGCTGAAATTAAATGGTGGGGTGGGAATAGCTGTCGTTGTCAAGGCTGTGTTGTAAAGAAGCATCTTGCATGGTATCTGAGAGTCTTGAGAATGAATTTCACTGTCTAGGAGTAGTTCAGTTCAGTCCCTCAGAGTATTACAGAAACTAGGAACTGATGCCAGCATTTGATTTGATGTGTGTTGTAGACATAAACAATACAGAGACTAAGGAGCTAGGAGTGGATTTACGTTTGTCTGCCAACTTTCGCTTCATTGCTTCGTAAAGACAAGTAGCTCAGCTTCAAATAATGTTGGATGGATTTGTAAATACCTTTAGTTAGAACATATAAAATTATTTCTGAAATTTTGTAGGCTTTTGTTTAAATTTTATTTATATTTGTGTGGATTTGAGCACTTGCTAACATTCAGTCCAGTTTAAAAATTCACCTGAAAAAGGATGAACTGGAAAAACTCTTGGGTCTGTCTTCTGGTTGCTGCTCAGCTTCACTGGTTAGCTGTGTTGTTTTCTATAATCAGGAACATCTATAATGAATCACAGCTTAAAAAGAGGAGGAAAGGTAATTTCTTTTCCTGTGATTTTGATGTGTCTTAGCCTTCAGATTGTCTGAAGCATATAAATATAGAAATTGCTACAGCTAGAAATCTGAAATATCATATATCCCTGATGTGGTCGCTCTTCTCTGCCTTTCTTTTTGTTCCTTTTCAAACAGTACGTGGTGAACATGTTTATGTAAGGAGCATGTTTTTTCTTGGAACATTCAATTTAAGCAATTTTTATTAAAACTGTTTACTTTTATATAGTTGGGCACTGCTATGATGGGCAAGAGTGAAGTATGGTGAAAACTATTTAATATTTAAGTGGAGATTTTTCCAGACTCCACGGCTTCCTCTTTTAACCTCTACACTTGCAAATTCAGGCCTCTGGGTGCATCTTTTTGAAAACTTCAATTTTCTGCTTCAAATTGCACTTACTTTAAAATAGGTAAAGGCTCTCATGAAGCTGCCTACAATACATTTACATAATCATAGATAACCATTTTAATTTTCATCGTTGTAATTTTACAGATAAAGCACTGATGGCACCAAATCTTGAGTCTTTTGGACGAGACAGAGTGATCTATCAAGAACAAGTAAAGCGTCGGACTGCAGAAAGAGAGGCTAGAAGGTAGAGTACTGAGATTACTTGTCCATTAGGAGCCTGCTTGCTTGTAGCATAAAATGATACTGCTTGACATGCTAATGTAAGCAGCAATTTTTGTTCCTCTCCTGCAAAGGAAGAAAACACTTGAGTGTTTGGTATGCTGAGCCAGGGGTATTCTTAAATATCCTGACTTCTCATGCAAGTGTACAAAACAAGGCACCATTACATGATGCTGATTTTAACTATCTGAAAGAAAGCATAGTAAACCAAATATGTAGCTGTATGGTCTCTGCTTGTTTCTCTTCCTTCGGCTGTTTGAAGTAGCAACACAGTGGAATGTTTGACATGGTGCCAGGGAAAGTTTTTTCTAACCCAAACTTGCTTGCAATGAAAGTTGCATCAAGCTTAGGCATGTCTTAGGCACGGCTGTTCATTGGATGGGAGGAGAAGAAGAGTAATAGCTGGTTTATATTGCTGATCTTTTTCAGAGCTCGTCGTAGACAAGCAAGAGAGCAAACTGGGAAGATGGCAGATCACCTCGAAGGCCTTTCCAGCGATGACGAGGAAACTTCAACGGATATTACAAACTTCAACCTGGAGCGAGGTTAGGAAAGCTACTGAAGTCTTATGTAATAAACCATAAAAAATTTGCAGAAAAAAAAAATCCAAATGCAATTTTTGGAGGAAGTTTAGGAAGTGTTTCTTGCTGGATCATCAGTGTGACCAAAACAGTCTCCTTCACTAACCTGATGTGCAGCTTGCAGATAGCTAAGTACCCCATCCCTAGTGACATTCTCTTTATTTAATTTAAGCATTCTTTAGCTGGAAAGTACTAAGCTTTTGTGCCTTCAGTGGATACTGGTTTATGATTCTTGAAATATTTTTTCATTTTACATGTGAAATTATGAAAACCTCAGTGGTTTAGAAGCTTTTTTTTTTTTTTTGCATGATAGGAGGTATTTTCTGGAGTTTTTTGTAAGCATCTAGAGATGCAGCAACAGAAGTTTTGTAGGCTCTTGTTACAGCTTGGCAAGCTTTGCAGATGACAGAAAAACAATGTTAAATGCAAACACTGCAGAAAGATCTTGTGCTGACTGGATTTGAAATTCATCTGCAATTTTATGATGATTTACTCAAAGTAAATTATGCATAATGCCACTTAAGCAATAGTGGGGTTGTATGCTAAGCTAATGCCTCTAGTGCCTTGGGAGTACTGCAAGAAACCTGAGATTTGGGGAAGTATGGGTAGTTTGATAAAACACTTACCTTTTACAGCAGCAGTTAAAAGGCAAACGATTCCAGCAGTCACTGTGAAACAGTAGCGATGAAAGTGGATCATCACTGTAGTAATCCTGTTAATGTTCTTGTCTTGAATCTGAGTACAGTTATCTTTCTCTGATTAAAGAGCATTTGATGTGATCAGAGGAAATGTAGAGAAGAGGAGCAGCAGTCTTGTGTTGTATGAGAGGAGGGATTAAGCAGTTTTAGACTCTTCATCTAGGAGAGCAATGTTGACTTTTCACAGTACGAGAGCTAGGATGCATGAAATGAAGTGATAGGATAGGTTTAAAATAAACAAACCACTTCCCATGGAGAGTGTAATAAAAATGCAAAAATCATTGCTGTAGGTGGTTGTGGGGACCTAAAGCATGAACAGTTTAAACTAGCAGTTGAATCCTTCAGAAGTGCAAACATTTTCCATGCCTTTGGTTGCTGGCTATCAAAATTATGGACACAGGGAAAGCTTTTTGATAAACAAAGCAACTGTTCAGGGTTTTTAGGTACTATAATTAAGTTTGCTAAATTAAACAGTTAAAAATTCAGCATTGTTAAATTGTTCCTTTTAACTGTTGTGTACAAAAGCCATTTCTAGTTTCATCAGTTTCTGAGTGAGCACAGTATTTCTGAAGCTTTTTTAATCACTTGCAGCTCTCTTGTTAGTTACAGAGTCAGCAGCGAGCTGTATGGGACAGGAGACATGCTGTGGAGGTGCTACTGTTATTTGCAGCATCTCTTCTTGGTTCCAATGTGAAAGTGTGTTTATATGTCAATCTTGTGTTCTCAGTCCTGTCCCTACCTGCTGCATATACTAGTTATGTTAGTTGTATACAGGTTACTGCTGTAACTGAGCATTTAAAACTGGCTGCAGCAAGAAAAACTACTGCTTAAAATGAAACTGACCCTGGGAAGTAGAAAACATGATGGAAAAATAATATACAGAGAAAAAGTTTTAGACTCCATGGAATATCGATACTGTAAAATGGAAGATGCAAAGGGATTGCAGTAGTTGCCCAGTGCTAACAGCTGTTATGTTCAGCAGTTTAGCATGATGTCTGCCAGGATTTGCTGTGTATGAAGTGCTGGTTCAGTTGACTTACCTGAGATGCTTTTCTGTACTTGCCCTTAGATGAGCAAAGTTGTAGAATAGTTTGGACTAGAGGAGGCCTGGAGATAACTGTTAAAAAATCCCATGCAGAGCAAGGCCAGCTTTGAAGTTAGATCTATACTTTGTACAGCCCAATACATCACCAGTCTGATGTCTGGTAACTGCAAACCATTGTGTAAAATGTTTGAAGCAAGACCTGTGATAAAATGGTTTATCTTGTTATATGAAACAGCTCTTGTTTTCATTGCTTTTATATTTGAGGCAGAAGTAACAGCACTTTTAAAGGTTTTGCTTTAGCTTATAGGAGTTATCTTATGACAGTGAGCATCAAAATCCATCTTGGAAGAGGTATTCCAGAGAATAGGTGATTAACTAACTGCTCTTTCTCCCCCACCAGATCGTATATTGAAAGAATCCAGCAAAGTTTTTGAAGATGTTTTGGAGAGCTTTTACTCAATTGATTGCATTAAGTCACAGTTCGAAGCTTGGCGCTCAAAGTACTTTGCTTCTTATAAGGATGCTTATATTGGTCTCTGTTTACCAAAGTTGTTTAACCCTTTAATCAGACTTCAGCTCCTTATCTGGACTCCTTTGGAGGTAAGGTTTTCTGCAAGCAACTTCTATGAAAGCTTCTGTGTAGTGGTTCTTTCACACTTCAGCAGTGTCACAATTTAATGCTGTAAATTGCACCTTTGTGTGCCTCTCATAAATGTGTGCTCTAAGCATCAAGTTTAAAATGGGCACCCCTCTCTGGGTGAAGGTTTTCTGGAGAGTTTCTGCACTACTGTTCTCTGTGTTCCCAGCAGGCCGGAGTTCAGCACATGTCAGTACCTTCTCAGTGAGTAGGTGCTGTAAACCAAAAAGTCAAACAGCTTCTTAAGTAATGCATTTAGGTTTTAAAATGCTTAAGAGACAATTGTGATTCTGGAGATGTGTTTCCTTTAGAAGTGGAGCTAAGAAGTCTGCTTTTATATTGAATTGCAACCTTTGTCTCTACAATGTACATATTTCTTTCTCTGATCTGTACTTTCATACCCTGTAGAACTGTGGCAGTTTCCCAGTCTTCCTCATTGCCCAGGTATTAGATAGAGAACATGGGAAAAGCAGGACAGCATTATTGCAGCCAAGTATCCCTGGCACATGTTCACTGTCCTGCCTGCATATATATGTGCTGACATTAGTAGCCATCAGGTCAAACAGTTCAGGTAGGTTTTGTCTGCCATTCATTTCTTGCTGCCAGTGAAAGCTCTTGGTAAGGTATTTCTGCTGTGATCAGGTTCTTATTTTCACAGTGCTGGTAGGAACTTATATTTCTCTGCTATTTTGGCTTTTATTGGGGAATGGGTTGTTTGGTTTTGGGTTTTTTTGGTTATTTTTTTTAAGGAAACAATGCTAATAAGTCTTCTTCCCATGCAAAACTTTGTTCATCTACAGCACTGTCTGCAGATGTGTCAGCCCATCTCTCAGATAACTGAATCTCTCCTTTTTTCAGGAGTGTTTTGTTTTTAGCTACTTAGACAATATTTTTAAAGGGTATCTTTTGTTGCCTCTGCTCTGATTGCAGAGGAAGGGAAGCATGAGTAGTCTTCAGAGACCTTTCAAAGTATTTCATTTGAGTAAAAGGGAAGAATCTACAAAAGGTATAATGAAATGTAAAATTGTACATCCTCTCTTCCTCCATTCTATGTTTTTGTGAGTTGCCAGGTTGACAAGACAAAGCCCAAGTCAATTGCAGACATGGTACAAAATTCCTAAATCTGATAATTTTCACTACTCTGTGTTACTGGCACTGTCAAGTGTTTCCTTGAGATAGAAAAATTGCAGGGCATTCATAAAAAGTAGCTTTTAATCCACAAAGCATAAGTTTATAATTCAGTGTATTTGTTTTACCCTAGTCTGTGTGCTTTTATTTGTCTCAGATGTAACTAGAAGTTAAAATCTGTAGGGTAGCAGCTGTCAAAAAAACAGGCTTACTTGCCCCAATTTCACTTTTATTAGATCTAGTGATTGTGTGGTTGTAGAGTGAGTTGGTTAATTTGGCTGATTTATAGAAAATTGACCTTGTTCCCAATCTTCTCTCAGATTTTAGTTGGGTTGGGTTCTCCATATACAGTAAGCTGATCTGTGGTGCCATGATAATAAGTGTCCAGGCAAAGAGGCAGAGCATGTTCTTCACTTCTTAGAAATCAGGGTGCCTTTGTTTCTGAAGGAAGTAGTATCACTGCTTCACAAGTAAGAGAGCCAAAGCAGGTGAGGTAATTTGCCCATGCTTATGTGGTCTTGAGGCACTATATATTGTTTTTTTCAAATTATTACTATTTCCAGTGCAGATAGGTACCACATGGACAAAAAGAACAAGATTTTTGAGATGGTATTTTGTTCGTTTACTGGTTATGCTGTCTGCTGAGCACACCTGGTAGACTGTTTTAAAGTAGTTTTGTTCTGTGGGTGTCATCAAACTTGTATATATAATAGCTTTTTTTTCCTTTTTTAAATTACTTTGAATCTCTTGTTAGGAAATCTAACCTCAATTCTTATTTTATTAGGGCAAGTGTCGAGATTTTGAGACTATGTTGTGGTTTGAATCATTGCTGTTTTATGGCTGTGAAGAACAGGAGCAGGTGAAAGATGATGCTGATATTTCGTTGCTGCCTACCATTGTAGAGAGAGTTATTCTTCCTAAATTAACAGGTATAGTATCGAAAAGAAAATGGTGGAAGAAGTGATATGTGCATGGAAGGCGATGCTTGAATGTACTTTCTGATTTTAAATTGTTGTATTGACTGTCTTAGTACCTGTATTTTAACCTGTGAAGTGGAATAATTTGATCTCTTGCAGTAATTTCTGAAAGCATATGGGATCCTTTTTCTACGACACAGACATCTAGAATGGTGGCAATTGTACAGAAACTAGTAGATGGATATCCTTCAGTGGTGAATGCAGAAAACAAAAACACACAAGTAAGTTGTTTTTACTTTAATATCTTGCATAAGTTACAGAATTTTTGTCTATTTTTAATACATAGTATTGGAGAACACAGAATGTTTAGTGAGGAGCAAGAAAGAATTTTGTGATTATTTGATGCTCTGTAGCCTAGTTCTGGACAGTCAAATACAGTGATGAATGGAGAGATGAAACTCAGTGAAGTCCCCTAAAAATAGATGCTAGAAATAAAAAGAGGTACTAAAACTTGCTGGTCTGCAGTTTTCCTTTTAAGGTCAGATACAAATAGTCTAGACCTTTCTTTGTCTGGATCTTTGTAAACCTTTTCAAATGCATTGCCTTGAAATTTAATTTGTTTGCTTATGAATGCAAAAACTGATGTCATGAGCTCAGGTGCTGTAGCTAATGCAGTGTACGCCTTGCCCTTAAGATACTGGGAGAGAGGCCAAAGTGCGTGTGTATGGTTAAGTCAGCAGAAGATTGAAAATTACAATAGCTCTGACTTCACAGAAGCTAATTACATAGCCAATTTTAACCATAAAGTAATTCAATTGACTTCAGTTTTTATTGAAAGTGTAAAATTTCAGCTCTGTTAATTATTAATAGGCTTCTCTAAGATTTTAATTGTGTATGTGCTTAAGTATGTATGGCTTTTACTGTTAGCGTCACAAATGTTCTTTGTTGCTTTAAAAATCAGTTTCTGAGTGGTTAACTACTAAGCAGTGCTTTGGACAGTTTTTGAAAGAGAAATTGTCTATTTCAGATGCTTTTAAAGGCATTGTTGCTAAGAATGAGGAGAACACTAGATGATGATGTATTCATGCCCTTATATCCAAAAAAGTAAGTTCACTTTCAACTATGGTGTTAGACCTTTATTAGCAAGTCGATGTCTTCTGTCTGTAGTTAACAGGGTTTTTTTCCCAGTATGGTTCACTGTCTGGATGCAGGAGACCTTAAATTATCATGCTGTGAGGATTTAGCAAAGCCAAGCAGGATGGAAGGGAATATTTCTAGAAATATGAACTGTATGTGGGAAGGAGGAAGCCAGCAAACTCCAGACAGAGGTGGTCTTGGTTGCTCATTAAAGAAATCTCTTACTTTCCAGCATCTTAGAAAACAAGAACTCTGGTCCATATTTGTTTTTCCAACGTCAGTTTTGGTCCTCTGTTAAGGTAAGTCAGTAAATACATCTGGTAAATCTTTGGTCTAGACAGTGCAGCAGTAAAATCCTCTTCACGTTTCTGGAAAATGGTAGATGAAAATTGCTTTGAAAGAACTTTAGGATTCTTAGCACTGTGCACTCTTCAAAAGATAAAAGCATTATCATTTTAATTTGTACTTTTTGAATTTAGCATACTCCAGATTTTTTTAGTGTCATTGTGCTTGTCAAGGTAAAATATGCTGCTTTTATTTCACTGGTGTGGGAATGAGAGAGCTTGGTTTGATTTCTTTCTATATATAGTGTGTGAGAATCTTCATGAAAATAGTTTGGCCTTTTTTGGAAAGCTTCCTGGTATTTGTAAAGTGTAAGAGCATTTGTAATCTTAGTTGAATTGATAAAGAGTGTGAAATAAAAAGTCTGTGTAGAATGTGCAATAGGGAATTTGCCAAAGTTCTTTAAGAAGCTATGGCTGTTGTAGTTTATTTCCAGTAAAAAGCTGCAAAGTAAATTAACTTCCACGAATCAGAGAAGTATGAGGTGCACATTTGCTGACCTACTGATCTCTGTGGTCACACAGAAAGAACTATTTTCTGGAATTTTCCATTTATTTTGCAGCAGTGAGGGAGACTGTATTCTGAATAGCTTTGCAATCTCTTCATTTACCTAAAATATTTGGCACTAAATTCTTTTGCTTCAAAATAAAATTCAACTTTTTAAATGCAGTTTAGAGGAAAAAAAAATGCACCAAGCTCATTTGTTAAAATGCTGTTGTTAAAGTGAAGTGGATAGTTTATTTAGCACTTGTGTCTCCTTTAAGAGTAAAATCACCTGCCTCTGCTACTATCTATTGGAGCCTGGGCAGTTCAGAAGAATACGTGCTGTTACCACTGGTTTATTTTAGGGAAGCATTAAAAATACATCTCTCTTGTGCTAGCAAGTCAGTTATAGCATCACAGGGGAGCAGAAATAGAAGCTGCAGACATTCCTTTACTGTTCCCTGATGATCTGCCTCAAGAGTAAGCTGCTGGTTGCATATGTTTGTACAAGGCTGGCAACAATTCTCCACGGGCCACAGGCCAGCGGGGAACAACAGCTGTACAGGTGGCTTAGCCAGCACTCCCCCATGGCATTTCTTGTGTCTTTTGTGTCACTATGCTGTGGAAATGAAGATATGTTAACATCATAGCTGGGGATTTCATTGGCAAGGGGCTGTGAAATTGCCCCTATATGGCAGGCTTGACATTGACAGCAGATTTTGAGAACAAGATACCTTCAAACTTGTTAAATTCCTTTTTTCTGATTTTTGTGTCCAAAACATGAGCAAAGTTGAGGTGGTGGTTGTTTTGTGAGAATTTGTTGCACTGTAGGCTGGTTATTATGAATAGTTTTGAAGCTAACAGAAAGCAAATTTCCACTGCCTACCTAGGCCATGCTGTCATATTTGAAGAGGATCTAGAGTGATCAACTTTCTGATTTCCGTACGTTTTTAAATGCTTATTTTCCCTATGTTATATTTTCAGTTATTAGGAAACTTTCTCCAGTGGTATGGAATCCTTTCAAACAAAACTCTTCAAGAACTGTCAATAGATGGCCTGCTAAATAGATACATTCTTATGGCTTTTCAAAACTCTGAGTATGGAGAGGACAGCATTAAGAAAGCTCAAAGTGTAAGTAAAAGAAAACATTATTGAAAGTCATTTGTATCTCAGCAGTTTCAACTGAAGGCAAAATGTAGTTAAAACTTGAGGTTACCATGTGAAATCTTTGCTTTGATGTTTTAATATCAGTGAAAAACAGGTTATTTTTTTAAATACTCAAACTAAAGAAGGAACCTTCTCTGGCTCATACCTTGAGATGGTTTAGGTATAGTGTAGGTTTCAGTGTTACACTGCTTGAATTTTTAATTACATTTCTGGTAGGTTTGTCTCTGGTTTGCTCAGTTGGGCCTTGTCATTGCAAGTTTTACCTGGCAGACTTAAAAAACGGTGTTAGGCAGCATTTAAACTTTCGTTACTTTGTATTTAACTTTCTTTTTCCTTTTATGTCTAGGTAATAGCTTGCTTTCCTAAACAGTGGTTCGCTAATCTCAAAGGCGACAAAACAATTTCTCAGCTGGAAAACTTCTGTAGATACCTTGTTCATCTGGCTGATACAATATATAGGAACAGCATTGGTTGCTCTGATGTAGAGAAAAGAAATGCCAGGTAACTTTTGAGTTAATGCAGTTGCAATTTGTGTGCTCTGTGTTCTTTTGCTGATGTGTGCAGACATGGGTAACTGTCTCTATACCGTTGCATGTATTTTGAAACCTCCTTGAATTCGAATAAAAATCTTAAAGCAGGGCAGATGGAAAGATTTTTAAAGTGTCTGAATAAAAACAACTGATTAAATATTAGTACCTGTACATGAGTGTTCCATTTCTGTATTGACTTCTCCTTCACCTTTTTTAGGGAGCACATAAAGCAGATCATCAAGCTTCTAGCAAGTATCCGAGCACTAGATCATGCTGTGACAGTCGCCAATGATCACAATGTAAAAGAGCTGAAGATTTTAATAGAAGGAAAATAGATTTTTCTGACAACACACTCTGAGCTTTAAAACCATTCCTGATGTGTAATTTATGTACATATGTAAAGTTTCTTAAACTGTAAAGTATTGATCTTTGTTTTAATACAAAGTGCATTCTTATATACAGCCTCCTTAAAAAAAAAATAAAAATTGACTTCTTTGAAAACAAAAATGGAATCCCAAGATTGTCATCTTTCCAGAAGTAAGATTTTCCTTAAAATTTCTTGAAATCTTGTTTACAAAAATACTTTGTACCCATGATTAGTAGTCATCCTATTAGCTGTTCCATGGTTAACTGGAATGTGTATAATATATTGTATGTAATACAATGTGTGCATATATTTATACCACCATATTGCTTTCACACTGGATATAGAAATCTGTTGGAATAAGATTTTCATTCGGCAAAAAATACTGAGAATAAAATTCTCATTGTTGGTCCAAAGGATTGGCAAAACATTCAGATATGTGAAAATCATTTGAGCTTAAGAGTAGGCACTTCCAAATGAAATCTGACCTTAAAAAAGCAGCTCTGCTGCACTGAAATGGGAATAGCTGGGAGATGATTTGTGTTCAGAGTATGGAACTCTTAAGACTGTTCTTAGAAACAAATAAAAAAGGAAACCCAAATCAGTGCTTTTATTTTTTTAATGTACAGAAATAAAATGAGAGTTTGTGATTATTGAGCAAGTATACATGGTAACACTTTCTAAGCCCCAAATACCTTCTATTTTGTAGAATTAATAATTCACCCATGAACTCTGGAAATCTAGTCATTGTCATATTGGTTGGTTGTCTTAGGTTTTTGTTTTTCTGTTTTGGTTTGGTTTTTTGTAACCTCATACATGAAGCCTGTTCCTTCTGATTGGTGTGGCTAATGATGTCAGGCAAAATGAAGGTGAAGAAAATCTAATATCCTATGATTTGAAGTATTTATATTATAGTAAATATTCAAATGTTGCACTTCCCACTAAATGCCATCTAAGAATAGTCTTGCAAAAAACATTTAAATGTAAATAAAAAAGAAAACACTTCAGAAATCTGATGATCAATATCAGAGCACTAGGAACTTGGTCTTGGAGTTCGAGGTATGGAGTGGGAACAGCTCTAACGGCCTTGGATTATGAGCTATTCCCAGGTGTGCCCTACTATTTGGGGGAACTGAAGCGATAAATTGGAATTCTGAATAACAGAAATCATTGTATTTTATGCTCATGTCATGTGGTATAAATGAGTATTAAAAATGTACAATTTGTAACATGCACACTTCATTTGGACACTGAACAGCTGCTTTTCTGAACTGTTGGGATTGATGGATTATTATCAGAAATACCTGCTTTTTAAAATTATTTCAATAAACTCATCTGTCAAGGAGCTGTTGCAGTGCAACTTGGTAAGATTTATTCCTTCAGGAAGGTGGTAAAGGAAATGATACATGTACTGGCTGACTATTGCAGTATGTCAGAAAGAAAAAATCCTTGCAAGATGGATTTTTGGAATGAACAAACCTCTTTACTTTGAAAAGCAATAGGATAAACATGGGATTTCATAGGCCTTACGTGAAGAGTAAAGATATTTCAAAATACTACTGTACTCACAGATGCGTGGTTTAATAGTGACTGATTTGACGTTTTCTGTGTTAAAATTTTGCTGATCTTAGCTTTTATTAGACTGGAGAGGATAGAATTAATTCGTGCTACTCAGGTTACTTAATGACCAGATTTAAAGTTGTAGACTATTTGGTTGAGGGAAGGAGAAGGGAGGGGGTAATCAAAATTACTCAAAATGAGATTTTTTTGTTGTTTGATTGTTTTGGGGCTTTGTTTGTTTACAAGGAGGAGCAAGACTGTACAGTGACTTTTCAGTATCTTAGCACATACCTGCCTCCTAGTTGCAGGATCTCCAGGGATGAGGATGTAGTTAAAACAGCTTTTGCACAGTGTAGTTTGACTGCCCTTTCTAGTCCAGCCACTGGAGTATAAACCTGTAGTGAGGGTTAACTTCCTGGCTTTAGGATAAAGTCCTCAACAGCCAAGCTACTGCTGGTATTCAGAATACCTGCAGTATACCTTTACACCTGTGACTATAAATACTGGAGGGGACAGGATAAAATATGCTTGGGCAGTTTGAAGACCTGTGCTGCTAAATGGGGTTGGTTGTCCAGCTGGATGGTTAGTGTTACTGTTTGCAAATGAATGTAAATAGCTAATATTACTGTCAGGGTGAAAATGTACTGTGTTTCTGTTTGGATATTTTAGATATCCATATATATCTATGGATATATATTTGGATATTTTAGACAACAGCATTCCCTCTGAATTTACTGAAAGAGATGAAAAATCTAGAAGGCTGCCCTCTCTGAATACATTAATGTAGTATTAATAATGCACACTGCATACTGACAGATTTGTTCCGAATCTCCTAGTAACAACTTCAAATGCCAAAGCTTTTCACTATTTTTTTCTATCACCTGGAATTTTGACTGCCATCTAATACAGAATCCGCAAGGTGGCAGTTTCAGAGGTTTTAAGACTTGAAAATAAAGTATTTGGTGTCACAGTTTGGATTTTCAGTTATGAAATTCTTGGAACACTGGGGCTAATGATACTAGAGTGCAGGAAAAGGGGTGGAGTTAACTATTGTCTGGTGCCAGGTGCCTCTGCCAAAAAAGATGATTTACAAGGGGCAGTCAACAGTAATCCATCTGGAAGCCTTCAGCTTTGCTCTGCTGAAGCTCTCCCTGTGGCAGTGGTGTTGTGCTGAGCTAATAAAACAACAGCAAGTGAATTTGTTTTTGAAATCTATGTGTAATCATGCTCTCTACTTCCTCTCTGCAAATAATGTGGGATGAGTCATTCCCTCACTCTCTCCCTGGCTGTAACTCAGGGGAAAAAAAAGGAAATAAAAGCTATAGGCTCAAGTCATCAGCTCTCATCTCAAACTTTGCTTTCCTTCTGCCTGTGTGTGTATATCTATACCCACACATGTACAACTACAGAACAACTACAGAATGCAGGATTGTAACTGCAGTTTCAATAGGTGTGCAGACTGCTAATAGAGCTCCAGATGAATGGAGCAGCAAAGCTCAAGACATTATAAATACTGGCATTTTATTCCAGTTCAGATTGCTATTAGGACATTAGGGGATCAAGAAAACATCTTGGTAATCTCGTTATGGCTGCAGAGAATCTTTTTTCAAGATAGGTTGTGGTCATTTTCCTAATTAAGTGCTGTGGAAGACCAACTACACTTAGCCTGTCCTCCCTCTGCAACAACACTGTGTGGCTCTGGTGTCTAAGCCCTTGGACACTTGGGGAGTTTTGCATTCCTATCCCCAGACAATGTCACATTTGGAAAACAGTAATATGAAGATGCTTGCAGCAAAGTATATTTTTGGGTGATAAGTAATAGAACCTCATTTGGGGAAATGTGGGGGCTTTCCTATGGTTAGATTTGTAAAGGCAGTTGATGTAAATAATGTTACCCAATCTTCGCTATAAACAAAATAACCACTTCTGCCACTCAAGCTGTATCTCATTTCTTGAGGAAAAGTAAATGGTAGTAGCAGAGTAGTCATACTGCATGTAACAACCTGTAAACAATGTTACAGAACCGCTGCTTAGTTGAGGTATAACCTGAGGACCACTGCTTGAGCATTATTCTTTCACAGTTTGCCTCACTGTTCACAATCGAAGTTAACAAATAATTATGACATGTTAAGAGGCTGATATGATGAAATCCCATGTGAGAAGGTTGTGACACATTAAGTGATGTGGCAACTTTATTTCTGCTCAGAACTCTAGACTTGACAAAGTCTAATGATATTTCAGTAGTTAGCATTGTTTAGGAAAGCAAACATGTAGAACACTTAAGAGAAAATTGCATGTAAAATTGTCAGTCATTTGACATTTTTATGAACAAGATGATGTATTACAGAACTATTAGAGTTATTTAATTTAATTATTTACTTACATAGTTACATACTTACATTTATTACAGAATCACTTTTACCCTAAAGGTCAATAGCAAAAGGAAAACCTTGTCTTTTACTGCTTTTTGAGGGAAAGTTGTGCAGATACAAGGGCATCATGTGGTTCTCCTTTCTTCTCTGTTCATATAAATCTAATTTTCTGCCTAAGTTTGCTAATCAGTGGTTCTGCTTTCAGTTCTCCATAAGGTACTCTACAGAAAATAAAAAAATTCTTTTTGGAAGAACCCTAAATATAAATACCAGGGGAAGGGATATGAACCTGCAGTTTTGATGTAGTATACAGCTTTGGCAGAATTACTTGGTAAGGTTTCTTTTAACAGGCTGATCCATCCTCTTCTGCATGGTGGTGCTTAAAAACAGTATCCCAGTCATCTTAGGTTTATTAGTTGACCAGTAAAAATTAAATGTCCTGTGATCAGTTCTCTGAAAGGAAATAATAATACTTGGGAGCTGACCATTAGGCTTTACCTGTGATGCCACAAGCAAACAGTTCCTGCAAGAGTTAGTAGCAATGTGTACAGAAAAGAGAACTCTGAGGAGACAATAAAAAATTATTGTTGCAAGGAGGAAGCATGGCTGCAGTTTTTTTGAGAAATCTATGTGCAAGCAAGAGTATGGATCAGATTCGAGTTTTTGCCCTGTATGTGGTACTCCAAACATCAAGCTTTGGTAGCCTTAAATTTTTGGGTTGAATTACTCTGTCTGCACCATGAAAAGTAGGATTATTTCTTCAAGAGTACTTAGTTTCACTGTGTAACTAAAACTCTTGCCCTAAATATGCAGAAATAAATGAATGGGGGTAAAATAATTACATTGAGACAAACTTAGAATAAAAGGGCCTGCAATTTAAGGGTCTTATCCAGCCAATGACTTAAGCATATGGTTTTGTTCAAATACGTGAACTGTTGCACTGGCTGAACTTAGATTACTTCTGTACTTTATGTGGATAGTTGAATGTTTTCACAGAGCAGAGACCTGGAGTGGCTGGATACATAGATGTATCTCCAAGATTTGGTGTAGTATGTTTCTTAGATGCTTAATCCCAAATTTACATAGCCTAGATGTCTTATGACCTCTTGAATATTGTCTGCTTACTGACTTACATGACACCTATATAGTAGAAAACATTAAGTGGGATGTAGGTTGCTTGACTATGGGTATCACACAGGCTGGGGACATGTGGCCTAAAATAATTTTACTGCATTTAAATTACATATTGCTTTTTTACCCAAAAGCTTCCATCAGGATAAGGCATTAATTGAACTGAAGATACTAAAATTACTGTGTACACATGATTACTGTGTAGGAACTAGCAGTTCAGAGAACCTGTGTCTGCAAACAGGTGGTGGGAAGAGCAAATTCAGCTTTGAAGATTTAATGAATAGTAGGAATTTGCAGGAGTAAGGTCTATGATAAGTGCTGGGAAGAATATGCAAACTAAATACAATTATAAAACTTTAATTTATTTGCAGTTAATGTGCCAATTTAGCAAGGTACAGCATAACAAGATGCCCTGAGAAAATGGTGGTTTGGACACTTAGTGGAATGCATAAAATAACAGTGCCCATGCCAGAGCCTGGCAGCCCTGGTCTGCTGCTGCTGCCAAGGGGAGAGGTAGGGTGTGTGAAGCAGCTGCTGCTGCTGACGCTCACCCTCTTCCCGTTTCCTGCCATTGCTGGGTTTTGCACTCCTCCCAGTTTTGCTGCAGTAACTGCAAGTCCAGAAACATTCATCTTTCCAGCATCCTAATTCGGCCCTTACTTCCATCTTCCCTGTGGCAGATGTTGCATGGTCCTGGGCTTCATCACTTTTCTGATACCAAAGATGAAGGTTCCTCAGTTGCTAAGAAGCCTTGGAGCCAACTCTGCTTTCAGATAGCAAAAAAACTTTTAAATAGGCTTTAATCTGCAGACCAGTGAAACTGTGGTGAGTCGACCTTGGACTGTAGCCAGACACCCACCCAAACACTCTCTCATAAGGACAGGGTGAGAAAATAGCATAGAATAGCTCATGTGTCAAGATAAAGATGGAGAGATCACTTAATTATCATCATGGGAAACAGACATGTCTTGGGGAATTAATTAAGTTTATTGCCAATTAAAATAGATTTGGATACTGAGAAAAAAAAATCAACACATGTTCCCACACTCAGACCTCTTTATCCCAGGCTCAATTTCACTTCTTCATTTCCTGACTCCTCTACCTCCTTTCTCCTTGAGCTCCAGGCACAGTGGTAGGGCTCAAAATTTCCATATATTTAAGGCTGGTGAGATTCTGAAATTTGGTTGGCAGCTGAGGAAAAATTATAAAGGTGTTTTACTGCACACAGCTGAACAATAATTTTTTTTTTTTAATATGCTTTGCTATATTATGTGGTATATTACACTGGCCATTTGTTAGACTCCAAGATTCATTCTCATTCGCCATTAACTTATAAATTATAGCAGCCTTCCAGTACCTGAAGGTGTCTTCAGCAAAGATAGGGAGGGACTTTTTAAAAGGGCATATGGTGATATGATACGCATTAAATTGGAAGATGGGAGATTCAGGTTAGACATTAGGAAGAAATTCTTTCCTGTGAGGGTGGTGAGACCCTGGCACAGGTTGCCCAGGGAAGCTGTGGCTGCCCCCTCCCTGGCAGTGTTCAAGGGCAGGTTGGGTGAGGCTTGGAGCCACCTGGTCTTGTGTGAGGTGTCCCTGCCACAAAAAAAAGGGGGCTTCCCTTTGGGAAGGCAGGAGCAGCTCTCCTGTGAGGAAAGACAGAGAGAGAGTTGGGGTTGTTCAGCCTGGAGAAAGGTTACAAGAAAGATACTTTTTACCAAGGCCTGTAATGACAGGTCAAGGGGCAACAGTTTTAAAGTGGTAGAGGGTAGGCTTAGATTAGGTATAAGAAACAAATTCTTTACTGTAAGTGGTGAGACCTTTGAATTGTTGTCCCTATTGGTGACCTTTACTTACAGATAAAACCAGGACACACTTGCTTTGTTTCCACAGCAACCACATTGTCATTGTTTCATTTTTTAACCATTTTTTTAACCATTTTTAACCATTTCATTTTTAGACCAAAGCTATTCAGGGAATATATATAAAAAATAACTTTTAATGTTTCAATATAATGTTTACAAGAAACTGATTGGGTATTTCTCTTTTTATTTTTTACCCTTTGCAATGGGAATTATCCTGACTGAGAAGGCAGCAGGAAGCAAAACTACAATCTAAACTCAACGGGGGTCCAGCTGTTGTCTCAGGAAGTAGCTATACCTCTCACATTTGCCCTCATGAATATTCTTTAGTTCAAATTAGAGTCTCAGTGAAAAGAGCTTCTCCACAGTATTTAAAATTTTGGTTGGTGGGGTTTTTTTTGTGGGGGGAGGGCTAATTTTTTCTACTTCTGCTCTCCACTCAAACCACCATAGAATCATAGAATTGGCTGGGTTGGAAGGGACCTCAGAGATCATCGAGTCCAACCCTTGAACCACTGTTGCAGTTGCTAGACCATGGCACTGAGTGCCACATCCAGTCTCTTTTTAAATATCTCCACGGACGGAGATATATAACACTGGCCCCAGTGTTATCTGAACCGCAGCAAAGCCCATTTTGCTCTTTATTTTAGCATGCAGCTCTCTAACCTGCCTTGTCATCTCCTCAGTAGCTTGCAATGTCTCACTAACACAATACAGTGAAGCTCCTGTGAAGTGGTACTCCTCCTCCACTTACAGCCTGCACAGGCTAGATGGAAATTTCCAAAGAGGCACTTACAGTCTGTCCCTAAAACTTCTGAAGGCTGCCAGGCTTCAGCCTGATTCACTGCTCCCACCCAACGCTGCACTGACAGTCTGTATGCCTATAGCACATTTTGCGCAGCAAGGGCTTTCAGTCTGGGAGGCTGCTCGTGTGCCCACCCCTAAGATTTTCGTTCCAGCTGCACCTGCAAAAAAACCACAGCTGCCACTGGGGCTGTGTTTTAACACAGCCTCGCCGTGCATCCATAGCACGTTTTTCGACTCCGAAGCTTGCAATCCAGCAGCGCCATCAGACAACGCCACAGGAGAACTTCTCCCAAGGCCTCTCTTGCTACTTTTCCCTCAGAGGACAGCGTTTCCTCAGGCTGAACCCCGACCCTCACAGCAGCGATTGCCCAACACCCGGTGCCCTGGCTTAACCTACCCCCTCACAGGGCCGATGGGGGGGTGGGGGGTGGGGGAACTCACAAGAACCCGGCTCCAGCAAGCCCTCTCCGCCCAGCCCAGCGCCGCTGCCGCCCGTCCCGCCGAACAACGGCTCCCGGGGGGGTCGGCAAACGCCTTAACGGCTGCCCTCGCGCCCCAGCAACCGCCTCAACGGCCGCCCTAGCCCCCCTCCCGCCACCCTCACTCTCCTTCCCTCACCAACCCCTCGCACCGCGGCCACCCCCTCCGCCCGACTTCCGGCGGCGGGAGGCGCAATGCGGAAGGGATGGCGGGGCCGGGGCGGAAGTGAGGTCCCGCCGGCTGCCGCGGCACGGAGCGGAGCGGGCGGCCGTCGGCGGCGGGGGCAGGTGGCGCGGCCGGTGAGGGAGGCGCTGGTACTGCTGCGGCCGGGGGATGGGGAGGGGGGCGACGGTGGCGGCGGCAGAGGAGGGGGCACCGCCGGCCGGCGCTCGGTGCCTGTCAGTGCGCGGCAGAGCCAGCCCGGCTGTCGCCGTTGCGGAGCTCGGGCCGCGGGGGCGCCGCTGGCGCCAGACAAGATGGAGGCTCTGTCAGTGCTGTCGCGGGTACCGGCGGTACCGGGCTGTGGCGGGAAGCGGTGCGAGCCTGCCGCGGGCGGCAGGTGGTATCGGAGCGGGGATCTGCTGGCCCGGTGCCGGCTCCGCGGCTGCCCCTTGGGCTGGGCGGTGGGGAACTGGCGGCTGTGTGGTGGTTTCCTTCCTTCCTTCCCTCCGGCGAGGGAGAGGGGCTCCGGGGGAAGGGTCGGACCCCGGGCGATGCTGCGCCCTCAGGGGCTGCACTGGAGGGCGGGAGCCGGCATGTTCCGGGCTGGCGGCGTTGAGTCTGTGTCCGTCCTAGAGGTTATGGACAGGGAGCTAAAGGAAACCCCGCTCCTTGCTGTCAAGAAGCATCTTCTCTTGCTGCGTGTTTCCTGAGCTTAAGCTTTTCAAACTGGCTGCTCTCGCGTTTGTTTATATATATATATATATTTATTTTTTTTTCCCCTTCTTTATCGATTTAAAAGAAGGTCTAACCTGTGTGTCTCGTAGGCAGTTTCACTGGTACAATACTGCAATGTTTCAGTCGTCAAGCCGCTGCAGGGGAGGGTTTAAATCCGAACAAAAAGCTGCTTTCATTTAGAAAAGAAACACTAAACAGGTTAACAGGGTTTTTTGTATGTGTGATCTTTTAAAACGTTTTAACAGCTTTAGTGTTTCAAATATACTGTTTCTTTGTACAAGGTCAGAATCAGTAAAATACATGTAAACATTGAAGCCTGCCCAGGCTTCTAGTCCTCTGCATTTGGCATTAGTTTATGATTAAGATACATGCCATTCCTGTGTATTTTTACCTTTTTTTTAAAGTCTTATGAAATAAATTCTCATTGCCTTTGCGAAGCTTTTAAATAAATCCTTTATTTTGAAACATGTTTCTCTGCGCAGTTGTGCTTTTGAAACATTGTTATGTTGTCTTTAGATAGTCTCTAGGTTTGTTTTGAAACATGAGATAAAATGAGTCTCCTGAGGTAGGAAGAATGTGGGGTGGTTTTTTGTTTTTGTTTTGTGGTTTTTGGTGGTTTTTTTTTTCAGTTTGTTTTTGTTAAAACATGCACAGAAAGAATGCAAGTCAGACCTGCTTTGTAGAATGTAAATGGATGCACAAGAAGGTTTCACTAACATCATCTTGTGTTGGACAGGACCGCCTCTGATCGAGGCAAAATGGCTTTCAGTAAAGGATACCGTGTCTATCACAAGCTGGATCCACTTCCATTCAGTGTGATAGTGGAAACCAGAAACAGAGAAGAATGTCTCATGTTTGAATCCGGAGCCGTGGCTGTCCTCTGTAAGTCGATATGTTTTGATAACTACAATGTAAAAAAGTTGGCAAACTTGACATTGTGTAAGCTGCTTATGGAATATAAAGAAGTAACTATTCTGTTTTCTTATTTGCTAATGGAGAGGCTTCTGATTTAAATGAAAAAAACAAAACAAAGACATTTTCATGCCTTCCATCTGTTGAAAAAGAATTTTACACATTTAATTATATTTTGTCATGCATCTATATTTTCATGTATAGTGTTTTCTTTCTAATAGCTTCCAACAACTGTTTATTTTTTTCATTCTGCGCAACCTTCTCCTTTTGAATTCATGATAACTCATTGAAAAGCTAATTCTCTGTGTTGTATTTCATAATAAAAAATACTATATTTTTTACATGCTATCATTTTAGTTTTTAATCAATTTTGTATTATGTTTTTAATAGCTTTTTTGTTTTTAGCTTTTGTCCCTGTATTTTTAACCTGTCTTGAGACTCTGTATTGGTTTGTCTTGTAATAAAATAAGTAATATTTGGAGCAAGGTGTTATTTTTGTGTTTTCAGTGATCAAGTGATAAATACATTAAATTTCCCCTCCCCCCTTTTTGCTTTTAAGTCGTAGTTGAAGGAGGGCACTAAAATGAGAAGTGAAGTGCAGAACAGATCTGGAAAATCTATAGATAGGGTTTTAAAATGTAGTTTGGTTTGTATTCTTCAGAAAGCCTGAGTGCCTGTTTGCACAGTTTCTAAGCTTGGTTTTGACTCTTTTATAGGAAGGTTTCATACCATGAAGTAATTTTTTTGTTGTCAATAGCTTTTTGATTAATTCATTCTGATGCCTGTCGGTGGTTTTCTAGCCTCGCTATTCTAAGCATCCGATCAGGGAACAGGAGGTTTGAATCACTGTCTGAAGCCTGAGTGGACACAAAAGCCTACCTTCTAGGAGGATGCTCTGGCTTTGTGACTGTGGAGTAGGCTGAGAGGGGGTTGTGTTCTCTTAACAAGACTCAGTGGGAAATGCAGTTTTCAAGGTTTGAGATACGTTTCCTTTCTGCTGTATTTGCAATTGGCTCTCTTACACCTGAGTGTGCTCTTGGCAGTGGCACGGCCTCTTTCTGAGGCACCTGACTGCCCATGTGTCCTGTGTGAGGTACCTAAAAATAAGGCCATAGAGTCATCTGTACAGGTTAGACTGTATGAGCAAGTGTTCTCTGGCATACATATCTTTATGCACATAAAGATATGTGTGTATGCACTTTATGCATACATATACATGCACATCTTTAATGTGCAATTAGAAAAAGCTGTCATTAACTGTTAGAGGCCTAATAATGGGACATGCCAGTATGATTGACATTGTAGCTGTAATTGTATGATGATCCATCTGAAAAACTGTTTGCTTTTCTCATATTTTTGAGAATGTTTGGTTTTTTTTTTTTTGCTCGTTTCTTCTTACTATGTATTTAAGTAATCTCATTTATTTTGCTAGCAATATTTGAAAGGCATTGTGTCACATGGATTGGGTTGAGAATAAGTGTCCAGTCACAGAGCTAGTGAACTGGTTTAGTGAAATCCATAAAACAGGAAAAAATGCTTTGAAGATTTGTGTAACATTTTATTTTACCATGTGTTTGCTATTACTGCTTAAGCTACTTCAGGAACAATGTATAAAAAGTGACTTCTGAAAGTTATACTCAAAAAGGACAGTAAGTTAGTTGCTTTTTGTGCTGGGATATACTGCAGTCACCTGGATGAAATTATTTTTTCTAAAAATTAAAAACCATATCAAAGTTCCTGCCCTATTCTATGTTTTATGTTATTATCGAACAGAGGATGTCTGAAAGTCTCTCTTCTCTGGTTCTATACTTAGTAAAAGCATATTATTGATCTGTAAATGTTTGTCCGTGGTATTCTTATTGGCAGGCTACAAAATAGTAAACATTCATAGTTTGCTAGAAGTAGTTGCTCTGAATATTGTTTTCAGTGACCTTAACCACTAACTTGTTTACTCTTTTTCTATCTGGTAAATGGGAATGTTTTCCCAATGCATATTTAACTATAGCTTTAATTCCCTCCTTTCACCTAAACTCTTTAGGTACTGAAACATGATTATTTTGTACTGGTTGAGATTTTAGAACTGACAGCAGAAAAAAGTGCTGGAGTTCCCTAGCTCAGGACTTTTTGGTTTTTTTCATATCTTTTTTCACTTTTTTCTGCTTGTTCACTTCTGCTATCTATTCCTCCTAATATGTATTTAAAGGAGTAAAATTATTAGTGCTCAGGGAATATTCATAAAGTACTACTTCTCCATCTCTCTAGTCATGCCAGAAACCAGTCAGAAGATTTTAGTCTGTAACCTTACAAACTTCTAGATATCAGTACAAATCTAAAGGCCAAAGATAATGAAAGCCTGGCCCTTGGAGAAGATTTCCCAGATGTTTGTAAAAGTCCATGTGAATAGACAGAAAAAAATTGGATCGAGTATATATCAATTTAAATTCAGAACAACATCACTTTAAAGTATGAAAAATTCACATTTTTAGCTGATGGTGCTACAAAAATTGACAGTACTGATCTCGAACAGTTAGGTGTTACTCAAAAGATTTTAATAAATACTGATGACAAAACAAGTTGTTCAGCCTTATAGCTGATCATAGTTCTTACATGTATGTTGAATGTATAATGCAGGCATGACATGGTAAAATACATGTTACATGGAAAGTGATTCACGTGGTTCAGTTTTGAGAGCCTTACTGAACTGCATCTTCTAGGGTATCCATATATAGAAATTTGGATTTGAAATGGGCTAGGAGAAGGGCATGAAAGGTTGCTGATCCTTTAAATGTGACCTTAAAGGATGTGCAGCTGTTACTTTGCTGAGGGAAGGGTTATGGTATAGCCCCTCATCCCCTTTATATTCAATGAAGCACTGCAAGATGATTCCGAGGGTTTAGTTAGGCCTCTACATGAAATGCTGTATAGCTTATATGTTGTGTGGTTTTTTTTCAGTGTGTACTGTATGCACACTGAATCCTTTATTCAAGTTGACAAAGTAAGGTGGAAGAAGGGAAGAGGGTCAAAGGGAAAGTACAGATATGACAGTTGTGTAACCGTTCTGTCGTAATGTGGAAAGCAGCCCAAGCCACTCTTCTGCTGGAAGTATTCTGTGTACCGCTAGTGACATGTTCTGTGACCAAAACATCTAAGAAATGCTTTGGCTGCCTCTATATGTTTAATACCTCTTTTATTGACTCAGTCCTAGTATTGGATTAGCCCAAGATGTTGAGGGGATCCTACCATCTTTCTTCTCAAGGCCATGTAAGAACACTTGATTTAAATGTCAGCAGTGAAACTGCTTTGTTTAGAACTTAGTGGGAGGATGTTGTAGATTGATTTTTTTTTTTTTTTTTTTTTTTTTTTTACATATAAAATAGACAGTAGATTTATTCTTTGAAATAGGACTATTTAATGAGGTACCTTACCTGTAAATATTTCAATGACTGAGCTGGAGGTTTTTCTCTCTCTGTTCCTCTCTGGTGAGTCATAAAGAAGCAAGTGGGAAGCTGTCTTTACTCATGTTGCTTGTGATGAGTAAAGGAGAATGTTCTATCGTCTGGGAAAATGCTGGGCCCTGAGCGGAAAGAGCAAGAGCTTCATGCATTTTGACTTCAGTTTTATGGTAAAGCTGGTTATGGTCTTCTTCAGTCTTATGGTTACAGCAGGTGTAAAGAGGAGGCACTCTGCACATCCCGAGCTTTCTGTAGAGCTAGATAAAGTAAGAACTGCAATAACCTGTGTGCAGCAGGCATCCTGGTGTTCATAGTCATGTTTAGCAATGCTGCTTTGTCACCCAGTCACATTCCAGTTCTTTTTAAAAAGAAAATTCTTCCACACTGCATTTTTGGGGGCTGGGGGAAAAGGCAGATATGCTACTCTCTACTCACAGTAGCAGATGGGAAATAATAATTTTGCATGAGATTTTAAGTTTATATGGTGCTTGAGGAAACTTAGACACCCAGGAAAGAAATATGCTGTTGGATACATTTGATGAGTATCTGTTGTATGTATGCAGTTATTAAGAAGTGTAGCATTATATATGATCACAGTTTTTCTTTTTTACTTTGGCATTTGCTGCCACCAGTAATAAACTGCCATCGTGTGATTCTCTATCCTCCTCCCTCTCCCCTGGTTTTGTTTATTACATGGAGTTTGGAGTGGAACCACATCACATTAATTAGGAAAGGAGAATGTTTAAAAATAAACAACTACATTCCATTGGTCATGACAGGATCCCATAAAGGAACCTTGAAATAAATAGTTTCCTTTTTTATATACATATATAAAGGTTTAATAATAAGAATCAAAATTCTTCAGGCAGTAATGTGTTATCTGGAAACAGTATGTCAGAGGGGAAAGGTCCAATACAGGCTGTGGTAGGAACAATTTTTGAATGTTTTTCTAATGCAGTATTATATTTATATGAGGCCAATGTGAAGGGGCTAGCATTCAAAGGCAAGCAACAATTTAACCTTCCTGTCCTTATTACTGTTTTGACTAAGTGTCATCTTCCAGACTACACCTTCTCATTAAACAGTATCTTAAAACACTTAAGAAGCTAGAAGGAAGTGACAGCTGTAGTGGACACCAAGGGCAGCTATGCTAGTAGAAGAAGCTGTAACCTGTCCTCATGTCATCAGGTATCTTTCTTTAGATTCTATTGAATTCAATTTGCTTTAAAACATTCTGGGAAGATGTTCTGCTTGTTGCTTTCCAGGCATTTCCAACAAAATCACATGGTTTAACAAAGACCACATATGCTAGCTGAGCACACTTTGAAAAGTACAAGAAGGTACAGTAGGAGTTTTCCCAGAAGGTCAGTAGAGGCAGTAACCCTCTTCTGGGAGGATTGTGACCTCTTTGAATGGCATAGTGGATCGGCAAGAATTTGGTCCACAGTACTGGAAACATTAAAAATGTTAGTTAAAACAGATTCTAGAGGCCTTTTGCTTTGTAAGGTAGACTTGCTTCACAGCAATAGTCCAAACTACCCTATGTGTTTTTCACATTTGATGATTTTAGTGAGGGATTTCACTGGTAAAAAATAATTCTCTTCATTATAATGTTCCCTTTTCAATTCAGGAAGTTTTAATTTCCATGGTAGAACACTTGCTAGTAAAAGTCATAGTTGTATCCTACTGGACATCCAGCGAATGATAGCTCTTGATAATTAAATGTCTGTAACAAGCCTAGTTTGCATATTTCTGGAGTTACTCAGACATAACTTAGAAAATCTAATTAGTATGTTTACAGTCCAGATAATTTGGTAGCTCTTTCACTTGCTAGTGCAAATTTAAACTGAAAATTTTGTAATTTTGTGAATCAACATGCACAAGAAAAATTGCAACAGTTGGATTTCATGTAAAATAACTATATTTAACCAAAGTATTCACTATTGGAAGAAAAACTGCAGATTATTTGAGCTATAAAGTTTTGTTTTCAATTAGAACATGTGACTGGGTCAGAAAGTCTAGATGTGATGGAAGGGAAGTGCTTGTATCTTGTTACATAGGTCATCTTTGTTATCACACTTTTATTTCTTAGGTTTTTTTCCCCTCATCAGTGGTGTTAGTTGAAATGATACATTTTCTGAAGTAACTTTGCATAATATTGATAAATAATGCTAAAGCAACCAAGGCAATTTTACTTGCTCATCTGTTACAGTTATTTTGTTGTTGTTCTAAAGAGTGTAGGGTTTGGGTTTTTTTCTGGCTTGTAGAATTCAAATATCATTGCTTAAATCTAGAGATGTTTGGGTTTGTTTTCTTGTTTTTTCATTGTTGCAAATTTACTGAGGGTTCCTCCCCATAGTCTTAATATATGTGTTGGCTACGGTAACATGTAAGTGTCTTTATGAAGTTCATAATGGAACAAATGAGATGTTAACATGTAAAAATACCAATACCCAATAATTATCAATAAAGATTGGTTTATTTTTCTTTTGTTCTTATTATTTTTCTCTTGGTACTGCAAATGAAGCTTAATGGCTTTCTGCAAGGATGTTTTCAACTTGACCTGAAAAACATGAAAACCTTTTTAAGTGTGTGCTTTTTATGGGTACTTTTTGTTGTTGATTTTTGTTTGGGTTTTGTTTTTTACTGCTAAATAGCAAACCTTCGTTTCTGTTTCAGTAATTAATCAAGTTCAATCTAGTTAATGAAATGGGTCAAGCAGAAGCTACTTTTAATTTCCTTTCTCCTTAATAACTGTATTGACACAAAATAATAATAGAAATACTGTTTCATAATGTTTTGTGTCCACCTTTATACACAGACATGTATGCTTGCATTGTCTCCTGTTTGTAATCCTTCTTTATGTGTACTTTGAAGTCTCTTAAGTCCAGTAGTAGGGGTGAAAGTTGTCATTCCAGCAGGTAATTTCTGTCTTTCAAAGTTGCTTATCTTTGTGTTTCTAAGTGTTTTAAATGTGTTTCTTTGTGTTTTAAATTTTTTTCAGACAGCCTTAACTTTGTTTGCTTACTTCTATGCATTTCAAGATTAATAAATGGAAAACCTACTTCTCCCTAAAAATTGATTCAATTTGTTGGTCTCTACATTTTTACGAGTGCATATTTATATTAGCTGCATTTTTTTAAGATATGGAGGTCATAAATCAAAGTCAAAAGGGCTCTCATGGCTATAGGCCAACCTGCCATTCTGGGAAGAGATGTTCTCATTCATTGAGAATGTTACAGAGGAAATGAGGAAATGCTCTTGGAAATGGTCTCTCCTTCTATCAGGATTACCTTAGCCTTCCTGTGGTTTAACCTCTAAACTGCAGTTCACCCAGCTGGTAATTTCAGCTGTTCATAGAGGAAACTGAAAGTTGGCTTTTCATATGCTAAATATAAGACAGTACAGTCATGGAATCTTAGCAGTGTATTTTTTTAGCTTCAGTGGCTCTTTTATATCCAGCTGTATCTAATGACTTTGCATGTTGAACTAAGTGAGAAAGCATAGGTCTTCATGAAGTTGCAGCTTTGGTGAAGAAGGAAGAGTTAAGTATGAAACTTATGGGGAGAATCTGGATGGTTCCAGAGCACTACATTGTTATTCACACTGTTTGGTACAGAGCGATGTGAAAACCTACAAGTTTAATTTTGTTTTTTTCAGAAATGGGAAATGCCTGTGCAAAGATTGAACTCTGGTCTGAGTGTTTGGGGTTTTGTTGTTTTTTTTTAGCACCCATAAATGAAAGGCATCTGTGGCTAGCACCGGAGGGGGTATGATGGTTTAGGAAATTCTTTTAAATGTTTGAGAGCTAAAAGAACTTTTGGGCTAAAGCAGCTCTATAACCATTTGCATGATTTCATAGTGTTACTGCTTGTCCCTGCCCAGAGCTGTGAGACTTCCCTTATCCTGCCCACAGCCCAGGACCCCATTTCAGTCCCCTCAGGGCTACCAGTCCCTGCCCCAGCAATGCTACAGCAAAGTTCTGGTCTAAAGCTCTCCACAGCCCTGCCCAGCCTGGACGTGGGCCCTGCTGAGCTGGGCTGATGTGCTCACCCAGCCTTGGCCTCTCCCTGTCTCCATGGCCTGCCTGGTCATCCTGAGACAGTATCTGGCCCTGGTTGCCTGGTTACCAGGCCTGACCCTTGCCCACAGGTTGACATCCTGGCCTGGCTTCAGCCCATCCCCATGGAGATGCCTGGTGTCCTGGGCTGGGGCTGCCCCCAGGCTGCTCTGCCTCCCTGGGGAAGCCCATGTTACTACCAGTGTCCTGGCTTCCAGGGACATGTTGGGCCCCACGATGTTCCAATAGTTCAAACTGAAGAAAATGGAAAGGACTTCGGTGTGTCTGTGTCTTGTTCCTGATTTCATCTTGGTTTCTTGAGAAAACTCAAGTGCTTTTCCTTAATAGTGTAGCACTGGTGATGGTGGGAAGTCCCTTCTTGTGCATTACCCTGGGAGCAACCTGAGCACTGCTGCAGTCAACCATCAAAAACATCCAAAACATCCCTGTGTAGTGTGGTAAGGAAGAGGTAGCAGTGCAGTGCTGTGGAGGTGCTCCCTGTTCAGCTGTTGGTGCTACCTCGTGGCTGCTTTCTTTTTAGATTAGTTTATTAAGGAAAGGGTTTATGTGATATTAATTTTTCATCCATCTGTATTGGCTAATATCAGGCATCACCAAATCTCAAGAGTTCTTTCAGATTTTGCAAGCAGTGCCTGCTAGAGGTTCAGATGGGCTCTCTTGATGAAAGGGAATCTGCCATGTGAATTTACATTATGAAGTTGTAACTCATAGTAGGCATGATGTGCCTTGTGGGAGGGAGGTAGGAGTGTGTTGCTGGTAGCTCTGCTGCATCGTGGCTGCCTGTTGCAGGACCTGTTAAATGCACCATGTGCCTAGACTTGGGTTCAGTGGAGGCAGTGCCTGAAACCTGGGTAGGTGAAGATGTGCCAGTATAGATGAAGTAAACCTTCTGAGGTATGCAGTGTTTGTCATTTTCCCATATGAATGTCTTAAAACCAAACCAAGAACATGATAAGAGAGGTGATGGCTGTGTTTGATAAAAATACTCACTATTAGAAAGTTTTGCTCAGAGTTCATGCTGTGTGAGATCTAATGTAACAGAAAAGCATGGCATTAAATGATTTTGGTTGGTGTTGGTGCTTTGTTAACAAAATAATAATTGACTAGCCATATAAAATTTTCTATTCCTGTTCTGTTTTTTGCAACCTTTTGCTGCTTTTTTAGCAGCAGCCTTTTTTGTTGATCCGAGTTTGCCAAATCCTTGGGACTTTAATTTACATCAGGCATTTATTTATTTATTAAGGCTTAGCAAGGATAATGGGTGTTCTATGCAACAGAAAAGGAGAATAAATCCATAGAAGCCTGAGAAGCCATTGTTCTGAAATGTCATTAAATGCTGAGAGGCACCTTTAATCCTGCAAAAAGTTTGGAATAAAACCTCATCTTTTGTTAATAATTTGAAATGTGGAAGAATGTGGCAGTTCTCTGGTTACCAAAAGCTGCGTTTAGAAGAGTACTTTGACATCATTAAATTCTTGCTGAGATAGAAACAGATTGATGAAAGATTCTTGAAAGAAAGAGATCTTGAAGTTTAGAAGTTGTGCTTTCCTGCTGATGGTGACGTGGTCAAGAAAAGCATATTTTGGTGGTATTGATAAAATCACTGCCTGTAAAAAATGTGTTTAGGCCACCTGCAAGCCTTAGCACTTGTTATGGATGAGGGCTTTGAAAATAATCATGCTGCTATAACCCTCCTACCTTCAGCATATAGATTGCAGGAATACAGTGTATAATTGCAACAAATTAAATAAGAATTTTTAGGATACACTTAATAAAACACTAAATGAACTTAGATTTCAGGTTGAGGTTAAATAATTGTTTAATCTCTATTGGAGTTTCTGATCCAATTTAATAATAGAGCTCAAATGGAAGATATTTGAACAGAAGATATAGGCTTGTGTCTAGGCAGGGCTATGCTAAGCTTAGGGAATACTCATTAGAAAGATTAACAACATCAATTGTAGAGAAAGTATAGCTTATGTAAGAGAGAGCACAGTAGTTTCCTAGGTCAGTAGGCATTTTGATTTATGCTTTTCTTTATGTCAAAATCTAATTTTTAAGTGTCAAAGTAAAAATTAATTAGCAGATAATTTCTGAGGAGGGACAAGGTGCTGATCTTTGGTGATCCAGAAACGTCAGTCCCTGTGGATCCAGTGGCACTGTTGGTATTGTTGGGTTTTGTACTTCAGATGCAGTCCCAGTCATGAGCAAAAATGTAGGAGAGGTGGAATCCAGTTTTTGCTCTGCAGCGTCCCTGTCACCTGACTCTGCAGTCAAGCTTGTGAGCCTGTTTTTAAAGTGCTGATTGAAGTTTTAAAATAATTTACACTGGGAGCATTAACTGCCAGGTGAATAATGGTAGATATACTTTAATTTATTCTAAAGTACTACAAATTTATTTTTCAGAAATTTCTATGGAAATTGTGTTTTCCTAATCTAGGACGTGGCTTTTAAATACTCTTATCTTGTGAACCTACAAGAGTTTTGATTTCCTTGGAATATATCTAAAATAGACTTAAGATAATCTTGTTTACTTATCTTGAAAGAATACTGCTGCATCACTGTTGTGTTCTTGGAGAAAGAGGATATTTTTTTCCTGGAAAAAAGCATGGCATGCTACATGAGAGAGAGCATTCTACATGGAACTCATTTTCTGACTGTGTTTTAGATGCTTCTTATATTAGGAGATGATGATGTTAAAAATGCCAACATTCTTTAAAATCACTTGAAGCTTTTGCAAGTCCTTTTTTTTGTTGCCTAAAAACATACTGTGGTCAGGCTTTGTCATAAAATCAAATCCTCGTTTTCCTTTACAAAATGCCATATATTTGTACATTTGTATTTCTTTCCAGAACTTTCATATAAATGCTACTTTCATAATCTCTTGGATTTTCCATTTGGAGTGGACTCATTCTCCCTGCCATAGTATATAGTTTTTTACATAATAAAATTTTGTTTTCTTTCTGTAGCTTCTGCAGAAAAAGACACAATCAAGAATACCTACTCTAAAGTAATGGATGCATATGGCCTCTTGGGTGTATTAAGATTAAACCTTGGTGAGTAAAATATGCAAAAACTCAGTTTTTCATTTGGGAAAGAAAAATGTGCTCCTTTTGTAGAACACCACAGCACAGGATCTTTGCAACAGAAACTAGGCTCTTTTTGCTTTGTATTTTCTGTCTTTGTAGAGTAACTTGCAAGTTTGGAGTACTCCCAGAAATGAGGGAGTGGACAAAAATAACTTCCGATTTCACAATTCCTGTTATTTGGAGCTTAGTTTCTCCTGCTTGCATTTCCTTTTCTTCTGTAGAACTTGAGAACCAGTTCTTAATGTTGGTTGTTTTTGTACTTTTTCCAGAGAAACTGAGATCAGATTGTGTGCATTTAAGTGTGTAAATACATCAACATCACTAAGATTGATTCCCTTACCCGTGCCTCCTCTTGTTTTACAGGAGACACGTTGCTACATTATCTGGTTCTAGTAACAGGATGCATGTCTGTGGGAAAAATCCAAGACTCTGAGGTTTTTCGGGTCACTTCCACTGAATTTGTATCGTTACGAATCGACTCAACAGACGAGGATCGGATTTCAGAAGTGCGCAAAGTTTTGAACTCGGGAAACTTTTATTTTGCGTGGTCTGCCACTGGTGTCAGTTTAGATCTCAGTCTCAATGCACACCGCAGCATGCAGGAGCACACCACTGACAATAGGTTTTTCTGGTGAGTTTGTGAAGTCTTTTATGAGGCATCTTACAGGATAATGCGTGCCTGTATAAACTAATCTGTGGCAAGTTTTTACCCTTGTTTTTATCAGCTCCTAAATCATAGAATCATAGAATCGGCTGGGTTGGAAGGGACCTCAGAGATCATCAAGTCCAACCCTTGATCCACTGCCGCTGCAGTTACCAGACCATGGCACTGAGTGCCACATCCAGTCTCTTTTTAAATATCTCCAGGGATGAAGAATCCACCACCTCCCTGGGCAGCCCATTCCGATGCCTGATCACCCTCTCTGTGAAGAATTTCTCCCTAATATCCAACCTAAACCTCCCCCGGCAGAGCTTAAGTCCATTGCCCTCTTGTCTTACTGATGGCTGCCTGGGAAAAGAGACCGACCCCCCCTGGCTACCCCCTCCTTTCAGGGAGTTGTAGAGAGTGATGAGGTCTCCCTGAGCATCCTCTTCTCCAGGCTGAACAGCCCCAGCTCCCTCAGCCCTTCCTCACAGGACTTGTGCTGGATCCCTTCACAGCCTCCTTGCTCTTCTCTGGACCTGCTCCAGCACCTCAATCTCCTTCCTGAACTGAGGGGCCCAGAACTGGACACAGTAAATGTACACCTTTGTCCAGCAAATGTTTGAGATAGAATAGCATTATATGAACTCTTAAGAACATAAGCATGTTATTAATGATACAATGATTACAATTCTTCTATGGCTACTTGTAGTTTCTTAACTGGAAGATACAGGTTTTCACTGCTTATGATATACTTTGATCTGAATAGTTGTGATGTTGTGTTTCAGCTTTGGTGCCTCTTAATTCTTCATCAAGTGAGTCTGCTTTTTAAAATGAGTGTAGTAATGGAGCTTTAAAGAAAATGTTAATCTGGATGAACATTCTGGATATTGAAATGTTGTGGTGCTTTTATAAGTGGTGCTTATATATTATTTCCAAGAAGGTTCCAACATAGGAAAGGGCTTTATAGGTTTTATTACACAGATAATTGTCATGCTGTTTATTTTATTGAAACAGATATGTAGGCTATGCTACAGTGCACACTGCTTGGCTGCTGAACTCATCCTTTCTAATAATATTTTTTAATAAAGTATAGGTTTTCATACAGATAATTCTTCATGAAAGGATACTGTTATTTCTGTCAACAAGCAGCTCAAGTAATGCATACTGTAATGTAAGAAATTCTCCTGACATATTTTCAGCCTTTGTTGAAAATGGTGTATGTGGCCATGAAACTTAGAAGGGTCCCAAAAACTTGGCAGTATTCTGTTCAAAGAGGTGAAAAGCTACATCATCACTCCTCTTCCCTCCAGCATATGTGACACCAAAATAACTTTGGCATTTGTGCCAGTGCTACTCGACTCTGCTGCTGTTTTGGTCAGACAGAAGAATATGATCAGGTTGCTATAAAACCCAAAATCTGGGTATTAAGACAGAAAATAAGATCTAATCTTCAGAAACACACCTACCTTGATGTAGGTTGACAGAAGTTATAGGAATATAGCTGTTTGCTTCTACATCTGGATGATGACTGGGCTCTTTGTTAAGAAGTCAGTATTTCAAGGAAAAATGATGATGCCAGTCAACCCTGTCCAAATAAGCTTGTCTGATTTTGACCCCTGTTATAAAACTTCCTAAGTTACCTGGCTTTTTTTTTTCAGTAAGATTCAATCCTTGCAGGAGGTAGGTGGAATGCTGCAGATTTCAAAATCTAGAAATGTAAACACTGAAAGTAAATATAGAAAGAAAGTATTCTGCTCATGCACTTTATTAAGCTTTCTTGGGCTTCTTCTATTAAAAAGTTTAAGTCTCAGATTTCCCAGAGGAAGAAAGTTGCTTTCTTCATCTCCTATTTTAATACATATGCATACTTTTCTGTAAAGTGAATGCATATTTGAATACAGTAATTAGATCTTCATTGATGATTCATCTGAGGTGTTTGATAAGTTGCAGATTATTCATTTATTTACTTATTTCATTGGAAATTTGAAATGAAAAGGCTGAAATGAAAATTAATAGCTTCAACCTTTATACCAAGTATGCTATTTGCAATGCTGATAGAATTTTCTGGACAGTGGCAAAACCACCCATCTTACTATGGTTTGCTTTTCTTTGCTATGCAGAAAAATTCACGTCTTGTTTATACAAGGGAATGTTTCCAAATAAGACCAAAAGCCAAGCCCCACTAAAGTGAGGTAAAACAAACAAACAAAAACCTCTCAAAAGCCAGACTTTATTCTTTACTTACTTCCTGCAGTGTTGATTGGTACTACTTAATACAAAGGTACATCCAAACTGTGGCTCAGTCTTTCCTTTGAGCAGTAGTTGGTATGAAAACAGTATATTCAGTATATAATGTACCAACATTTATTCCTGAAATTCATGTGTATTCCTGGAGGCTTGTGTAGGCAAGGGATGAATAGTGGTATTGTATAATACAAATAATCAATGTATGTTGACTAGAATTTTTTTTAACTTGTGGTGTTGTGAAATTGAGTAGTGCTTTATCCATCACAAAAAGTAAGCCCATAATTGGAACTCTAGCTTGTGTTTCCCAGAGTCTGTAATCTTTGGCTTCTCAAAAGAAATATAAACAAGCTCAGAGTTGTTTTTTTGCTGGGTGAAGAGCAGAGGCTATAAGGGTGATTTTTTAGAAGTCATTAAGATTCATGGCTTCACCCCATATTCTTATTGTGCAAATGTGTAAGCTGTTGTAACTTTGTTATTTCAAGTATGTTTGAGTTGTGTCATAAAACTATGACAGGCATATTTTCATTTTGTTATTTGTAGTAGCGGGCATAAAGTATAAGAAGTTAGTAGCTGGTTTAGTAGTTGTCACAAGTTCTTTTTTAGCTGTGTTTTATTTAATCTTAGTTATTTTTTTTAATTTTTTTCTCCTGATAGGAACCAGTCACTGCATTTACATCTGAAGCACTATGGTGTGAACTGTGATGACTGGTTGTTACGTCTCATGTGTGGGGGAGTGGAGATAAGGACAATTTATGCAGCTCACAAGCAGGCAAAGGCTTGTCTCATTTCACGACTAAGCTGTGAACGGGCTGGCACCAGATTTAACGTCCGGGGAACAAACGATGATGGTCACGTTGCTAATTTTGTTGAAACAGAACAGGTATGCCATGATACAGTGCACATTGTTTGGCTGATAAACTCAAGATAAACCTGCGTGTGTATAGGTTTTTTGCTCTAAATCAACAGATCACAAGAGATATTGGAATAGTTCCTTTGCTGCTAAATATGGATTCTAAGCAGGTTACATAATTTGATGATCTTGGTTTTTAGCGTAGCTTAGCGTAAGAGCACGCATGGGTCTGAGTTTCAATAGCTTAAGAAGCTGTTATCCACCAGCTGAACTGTTGTAGGTGGCTGTACTTACTTTTATCCTCCTCAGCTGTAGGTGAGCATGTGCTTCTTTTGGCCTAAGCTAATGGTAAAGTCAGAACCTTAGAAATAAGGACAAGAAATTTTTTTGCAAATACATGGTACTGGTGGTTCAGAAAAAAGAAAAGCATTCCTATGGTTTCTTAACACAGCTCCTCTGAAAGGTGGTTTTTAGAGTCAGTGTAATTCCACTGAATTTGATTGCATCATTGCCCTTACTGTACAGAAATGCAAGAAATTATTAAATCTTTCTTTGCTCACTTAATGATGATAACCTAGTAACCAAGATGTTTCTGTAACTGTATTGATGTGAGCAGGTATTCTTGTTTGACTCACACTAAAAAGCCTAGGTATTCAGTAGGATTTTTTCCAGGAAGGGTTCTGTTTGTACACATCCAGTTTCAGAAATTTAGTCAGACTGTTGCTATAGTTTCTCTGTCCAAGTTTCTTTGCAGGCCAATGTCACTAAATGACTGTGAAATATCATTCCACTTGAAGTTTCCTTTTCTGTATACTTAACAGACCATTGTATTTTGGGTTCAAGTGCCCTGAATAGGCTGCATCGGTGTACATTAAAATTGTTCCTACAGGAAGGTCTTAGCAAGTTTTTTACAAGAAGATACTTTTAGCACAAAAGTCACTCAGGCTGAAATAATAAAAGCCTGCTGTGTTTTCTTAACTGTGATTCTGCAAGGAAGCATGAGAGGGTTAGAACTTCTTTTACAGATTGTTTGAAGACAGACAGAGAAGTCTAGGGCACACAGTATTTTAGCTTCTTGTGTGGAATATGTTATATGTAAATACATTTTATTTACTCTAAGTTTAGCTAAGGTTAAGAAACCTAAAACCTCACGCTCTGTAGTACCTATCAACCTACATTAACCTATGTTTTTCTTTTCTTGACAGGTGATATATTTAGATGACTCTGTGTCATCTTTCATACAGATTCGAGGATCTGTTCCATTATTTTGGGAACAGCCAGGCCTGCAGGTACGTAGGAGACAGATTTATTTATACAGATATTTCATACTTATGTCTTTTTAAACATCTTACAGCAGCATGTAGGTTTTTCTGTGTATGTACCTGTCAGGATGATGTTATCCTTTGGAAGTTGCTGCAGTTGTTTAATTACCCAAGCCTGTTTCTCTCAGGTCTCTGAATCCTATTTTGCACAAGATTTGAATGCCTTCTTAGATGTTTTCTCTTTTAAGCTTTGCATTTTCCTGTTTTAATTTAACTTGCTGTTTTAAAACAGTGCACCCAAAGAGACAGTTTTCTTCTGAATTGTTCTTGAGGATAAGTCTTTTTAAGAGTCAATATGGATCAAGGGTTACTGTAATATGATTTCATCCCAATTTTCTTTAAAGAGGAATTGTGACAGCAGCTAATCCTCTGATAGTTTTTGCAAGGAAAAGTGGAAAAAGCTGATGCCTCAGAGTGACTCAAGGTTCTTTACACTAGACATATAAGACATAGACATAATGAACATATACATTACATTTAGTAATAAAACTGCTGAAACTTTTACACTCCTACTCAAATCAAGAATTAGATTATATGACTAATTATGACTGTATTAATGTTTTAAAGTGTTTTTAGAGAAGAGGAATTTAAGAAAACTCTATAAAAAGAATGCACACCACAGCAAGCAGAATACATTCTGGAGATTTCATTTAGAAAGGAAAATTATTTTTTATGCCATATTTAAGATCAAAAGAGGTCTTTGAAGAATGGTTAGTCATGTGTGTAAAGACAAATAATTTATCATAATCTTCATGTCATAGGTGGGATCCCATCGTGTCAGAATGTCCAGGGGTTTTGAGGCCAATGCACCAGCTTTTGACAGGTGAAGAAATGTTTTCAATTTTTGTTAATACACTACAAACCTCTGATTAGTGGTGCAATAGGAGAATGGGATACATTATTCCAAATAGGAGACTTTCTCTATGTGAATGTGTGATTCAGCAAAGCACTGAGCTGCCTAGGCATCTTTTTCAAACTTCTACAGGATTGCTTGTGCCTTGGAGTTCTGTCTTGCAAAGCCTGAAGAAAAATTAGAGCATGTTTATGTTGAAATTTATATTTTGATTTTATTCCTGCCATGACACTTCAGCTTCATAGCTTTGTGGTTTTAACTAAATGTATGCTGTTAAATGGATGCTGTTATCCTAATTAAATAGCAATCAGTGGCTGCATGCTTCTATTGAGTTATATTGATTTGTTTGGGCATGGCATAGTAAAATGCTTGTGGCAGTTCTTAGGGCACCCAGTGCATTTTTACGGTAGCTCAGTCAGTGTTGTAGGTGTTCATGTTAATTTTCTGCATGCCAAAAGATGAGTGTGGAATTTTGCTTCTGTTAACAGGCATTTCCAAACTCTTAAAAATTTATATGGCAAGCAAATTATTGTAAATTTACTTGGGGCAAAAGAAGGGGAGCACATGCTCAGCAAAGCTTTCCAGGTAAGTATGCAAGTTCTCACACAGTGTGTATCCTTGGAATTTACCAGCTTGGAGTGAAGTTTATAAATACCCTTGGAAATATTTAACAGATATGCTCTGGAGCAACTACCACTTGTGGTTAAAGATTTTTTTATCATAAAAGTACTGCTTAATATGTAATGTGAATTGAATTTTTTTAAGAGCTTTATATACAGTTAGTGTTTGATTATGTTCAGATTGGTTACTTTACTGAAAAATTATAACAGCAACATAATGTTAAGAGATTTTCAGTTATTTTCATATTTCATGCTTATTAGTGGTTATTTAAAAGAAAATTTCTTTTTTGCACAATGAAATTGGTGAAAAAATAAATGATAATTTGTGGTAAATCGTAACTCTGATGTTACTTTTAAAAATCTTTGTCTTGATGTTCCTGGATATATTTCTTAATATTTTTTTAAATCACAAGTTAATTTATGAGTTTAAACATAAAAACTGCTTCACAATTAAATAGAAATGTTTGTTCAGATGTCAACCATAAGTGACTATTTTAATGAATTCCCTCTACATAGGTTAAAAATAAGTGTCACATTGTGGTCCATAAATACTGACAATTTGAGAAATTCTGTCTGAAGCCAGAGAACATGTCAATAGCCATCTGTTATTTCCCTTTCCCTTTTCCCTCTCTATTTTAATGGTTGACTATCTTAGGCCATTCTCTATTATCTTTTCTGTATCCAGCTATCCTGGTAGGAGACAATAGAGCCTCCCAGATGCACATCAGTGCTCAATGCAGATAATAGCTTTGCCAACGAAGATTGTGTGAGCACTTCCAAGATTTTTTATGGAACTTTTCATGGGAAGTTTTGCTCAAACCACCCTCCAGAGCAACCTACATAATTTGTCTGTTTTTTCCAGTAGTAGTTTATGGAGTGTTTACTCAGTCCCTGTTGCTGCTGGGAGGTATACCTAAAATGATGACTGTTAGTGAAAGGGGTTTCCACTAAAACATCTCTTTGCAAACATAAGCATTTTAGCAGTAGAAGGGGCTGTAAACTGTCTTGGTAACCCCTAGAATAGCAAGGAGAAAATTGACTTTCTGAAAAAAAAAAAAAAACAGTTCTCAGTAATTTGTTGAACAATAGTGATAAAAATGGTTTCATTTTACCTAAGAGAAAGCATGTAACAAGCCAGATAATTAATGAAACAGCTTTAAAATATTTGTAGCCATTTATTTACCTTATACTGCTGTATGTTTATGTATTGGTATATTTGTACTTATTTCTTCTCTTTTTACAATGTCAGAGCCATTTGAAAGCATCTGAGCACTCAGCTGATATCAAAATGGTGAACTTTGACTATCACCAAATGGTTAAAGGTGGAAAGGCAGAAAAACTACACAGTGTGCTTAAACCTCAAGTCCAGAAATTCCTAGAGTGTGGATTTTTTTATTTTGATGGAAAGGAAGTTAAAAGGTTTGTGTATATAATTTCTGTAAATTTCTTCAAATTAAATTATGGTTGAGGTTTGTTTTTCACCCCTTAGCTAGAATATAAAAAAACCTTGTTAACTATCATGACTGTGGTTTTGTTTTATCTGGGGGTGATGCTTAGCAACTGAAATATGTCACTTCTTTTACTCAACTGAATTTTTATTGTGTTCTGAATATCCCTTAAAAATCTTAATGAAACATGTCCCTGAAACATTGCTGGGGCATGACTTAGCAGAAAAAGTGGAGCAGGGCTAGAAATAGGCAACATTCCTGCTCTTGCCCCTTACACACCATTCCTCCTTTTAATTAATAACAGAGCAAGCTGCTGAGAATTGAGAAAAACTAAAGAAAAAAGACTCATGTTATATGCAGAAAATTAAGTAGCCTTCTGTAAGGAACACTTCTGCAAAATTCATTGCTATTATTATTGTAGCTAACCCTCTATTGCTGATATATTTATAAACATACTTGCGATGAAAGTAACAGTGCACTGACAATCCCCTGATTTACTATTCTGGTTCAGATCTGGATGTCCCTGTCTTTATTGATGATATGTGTGTTAAATGAGTTATTTCAGTTGTTTTCTCTCTGTCTCTCATTGTTCTTGGCACAGATCTCAAAGTGGTACTGTCAGAACAAACTGCTTGGACTGTCTGGATAGAACAAACAGTGTGCAGGCTTTCTTTGGCTTGGAGGTAGGAAAAACAGTGTCCAGTTATTCAGCTGCTTCTGATGCTTCTGTAGGAATTAGCCTGTAAAAGTATCATCACTTTTGCTGAGAGAGATGAATTAAAATGTTTCATAGATGGCAGTTTGATTTATAACCAGATCGTAGTAGTAACAGAAATAGTTGTGTGGTAGTTGTAATTAAACAATACTCATGCAGCATTGTGAAAAACATGAATTCTTTTTTAGGCATCAGTTTCTTACGACTGTTAAGGTTCAGGCTTGCAATTCTGAAGAGATAGTAGTGTTTGGTCCTTGACAAAAACTCTTGCATTCACAGGTACTCTATTAGATTTATTTCCTCAGCATCCACTGGAGCTTCTGCCAGTGCTTCATGTTCATATTTTCACAGCATGTGCTGTGAATTCTTCATGGGACAGTATCATGGTTATGGCTTTGGCCAGACTCAAACTGATTAGCTGGAAATCAGCTGTGGGCTTGCCTCCTGCAGGGCTGTGCTTCAGCATCCTGGCTTTCTATTGAAGCAAGATTCTAGCCTGCAGGCTTTCACAGTAGATCTTGAACGCATTAACCTGATAGGAATCGATGAGGTAAAATAATATTGATAGGGCTGAAAGAGAAGCGCTTAAAAACTTTTGACTTTTGTCTCATCTTAATAAAATTAAGTTCAATTCCTAAAGATAAAGTCCTTAGAATATTTAAAACAAATATGGGTGCTGTAACATCAGACTAACTACACAGATTATTTATTTGTTTTCTGAATTTTATTTAATTAAAATACCTTTGGTTTAGTGTCTATAGGAGGAATTTCTGTGAAAACTGTAAAATCCATTTGCTGTAGAGAAAATGTCTCTGACTGGAATATGTAGTGCCTTGCTGCGTTTACCAAGTGAACACTGTTGCTATGGGTGTTTTAGTCAAATGGAATTCTGAACTATATGATCTCATGCAAACACTGAAAAGTTTCTCTTAACAATACAGCATGAGAACATACAGTAGCAGATACAACACAGTTTGAGAGATCTTTTTACTCCATTGTTTCAGCTCTGCACGTGCCATAGGGGGTCATAACTTTTAGGTGTTAAAATTAAGAAAAATAATTCTTACTCTTACTGTGTGGAGAGGGTAGCAGCACGCTTTGAAAGTCTCAGTGTTGTATTATTGTTTGACTTTGTCATGGGAGACACATGAAGTCTTCCCTGGTCCTAACTCTGTTTGTGGGAGTTTCATGGTTCTACTCTAAGTAGAAATGCAAACTTGAAGTAAGAAATTTAGTTATCTTAAATGAGACATGAGAAATATTGCCTTTTTTTTTTTTTTTACTGATAATGCAGTAATTTTCTATGGCATAAGAACAAAGCTTAATACATTCTAAATGGGTGTAGTACTTACATGGCAAACTTAGGATTGCAGCTCTATTTTTTTCTTTCTTATTCTTCTATGAACTTAACTAAATATTATAATTTTTTTAGACCAATTTTAGACCATTTAGACCAAATTTTTCCTAGGTGAGATATGAATTATGATTTCAGCTACATGAGAGCTAAAAGTATAATACCAATTAAAAAGAAGGGAAATGGTAAATCCTCATGAGCTGCTTACTTAATTTTAGCATTCTATTTAAATGAGGTATTTAAATTCTTACTTTTCAACATGATAGATACTTCATGTAACAAGTACTGAGCTCTGGATGACCACCTAAAATTACATGATGAAGCATTCAATTCCTGAAGCTTCTTTTCTTGTTTATTTTGACTTAATTTTGTGTGCAAGTTTTCCTTCTTAAACTTCTGTTTATACCTGCCCATTCTTTATGTAATTTTATCTTCCTTATTTTAGATCCCTGCCATTTAGATTACTGCCATTGGCCACATCAAAAGATATTTAAAAGCTCATGAAAATATCTTTTTTGTTTAGTTTTCAATTTTTATATTTATTTTAATTATTATGTCAGTAGCCTCCAACACTAGAAGCTAACTTGACTTGTTAAAAATAATCATGATTACATAAATCAGATATAATGTTCCATTTTACATCCATGAGCATAATACCACATTTAAGTAATGTGTTTAAATGTGAAATAATGCCTTTATACGTATTATATGTATACAGTTTAAATGCATTTAATGCAGTCAGTGCATCATGGAAAATTAATTAATTGTATATTGATTATAAGGGTAAAGATTGCAGTGTATTGCATGTAAAATGGGTGAATGGCAGAACCGTTGCTGTTTCACTGATCACAGAGCTCTGTTGCTGCTGCATTTGATAACAGATGTCAGTATGTTTGGTATTACACTTTTTTTGGGAAGAACATGAGCTGTTCTAATTCTAAACTATGTAAGTAGAAAGACTGGAGAGCCAAAAATAGCTTACTTTGTAACTGGTGAGTTTTTGGAGAAAAATACTTACAAATCATACATGTAATTATTTTCCTGCATTACTACCTATCTTTAAAAGAAAAAATGTTGATGCTAAAATTCCATGTATGATGCAGCCTTTCAAACAGGTGCCAGTTTGTTCAGAAAGATACATATAAGCCAAAGATTTTTTTTTATGCATATTTACTGGAAAAAAATGACGTGCCTTTTAATATATACATGTAAAGATTTTTCTTTTGCAAATGCTGTCTCCATCTGTTGCAGATGCTAACAAAACAACTGGAGGTGTTAGGATTAGCTGAGAAGCCTCAGCTGGTTACTCGCTTTCAGGAAGTTTTCCGATCCATGTGGTCTGTGAATGGTGATTCTGTCAGTAAAATTTATGCTGGAACAGGAGCCCTTGAAGGAAAAGCTAAGGTAAAGTATATTTTATTTAAAAATTTAGCAGTATTCATGGTAGGTTTTAAAAAATTGTGTCGGTATAACAGCTATGAGAATTTCCTTTTTAAAATATGTTTCTGTTGTAATCAAAAGAACCCCAGCCAACCAAAAAAACTAACAAAAAAGGGTTGGTTATGAGCAGATATTGTTTCAGTATATCCTTTCTCAGCCATGCCTCCCAGATAACACCATTCTGTAGGAAAGTGGGCTCAGAAGTTTTATGTCTTTAGATCATACTTCAGAAAAATGTATTTTCAAATCAGCTTTCTTTTTTCTCAAATACTTACATTTTCTCAATGTACCCCTGCCTCCTGTTTTTTTCAGTTTCATTCACATTATCTCTTTCCTTTTTAAAATGTTTTTTTCTGGATGTTGTTGTTTGGTTTTAATGTTTATTAACAGTGTTAAAACAGGCATTTTTGTTTGCATGCTCCTCCAGCTATTTCTTTTTAGTTCTGCACTTATGGAAAAAAAATAACCAACCAGATCTGTTTCTACCTTGCTTTCTAATGTAGTGCTGACAATCCCATACTACATGACAGTGTAATGCTTCGTTTCTCTTTGACTTGTTTTGTTTCTGATGCCTGAGTTGTTCAGATTTTCTAATGCTGTCCTTTTAGTTTTCTTCTCACAGTGTTGCTTTTCCTGTTCCTATAATTCTCTCTCTTGTAAAGTGATACCAGTCAAGACAAACAAATGTTGAACCATAGCATTTTTTGCCTTTAGTTCCATCAAGTATTTCTTTCCATATTGTTCTTTCTATTCAAGAATGCACTGCTTCGCAGCTGATATTATATACCATAAATATACCCATTGTCAACTGTTTTACTTTACCATTCAAACCATACCAAGGTCCTTCTCTGCCCTCAGGCATTGTTAGTAAAACAGACTTCTTGCTTATTCTACCCTTAACCGTTGCAAAGGAGATTTTTTCTTTTGGGAATTGCTTGTGTTTTAGTATAGAGTAGAATTTGGTGAAAGATGTTCAGTTTTATTTTCTTAGAAAAGTGTCACCCAAACCATCAGGAAAACTACAGTAAGTATTTTATGGGGTGTCTGCCCTTCTCCTGACTTTCTCATTCAACTTTACTTGTTTCTGTTCCTAAATTAATAAATTAATTAGGCTACTTAGATTTTTTTTTTTTACTATGTAAAATTCATTTACTTCCATTTTTAATCTGTAAAATACAGAATACATTTACTCTGATGTATTTGTACAAATACAGAATAGACAATTGTTGTCCCAGACATCTTGGCACTGGTAACTGTTAATGAGTGTAACTGTTAATGAGTACCACATCTCATAAGTCAAACACAGTGTCCCTTACAGAAGTCTGTGTGTTCAAAGAGGATCTTTGATACTTTTGAAGCCATACAATACTTGCCATTCTATCAGGGAAACTTGGCCAGGTCACTACTCAATATCTTCTTCAGTACTCTGATCATATTTTTTTAATTTACTTTTTAAAACTTTCAGAAGTTGCAATTCTTATTCTCATTTCTCAAATGAAAACTTTGATGTTTGAAATGCTTCCATTTCTTCACCATCAGTTTGATTCTTTAGAGTTTGAGAACTTAGAAGTAAAAATATGGAAATCTAGGATAGAAGAAAAGATATATTTTAGCCTTAAACATATTAAAGTATATTTCTATACTGAAAACCAGTCCTTTTTAAAGTATTATAATACTTGTTACATCTAACTCCTTACCTGCTTTTCCTTTTGCTTTCTCTGGGTTCCTTTCAATTAATTGCCTGGTATGTGAATGGTGAGTGTGGAATTTTTTATGATGTAATAAGTTACACATTGTCTGACAGAAAAGGAGCAGCTGATGTAATAGTATGCTCCCCAACACCTCATCCACATTGTGTTCCAAAAATCATGGTGTGAATTTACTACTACTTGCCCTTGACACAAGAGTACTTTCATTCTTGTTGTCCTGTACAATTGATAGACATGAGTGATGGGTTGTTTTTCAGATTTTTTTAAACTTTTGCCTTTTCTTTCTGTGCATTTCAAAGACCTTAATGAACAATGCAAGCTGTAAACTTTGAGTCTTTTTTACAATGAAACAATATTGTGCAGCATCCTTGATGGATTACAGTCTTTATTTCATATAGATGTAATATGGCATTTTTATCCTCACAGGCAAAATACACATAAATGTCTAAGACACAATAAACCCTGTAATCAATAAAATGTCTTTGTGCCTGTGAAATCAGTGTCAGTGCTGTGTGCACAGATGAACACTGAGGGGTTTGAATCAAGTATGAGACTGCATGACATGTTAATTACATTATCCTCTAGGTGTCTGCTGACCTACAGAGAATATCTGCAGTAGCAGTACATCTCTTGGATGTTCTTGTTTAGTTTAGGCAGTTGGACACTGTTCTTTTGGAGCACTGTTCAATCCTGCCACTTCTATGCAGTGTGTGCAATGGAGCATCTTCATGTCTATGTAGCTATAAATGAGCGTGTATGTTCCTTCTGGGATACTGCATGAGACTTGCATGTTATTTTAAAAAGTTTAAAAGGTTTTAATAAGTTGAATCTATCTCTTTTTTTTAACATGGGTATTTCAGAATGTGAATTCTGAACTAATATGCTCACATGTGCATATACATACATATTCCTGTGTCGTGACATTTGTACTCAAGTGCTTGGTTGTCTCTCACTATTTGGGGAAAAGCCCAAAATTCCATATCATGGTCTAACGATGGCACTGTTTCAGTTTAATTTTTGAAGATTTAGGGGAAAAAATATTCCCTTTACTGCAGTATTTTGTTTTAATTTAAATAATTTCAGCTGGAATAACCTGAATGTTAGATATGCTTTGAAGGTATTACTGTTTTGTTTAACATTTGGAAAAAAAGCACACATAGTACAACAGTAGGCTCAGAAGACTTTATTTAGCACTTAAGGAAGGAAATTGCCTTAGATTTTGAACTCATTAATGCAGTGTACAAATATGTTTCTGAATATTAGCAATGTTTTTGTCAGCAATGTCCAACATAAAATATTTTATACGTATTCCTCCCTAACAGGCTGGAAAGCTGAAGGATGGTGCTCGTTCTGTGACCAGAACGATTCAAAATAACTTTTTTGATAGCTCCAAGCAGGAGGCCATTGATGTTTTATTATTGGGAAATACCCTAAATAGTGATTTAGCAGATAAAGCACGGGCTCTCTTAACCACCAGCAGTTTACGCGGTATGTGTCTTTCAGGATTTTAATCTGTCTGTTAACTATTTGGTGTAATCTGTTTTCAAAGTAATATTGGAAAGTATAAATGCTATTTTATATTCTGTTGGCTTATTAAAAAATGAAAGTTACTTCTGCTTTACTAATATTACCAAACTAACGTGCTGCAGTAATTTCTTTACTGTTAATACTGTGTTGATGTCTGGCAGTGTAATAGTTAAATATTTATGGAGCGTGTTTGTCAGAACTTTACACTAGGTGCATGTTAGATATGTTCTGTTCAGTGCTTCAGATCCATTTAAAGCAAGTGTTAATCATGACAGTTGCATGCTGAACTGGGGGGGAGATCCTAATTTATTAAAACTCTCTAGGTTTTTATTCCTTTCTAAATGTCTTCTTCAATCTGTCTTGTTAGTGAAGAAATTCCCACCATGGTGTTAAAACTTGATAGAAATAATTTATTCTTAGCCATAAGAATTTTGCTATTTATCTTTAGTTTGGTTTCTGTGAAAAAAAAATGAGGGGATTTGGTAATTTGAGATAAAAGGAGCTATCAAAAAAATTCTGATTAATTATTTTCCATCGCAAAATGTTTTGGGTTTTTTTTTGTGAGAAGTCATCTTTCCCAGGAACTTGTTCACCACAAAAGCTTGTCAGGCTTTGGGTGAATCACAAAATCAGTTAATACATCGAAATAAGAGAGATTTCAATAAGAAAATCTGCTTATGCAGAATTAGCCATGTGGGACTTGCGTTCACCTAACTGGAACAGAGTGGAACCACAGCATCCTGCATCCTCTGACAGAGGTGTAGCCTGCATGGTTCCTAGGGCTGCAGTCATGTCCCATCTTTCTGCAGGTTTGATGGGCAGGGAAATAGTAAGTCAGCCACATGTAGTGCTGGGAGTGCCAAAGCTCCAGTGCAAATCTGTGGCACAAGAAAAAAAAAGCAACTTGCCCAGTTGTTGTCTTCGTCTTGTGTGTATTTATGTATTTCCTCTGTGAAACTTGAGAGACAGTTTTCTTCTCATTTCTTTACCAAGTGGTTTCATGGTATTGTAACATTTCCTGTATCTGAAACCTGCTAAATCTGTCTCGCCTCAGAATTAGCTGAAAGTTGCTGTTAATTTTTTTTCTCTCACTTTCTCTGTGGATGCAAGCTATCCTTTCAATATTTGCAGCTCCCATCAGCTGAGAAATGACTGCCTCTTCAGTGCTCATAATATCTTTGCATTTGCTGCTAGATGAGCTAAATAGAGAGATACTTCATCATATGTAAAAATATTGTTAATATAGCAAGAAAAGATACTTTTTAATACTGTTGAGGAAATTTGTAGATTTTGCAACACAAAAGATGTGCTTTAAACGACACAAAAGGTTTTGTGTAATAAATTGCCTTATTACAGCATGCTCTTTCACACAGTGCTGGAAAATTTAAAAAGCCAGTTACTTATTTAACTAATTTTTTTCTTGTTTCCTTCTTATTGCATCCGTAGTTTCAGAGCAATCATTACAATCAGGTATAGTATAGTAAATTAAGTTGTAAATATCCGAGTACCTTCTCTGGCTTTTTTCTTGTGTCTGTTTGCATATCTGGTTGTGGGCTCACATTTTCCTGGTAATGTTTGGATCTGGCATTCCTGTGCTCCAAAATTCTTTAATCCAAGAAAAGCTCTTCAGTCCAAAAAAGGGAAAATATAAGGGGTGAAAAATGTTGCCTTTGTGCTTGATGTGAGTCATGAAGAGGGGCAAGAAATTCTTTGGGTTTTATTTTTGCCAATTCTTGTAGAGGAATTTGAGTTTTGTTTTTTAAATATTAATTCAGGGAGCCTTTGTATTTTTGTTTTGTCGAAATGTTTTGTTTGGGATAAGAGGTAAAAAGTCTTCAGTGTAATTTGTAGCTTCATCTTATTTGCCATTTCTGGTGTTCTTGCATGAGATGGACTGATCTTGTACCTGTCTCCCAGCAAAGGTCAGCGTTGTACTGAAATAGCCTGAAACAATGTGCTGACACCCATGTTTTACAGAACAGTAAGAAGTAAAATCAAAACCAATGAGATAGTTACGTCTGCATGTGATGCAAAACAAAAATGTTAGAGCATCTATTTTGTAAAACCCTTGATGAAGAGAGGCCCTGGGAAGGGAACTTCAGAATTAATTCATAGTCTTGTACTTTGAGGAATTGTGGTAGTATCTTCTGATGTTGGTATTAAAATACAAAAGGTTGGCTTTGGAGGATTGAGTACTGTGAAGACAAAGCAACACATAGTAAGAATGAGTAGAGATAAGCTAGACAGTGGAAAAGGACATGAAAGATCTCTGAGATGCAAGAAGCTTTTGAATACTCCTAGTTTCTCTAATTGTAAGTTAGCAACAAACAATACATAATGCCTTTGAACTACATTTTAAAACATTTCTAGCTCTTTTTGGAGATTTCACTCTTTGTTGTAACTTAAGCTATATGCACGAAGCTGATCCATTAGGGGAGATCTAATTATAGATTCTCAAGGCAGAGCTGTGAATACATGTGAGCTGGACAATGCTTCATGATCTCCTTGTTCCCAGAAACTTATTTAAAATAAAGTATTCCTAATGCTCATATGCTCAGATTTTACTATTTGTTGAAAAAAATTTGAACATCAAATTCTGAGCTATTGCCTTAATGGGGTTCATTGTGCTAACTCTTGAAAGTAGATTATTTGAAAACAGAGAAGATGCTTATTTTCTGAATGAGAGGAGAAAAGTGTGTTCTTAGTACCTGGGAAGATGAAGGGAGAGAGGAGGGAAAGAAACCAGGAAGCTCCTAATAATTGTTCAGTCAGGTTTCCCATTTTAAGAGAATACTAAAATTGTGCAGGTGGTAGCTACCAGTCCTGGATGCAGAAGATTGTCAGGGAAGGATTTTCAGAAGAAAGGCTTGAGGATGCCTTGTTGGCTAGATTATTGTTCAAATATATCTGAAGTTTTTAAAGCTGCTTTTTTTCTCCCCCCTCCCTTGGAAAACCACTTGAACTGTGATCTGTATTTTTGAGCTTAAAATGTTTTCTCCCCTTACATTTATCTTAGCTTTGCTTTTTTTCTATTAGAGATTTTCTTTATCTACTTTTTTTTTTACCAAGTATTAATGAAATCTGAGTCACAGATAATACACACCTGAAATTACCAGATTTATTGGCATTTTGTCAGCGTTAAAAACTGTTTATTGGAATAAAGAACCACATTCTCATTTATGGTGTTACCATCTAGGGAATATTAGCCTTGCATATTACTCATTAACAGCCATACATATCAACTACTTTTTACTTCCTAAGGTAACATTTCCCAGTGGGTTTCATTTGTCTGGTATTCATTTGGATACTTACTGCATATACAGAAATGTATCTACAGTAGTTTGGCTGTTGTAGCCAAATATTTCAGTAAAGTTCTGCTGCACAGAATATCTCACTATGAATTTGAAATTAATATTTGTAGAACTGATTTCCAAATATCTACCTGCCTAATACAGCATTTAAGATATTTCTGCTGTAAGATAACTGATAACGTATTTGATGAGATTTTTAACGTTGTAGAGTGAGACACGGTTTTGTTGAAAAAATCTAGAAATGTGTAGGAAAATCATGTGTGTAGGAGACTCAGGAGCTCTGAAAAACACTTGAATTACTCAGTTTGAAAACCATGAAAAATTAATATATATTTTTTTATTAATTCAAATTTATAAAGAGGATCATTCTACAATTTAGAAATCTTGCTAGTTTAAAGGTATGAATTTCCGTTTGTAATAAGGATATTGCAGTTCACTTCTAAAGTTCTGTCCTGGTAAGATTTTTCACATCAGGGGCTCGTGACAATGTCAGGAGATAAATAGGCAAAACCAGACAATTGCTTTCTTGAAAGCAAATACTAGTTACTCGGGGTAACTATTTAAAATCAAGCTCAAAATTGCTAAATTTGCAAAATAAAAAATCTGAAGTGGAGAAAATAGGAGTCCAATCTCTACTTTTAAACTTGCTCAGAAGGCTGATCTGTACAGATCTTCAAAGCTGTTGTGATGCTATTTGGGTTACCTCAGGTTGAGGTAATTCTTCAGGTGATCTGTGTATCGTGGCTACGTTTTTTGGATGGGTTTCTCTTCAGTGGTCAGGTGCTTGGGTAGCTTCTGTCCTTGACCCTCAGAGGCTTTTCTGGCATTTGGTGGACTTCTTGACTTGATTGTTAGTGTGTGGATAGATTTAGAAGTAGACTCAGTGTTTGGCCCTCACCTGAAGGTGTAAAGTATTCTGTTGTCTCCCTGCTCTTTTCTTGACTTTTGTTTACCTGGATTATAAGGAAAGCATTATCTCAAGCATTATTTGCTTGTGGAGATACAAGCAAATATACTCCTTACCCCAAGGAGATACTGGTTAGCTCACTGTTTTGTATGTGAGATTATACCACGTATGGATATATAATTTATTCAGGAGTGAAAGTCTTTGCAGAGAGCAAATACTTTCTTCTAATGTTTTCTGTTTGTTTCAAAATCATGAGGGATAGAAAATTCCTGAGTTTTCTTTTAATTGGGTAGCTAAGATTCTGTAGCAAATTTAAAGGTGGTAAACTTAAAAAGAATAATTAAAAATACAATAGCAGCTCACTAACCATCCTGTTTTGGGGAACTGAATGAAAATATTGTGCCCAGTTGCTGACCATGTTGCAAGGCAGCACACGGTGAAGGCAAGAATTCCATCTAATATTGTTTATATGATTCTCACAGTCTCATAACCATGCGAATATTCAAAATAGCTATATTAATATCACTTAGGTAAAGTGCAATGCAAACAATACTGTATATGCCTTCTGCAATCTTTACTCCACTGAGTTGAAAGAAAAAAAGCTTATTTCTTAAAAGTTTTCAGATCTGTTAATTTCCATTAGGAACTGTATCCATATGAGCATATTATGCAGCTGATTCATGAAGGGACTTGTAAAATCTCTGTAACTCTGGTGTCTGACCACTGAATAATCTTGTTTGTTTGTTTCTTGCAATGCCCTTTACAGATGGGTCATTGCTTTCCCATCTGGCAGGTAGAAACAAAGCACAGAGAAAGGCTGGTGGAATAAAGAAATGAGCTTAACTGTTTTGAACTCAAGCCTACTTTCCTCACTGAAGCCGAATTTTAGGAATTCAACTGACATAAAAAATAATTCAGATTTGTGGCTTAAATGGATATACTTTAATACAGTGAAATAATATACCTAAGCTATTTAGTAAATGTAGTATATTGGTCATTTTACACTACTTGAAATTAACATATCTGGAAGTTGGTTTTGTAATGGAGACTGATTTTCATATACATAATCTGTGAAAATGAGGTAAATATCTGTGTTGGCATGTATGAAATACAGTGGTTTCCATAGATAATTATACAAGGAAAGAATGACATGTATTTGTAAAACATAGAAATTATGTTTCTTTCATATATTTTTTTTATGTATTCATATGTTACTTTGAACAAATTACTACTGTATTTCATTCAGCCAGCAGCCTATTCAGACAAGTAGTACATCTGCAGATGTGCTTTCCCTTGTGAAAAGCTTTCTGTATGCCTGAGCATGGACTTGTTGCTCTTTTTTAAAAGGAAAAATCTTATCACCAAGTTTCCTGAAGAAACTTTCTAAGTAAAAATAATGTCTTTTCAATTTTTTTTCCAGCATCTGTAAAAGTGCTAAAGAGTATGTGTGAAAACTTCTATAAGTATGCAAAACCGAAAAAAATTAGAGTCTGTGTTGGGACATGGAATGTCAACGGGGGGAAGCAATTTCGAAGTATTGCCTTTAGAAATCAGACTCTGACTGACTGGCTTCTGGATGCACCAAAGTTAGCTGGTATTCATGAATTCCAAGGTAAAATTTGTATTCTGTCAATCTTTGCTCACAACCTCCGATTTTCATAATTAGATCATAAACATAGATATCTGATGTCTTGGTTCTTATCCTAAATTACAAACAACAAATAGCTTTTTTAATATTTAAATGCAGATCGCAAAAGCAAGCCTGTTGACATATTTGCCATTGGATTTGAAGAAATGGTGGAATTAAATGCAGGAAACATTGTGAATGCCAGGTAAATCATTGTGAATGGTTTAGTTAATAATCACTTTTTTTGAGTAAAATGTTGCGTCTATTTTTTTTCTCCTCTTTTGTAATGCTTGGGACTAGCCTGGATTAATTTTTGACTGTATTCCAGTTCTCCCTGCCAGTTTCTGTGCCAGGATTACAGACTTCATCTCAGCGTTCCCTAGGAAAGCTGTGATCACTTAGATCATGTATAATGTCAGTTCAAGGATCCAAACTGTCAGTATTTGACCATATTTTTGATTGCATCTTCACCAGCCCCTCAACATTTTCCTTCATTTAACACATTGAAGGAATTTACCTCCCAATGCTACTGGTGTTCTACAGTCTCTGCACTTTCCTGCTGCTGGGAACAGCAAGTCCTGTGGAATTCTTTCCAAAAGCATGTATTGTTGGTATTCCTGTATATAGTGAAATTTTGATCTGTATAAAGCAAGCATTCCTTCCATACTGTCATTCCATATATTACACTTATATACTCCGTTGGAGTCTGGATTTTTCACTCCTATCATAGGGGGTTATGAACATACATTTTTGTTCATGGTGGCTAATACAAGTGTTGAAGTCTTTATGTGTAGTACTAGGATCATATTCACTTTTTCCATTGTTTTGTCTGATTGTTTTGCATATTTTCTGGCATTTAGAAAGCTTTAACTCATTGGGAGAAGCATGTAAAGCCTATGACACTTCTAGCCACAGAGGATTTTGTCTTGAGAACAAAGTGGCAGTTTCTCACATCCTGATTTAACAGTGTCTAGTTAATGCTGTTTCTAGGTCTGTTATTTTTCATTTATATTGAACACTAGCTCTGAAAACCATAGTCTATTAGGTCTCCAAGGAACATTCTTCTTTATCTCTGACCATGGACATCTCTTTCCTGGTGCTGATTGAGCTATAGGATAGGAGGTAACTCCTTAAAAAAATTCTTAGGTTTTGCTGCTCTAGCCTAGCCTCTGAAATACAGGAAAGGTAATCCTGGCTCCTAATGTTGTGGTGTTGAGAAAAGTGAGGCAGCATTTTATGAATCTGAATTTGAAATGATAATGTCCTATGTGTCTGCCAGGAGGCATCTAAGCACTATTCACAACATGGCTTTGGCTTACTACCCCAAGATTTTATTTCAAGTTATTGTACGAAGTTTATTCAATTAGATCAACAGTTTAGGTGCCAGCTTAATTTGATTAATTTTAAAACTGACATTTTTTAATCTACCTGCTAGCACAACCAACCAGAAGCTCTGGGCTGCTGAACTGCAGAAGACTATATCAAGAGACAACAAGTACGTGCTGCTGGCTTCTGAGCAGTTGGTGGGTGTCTGCCTTTTTGTGTTCATCAGGCCCCAGCACGCTCCTTTTATCAGGTCAGTGAACACCCAGCTGTGCCCAACTTGGGTCACTTTCAGTTTGCTTTGTATTGCAAGCTCACATACTAGTGTATGTGGCTCTTCATCTTCTGGGGAACTAGATGGTTAAATTCTTCCCTCTTTGCTCTTAAATGCCCGATCAATTGCCCAGAAAGCTTGAAAAGCAGGAATGTGACATTGTTACCTGCTCAATAGTTTTGGGCATTTTAAAAAAAAAAAAAAAGTGGCCTTACTGCTGAAAGAACACTGTGTAATCGTTCTCTTACCATTAGACAGTCATACTCAGATGTATTTAAAGCTTTTAACTTCTGTGCCATTATATTTGAAGGCTTAATAGTTGTGTAACTCTTTCAGGGATGTTGCTGTTGATACTGTAAAGACCGGCATGGGAGGAGCCACTGGCAATAAAGGTGCTGTAGCAATTCGGATGTTGTTTCATACCTCCAGCCTTTGCTTTGTCTGCAGTCATTTTGCTGCAGGGCAGTCACAAGTTAAAGAGAGAAATGAAGACTTCGTGGAAATAGCTCGAAAGCTCAGTTTTCCAATGGTAAGTAACTGTTCCAATTCCATAATGAGTAAGCAGTTAAAACTCTGAGTTTCAACACTGTCATCCAAAAGCTGTTATCAGTATTTTTCCCCCTCCTCAGATTCTTGTGGAAATCAAATTTCCTTGGGCTAGAGGTCTCAGAGATAATTAAGTTGCCACAATTTTTATTAAAATAGATGACTGAGGAAAGAATAGACCTTTCATGTGCAATAACTGATGGAGCTCATTAAGCATGAATTCACTTGCATTAGGCATCAAGGATTTAGCACAAGGAAGAGACCTTTATAGATTCCTGTCATGGAGTAGAACTTCTGTAGGCACTGGAGTTAATCAGCTATGAGAAAAAATAAGTGGGAAACAACAATTGTTCAGTACACAAGAATGATTTTTACTAAGTCATTTTAACTTCTTGTTTACTCATTTTTGTCAAGTGAATTGTACAGTTCTGTACCATATTCTCATGAAGGATCACAAACACCAAGCAAATATATGATAATTTTATTAATGAAACAAAATGCTTCAAACTGCCTTCTATTTTGTTGTCAAACTGTCCTTTGTTAAATTCTGCAGTACTATGCAGGAGTCTGTGTTATTTTACAGGGGTTTCTAATTTAGAAGTTTTGCCCCTTGGTCATGTTTAATTTTTTCTAGAAAGTACTGTATTATTATGGTCCCCAGAAGCAGTTTCCTAAATGCTGTTGTTTTGATCTGCCAGTGTATCTGATTTGATTTACTAAAGAGCAATGGTAAAATCAAATCAAAGAGGGAACTAAACATTTTCACTTTAAAACCTAGGCTTTGTTTAAACTAAGAGCCCTTCTGTTGCTCTCACCCTCATGAAAATTCTATGTAACTAAAAAGTCTACAATTAAATCTGAACAACAGAGCCCTCAATTTGCAGTGTGTCAAGATATTGTGCCACAAGATTCCAGGGTAATGTGTTTTGTTCTCCTTGCAACCTCTTCATGACACAGGCAGCAGCCATCATAGAGCAGACTTCTAAAACAGAAGTAGAAACATGCAGAATTTGAGATTCCAATTCAGATGATTCACGTTTCTTTAGAAATGCAAACTATGTAAGAAATGTTACTACTTTGATCCTTTATATGTGTGAATACCATACAGCTGGCTTTGTTGTTCTAATGACGAACACCATATGAACACCAAGTATCAGCATGTACTTCAGTTGTCTTCATCAGCTAGCAAAGATGCATATTTTACAGTTAAAAACTGAACTGCACCTGATACTAATAAATTTGTCACTTGGTTGTTTTTAATTTCACAACATGCTTCTGTTTTACAGGGAAGGATGCTCTTTTCCCATGACTATATCTTTTGGTGTGGTGACTTTAATTATCGAATAGATATTCCAAATGAGGAGGTTAAGGAGCTAATACGACAACAGAACTGGGATGCCCTTATAGCAGGAGACCAACTTATCAATCAGAAAAATTCTGGACAGGTATCTTAAAAATGTTACCACACTTTCAAATATTCTTCATTTTGGCTTTAGCAATTTTCTGTGGCACTTCTATAAAACCATATCCTCAGCATGTTTCACTTACCACTTTTGTCCAGTTACTGGTATGGAAGGGTGGGACATATAGTGGGACATTTAGAAGGGTGGGACATTTAGTAACCTAGTTGTAGTGACTGATTCAGTCACTCACAGAGGAGGCAGTGATGCAAATACAGTGACTAGTGATAGCAGTAAGGTTTTTCTTTCTTTCCTGAGAAAGAAAAGAAACTCTGTCATCTTTTTAGAACTTTGTGTTGGAGTTTACTTCTTAAAATATTTTTTTTTATCAGGTGCAATTATTAAAAAATGTATTTATAGATTTTAATGTTCTTTTTTACTTTAAATTGCTGCAGTAATAGGTCTTATGCTGTTACTGCCATTCTGTGGGAAAAAATAATCTGAATGGTAGCCTTTTTTACTTACAAAGAAAAAGCATAGAACAATGAAGTCTGAAGAAAGCTTCAGATGTTAGATTTTTAGGATTTCTTGGGAGGAAGCACATAGTAATTAAAGACTATTCGCAATGAATCAAATTTTGTGTGAAAGTGTGTATTTTCTTTCTTTTCAGCTTTATGCTCTAGATGGTAAAATAAGAGACAATCCTCTGTTGTTAGTTTTGTCTGCTTGCCAGCACTGTGATCACAAGCAATGTGACAAGAAACTGGGAATTTGGAGAAAAAAAAAAAAAAAGAGAGAGAGAGAGAGAAATAGAGGTCTTGGGGACATTAAAGCAGTTGTAAAGCTGGAAAGTGATATTAAAGATCTATGGAAAATACCAGAATATGAAAAAGACTCAGAATAGTGTTCCTTCCTGGGAAGAAAGGGTAGTATTGCACTGCTGGTATAATATTCCATTATTTGGAAGCACCTGAGTGGGCAGCAGGGACAGCTCCACAGTTGTTAACTGCTGTATATGCTGTTTGGGAATGGCATTTACATAGCAAATTTCTTCATATAAGTAGGTTAAGAAATAATTACTAAAGGCAAAGAAATCAATAAATTGTCTCAAAAGTTGCAGATCTTCTGACATTCTGACATTGGCCTTCTGACTGATTTTTAAATTGGCTGGGTTTCATTTTATATTTCCAGCAAAAAAAGAAGGCTTATCTGTCATTTGATGCAGACTTGCCTATAAGATCTAAGTTAAATTTATATTTTGCAGATCAATGTGAAATAAAACTGCCCATCCAAGACTGAACTCAAGACTGGAGCTAGTAATCTAAAGTGTTGTAGCTTGTATCTAGTTCAAACTAGACTAATCTACTGCCTTGTATCAGCTGGCTGTATCTGTTCGTGTTGCAATGTACCTAATGGATGTTTTATTCCTTTCTGTATCTCTAAATGCTACATGTACTCTCAACAAATGATTTCTCATAGTATCTCTTTTTCTTTTATTTTCTTTTCCTATTCACTGGAGAAGAAGGGTAATATTCTCTCTAGACTTGCAGGTCTTATCTTTTTTCTTTTTTCCCCCTTATTATTGGGGCATCATGTGTCAATTTGGGGGAATGCTTTGCCTGCTCACATAGGCACATAAAATATTAACCTTAATTTCCAACTTCTGCTGACACACGAACAACGAACCAACTAATTAAAGTGCAGTGGACAGTATCTATGTTCTGATGACCTTAAGTTCTGAATGACACTGGAGTAACAGGAGGTTGCTTGTGAGCCTGGGCTTAAAGATATAAGTGTTGACATGTTTAATAATGACCTGTCTGGGTCACTAGTTAGTGGCAAATGTGGAATGTTTTTAGCAGATAGCATTTGGAGAAGGATACATATTATCAAATTACTGGGGGTTTCTTGAGATATATATATACAGGTTTTCAGTGTTAGAAAAGAGAATTCTGATTAGTTTCAAGCTGTTTCCCATCTGTTTCTGACTTCTGGCATGACACATAACTGCTTTGTTTCTTACAGATTTTTAGGGGATTTTTGGAAGGGAAAATAAATTTTGCTCCTACATACAAATACGATCTGTTTTCTGATGACTATGATACCAGTGAAAAATGTCGCACACCAGCATGGACAGATCGTATTCTTTGGAGAAGAAGAAAATGGCCTTTTGACCGATCAGGTTTGTGTGCTTCTTTGTATCATTTAAAATATTCTTTTAACTGGTTTATAGCATCCATTTGGTGACATTCACAGTGCCAGGGATTCTGAGGTTCTGTCCCTGACTTTGTATCAGACACAGTGTCTGCAATGAGTACAGTGATGCTGAACAGGAGAATCAAGAATCAGATACCAGTTACTGATATTTTAGTGCTTCAAAAGGAACTTCTGTTTTTTTTCAGTAATACACTTGGGTTTGGTTTACTTTTTTCGCTTTTTACAACTAGTTTACAACTGGTTTAGGGGAGAATTTTGCAGAACAGGGATGATGGTTGGACTCGATCCCAAGGGTCTTTGCCAACCTGAAAGATTCTATGAACTAGTTTATTTAAAAAGCATATTCTTGCAGTCACTGTGTTTTTCCCCGTTTCTGTTTTCATGAATACTCAATGTAGCTGAAGACCTGGATCTTCTGAATGCTAGTTTTCACAATGACAGAGATGTCCCTTATACATGGACTCCTGGTACTTTGTTGCACTACGGAAGAGCTGAACTGAAAACATCTGATCATAGGTCTGGTTTATTTTATGCATTAACTCCTAATAATTGAAGATTTGATATCCATGTTGTATATTTTGTTGCTCAGATACTCTGCTTACAGGTGTTTCTTGTGTATGTTTTTCCAAGGCCTGTGGTTGCACTGATTGACATAGACATATTTGAAATTGAAGCAGAAGAGAGACAGAAGGTTTATAAGGAAGTGATTGCAACGCAAGGACCACCTGATGGTACTGTAATGGTCTCCATCAGGGGTTCTTCAGCAGAAGAAAACTATTTTGATGATAACTTGATTGATGATCTTCTCCAGAAATTTGCAAGCTATGGTGAAGTTACACTTATAAGGTTAAAAAGACTTTTTACTTTCAATCACTGTTCCTCTTCACTGTTCCCTCCTATTTCCTGAATAAAGTTGCTTTCTTAGTGGGCATTTCAGTTATGATCTCCTTAATTTTTAACATTTAGATTTTAACTTTAATGTCTTTACAGTTGAGAATTAGTTTTATACACCTGTATGTGTCTCTGTTTTCAGACTTAATTTTTCAGATAGTCTTTATTTTTGAGGTAAGAGTATCATACTGACTTTGTCAGAAATCAGTCAGAGTTAAAATTTATGTAATTTTAAGTATGTAATTTAACTTTGGTATTCTAAAATTAGGTTCATAGTTGTAAAAGAATGCTGGAGTGCTGCGTTTTTCTAATTAAACCATAAGTGTTGTGATACTTTGTTTGGGTTTATTTGGGGGGGTTGCTTTGTTTTGTTTTGGCTTTTTTTCAGAAGACTAGGAATGCAGTCCCAAGTCCATATCTTAATATCATGTGGAACACCTAATAGAAATACCTAACCTGCAGCCACATTATTACTATTGAATGTGTAGCTGAAATCACAGTAGCACATGTTAAGACGACAGTGCTTTTGGTCATTGATATTGACCCTGTTCTCTTTTGCCTTTTTTTGTTTGTTTGTTTTTGGTTTTGTTGCAAGGATGCATTCAGTTAAAGCTTATTAGCTTTACATACATAATTATGTATATTTTAATGAACTTTAAAAAATAACTCTTCTCCATCAAGTGAAACATTGAAAAAACTTTAGGATAAGAGGCTTCAAAAGTTAGTAGGTAGGAAAAAATATTTTAGTTATTGTTTCTAATGAATTTTGCAGGTTTGTGGAAGACAAGATGTGGGTAACATTTTTGGAAGGAAGCTCAGCTTTGAATGTTATAAATTTGAATGGTACTGAGGTAAGGTAAAAACTACTGAATTTCTGTATAGCAAGAAAAAATACAACTTTTGAAAAAGCATTACTTTGAGTTTCAAAAGCCAGCTGAGAGAAGCACTGAACTTTTTATTTTTAGGAGAAAAGGACTGTTAGAGAGATGAAGATCTCAGATTGAGGGACACCTTCATTACTTGAGGGATTTTTAATTCTTGGGGTTTTCTAATGGTTTAAAAGCAGAGTTTTTACTTGAGCTTGTCGTATGAACCAGCTGATCATGACTATAGCTGGCAGTTATTTAAAATTAACTCCTGTCCTGAAGTGTCTTTAAAATGTCCATTTCAGCTCTCATTGATTTCTGTAGTATTTAATCTTTGTAAAAATTTTAAGTTTCATGTTAAAATTTTTACTGATCTGTTCCTGTTATGACTTAGATTCTATAATGTGATGTTTGCACAGATCCTTGCATCAGCTGAGAGTTCCACTGACAGTTCATGCAGAACCAGGGTTCAGTGTCATGCAGATCAAAGGCCTGATATTTTCAGTGTCTTAAAATGACTTTACTAAGGTAGTTTATGAGTAAGTTTGGTTTTGTTTACAAAGAGTAGTGTTTCTGTCAGAATAAAGAAACCAGAAACTTTCTTATTAACTGAAAAGGAAAACCTTATGAGACAAGTTGTTATTTTTATCTTTAGAAGATGTTAAAAAGTTGCAATAACCATTTAAACTACGTAAATCCACTTGATTGCCTAAATGAAATGAAAAGCATAATTATTTTTTCATGTGTCACTGTCATTGTTTAGTCCAAGAAATTATTAGAGACTTCTTTGTGCTGTTTTTAGTGATTTTTTCTAATTATTTTTTTTTTATGCTGAATTGTAATGTTCGTAGTCTTACCAATTTCTCTTTTGTGCATACCTGCTTGGCAATTCAGCTGCTAGGGAGGACTATAAACATAAGCTTGAAAAATCCAGATTGGATCAGAAGTTTGGAAGATGAAATGAATCTAGAGAAGATTAATATTGGGCTGCCTTCATCAACAAGCTCCACTTTGCTTTGTGAAGATGCTGAGGTTACTGCAGACTATGATATGGAAGGTTTGTTACAAAGAAGTACTCCTAGTTTTGAAACAGTTACAGTCCTAAATAACAGGGATAATCTAATGTATATATAAATATGTTAAATTAACATGCTTATGCCCATCTCAACCGGTTAATCAAGAGCTCCATTATTTCCAACAGTATCTTGATGACTCGTTGAGCAGTGTCAGTTTGCACTGTATCTCTAGGCTTTAATCATTTGCTGACCTTCTCTTTATTTTTCTCACTTTATGCTGTGACTTACCCACTCAGGGTCACTTCCTTCTGGCAACTTTTACTGCTCATGGAGAAACCCAGTAAGCAGGATATAGACATCTTCAGAGGCATTTTTTTGCCAATACATTATGCAGATTAATACAGTAGATGAACAGGACTAATGAGCTCCCATGCTAAGCATTGGTACACCCCCAAGAAGACACCTGGGGAGCCTTTGAAAGGCAGGCAAATATAAGTTGGGTAAGGAAACCTTTAGAATGCTCACTGAAACAGGCTGATCTTCAGCACTGATTGTTTTCTGGTTCCCTGGTTTTTGTAGTTTGTTTTTTCCCAGAAGGATTTTTTATCTTTTTGTTTCCTACTTTCCTAGTGGAATCCTGAAGCTGCTGAATATCACTTTTTGCAGCAATTGTACATATTAGGTTTTCTTTACCTTTCTGCATATTTCTCATCTATGTACTTTGTCACAGCTGATTGGTTTTTTTAATCTATTAGTTTCTAAAAAAGATCTACTTCACTGTCTTCTCGATATTAAAATATATTATATCCTTCATAAGTAAAAGCAGTTTTTTGAACAACAGCAAAAAACAACCAAACAAAAAAACCCAAAAAAACAAAACACAAAAGCAAAACAACACACACCTTACCTGCTGACACTTTCTGTGTACCTTGCATTTTCTTATGTATTTTCCATGATCAAGTTTTTGTAATTTCTCAAACAGATATACTTTCTAGGTGTAGTAATTGTGTCTGTATTGATCTACTTTTGAGTAGCTCATTTGCTTTGAATTTCTATCAAAGCTCCTTAGTGACATCATGTTGCAAAAGTTTCAAGAAAAGTGATGGCAGCTATATATCCTGGAAGGAATATACTAAAGATTGTTTGTGCAGGTATTTCATAAAGGAAAGAAGTGTTTTGGTAAAGGTGCAGATATGGGAAACAAGTATGAAAAGCTTCAATTGGTGTTAATCTTAGTGTCATAAGATAGTTCAGCTATTTTCTAATACAGATAAGACACAAGACCTTTTGTTAAGTCCTACATGACAAGGTATGATTCTATTAAAATATGACATCTCAAATCCCACAAGACTTCTAAATCAAGAGCTAATATCTAATTAGCAGCCTGGTTACTCTGTTACTGCTGAGCAGTAGAGAGCTGAAGCTGTAACTTCTGTAGAGCATAGTGTGTCAGTCAGGAAGAGAGAGTATCCTAGAAATTATGGAAGAAAAGCTTACTACTGTCTTATTGGAGTGTGATGACTAATTGCCTACTTTAGATATTCTGAATATCAACATAAAATATTCTAAATTGACAGCTTACTTTTCAAGATCACATCCATATTGAACTTTTTTTATTAAACATCATTCCATATTTTCAAACAGAAGGTATTACAAATAGCATATATACTGAAATTTTCTGCCCAGCCTTCTGAAGGATGCTAAGTGAAGCTGGTCACCTTTGGCAAACTAGAGAAATAATTTTTGCAAAGATCTTCTTTGTAAAGCTAATTGTTTCTTAGATTAAGCAGTTGCCACACTAGTATAATTACCTGTAATATATACCTATAATGTAAATTTGGAGCATTTTCTGCTGGTTTGAATACATATATATTTTTCATGTGTGATTTTATGATGCAAAAATCATACTTTGGTTGTTGAATTAATTCCTTGGAGCATGAGGGCTTTTTGCAGAAAATCCTGTGGCCAGAACCAATTTAAAATGTCTATACTTTTAAAAATAACTTTTTAAAAATACAATACTTTAAATAAAATAATATACATGCCTTTTTTCATTTTTTTCCCCTCTTCTTTCCTTTTCTTTTTTCCTTTCTTTTTAAATTTTTTTTGTTTTCTCTTTTCTTTTTAAATTTTTTTTTGCTTTCTTTTTTTTTTCTCTTTTCTCTTTCTCCTTTCTCTTTCTTTCTCTTTCTCCTTTCTCTTTCTCCTTTCTCTTTCTCCTTTCTCTCTTTTTTCCCTCTTTCTCTTTTTTCTCTTCCTCTTCTCTTTCTCTTCTCTCTCTTTCTTCTCTTTCTCTTTCTCTTTCTCTTTCTTCTTTCTGTTTCTTTCTTTTTCTCTTTCTCTCTTTCTCTCTTTTCTCTTTTTCTCTTTTCTCTTTTCTCTTTCTCTCTTTTCTCTTTCTCTCTTTTCTCTTTCTCTCTTTTCTCTTTCTCTTTTTCTCTCTTTCTCTTTTTCTCTTTCTCTTTCTCTTTTTTTCCTTTTCCTTTTCCCCCTTTGCAACGGGATTTGTTATTTAGGAGACATTGATGACTACAGTGCTGAAGTAGAAGAAATCCTTCCTCAGCACCTACAGCCAACTTCAGGTTCTGGTGTTGGAACCTCCCCAAGCTCTTCACCACGTTCCAGTCCCTGCCAATCCCCTACACTGTCGGATGGGCCTGCACTCCCAGTGAGACCAAGCCGAGCACCAACAAAAACTCCTGGACCACCTGTTTCCACACACAGTGAGTACTGCTTTACCTGACTGCCTCTGATACTGTACCAGCTGGCAGAATACTGTCTTATTAGATTATTTTTAATAGAGCTTTTTTTTTTTTTTTTTTAATAGAGATTAATATTAAACGCTTTTCTTCTTAATGTCTAATGCTTTATAGATAATTTACCTTGGGAAATCACCTTATCTTTGTATCTCAATCTTCCTACTGAGCAGTGGAAGAGCTTTGTTTCCTGAATCTTATTTAGTACACTGTATGGTGATCTACACTGCTGCAAACTACAGAACTTGCTCTAATTCTTCAGCATTTCATCATGAAAGAGACCTCTCAAAAAGCTACATGATTAATAGGCTTTCTAAGTTGATTGGTTTAAAACCTCTCTTCAGAAATGCTGCTGCAGTTTGTTACTGTAATTCCAGTTCACTTTAGTCACACTTTTCAAATACAAACCATTTCAATTAATGCTGGATCAGCTATACTATGTAAATTGTAATTAGTTGACTTCTAACTTGGATGTATAATATGAAATCTTCTGTTTAAACACAACTTTGTTTTAGTGACAAAGTGGACATTTATAATCAGTGTTTGCAATGGCTTCTAGAACAGTTTATTTCAGTGCAATTCGGAGTAACTTTATAAAGATTCCTAAAATGCCTTCAGAATTCCCTGTGTAGCTTTTTTTTCCAGAGCACTTCGTACTCTGGATCAAAATAAAAATGACAGGATCAAAATAAAAATTTGGAGCTCTGCAGTTTGTAACAATGTTCAGGATGCCATGAAGAGCATAAAGCATGAGACAAAAATCTTGGTTTAGGAAATCTGCTTCTTTCCATAATTGGTTATTCCTCTCACAAAAAATGTTTTCCCTCTCTCAAAAATGTCTGTGTCATTTGTTTCCAGGGCTGGGGACTAACTGTTCACTCTGTGAAAATAACTTGCCACGAGAAAAGCTTTATTGTTATTAGAATGTACAAGTGATTAATTTTTGCACTGTTTTCTGTCATGTTCTTCAGCTGAATTTCAACTTGGTACCCAGCAGAAAGAGCCTTCCCAGAGCTTGGAGCCTAAGCGTCCTCCACCACCTCGCCCCGTTGCTCCTCCTGCACGCCCTGCTCCACCACAGAGGCCACCCCCACCATCAGGTAATGTGATGACATAGATCAGGTTGTCAAGAATATTTTGTTTCAAGTCTGTGAGAGGAACTTAGAAAGTCCACACCCAAACTAGATACTATACCCTTGGTTTGGGAATGAATGAAACACAGAAACTTTTCACTAAAATGTAATAGCAACAACAGGATGGGAAAAGGCAGCATTTTTCAGTACCATTAAAGTATTACTGCCTTTGCTTATAGATTAAGTTTTAAAATTTTATAGATTTATTTTCACTGTCTAAAAATGTGAGCTTCCTTACAGCAGTGTTTATTCAACATTTTTATAGCATCTTCATTTTAAAAATAGAAGATAAATAATCTTGTGCATCCATTGATTTATATCCCTTTAATTTTGGCATCAGTATGTATGCATTTTATCATGTCTAGGTTTTTAATGTTGAGTTCATCTGGATCATCTGAAAATGTAAACAATTGAGTGCTAAGAGAAACTGGATGTTCAGAAGCATAGAGGCAACATAGTAACAAACTGATCCTTGTCATTTTTAACTTTCTCATTCTTTTTCTTCCCTCTTACTGTACTGATATTTTTCATTATTGCTGCATTCATTTCTTAAATACTGTAAGGCGGTAGGAGTCCTGCACCTGCTAGAAAAGAATTTGGAGGTAATGATTTTAATTGTTTTCAAATATGAATACATAGCAAAGCTACTGTGGTGATCTGTTGTGACAATGCTTAATATGATGATATCCGCAGGCATAAAATGGGTAATTCTTAAATATCAATGCAATTTCTTTCTCAAGGTTTGAATCCCCCTCTGAATTAAATTTGACTTCTTAGTGAAAAAATATTTCCACAGAAGGTGATCGAGTCACAGAGGTTAGAATTGTTCCAGGTTTTTATTACTTTGTCCCAGTCAAAATATACCCAGCAAACTTTTCTGTGAAAGCTGAAACTCATCTTTAGCTGTGAAAAGGTTAGTTAGCTTTTTCCTCACAGTCCATTACAAGGATTGTTGTAAAATGGGTTATGATTGTAGACACTTGCAGTAATTATCCATTAATTAGTTGTAAGTTAAAACTACTGCTGGTCTGGCCTAGTTTTCTCTGGATGATCACTAGGTAACAGAGAGCTCCAAATCACTGAGCTATATTCATCTTTAAGCCAAACATTGACATAAGGGTGGTTATTTTTCATTTCCAAGTCTCAAATATGCTCCTAAGCCCTTAGGGATATGAAACATCCTCCATAGTTCTTGGAAATAACATTCAGAAACATAAACTTACCAAAGGTATTTGTTCAGTTACTTTGAAGAAACTCAAGAGCTTATAGGTCTTTGCAAAGTAAAAAAATCCTGAAATATTTCTCCCCTTATTCTTTCCCTTTTGATAATGCTCAGGGTCTTAGCAACCTTTCAGGATAGTTGAAGGTTTTTTCCAGTTTGATCTGGTTTTGCATGTAATAATGACTTACATATTCTCAGAAGTGTTTCGTGTTTAAACTAATCTTTGCCCTTCTTTGTCACACGTTTCATAATTGAGCTGCTCTGCTTGGACTTAAATCAGTTCACTGATACATGGGATAGAGTGACAATAGTGTTAGCTCCTCTGAAAGATTTCTTCATGGCTTTTCAGACACTGCCTCTCAGTAGGAAAGAGGGGTTTTTTTAGAAAATAATTCTAAAGTATTGAACAATCTCAAAAAAAAAGGTTAACTAATTGAAACAGTATATAAGTATCAGCTAGCTTATTCTGATGCCAAGCAAAGTTGTGCGTGACTCTTAGATACAGTGGGATGAAGTTATTATACCAAAGGAATAATATTTTGAATTAGTTAAAATACTTAAGTTTTAGAAAACAGCCAGTTTATACATAACACACCACATATGAAATTCAATTCATGGTACTACTTCAGTCCTATACAGTTTAATATACACTGACACAGTCCTGTTATCCTAATTTGTCTCAATTATGAAAAGATTAGCCCTTTTTTCCCTATTATAACTGCATAAAACTTGCTTTTTATGCAGTCTTTTAAAAGAAACTGTAGTGTATTTTTTCATATATTATATATTTTCATATATTATTCTGACTCAAAGCTCATCTCACTTTTTCTGTTCTCTTAATTTTCCACTCAAGGCATACATTTATAAGCCATAATGCTTTGCTTTTCAGCAGCACCTGAGCTTAGCTCTGAGCAAGCTAGCACAGGACTGGAAGCACTAAAAATGTCATGGGGTGTTACTATGCTACTATGGCATCTGTTTCTCTTACCTAGAATTAAGGTTCCTAAAGCACTGTGAAAATATCCCTTTGTACTGTATCAGTGTTTAAAACTTTGTTTTTATATCTGTGTAGTACATGCAAATTGGTAGTGATCTTGTCTTTAAAATGTTGTGTATTTTAAGTGTTACTTTTTTCTCTTTTTTTGGCTTATGTGTTTTAAGCTTTTTTTCTGATTGCCCATAGCATTTTGTCTCATGCCTCTCACAGAATGCTTTGAAAATGGGATCACGATTTGGGCATCTAAGTTTTTATAGAGTTTGGTCATAGTTCACATCATTTTACAACTTGGAATTCAAGACAACAAGGCTATGTACTCATTGCAGGCTTTTTGCAAAGTGTAGAATTTTTGCCTGCTATGAACATTTCCACTGAGGATTTTATAAGCTCACTTGTTTACAGTTTAAATCAATGTGTTGCACTGTTTACATTTTGAAAAAGCTCTTTGTTTTTTTGAACATGAGGAAGAGCACTTTCCCTTTCTTGATGAAGAAGGAATGTTTAGTAATTGAGGAAATAAGCCTTAATGCTAAAACAGTAAATGCATTGTTCAAATGTATGCTAATGGCCTATATTTTATATGTAAATATATACACACACACACAGACACATATGCACATGTGTGCATATTCACATTTTACTTAATGAGAAGTTGAGGCTGCTTTATTTTCCATTAAGCTAATGTGTAAATGTAGTCTTCCCAAAACATACAGTTCTGTCTAAAAGATGTCAGGGCATATGTCACAGATTGTTTCTGTATAAAGCCAACCTCCTTCCTTAAATACTATTGAAAGCAAATATGTGATATCTTATTACTTGCAAAATACTATTTTAAACTGTAATAGAGTTTTCAGGCTACATACAGATGAAAGTAATAGATTTAAAATATATTTTAAAATGTGTTTCAGGTTCAGATGTTCCTTTTTGCACTATCCTTGACACTAAAATCTTCCTATGATGCCAAGTGTGATAACATCAAAGCACCATAATTTTGCTTTATCACTGTTGAAAAGTATTAATAGTATGTGAAATTTGGGGTATTTGACCTTTATGCCCTTTCTCTCCCATTTAGTAAATATTTTCACATTTGCAAAACCTTTCAAAATTCCCATACACAGAAGTCTTCCCTTGTATGGTGCACTGACATAGGAAAATGCCAATGTGCTATGGTCAAAGAGGTTCTATGCCTTCCTTCTCCATAAAGATGAATCATCTTGGATAAAACAAGATTTGTTTAACAAGAGCACCCTGAAAATACTTATTCAAAGTACTTATTCTCATCGGACTGATGAGAGCTTTGGGAGAGAAAAGTGCATATGATCTGTGAAATGAACAGGCTAGTTCCCTGCTCTTGGAGAGGTTTTATTGTGTCCATTTCCATTAATACTCCCAGATATTAGCCCTACATCTCTGTCACAACAGAGGGTTCAAAGAAGTGTCCTTCTACTCTGTTGGGCTGCTCTCCACCTCCCTTTTCCTCCTGTTAACAGGTAGGCTTCTCATAGCCTGTGGGTTACCACTTTATTTTCTCCTGCAGGGTTCCTCTGAGTAACATGGGAGAAGGGCAGAGCTAGTACCTGAAAGCAACCAAATGTTCTCAGGCAGTGATCTCTTCCTGTTTTCACCCCTGACAAACACTCAGTTCATCCCTCCTTGGTGTTGCTTCTCTTGCAGAGAAGCTCACTGTTTGAAACTTATGGTGGAAACCTAATGTTAATTGCCAGGGCCTGGATCTCACCCAAAATATGCAACATATGATAGTGTTCACCACAACTTAACCAGATGTTCAGCAAAACCAGAGATCTTACATCTCTGGAGATAATCACATAGCAGCCTCATCTGCAACCTTCACTCTTCCTACTCTGAGTGACACCTCCACCCATATCTGACAAAATTCACAGCACTCTTTCCAGATCATAGAGAGCTCCTGAGCAGATACCACACATTGGCACATGATGAGAAAGCATGAGGCTGTGTCATCGCTAAGGCAAAAGTTGCTTTTAAGGTAGGCTTCTTGAACACTGGCCCCCTTTCCTTCCTCTGTACTTGAGCCATTCCAGAGTTGCCAGACATTAGTTACTTTTTTCCTATGCGCATGCCTTAAGGATTTCTCCTTGCATACTCTCTATGTCCTGCCATGTCTTTACCATAGAATTTTATGGACCCAGTAGATGCTTGATCAAATTGCAGAAATAAAATAATTCAGCATGGTTCTGCATGATTGAAAATCATTGGCATCTTCTTCTGGGCAGCACTTAAAAAACCTTTCTCAAATAGTGTGCTGCTTGGAGATAACTTGATGATACAGTTCTGTAGGATGCATTATATAAAGTGGAAAACTTATTTCTTCCATAAAATTTCTTATTGTAATCTTGGCAGAAATATACTACATGGTTTTTTTCTAAATTACAGGAAGCAAACAATGTTGCAAGGTATAACTGATGTACCTGTTTATTTTCAACTGTTTGAGTATAGGTATGTGCTCTGCTTTAGAAGAGTTTCAAGACTGACATGTAATATCACTCTGAATTTACAAAAGTTTGTGGAGAGTGAATCTGAAGAAATGAAATTCTCCTTCAACTGTCATGTAAAATTGAAGTAATAGCATGTTTTTAAATGTGATTGTACTTGCTGATCTCTTATTTGTACCAATCCCATTTCCCTATGCTGCTACAGTTAACTCCTACAAGTGACTACAATCTACCTAGGCTGTTTTGAAGTTATGTAAAGCTGTCTTGTGGCAGTGTTCTTGCTGGTTTTACTTTCTCAATCTACTGCTTTTCTTATGCAATGTACAGCTTCTCTTCTTTCTCTGAAAAGGTCTTGGAGCTCCTCCCAGTCCTGGGGTAGCTAGGAGAGAAGTAGAAGGTAACATAACAATTTTTGTATTCTAGAAATGGATTTCTAATTTAATACCTGAGTCATGTTATTGCCCTTGTGATACTTAAAGGTGGTTTCATTAAGGTATTTACTGTGTAGGATCTTTCTTTTCTATAACATAGCTTTCAGACAGCCAAGTTGCATCCTGTTTTTCAAGGATAGTGTGAACTGTTCAAGAAATGAAAAATGAAGTGAAAACTTACGACTGCACTAATCAAGAAGAATGCTTTCAAGACTGACTCTTAGAGGAAGCTGTGGCTGATTGATTGCTAGAGTAAATACTGTACCTGTAACTAAACTAGGAAACTAGGAAGCCTTGTTTTTCATAAAGAACTGCATTGGTTCATTTTTATAAATTGGCAAAATCACTCTAGGTACAGAATAATTCAGGTTAGAGGGGACCTCTGGTGGTTATCTAGCCTAGCCTTCTGCTCAGAATAGGGTAAACTGGCACCAGGTTGTTCAGGGTATGAATTGCATTACTTAGAACTGTACCCAGAAACCAATTCTAACCAGTTCTAAGAAAGTAGGGTTGCCTGACAACTGGAAGCCAATTTGATAAACTTAAGTGTCTTATGTACCACAGAGTATTCCTTCCAGTTACTGTAACTGACATGGTGATTTTACCTTCCTGGGAAATAGGCAACAGAAACACAAGCCAGAGTCCTAAACCTCTTTGCCTGTTAGAAATTGTGCCCTTGTCTGAGGTAAAGGTAATTTTTTCTATCTTGCACTTCACAACTTGAATGTTTCATACAGGGTTGTAATTAGCATCAGCATGTAAATGTTGAGGTTGGTGCTGTAATAAATTTACCCGATAAACAGAGTAGGTTCAGGAACTTTGTAGACCCTGTAGATTGCTGTAACCATGTCTAGTTACAGAAGTACTCTTCTGATCATATGATTTTTTGAATCAGCATGTTACGTAAGTTCTTTTTGTTCTGAAGACTGCTGTTGGAACATTTGCAGACTATACTGCAAAAGAAAACAACTTCTAGCACAATTGAGAACACAGGGTACCTGTGCAAGTGGGCATCTTTAGCTTGCAACAAGTAAGAGATGATTTGACTTAATTTGTAATTAGATGGGCCAAATTACTTTACCTGTGTCACGGGATATGAGTGTGCTAGAGTAACAGCTTAGCTGATGGGTAGGCTTTAGTATGTAACAACTTGTAAAAAAATCACTAATGTCTTTCTGCTTCCACTTTAATTAGTGATAACGTACCATTGCTGTGTAATACCTGTTCATACCTTACCTAACATAGATAATTAAATTTTTTTCCATGCTTCAAAGCACAAAAAAGTCCTGGAACACAAAGAAAAGATAACCTAGGTAATACAGATACATGCTTTGTACTAATTATGATACAGAAAAAAGTTGAATTTAAATATGTTCTAAGTCACTCATCTCTAATATCTGTTCTAGTTCGTAATCAGCCTCCACCTTCCACAGGAATTTCAAGCACAGGAACTGCTGGATATGGTACAACCAGACCGGTAGGTATTCCATCTTAAAACAATTTTCCTCCAAATTTCTACAGTTCATTACACTGATTGTGGATTTTTGTAAGTCATAACAGCTGTAAGAAATCTGCAAAATTGACTGGTCATTTTATAGTTTATATGAGTTAAATCCCTCAGCAATTCTTCTCTGTTGACTAAAAACACCAGAATACATGTGCTGGACATGACTTCATTGTTTTGCACTCTATACATAGTCACTTCATAGGCTTTTCTTTAATGCTGTATCTTTCTTTGAGGTAAAGTGAAAGCCAGCTGTTGCTAATGAGAGAGTGTGAAGAAGCTGTTAAGACGCAGTAAACTCAAAAAGTTTTAGTTAAATCCATATAAATGTTTTATGAAAGGTTTCAGAGTCCTTTTCTGCCTTTCACATGAGAAAGAAACCAGAGAACTCTGCCAGCTGTGCAGGGTTATTTGAGTTCTCGTAGAGCTCAAAGGCATTGTACCTTACTGATATTGCCATTTCTATTGTACTCTCATGCAATATTGAAAGCAGTGAAAACTACTGTTGAAAGGTACTACTGAAATAACAATGAACAGCTCTTGATCTTTGCACTTTTTTGTTATTTTCCCAGAAATGTAAAGTGCCCTCTTTAAAAACTCAGATAAAGAGAACCGTATACTTCCTGTATACATGGGAAGTAATGTATTAATTTATCACCATATGCCTCACTACTTTTGTAATCCAGAGCCACAACAGGAATGCCATTTCTGGATTAAAGTAATTAAATTTTTTTAATGGGGTGTGCACAAGAGAGAGTCCACCAGTATCTTGGACTTGCCATGAGTGCAAGAATTTTTGTTCATGTGAATAAGGCTGTGTTTCTCAACACCCAGGAGGGATTACAATTAGAACTTCTTGCCCCCCATTCTACACAGTTACAACTACTTGTCCAAGGACCCCAACACTGCAGTTGCCAGAATACTCTGACCAGACAGAGCTGACTGCAGCTCTTCTTTTGCAGACCTTGAGATTTTCTTCTTAAAACACCTCAGCAAACTAACAAGCAAACATAACCAAAACCCAAACACAACAAACCAACCAAAATAAAAATTATTAGAAGGTATGAAAAAAACATCTCCCTGAGATTGCTTGGCTTTTCAAGCCTTAGCTCAGCACTTGATTCTTGTAACTGATGCTGATGCTTTTTTTTCCCTTCAGTTGTTTTTGGGCAATGATTCATTTTCAGGACCAGGGACAGTGGCCACAGCAGCTGCCCTACTCCTGCTTAGTCCTCATCCTTTGCCTTCCCCCTTTGCCTTCCCCCTTTGCCTTCCCCCTTTGCCTTCCCCCTTTGCCTTCCCCCTTTGCCTTCCCCCTTTGCCTTCCCCCTTTGCCTTCCCCCTTTGCCTTCCCCCTTTGCCTTCCCCCTTTGCCTTCCCCCTTTGCCTTCCCCCTTTGCCTTCCCCCTTTGCCTTCCCCCTTTGCCTTCCCCCTTTGCCTTCCCCCTTTGCCTTCCCCCTTTGCCTTCCCCCTTTGCCTTCCCCCTTTCCTTCCCCCAAACCATTTCTAGAGTGTCCACTGTTACAAAGACTTTGTCAGAATATACACAGTATGAAAAATTTAAAGAAAAAAATCTTACAAACTATCTTACCACATGATCTTTTTTTCCCTGAACTTTTGCATTTTTATTCTAATGTTTTATGTTTTAAATTCAGCTTTCAGTTGTGGTGTTTGTAATACACTTGGCGTCAGTTGTAATGTGGAATAGTTTCCTATTTCTCTTAAATACTGATGTAGACTTTTAAAATTATTTGATGAGAGCAATTTTGTCCCCAGCATGGTCAGTCCTATTCCAAATTGGGATGACTCCAGCCTTCACATGAGTCAGAATGTGTTTCATTAATATTGTTTGTTGAGGAACAGGAGTAACTGCCTTACAGTTAGTAAATTAAGTTTCAGAGGAAAGAATTAACTACGGTCTTTTATGCAAATCTAGGACTTTCACTATATAAAACTGACTGTAGGTTCTGTTTGCAAATGCCAGGCTATAATTACAGTCTAAAGAGACTGATGATGGCTACAATCTGCACTGGTGGTGGTTTATCAGTGTTTCTTTACTAGATGTCCAAATAAAGTAGTTGTTGTTGGTGGTTTTGTTGTTTACAACAATTCACAGACATAGTTAAAATTAACTTTATTATTTATACTAACAAAATAATAAGTGTTTCTAACATTGTTCTATTAGTAATTATGTGAAGCTGAAAATGCTTACAAAAATCCTTTTATTTGAATTGATCCCTCATGCTTTGAGAATATATTCTTTACTTTTACATGTGCTTAAAAAGTTAGTTCAGCAACTGTTATAAAAGAATTTATTTATCAGAGTCCTAATTATTCTGAATCATTTAGCAGTAGATTACTACAGATCCAAAGTAGAACTAAAATACCTTACTTCTTTTTTTAAACCAATTATTATGCCAGACTATTCCACCTCGAGCTGGAGTTATTAGTGCACCACAAAGCCATGTCCGTCCCTCTGGAGGAAGACCAGCACCTGAAACCCAGACCAAGCCAGCTGAACCTCCAAGAGGTAAGTTTACTTTAGAAGTTAAATATAAATGTCACTATTCAGTTAAGAAGTACTGTCTCTGGATTGAATGCTTTGTTTTCAATAGAGGTCTTCATTTTTCACTAGAAAATAAGATTCTCAAATGCAGTAACATTTGTCAGTTTCTGTTAATCAGCCACAAGCACTGTAAAATGTAAATTTAATTGTAAATTTTACCAGTTAACAGGATCAGTCTCATAAGAACTAGTCCCATGTATTTTATGCTTTGAAGGAAAACTCTGATCAGATATCTGTTTTGGTCTGAGCACACTGGTGTGTCCTATCATGTGTTCTGAAACATTCTCTGCACTTTAGTTATAATATTGGGAATAGTGTTTATGTTTGACTTTCAAAGCCACTTCCCAAACTGAAAGTTACAGGGCTTTTAAATTGTATTAATACCTGTCATGGTTTAACCCCAGCTGGCAACTAAGTCCCACACAGCCACTCGTTCACTGTCCCCCTGTGGGATGAGCAAGAGTAAAAGTGAGAAAACTTAAGGCTTGAGATAAGACCCAGGGTCTTACATAGGTAATCCAGTAACAGGTAAAGAAAAAACTGTGCACAAGCAAAGCAGAACAAGGAATTTGTTTGCTACTTCCCATCAGCAGGCAGGTGTTCAGTCATCTCCCGGAATGATGGGCTCTGTCATGCCTATCAGTTACTTGGGATGACAAACCTAATAACTCTGAACCATCCACTCCTTCCTCCTCCTTCTTTCCCCAGCTTTATATGCTAAGCATGACATGATATGGTATAGAATATTCCTCTGGTCAATTAGGGTCAGCTGTTCTGGCTGTGTCCCTTCCCAGCTCCTTGTTCATCCCCAGCCTACTCACTGCTGGGGTGGTGTCAGGGGAAGGAGAGGCCTTCACTGCTCAGCCATCACAAAAACATCCCTGTGTTACCAACACTGCTTTCAGCACATATCCCACAGCCCCATATTAGCTACAACAAAGACAATTACCTCTATCCAGCCAAAACCAGCACAACATCAAAATACACATTTTATAATAATGACTTAAAAATACTTTTAAATACAACTGAAGTACATTTATGAATGAAATGGTTTCTGATTCTCTATTCATAATTATAATGATAATTTTTAATGGAGATATGCTGAGCTTTTGATGACTTCTAACCTAGTTGCTGTGAACACCTGCTCTTCTTTCAACCCTTTTGTCTGCAGTTCTCTCTGGTCCTTCCACAGCCACATGTACTCATTCATGCCATTCTTAGGATTTCTATTACAATTCTTTACAATGAAAAACACTGCAAATATACTTACAGGCTCACCATTGCTTCCTGAACCACTAAAGCCTCAGGCTGCTGGATCTGCTCAGCCCACCACTCAGCCACAACCTGTGCTAAAGATGCAGGAGCCTCTGATACCTACATCATCACAACCATCTCAGACAAGTGCCCCCCCACAAAGTCTGGAGCCTCCACAACCGCCTCCTCGTAGCCGATCATCTCACAGTTTGCCTTCTGAATCCCCTCCTCCACAGCAGCAAGTATGTAAAAAAAGATTCTGTATATATGTTTTCTTCATTATTAACACTGCTTGTACTGAATGCTGTAGATTTGTGAGAACTTTTAAAGCAAGCCAGCAAGCAACCAAAAAAATAAGGTCAAAAGGTTGACTTCCAAGATCATCAGGCTCTAGTAGAATAATAGTTAATTGCTTATGTGTTGTCTGTGAATAATTAACATCTCAAATACTAAAGATTTAACTTAAAATTTTGTATGACAGACTTAAAATTTACAGCCAGGTCTTTCTCAAAATTATGTTGACAACTTTGTATGGAAAAATAGTAAAATTTAGTTTTATAATGACATACATATGACTTACACTGTATAAGTAACTAGTTAACACAGGTTTTGATCATAAAGTAAGCTTTATAGGTCACATGATGTGGTGCTTTAAGTGGATGATAATTCATTGAAGGTTGACAATACCGCTGGACAAAAAAGACACATTTCTCCCCATTCACCAGTGCCAATAAAAATATAGAAAAATAAAATAATCTGGAAAACTAATACAGTAACATACATACTGTGTTCTACGGTACCATTTAGAGTGCTATTATTTAAAAAAAAATCCTTTGTCTAGGAAAAGCTTTAAACTGCTTTAAAAATGCAGTAAGTTTTCCGTGTCACATATATACATACAGCTAAACTTCTTGACTAAATGTCAGTGCAGTTAGTTTTACAGTATCAGGTGCTAAGGCAGATAATACACTGCAAAGCAAATATTTATTAAAGTCTGGTTTATTAAGGCTTATTAAAGATTGGTTTATGTCCACTTCTTATAGACAGTAAGTTTCTGGTTTTGTTTTCTGGTGTTTTTTTTTAAATATAAGCTCAGCTGTGGATATTTACGACTACCTAGGTTTTCATCAGTATTTTAGATTTTACTTTATCTCTGCATGTGAAGCCCATTTTCACTAAGCAGTTAGTTAATACCTATATTGTGATGTGGCCAAATTTAGTCCTCAGTGAGGTGATTTTGAATTCTAATTGAAAAATCACTAAATGCTCTTTCTTTCTATCTGTTGAACCTTTCTCTGACTGTTAAGTTACTGGTATACTGTATATGCTTGGGACTCTAGATTGACAAGCAATACTTTAAAAAAGAGAAGTATTTATTGTAAATTAAAAGAGTTTTTATTTTTTTACTAAATTAGTATTTTTTTTTCAGTTTGAAACACTATTACTGTAGATGAATGATTACAACAACACAGTTCCCAAAGTGAGAGTTACAGTGCTTTTCATATTTAGAGATTAATATAATTAGACCATCAGTAGTCAAATTCTTATGGTCAGTCTTCAAAAAATAACCCAATGAGCTGCACAATGAATGTCTATATGGAAATGATATTAGAATTTACTTGATTCTTAATGGTAGAGCTTGTAAGCCTTACCAAAGAATACAACAGAAACTTGAAATTTTAGTATAATGTGTAATAGTTTGGTTTGTATTCATGTTTCCAAAAACAGCTTTGTGAAAACTGAAAGTATTAACATGAGGTTGCTTTGTTACTTGAATTTCTTCCTAATTTTCTTTCCTTTGGTGTCTGTTTCTCTTTCACAAGCAGGAGCAACCATCAGGGTAACAGGTATCTGACTATTTACCAATCTTGTATGTGGTCTCCATCTATTCAAGCAGAAAAGATGTATGAATCTTGTTTTCATACATCTGCAGTCTCATCCACGTTAAAGATCACCTGTCCACATTAATGAATTGACTGTTATACCATAGTTTCCTTTTTCCTTTCATAATGCAATTACAATTGATAGTGTTAACTGTATTTATTGGCACCACAGCAAATAGTTTACCTCATCATCTTTTATGAAACGATTGGAACCTCACATATGTTGCTTAGTCACTGCTGAATCTCCTGGTCTTGGTCTATTTGGAAAAAATAGTTATGGGAGTTGAACACAAGTTGAACACAAGTAAATTCTGATGCAATTTCACTCCCAAAGTTTTTTCAAAATAAAACCCATAGTTCATGTTTCTCAAGAACAGAAAACTTACTGTTACCTAAGGGTAAAATATGCTGTTTGTTACAGCTTAGAAGCATTTGGTTCCTTAATTACTCAGACCAAAATTTTACTTGCCATAGAGAAAAATTGGGATTCATAGTTTCTTTGGGATCTTGTACTCTTTAATTATTTGCTTAATGAATACAGGACCTAACCAGTTCATGCCAAGCTGCCTTTTATTTACATGCTTTCTACAGTTCATCTTTTTACATTTCTCCCTCAGTTACTTGATGCCTTTGGTTTAATATTATTTTCCAAAACCCTTGCTATATACATACAGAAATCATAAAATCATAGAATTATTTCAGTTGGAAGGGGCCTTAAAGATCATCTAATTCCAAAAATACCAATACTGAACTACTCATCTCTTTTAGAATGTCTCTCATGTAGTAATGCCAGGGATGCACATAGCAGACACTTATTGTAAAAAAAATCATCAGAGTAAATCCATTGTTGCCAGCATACTTCTTTTCTCCTACCAACCAGTACCAGCTACAACTGCTTGTTTTAAAGAAACTGCTATGATGAATACATTGCAAAAAACTTACAATATTCTTATTATTCCTGAGAGTCTCTAAAGCGTGTGGGCTAATTTTTCATAGCTGCCTGGGATATATCCTAAGACATGCTTCAAACTATTCTCAATAAATGCAGAAAACCCAAGATGTTTAAAAAATGCAGTTATGCTAGAATGCTATCACATTTCAGTGGACAGCTTTAGCTAGCACCCTAGTTTCAAAAAACAAACAATTTTCATGCTAGATATCCAAACTATTGGGGGTATATTAGAGAGATGTGTTAAAATGACAAATATGTTTTTGAAATTTGCATTTTCAGAAGCTATTTTAACTTAAGCTTAGTTCTTTGCTTTAGTTTAATATGGAGAGGCTCCAAACTATGTTCTGTCCGTGTGATGACTTGAACAAATTGTAGATATTCTACCTCTTTGGACAGTTGCTATAACATGTAAAAATTGCATTGCTGTTTGAAGAAGTTAATAAAAACAGGTATATCTTGTTTTTAAAAGATTAGGAAGTTCTGCAGATAAACCCCTGTCTTCCCCATTTGGCATTATTCTAAACAATGATAACTTGCCATTTCAAAATATTAAAAACAGAGGATTGTAGCTTCACTTGTCAAGAAGCTCTGAAGATGCCTACAGATGCATATGCCTACATAGAAATGTTTAAAGTGCATATACTAATCACACTAATTTTTCCTTTCATTGTGATGCTTAAATAATGCTTGTATCATTAGTGTCATAAACTCTCAAACAAGGAAATCTAGAGGGTTTTTTTTTTCCTATCTGTGCTGGGTTATCAGCTGTTTAGAATACAGCATAATTCCCCAAGTTTCTTGGGGATTTTCTGCTACAGTGCCCACTAGTGCTTTTGGCTAGGTTACTGACCTGCATGAAATGGATTCAAGTTGCATCAACCAATGAGGGGGGAAACTGTGTTTTAAGAACTAGTAGGCTTTTCTTCAGATGAGAGGCTAAGGGTTATTGTTTTCCGAAAAAGGGGCAATCATTCTACTACAAGTGCATTGTACAAGTTACAACCAAATTGTATTGAAGAAGTTTAAGCCCAGCAGCTTCTTTTCTTCTCATAGAAGAGTGAGAAAGGGGGAGTTAGTAATAATCTTGAAACAGATAGCCACATGATTACTAAGCACCTTGTTTTCTTTCCAGATTAAAACAAATGGAATATATGGCACTAAACTTGAAACACAGTTTAACAGTGACCCTTTTGAAGATTTGTCATTTAAGCTGCTTGTGTCAAAGATGCAGACGTCTGCTCGAACATCACCTGTTCCGACTTCAAACCAAAAGGAGTTCATACAGTTGCCTTTAGCAACACAACAAAATGCTGATCCTTTGAACACTGTAAATTGCATGCCATCAATGCCTCCCATTCCAACCTTTAACTCATCCCAGGAACATAAGCGCAGCTCTCCAAATCCATTTATTTCTAGATTGAATTGCACAAATCCATTCACCGAAAGAACTCCTAATGCTGGAAACCCATTTAGAGTGGAAACACAACAGTCTGAAATAACTTCACACTTCCTAGAAGGACGTGCTGCTTGCAGTCCTTTCCCTCCTCTAAATACCCCCAGCTGTAATACAAGCAAGCCTGTATTTCCTGTTGATGCATCTGAAAACACTTTTTGCTCACGAAGTAATTCTCTCATGGTAAAAAATGTACAGCCAAAAGGATGGGTAACGTTTGATGACGATGAGGATAATTTCAGTGTAAAGCTAAAGCCATCTAAAAGTGTTCCAGATTTTAAGCGAATCAGTTCCAGGAACTCAGCTGGATCTCCAGATTTGCTGGGCACTGAACAAAATACTTTTCTGAGTTCAGATTTTAATTTTGACAATGACTGGAACAGAAGTTCTACTGATTGCTTCTATACAATGCCAGCACAAAGAGCACCTGCACCTCCTATCCCATCAAGAATAACCAGCAACAGATCCCCTGCAGATCCTTTCACTTCTTTGGCACCTAAGGTGTCACCAACACAAGATGTTACAGAAAGATAGATGTTCAAAAATATAAGAATTTATATTTGTTGCTACATTTATCCAGTAGAGTAATTGGGCATTTGAGATTATTCTGTGTGCAATAATGTAACTGTCTAAAGCACTGAAATGTAATTCTACTCGTAAGCAGCCACTATTGTCTGTGTATAAATTTTGAATATGTATATATGGTAGAGCACAAAAAAATTGTCTGAAATGTATTAGAATCCAAATGTAATAGTGTTTGAATAGACAGAGAAAAGAAGGATGAGCTACTAATCTCATTAAAATATACCAATCTTGGAAATATTTTTTGCACAGGGAGCTCTTTGGTTTCTATTCCCCTTTGTGGAATTTCAAAAAAAAGAGGCTCCCTGCTGGTAGACTCACCTCTCCCTTTTTACTGTTTTGTTAATTGATATTTATAAGTATTTACCAAAGAGCTGCCAAAGTTTATTGAGATTTGAATGTTGACAAGTTTAGAAGTTGTTTAATTTATAACAGAGGCTATGGATATTTGTAAGGCTTATATTTGAATCTGAGGCACAAAAAAATAGTTTAATTTCAAAATGCAAACAAAACTCTGCATATTAATATATTCGATACTTGACTGCGTCAGTACATTTCAGTTATCAAATCTTACTGTGACATACACTCACTAGCATCACTTCAGTATAATTCTTCCATATCATCCATTCATTCATCACTCGTTTAAAGATACTTTTTTTTCCACAAATTGTAAAGAACTGATAGAAAGAAGTTACCCCCCAACCTCTGGAACTAAATTCCCCTTGTGTTTTGATACACAAAGCAGTCTTCACCAGTTGCAGACAACATATTGGAGTTTGATTGTCCCACTCTCCTCTTTTGCACGTTAGGAGAGCTTTCTTGTCCTTTAGAAAGACCTGAGTGAGGGAATCAGCAGCCATGTTCCAACATCAGAGAAGAAGAAAGGCTTCTTGCATGACTGAGTTGTCCATTCAGCATCCTCCCCATCTACTAGACATATTGTTGCATTTGTAAAATCTGACTTTCAAAGCAAAGGGGAGAACATCAATTCTCTAAGCTGAATAATATCATTCTGTCACTCTGGCATTTAAAAAGAAGGATTGAGTCTTCCTTGTCCAGAGACACTGACCATCCATGCTGTAGAGAGCAGCACAGAGGAAAGGGACCTGGGAGTTCTAGTAGACATAGGGATGGATGACCATGAGCCCACAATGTGCTCTCATGGCCAAGAAGGCCAATGGCATCCTGGGGTGGTGGTCGAGAGAGGTTCTCCTCCCCCTCTACTCTGGCCTGGCAAGGCCACATCTGGAATAGTGAGTCCAGTTCTGGACCCCCCAGCTCCAGGAGGTCAGGCAACTGCTTAAGAGAGTCCAGCACAGAGCCACAAAAAATATTAAGAGAGTAGAACATCTCTCTTCTGAGGAAAGGCTGAGGGAGCTGGATCTCTTTAGCTTGGAGAAGAGGAAACTGAGGGGTGACCTCATTAATATTCACAAATATGCAAAGGAAAAGTGTCAAGAGGATAGAGCCAGGCTCTTCTCATTGATGACCAATGCCAGGACAAAGGGTAATGGATGCAAGCTGGAGCACAGGATGTTCCATGTAAACATAAAAAAAAGCCTGGACAGAACAGGCTGCCCAGAGAGGTTGTGGAGTCTCTTTCTCTGGAAACATTCAAAACCCTCCTGGGTGTGTTCCTATGTGACCTACGCTAGGTGGTCCTGTCCTGGCAGGAGGATTGGACTTGATGATCTCTCAAGAGGTCCCTTCCAACCCCTAACACTGATTTCCTCTGTGCAGTGCTGCTTTGAGGCTAGCGAAGGCTAAGTTGCTATTAGATGTATTATGCTATAAAAACGCAACTCTGTGCTTTTATAATTTTCTAAAGTTCACATGACATTACATAAAATACAGTACTTTGTTTATCCTGAGGCAATTTAAAATAACTGATATCCTTAGCTCCACTTATATATGCTATAAAACCCTGCAATTCTCACAATTTGCAGTGTCTTAGGATGTGACTCATATAGGCAGCTGCATACTTTCATCCAAAGCTGAACATGTCACAGTGTTGTCATCCTTTGGGGGACTGCAAATCCATGCCTACATGCATTGGCTTACTTGCAAACAAACTGTACTGGTTCTGCAAAGCCAGGGACTGAAACACAACATACTAGCATTATATTTATAGTAGCAAAATACACGATGACAGTACTTTTTTAAATATTCAAATGCTATCAAGACATTATTTATAAAGTAATCCACTCTTCCTTTAAACAGTGTATGGTTACCCATGAGCTGCAGTTAGAGGAGTGACAGTAGTGAGTTTTATATTGTGCTTTTTTTCCATTCAGGTCATTAAACAGTACTTGTACATTTTAAACAGCAGTGGTACTATACTCTTTGTGCTTCAGTATGTGAATTACCTTGTTTTAAACTGTTGCTATAAACATCTGTGTGATTGGTGTTTTGGTATATTCCTACATTAGCAAAACAATTTGGGGGGACACTTTTTGCTAGTGGGAGTTACGTGATAGTTCTTTGTTCAATATTTAAATACAGTGATCAGAAACTACTGTCTAAAATGTACGTGGTATAGAGCACCTCTACACTTTATAGGATTACGGAGACTGACAGCAAAGTACCGCAAAGATCACAAGAAATGCTCCGAAAAAATAGTGTGTGTGCGTGTGTGTGTGTGTATATACATAGCTTACCGCTGTATCGTGTATTAACGGACGTAACTACTCGCAGAAGTTCTGAGAATACTAAGAATTAAAATTAGAACCGCTCAACACGTTTTCACGAGTTCTGTGTTCCCTGTGGTAAATGGCTCTGCTTCTTGTGCCGACCCACTCGCCTGGGGCCCGCCCGCCACTGTTCGACGGCTGTTCCCTCCCCAGCGCTGCGGCAGTGAAGCCCGGGGGCGTACGGCATTCCTCACCTACCCTGTGGAAGGCGGTGGTGTATTCATGAAATAAACGTACCTTCCCTTAAGACATTTCAGCTTCTTCTCTCTTTGTACCTCAGCTACCTTCTCGGGTCCCTCCTTTACTGGAAGCGCTTCGGGCCCTTTAAGCTTCTCCCGTGTCGGCAGCGGGAGAGCCGGAAGCGGAAGCGCTGTGGGTCCGGAGGGCAGGACCGGCGCCGGGTGGGAGGCACGGTTGCTCCGCTGGGCTCTGGGGTGGGTGCGTGGGGAGGGCGGGCGGTGTCGCGCCGCGCCCTCAGGGGTGGGACAGCAAGCACCGGGCGCAGCTTTACCCTTCTCGCCGCCGGTATCCAGGGACGCGGAGCGGTTGCTGCGGGGGGAAGAGGGGACGGGAAGCGGCCCTAACGGCCCTAACGGCCCCCCCTCACCTCACAGAGCCCGGCCCCGGTTCTGGCCCCGCCATGGTGCGGCTGCACGTGAAGCGCGGTGACGAGAGCCAGTTCCTGCTGGAGGTGTCTGTCAGCCATCGCCTCGCCGACCTGGCTCCTCTGGTCGCCCGCATCTACAATGGGAGGCTGAAAGTGCAGCGCCTCTGCTCAGGTACCGTCCCGCCGGGCTCCCCCCCAGCCGGCCTCCCCGCCAGCCAGCCTCTCGCCCCGGCAGCCACGGGCCCCGGCTTCTCCCCGTGTACTGGAGCGGGCTGGGACTCCTGCCCGGGCCTGGCCGCGCCTCCTGCGGGTGTGGAACTCTGAGGCGGGGGGACGGGCTGCTTCCAGAGCCCGGCAGCCCTGGGCGGGAGCTCTGCTCAGCCTTCTGCCTGAGGGTTTATGCCCTGCGGGCTCATAGGCTGGGAGATGAGGGGCGGCACTAGGAGGTGGTTTGGCAGTCACCACCCTGTAGCAGTTCTACGCTGATAGAAGTTAATACCAAGGCCTCATATCCTCCCCTGAGTTTAAAAGAGCAGTGAATTCCCACCCAAGTTGCTGAAGCATGTGTCAATTGCTACTTTCTGTTATTTTAGTAGTCCTTATTTTTTTTTGTGACCATACAGCTCTGAGCTTTCTGATGTACAAGGTTGTAAATTAACTCATCTGCTGCATGACCTAACTGCAGCATGTCCTGGCCCATAATGGCTAAATAATGTTTTGTGACCAGCAGCTTGTGCTACCTAATGCATGTATGGTGTGAGGCATGCACTTGCCATGTGATGGAGTGGCACTGGATGTGCTTTAACTCAGTTCAAGAGTCTGCTTTTGAAAAATATTTACTGTTTGTCCTCTGCTGAGGACGTTTTGGTTTGCATTACTTATCACTCGGGAAGGGCATGAAATTCCCTTCACATGAGACTGACCTGAAGGGTGACACCCATCTATGCCTGATGTGCTCCAGCCCCAAGTATGTGTAGTGTATGAGGCTAATTTGAAATGAAACCAACACCATGGTTACAATATTTCAGCCCTCACTCTTTTTATGAATCTGCTGCTGTTGCTACACAGTCCTTGCTAATTTAGTCTTAGCCTTTATGGTTGTTTTATATGTGTCTATATACCCTGCCACAGGAACCCAGCTGCCATTTCTGGCCACTGGGGAACTGTGTCTGTTGTGAGATGGAGATGCTTTAATTAATATGGTGATGGTAAAGAGGCTGGAGGTCCTTCAAGGAAAGGATGCTATGAAGTGGGCTGACAGCTGGATAAGTTGTTCTGGGGGAGATTAGTGCGTGTAGCTTGCAGGCTGTGGATCAGATGCTGTAGCTAGATAACACGGTTAGGAAACTGCATCCACGCACTGTTCTCACTGTCAGACTGCATTGTAACCAGCACTTAAACCTCTCTCTTGACTCAGCTAGAATTATGCTGAATTGTTGCTTTTTGATGAGACATAAATTGCTGTAGAGATTTTTATTTCATACTGGGTATGAATCTGATCCTTTGGATCAGATGCAGTATGGACAAAACTATGGTTTAATTATGTATTTTCTCAACTGCAAAGAAATTAATTACTTCATAACAAGAAAATGTTTTTCCATTTTGGAAAAAAAACCCAAACCAAAACAACAAAAACTTGCTTTTCCAAAACTACTTAGAAAAATTAATATATAGTCAGCTAATGCGGACCAAGGTACTACCAAAAAGAAAAAGATCTTCACGAGCAAATATCATCTAGGTTTGTGTCCCTGGAGGTGTAATTTGTTGCATTGTTTGATGTATGTATGAAATGTATGAACTGTAATTACAGGATATATATATATATGTGTGTGTGTATGTATACACATACCTGATTATTTATTCCATATACCAAGCTCTTTAAAAACTAAAGGCTAGGAGTAAGATTTGCCTGCATGTACATAATGTGAAAGGCTTTGTGAATGTATGTGGTCAATAATGCATATTTTTCATCTCATTTCCTAAAAAATGTGAAGAGATGGAGGAGCTGGCAGAGCATGGCACTTCTTTGCCTTATAACATGCAAGGACTGACAGATGAGCAAATTGAAGAACTGAAGTTAAAGGATGAGTGGGCAGAAAAGTGTGTACCCAGTGGTGGAAGTGTCTTCAAGAAGGATGTAATGGGGCGAAGAAATGGACATGGTAAATCAAGTGTAAATGTTTGTTTCTTTCCCTGCGGGCCTGGTTAATCTATAATGTAATGACAAATGTGAACTATAATTCTTGACCTTTCACTTTTACCTCACTGGCCTGGAAGAAATAAAAAAAAAAAAAACAAGTAGTTACTTAGTATACATATTTCAGGCCAAATGTTCTGTAAATAAACTATATTAAAGGCAGTCATAGATTTGTTAAGTAGTAACTGTTTTAAGAGCCTCTTTTCACAGAAGATCAGCTAAGTTATCGGTTACATACAAAAGTCACTTGGTTTGGATTAAGACCTAGTGTAATGGTGATTTAAAAGCCTAAATGGTAATATATTTGTTCAGCACATATACTGTTTAACTTCGTAGCTATGGCACTAGGAAGTAAACTCCAATGATAAGTAAAGAATTATCAGAAGCAACCTTGACTGTTTCACTTTAATTTAATCTCATTTGTAACTGTATCCTTGTGTACTGTATTTCTTCTGAGGCTCCAAGGTACGTTCACAAATTGTTTTTCTAATATTTCTCCTTTTTTGTCATTCACTGTAACTGAGACTTAACTGAACTCACTCCTGTTAGTTTTTCTTTCTGCTACCCCTGCCAAGTTGTTTTACCTTGGCACTTGGTACGTGTGTCAAGATCCACTTTACAAACGCAGGAGGACTGATTGCAAGGAAGAGATGAAGATTGTTGTCATGTTGTCTGTCCCTGTACTCCTGACACCACAACAGCCCTTGTCTGTCAGGGCAGCAGGCCTTTAGATGTTGGTTTCAGGGCAGCTCAGTTAAGGAGAAATCTTTGAATAGGGTTGTCTTGTCATACACAAACAGCTTGCTTACTCCAAGTGTCTGATTTTGGGAAAGGTAATTCTTCTGACACAACACATTGCCCAATCAAATTTAAGTCCTTGCTGACCTTGATGAACAGTTTATGTTACAGCTAAATGCTTCCCCTTCCAACTGTGTTTTCAGAATTAGCCGGGTGTCTTGTATGTGGGCAGACAAAGCCTGTCTTTTTGGCATGGTTATAAGCATTGTCAGGCCTTTCAGTAAAAATTTGCAAGCAGCTTTAGGATGAGGACAACACCACTTGTGTTTGTCCTCTGGCATTTATTTGTTAGTGGGAGGATAGCTTTGTAATATTAACAAAGTTGTAATATGGACCAACATGCAAATATGTGCCAAACTAAATACCATCAAATGTATTTCAATGTTCAGCTGCAAATGAGTATGATTTAACTGTATTTTTGCTTTTAAGGGGAATCTTTTTATAACAATTAAAATATGTAACTATAATATAAAATGCACACTGTATTTGCAAAGCTATTTTTGATGTTAGGCTGAAATTTGGATTGGAAAAAACAAGTTCTTGTCTCTTGTATGCACATCTGTCAGCACAGCCCACAATAGTCCCAGGTATGGCATGGGAAAGAGATCCCTGGTTTTGGTTGTGGTGAGTATGAAATTATAGCTGTTGCTTTCTACTCGGTACTTTTGTCCCAAATGAAGGTCCAGATACCAGTCATTTTGTCTCTCCCAGGAGAAATCCTGTTTTGTTTCTTAAATAGGTAGGAAATATGGCAATGAACTGTCAAAATGGTAAATAAATTGCAACTCTTGCTTTGTGGTTTAACAGTGTTTAATTTGATTAGGGTAGAGAATAACCTGCACAGTTTGTTTGCTGGGTATTTTTATAGGAGGTGTAGACTGTTAAATATGTGTCTTCTATTTTTAGCTCCAAATGAAAAAATGCAGCAAGTTATAAAGAAGACAATAGAGGAAGCCAAGGCATTAATCTCTAGGGTAAGTTTTCTGGAGTAGCATGTGGAATGTGGAACTTTGTTAGTAGCTTCTGGGTAACGGGCAGTTTAAGAAAAATCTTGGCTAACAATTTTTGAGTGATACCATGAAGTGATGTGAATAGTCTAATAAAAACTGACATTTCTGTTAATGATTTTCTTAATGGCTTTTGGCAAGCTGGTTCAACAAGTTAAGGAATGAGATATTAAACTCCAAGTGAATGCTGGCAACCGAGACCACATTGAATGATTAAATAGCATTTAATTTTATCCACACACTCTTAATTTGCTGTTGCTGCGTTCCTTAGGCAAATGCTTGTTGTCTTTTCTGGTGAAAAATTAACTGCATTCTGTGGTGTTCCTGGAATAAAATACCTTTTGCTCATTAATATAGTATTCCTAGTTTTATGTATAATTAATTGGAAAATTTTGTTCTAATCTCTTAAATTAGGCCTGGGCTTTGCAAGCACTCAGACTCATGGTCAGTCCCAATGAGTCTGTGTTTAAAGACAAGCACAAGGCTATGTATTGATGGGACTGTGGTCTCAACTATTCAACTTTGCTTCACCAAATCTGTAGATGCTCTTTATTGTGTCTCAGCTCTCACATGACTTTGAAACACAAATTCAGTAATACTTATTATCAGATTGCTTTTTTCATGAACATCTGCAAGCACTTTTCTTCTCTCCGCTCCTAGAGTTGTGTGGAACTTTAAAATAGCTTTAAACCAGTTAAGCAAATAGATAATGTTACTGATTTTTTTTGTGAAGCCTGTGCACTTAAATCAGCCTTCTTGACTGTTTCCTTGCTGATAACAGTGTCATACCAGTGATTTAGATGAGCAGGTCAGTGTTTCCAAAGGCCTTGTAGAGGCAAGCACAGAAGCTGCCCTGTCACCTGGCAGTGCTTCCAGTGCACTGTGTTGCATCAAACCTTTCCTGAACTGAGTCAGGATTTCAGCCAAACTTTTTCTGAGTCATAGCAAAATCTACTCAAAATGAGAGATGTTTCGGATTTAATCTTCTGGACTATAAAGACTTTTTCCAGGTGGGCTTTTTTTTTTTTATTATTGGATTGCATCTCATAGACTTTTTATAAAAAGGGAGCATATTAATAATATGTAGTTTTACCTCTCCATTAAAAAATATCTGCAGATCTGGTCTCTACTTTGCATGTCTTCCTGGGTGAAGCTTCCAACTAAATATCATGTTGTCATTTGCAATTAAAAGTTGCAAAATTGTCACAGTGAATAGTGGCTTACTTCAAAAATGACTGCCATTCACTTGTAAGTGAAATTAAGGATAGTTAGTGATTTGTTAGGTTCGTCACTTACAATGATGAAAATAAAGAAATACTTAAAAAAAAAAAAAAAGTTGATCATCTGCAGTTGAGACACTGATTGTACTAGCCTAGTTAAAGAAACTTAACTAGATTAAGAATGTCCACAAGGAGGCAACATTCACTTACTCACTTTTTTATAAGCCTTGTTACTTAAAATATTGGAACAGTTAAATCCATAAGCAAAATTTTCTTCTCTTCAGATGTGTCTTGTTTTTCCTCTATTTGTTGCAGTAGGATTTGGAATGATCTCATGTATTTAATCTTGAAGATCTCTGCATTAGCTGTGCAATATGCCAAAGTTTGACTCTTCTGCTCAAATGTGCTGTATATTTTTCCTCAACTTTTAGGCCCTTGCACTAGCTCTCACTTGAATTCTACTGTTTTGAATCTTGTTCATGAATCACAAGTACTTGGAAAAAAAAAAACCAAAACAACTCCCCATCCAGTTTCTGTGGTCACACATACTGGTTTGAATCCCTGTATCCCACAGCCATCTGTGGCTAAATGCCTCCTGCACAGCTTAGTGAAGATCTCTCTTCTCCCTTGCCTCCCTCCCCAAGTAGAAGCAAACTAAGTGGAGGGAGGAAGGACTGTAGTCATATATCAGAAGTCAATATTCAACTGAGAAAATCTGCATTCCCTGCATTCCTTGTATCTTTGTGCAGCCAGTTAGCTTTGTTCAGATATCCCCCTGTTGAACCTTTGAACTGACCACAAAGCAGACCCTTTCTGCATGCTTGTTTTTAATTGCCAATGATCCCTACCTGTGTTTCAGAAACAAGTTCAGGCCAATGTGTGTGTTAATATGGAGACGGTGAAAGATGCATTGGACCAGCTCCGGGGGGCTGTGATGATTGTGTATCCAATGGGATTGCCTCCACATGATCCAGTTAGGATGGAGTTTGAAGATAAAGAAGACTTGTCAGGAACACATGTATGCAGTAATGTATTTGGATTATATGTAGTTCCTGGGTTAAACGTGTATACTGTTCTCCATTTTATCAGTGAAGATTGTTTTCATTTGCATGACGAATTTTGTTTAATATTTTTATCTGATGTCTTGATTATTTATATTTTTAACAGAACTCACCAGCCTCCAAAAGGCATGTAAAACAATAACAAGGTTTTTGACAGTAAGGATCTTCTGTGACACTGTCACTGGCACTGATGACAATTCAGTGGTTGGTGGGTGTAGTAGTGGTCTTAAGCTATGCAGAGAAGTTTATACCAACTTAGAAGTAATTAATTAATGTGCTCACAATGTATCTGGATTACCTTAAAGAACTTGACTTGGTGCCAGAAGCACACTGACAGTTTAACTAGAAATAAGATGAAAGAAGTTTATTTCAAGGTTATTTCTAGTGTTACATACAAAGTTGAGTTTACGTTCAGTTTTGGACCCATTTCTAAATAGTTTGTCACTTCTCTCTGATGCTAGTGGTGAGGAATTACTGCCCAGAGTGTTTATATTAAATCGAAATTGAATGTAATATGCATGAAAGTGCTGTAGATTGTTATGAGGAGAAAAATGAAGCAGCAGTGTAATATCAGGTGAATTATGCTGGCCTTTTTGGTAAGAATTCCAGAATTTTTTTCTGGTTTTGAAAAAAAGCAGAAAACAACACCTCCCAACACTTCACTTTTTTTCTTTTTTCTTCGCAGGCTGGACATGCAGTTATAAAAGAATCACAAGCACAATTATGGTGGGCAGGAAAGGAATTGAAAGAAACAAAGTTGCTCTCTGACTATGTAGGCAAAAATGAGAAAACAACCATCATTGTCAAGATACAAAAAGTAAGTATCACTGGGAGGTTTTTTTAAAAGTTATTCACCTTTGTCTGTCTAATTCTCTGTGGAAGAAAATCCATAAACTTTATGGATTAGCCTTGTTCCAGCTTGCGTGTCTTAAACCTGCCCTATTTTAAGATTTTAAGTTATTATATTCTAAGTTTTTCTTTAGTAATTCTTCTGCCTGACAGTTAAATGCTGTAGTTGCTGTTACTTGATCTATTGCACTTCTCTAAAGTACAGCAGAGAGGTATTTAAAAATAGATTAAATATAAACTGAAAAGTTTACAAAACCTCAACTTGGCTTTTGATTGCAGCTCAGTGCAGAGCACTGAACAGACCCAGACTTTCAATCTGCCTGTTTTTTCTAATTATACTTGTGGGTGTTTTTCTCACCATATTCTCTCCTTTAAAAAGCAGTTTTCAAGTTTTGTGCACATGTGGTATGGATACCTCTCATCCCATCCCTGTTTCATTCTGTTCTGCATCTGAAGATGCTGTCTGTAACTCAGTAGTTTCAAGTCTCTGATGTCCCCAGTTTCTTGATGGCAGGTCCTCAGACTCTCTCAGTTGCCTTGAAAATGTGCACATGCCTCCTTTTTGAGTGGACACAGCTGGTGGAAGAGCCTGAACTTACACTGTCCCAAAGTGTTCAGTGAGAATTTGCTGAGTACTACAAGCTGCTGGATCTGCACCACCCAGTTGTGCTGTCAGCGTCAGCTCACCTAAAGTTCCCAGCTGAACTTTTTTTACAGAAATGAGACTTTACAGTCATCAGATGTGTTTGAAGCAGATGAGGCCTTCTGAACAAAAGTCTGAGTCATTCTCTGAAGTAATGATCTAAAATGAGGGAAAGATCTCTGCAGCTTATAGACTGGCAAAAGCCCATCATTAAATGTATGTTGGTGTCTGAGACAATGGTCATGTTCTTGCAATATCAGAATTAGCACCAAGCTCCTGGGACTGATCATTGGTTTTTGGACAAAATTATTTTGTACCAACAGCACAGTTGTGCTCATCTTGTGTGAGAATGCCACACTCAAGGGTGTTCCAGTTCATTTTCAGAGCTTTGTCAGAAGATGCTCACGCTGTTCATGTGTTTGTGTATCTGTGTGTATATATATATATACATACATATATATAATCAGATTCAAAGGGTGTTTTTCTGAATGTCATATTTATCAGAGTGCTTAGCATAGCTCAGAGTTATTCTTGATCTGTATTTCATTTCCATATCAGTGATAACTTCTGTGCCACACAAAGTGTTAATGGTTATGGCAGATATTATTATCTGCAGGTGTCTGTAATAGACTCAAAAGATAAGTCAAATGATCTATGTGTTTGTTATTTAGAAGACTGTAATTGCTTTCTCTTTTCTGTCAGGGTGAATGAAAAATTGTGACAACAGGAATTGAAGGGCAGGTTTCTAGGAAAGTCTTAGTATTTAATTAGCTGATGGACTTCTTCATAGGATGCGAAGAAGTACAGTGGTTTTCTATCTGACAAAGGACACCTGCATTCTTTGGTTGGAGAGCTCAATTAAACCACTTCAGACCCTTTTTGTTCCAGAGAGGAACCATTTCCATTCAAACTCTTCTCTTTATTATTGTTGATAGTAGCTGTCATCATCTGTTTTCTGCTGTGAGCATCATTTATTCCATGAGGACAATTGCCTAGGGAAAAAAAATGTAACAAATAAAATTTATTTATAATGTTTTGTAACTGCCTTCCTTCCCTGCTTTAAAAAGTCGTGTGTCCTCTTGAATTGGCATTAGCAAGAGAGCTAGAGATGGATGGGCCTATCCTGAGAGGTCTAGAACAGCCTTAAAGCAGAGATTTATTATGTCTTTCAGAGCAGAAGTTTGGGTAAAATAGTTTCAGTTCTGTTTGTAGCTTCCATTGACATCCACAAAATTGACAGCATGGTTCAGATAACTGAGACAAAAAACTAATTCTCACTTGAATGCAGCGGAAGCTCCTCAACATGTATTTTCCTGTCCTTAGGGGCTTTATGAAATTTGAAAAATTCTTTTGTCTGAAGAAAGATTTTGCTGTCTTTGCATAGCAGCTTCTCTTTTGTAACGCAAATGCCATCATAAATAAAATTTATTATTTCCCTTTCAGAAAGGAGAAGGAGCTCCAGGACGTGAACCTCTGATTAGTCATGAAGAACAAAAACAGATGATGCTGCATTACTACAGAAAGCAGGAGGAACTTAAGGTAACAGTGTCCTTTTTACTGTACGTGAGCTGACCACAAGTGACACTCTTTGCTGCCACCTTAAGCTGTCTCTTCTTTTTACAGAAACTAGAAGAGGATGATGACGACTCATTTCTAAATGCTGAGTGGGCAGACAACCAGGCTTTGAAAAGGCAATTTCATGGTGTAAAAGACATCAAGTGGGGGCCAAGGTGAAGCTCTGCAAACACCTCTTGAAGCTGTTTGGTTGATACATTTATTTGCAATGAAGAGTTGTGTGCTGTAGATTCTGCTGACAAAAGCTGAAGTTTCCACTTCCGTAGCAGATGCCCCTTTCAGCCTTAGTTTTTCAATAAAAAATTTACACTTCTGTGTGGCTGTAGCAGCATTCATCTCTGCAAGGAGCAGAGTCAATCCTGTTGAAGTCTGTCATTATATTAGAAACTTGTAACTTGAATATTAGAAACATTAATTTAAATATTGAAACGTTGAGCTATTTTGTAGATAATATAGCCAGTAAATATGCACTAGAATGTTTGGTATCGTTTTGAGTGGTCTTTATACTTTCTTCCTGATTCTTTTATTTCTTTTAGAGGGTACATTGTGTAGAAGGTAACTTACAAAATAAGAAACCATTTTTTCTAGGCTAATGCAGTGAAAGTGTTTTTTATGTGCTTGTTTGCATTTCAACATAGCTTGTTTTGAAATATCACTTTCAAATTAATCAACCTCTTAACAACTGTTTAAAGAAAGTATTTTTGTATAAAAAAAAATAACTCTAAAAAGCTTAATTTTAATTCTTTTTGTTTAGTGTTCTTTGACACTGAAAACCATTCTTGGTCAGTTTAACAATCTGTTAGCCTTGATGCTTTTATAAAGAGATTAGCACAAATCTGTTTACAAAAGCAAGTATCTCTTGTAAGTAGATTGGTTGCAGTAACACCAAATTTAATAAAGCAAGATCTTTAACATGGAAATATTTCTGCTGGACTGAAAGTGCTTAGTTTCTAACAGATCATGATTTTATAATCATAAATCAGGAAATTTATCAGGCAGTGTTTTCACCTTATGCTTTATGTTTAGGATCCTGTTAACATTTCTAAAACTTATCATCAGTCAGTTTTGGGTTCAAGACTTAGAAACAAAGAAAGTGCTGGTAGATTTGAAGCAAATGTGTCTGATTTTAATGAGGATTCTGGTTTGGGATGTTGGCTGGCTGATGCATAATCAGATCTCTATAATTATCTGGATAGATAATTAATGTTTAGCAACAAGTTGCTCAAGTTTTCCATGTTTAGATTTCTGTGTCCTTAAACGAATTGCTTTTCTCTGGAGGCAGATGTGCATCCTTGTCAGGTCACTGAGCAGTGGAAAGCCTGGGGGCTTGAAAATTTTCTGTGAGGAGCAACTGGGTGTTAGAAAAAAGGTGACCTGGTGTGGGCTCTCACAGACAGCACCTAAATTGTCTTCATTCACACCCCAAGCAGTTGTGCCTGGGGCTGCGGGGAGCTGAGGAAACCCAACTCTTCAGTGCAGTGTAGAACTAGCAAGCCAGCTAAGGACACTGGATTTCTAGTTTGCAGTTTCTTCAGGATACGAAAATTGTCCCTCTGCACATCTGCTTCCTTTCCACCTGAGCCAAACTATACACATTCACAAACCCCATTGGTCTTGAGAAAGGCACTTGCTGATCAGCACATAGCTCAGGTCAGATTTTAATGTAAAAATTTTTTTCAAGGGGTCACTTTCTGGTACTGTGGGGGTAGGGCTGCTCAGTAGCTCTGGAAGTCATATGGGGTTGTGTTTGCTGTCTGAAGTTAAATCTGCATTTGACGTTTTTCACTGATAGATTTTTTTGCCTTATTCATGCCCTAATTCTCGTGCCAGGAGGGCTTAGTGGCAGAGACACTTGAAAACACAAACGTCTGAGATATGATTAACCAGAAGCTTCCTGCCTTGCCAGACCTGCCAGTGCAACAAGATGGAAGGAAATTCTCTGGTCATTGACCATCTGCTAAAAATACCTGCCCGTGGTTGTCCAGGTCCACAGATCTTAACAGTGCTGGCTTAAATCTATTTCTTTGTGTCATCTGTTTTTTTCCAGTGCAATGAAAAAAATCAGGATTTTTTTAAAGTGTTGAGATAGTTGAAGAGAAGCTGATCAAGTTAAACTGAAGTGTTTGTTGAAGTTGCAGCTGGAAGATTGAATACAGAAAAAAGAGCTGATGCCATTCACCATTAATGGTGGTTTTACTAAGTCACTGATTCATTGACTTCTAGGGAAGATTGGTGTCTGGTGATTTTTCTTAAATATCAATTTTGCTTTAAATTTTGGGGGTTTTTTTTTGATTGTTTTTAATTAAAAAGTCAGTATGTTGGAACTTTTTAAGTTACAAAAATTCCATATTTTTTATATTTAAAAACTAATTGAAATTATTTCCATGTGGCAAAAAAATAGAGTATGTTTTAAAAGAACACTTTGTCAGATGAAAATCAGTGTCTTGTACACCTCTGGAGTTTTCACCATTCCCCAGGGGTGAAGGCTTTTTTTCTAGTATGTTCCTTCAATGTCATCAAAGGGTGAAGAAAATCTGGAAATAACTAATTTCTTAACATCACTGGCATCATTGCAATCATTGCATAGCTGGGGTTGGCAGCACTTAGTGAAATCATTGTAAAATCATTAAATTAATTTGTTTATTATAAAGGCTGTTGGTCACCTAGCTCCAGCTCCTGACCAGTCCTACTGGTTCTAAAAGGCCCTGGTTGCTGGAGGTTTTACTGTGGCTTTTAAGGGGACTTCTCACTCCTCTCCCCTCTCTCTTGTGATGTTCTTCTTAGTGGGTTTCACAGGGATGTGTGCAAGTGCTGTCTCAGGGCCCAGATTTCACAACAGCTTCAGAAAAGTAGCTATTTTGTTTAAGCAAATATATATATATATATATATGTACATATATATATATCCTTTAAAAAAATTAAATTACTGTTTATAGATCAATGACAGGGATGTTGCACATTTTTTTTCTCTCTCTTTTTCAGCACTGTTTTAAAATATTAACATCCTTTAGGCAGCCAGGAAAAAAAATGAAGTCCTGTTTATAAGCTTCTGAAGTGAGTTGCTTGGCAGCCTTGGCACATTTTGTATCTAGGAGGGAGTAATAACCTGGCAGCTCCCAAACTAAATTCCTCCAGGGATCATTTTGATTCCTCTGCTGCTTGTGACAACACTTCCCACTCCCACAAATCTTGTCTTTTCTGTGTAAGAAGCTGGCTGAGGACAACCAGCTGTGCCGTGGGGTTTGGTTTTTTCCTGCCAACCTGGGAAGGAGGTTCCTGAAAGACAGACTGACTGTAGGGCACCCCAGGGGGGATCCCCTCTAGGATCCAGAGTTGCAATGTAACCTTACCTTGCAGCATCTGCTTATTGGCATTTATGCACCTCAGGACTTATTTGCCTGCTCCTCATCTTTTAAAAGTAGCTTTTCTTAGTTACTTTAGTTTAGTCATGACTGCATTGAGATTAGTGGCCTTGGCAGGAAGCTTCCCAGATGTTTTGCATCAGTTATAATGAATGCTTGAAAATATCCAACTCAATCCCTCTTACAAACAGCCCTTTCATCTTAGATTAGTATTATTCCGAGGAGTTTGAGGAGTTTGTTCTGTGAGCTCCCAGTCCTGCAAATAACTGAAGTCATTGTTGGCTTTTGGCCATTTGGTTTAATGTCCTTGATACCAGGAAAGTATTCCAGAGCAGAGGAGGCAAAACGAAAAGAACGTAAGCAGCAAAATACCTCTGCTCCCTGAACACTGCTCATTCAACCCCGCTGCACATCCACTACCAAAACTTTTTCCATGAGTTTTCCATGAGGAAACTGTCACACGTTGCTGACTGCTTCCTTCCAGCAGAGTGCTCTCTGCAGCTGGCAGGTGAGTCAAAGGAGCTCAAGAAGCTTTATTGTATTTCCAAGACTTGTCAAGAGTTATTGTTTTGGTGAAAAAGGAGACTTTTAAACTACCATTATATGGAGAACTCCAAGGGGCGTGTTTGAACAGGACCTTTGATTCTGGAGCTTTTAATACTGTTATTTCCGCCCTAAAAAAATGAGGAAAAATCAGCCATAGGAAGTAATTAACACAGAAGAAACTCCATTTTATTCTACATACCTTTGACTGCTGTCCTCTGCTGTAACTGCCCGTTTTCTTTAGCTGAGAAAAAAAATCCACTGGATCAATGCTCTTCTGAGTTCTCATAAGAGCATCTGTGGATCTGCTGGTTTGGTTTCATTTGTCCTGGCTGAAAGTGTATGAACTTGCTGGAGAAAGATGAAAGAGTACAGGAACAAAGCAAAGTTTACTGATATTTATATGTATACTCTAAAGAATTTGAGAATTATGAGATTGGATATGCCACGTGAAGGTTTACAAATGTGTGAGAGTGTTTCATCTTTTTTTCTAATCTGTTTATTTCTGGAAGTTTGATAGCAGATGTGCCCAGTTCTCTATCAAAGGGCACACACAGCAGAACATGACTAAAATGTTTATTTTGTGGCCATACCATCAGCCTGATTAATGGAAATTTGTATTATGTGCTGTGAGAGCTGCTAATGCCATTGAAGTCCTTAACATATTACTGAGTTTTCCTTGAACAGGAGCATGAGAGGAAGCAAGGCACTTGGGCCTGTGTGGACACGACTTCTTCACTACTTTATCCTCCCTGGATATTGGCTGTGTTCATGGGTGCTGCTCTGCCCTGGGATGCCACCACTTCTCCAGGCCTGCCCCATGCCAGCAACTGTGAGTTCTCCTGGCTCTGTAAATGTTTCCTCCAGTTTAGTTTTACTGTGTGAGAGTCACAGGCAAAAGCCACCAGGGAGCTGGAGTTTGGGTGTTGTACTGGAGGGTCTCAGAGCAGGGTGAGCCTAATACATGCAGTGTGTTTAAAAATACCCTTGTGACGTTTCCTGATTATCTTCCCTCTCCTCCACCCCACAAGCCCTCGTGGTCAGTTGTGGGTTTTGCAGCTGCCAGGAGTGGAAGGCTGTCTGCATGGCTGTGGGATGGGGTGTGTGTCTGTGGGGCACTGCCCTTCATAGAATCATAGAATCATAGAATAGGCTGGGTTGGAAGGGACCTCAGAGATCATCGAGTCCAACCCTTGATCAACTACCGCCACAGTCACTAGACCATGGCACTGAGTGCCATATCGAGTCGCTTTTTAAATGTCTCCAGGGACGAAGAGTCCACCACCTCCCCAGGCAGCCCGTTCCAATGTCTGATCACCCTTTCCATGAAAAAATTCTTTCTAATATCCAATCTGAACTTCCCCCGGCACAATTTAAGACCATGTCCTCTTGTCTTACTGAGAGTTGCCTGGGAAAAGAGACCAACCCCCGCCTGGCTCCATCCTCCTTTCAGGGAGTTGTAGAGAGCAATGAGGTCTCCCCTGAGCCTCCTCTTCTTCAGGCTGAACAGCCCCAGCTCCCTCAGCCTCTCCTCATAGGGTCTGTGTTCGAGTCCCTTCACCAGCTTGGTTGCCCTCCTTTGGACCTGTTTGAGGACCTCAATATCCTTCTTGAACTGAGGGGCCCTTGCTGGAGAGGTGACCCCAGTGGGGCAGTGACCACCCGGTTCCTGATTTTGTGCCAGTGGTGGGGGCCCAGTGCCTGCTGGGAGCTGGACCCACATCTTTTGGCAGCTCATTTTCCTGCTCAGCACTGACAGCCTTAGGAGCATGCAAAGAAAAGTCTGGAGTTGTGGGGGCAGAAAGTGGAGGACACCCATCAGCATGGGCAGCAAAGCCTCTCTGCCAGCAGACAGGAGGATTTCACAGCTGCCAGAGACTTTCTGAGTCACTTTCCATCCGCCTTCCTTCTTGCTGCCAGTGAGCTGAGAGTGACCAAGAGCATGAGCTTGTGCCTTTCCTCCACTTGTTCCCATCCTCACCCACCACCTCAGGGCACTGGGTAGCAGGGTGGCGGTGGCCCTGGGCACCCATGGGCTGTCTTTTCCTTGCCACCAAGCCCTGAGTGCCTGCATGTGCTGGGGGCACAACTGTCCCTCACCCACACCCGCCTGTTGTGTGTGTCCCCACATCCCCTGATCTGGTGAGTATGGGCTGTACAGCAGCTACAGCTGGGGTCATGCTGAGAATGAGGAATTTATAGCAAAAAGAGGAAATCTGGCACTTCCTCAAGGAATTAAAAAAAATTTTAAAAAGTAATTATTGTTTTGTTCCAAGGGTTGTGTTTGTGAGAGCAGCTGAGTAATACAGACAATACTAACAGTGTCGCAGCTTAGAAGTGTTGTGTGGGGATTTTTTTGCCCCGATAATCAGCAGACAGTTGCCACTCCTGTCAGCATGTAAGGGTCTGGGGTCACCACCATGTAAGCAGTGTGGGATTTCACACCACCTCTGCTTTGTGTCTCACCCACAGCTCCTGCAGCTCAAGGATTCGACCCATAGCTGTCCCCAGTGGTCACAGTCCTCAGTTCGCAGCAGTTTTTCTTCCTGCCTCTCCCTCCCTCAGCAACACCCTGCTGCCTCACTCAGCAAAGGACATTTCACCTCTTCCCTTATGAGGCATATCTTTGGAAACCCTGTTTTCAATTTTTGCTGCAGATGGATCAGCAGGGTGCTGGACTTGCACTGAAAGGTTGGAGAGTTGTGTGGTCCTAGCTCTAAAGGCTGGCTTCTAGCTGTGGTTAGAGCTGCTCACAGGCTCATAAAATAATTTAGCTAGGGAGGACATCTTAGGGTATCTGCTCCTACCATGCACTCAGAGTAGGGATAAATTCTGAACTAGATCCAGCTTCAAAACTAGATCAGGTTACTCAGAGTCTTGATTTTTCAGAAGAGAAACAAACAACAAACAGCTCCATTGTGACTGGACCTATCAAAGTTTTCAAAGGATCTTTTCCCCCTGTCTGATTGACTCAACTGCATGAAGAACCAGAGAATGATTTGGGCTGCAAGAGGCCTTAAAGATCATTTGGTTCCAGCCCCCCTGCATGGGCAGGGACACCTCCCACTACACCAGATTGTTCACAGCCCCATCCATCCTGGCCCTGAACACTGCCAGGGAAGGGGCAGCCACAACTTCTTTGGGTAACCTGTGCCAGTGTCTCACCATCCTCATAGTGAAGAATTCTTCTAAAGTCTAACCTAAATCTACCCTCTTCCCATTGCTGTGATCTTTAGCTGATGCACAATGCTTCACTTGGCATTACAGTCATGGGTTCAGATCTTAGAAATGCACGATCTTAAAAACACAATGGTCTTTAGGAAGATTCTGAGGAGCTGTATAGGGCTGGGTCAGTGCTTACCCCACTGCCAGGCATGCCAGGGATTCTCTGCAGCCATAATTACTCTGCAACAGGGATTGTTAATGGATGGTCACTGATGCAGGTGTGTATTTCTCAAGTGCCCTGTGAGTTTGAAGACACATTCCTCAGTGTCTGTTGCCTGTCTAGCCCATAACAAGGATGTCACCAGAGCTGACAGTAACATCAAGCTGGGATTTGTTTCTTTCTCCACAGGAAGCCACAAGTCCTGCTATTTTCTACACTTCTGGAAAAGGAGGTTTTTACTACAGTACTGGACCAACTACATATTGCAGCTGTTCTTGGGGTTTTTTTGTTGTTGGTTTTTTTTCTTACAGAAATGAGAATGTGATAAAACATATCAGTCCTCTAATGCTGCAGGAGATCCCTGGATGACTTGGCTGCTGTCTTAGAGCACATGGACCAAGGCTGAGCCCTGTGGGGCAGCCACCCAGGGGTCTGTTGGGGCAGCAATGCTGAGGGGCTGGCAGGAGCCCCACTTTCTCTCCACCTCTTTAAAAGTGACGTTTGGCAGCAGAGAGGGAACACCTTCAGCACTACTGAAATCATGGGGTGAGGCACACCACCAGGCAGGGGATTTTGGGCACAGGCTCAGGCAGTACAGTGTGCTGGCACAGGGCTCTGCATGCTGTGAACTTGGCAAGGTCTTTGTGTCAATTCTGTGCTTCCAAGCTGGAATTCAGCTCCCTGGTGCTTGAACCCACACCTCCTCTGAGGGTAACAGCACTGCCTCCTCAGTGGTGTTTTACTGGGCTGGCTCCAAGACTCCCTGCTCCTTGTTCACAAATGTGTGGCTTTGCTTTCCCAGGGTTTGCTTTCCCAGGGTTTGGTTCCCCAGGTTCCTCCAGGCTCTGCCCTCTCCCCAGCTTGCCCCCAGTCCCACCCTCACCTCCTCCCCTGCTGCCCCAGGTACCAGCACCCAGCCAGCCCCATGACAAGCAGATTGCTGGGGTGACACTGGAGATTTTTGGCTGCCCTGTCACACAAGCATGGGGCACGCTGCACCTGAGTGGCTGCTGACAGAAGGTGATCCTTTTGGAAGGGATTATTTACTGCTTCCTGCAACCTCACCCAGGGATTCCTGGTGGGAAGCTCTGGGTTATTTCGAAGGCAGGAGTGGGGAGTTGCAGCAGTCACAGCAGCACTGCACCTCCAGCAAGCCAGGGTGTTGCTGCTGATTCATCTAATTTACAAATCCAAAGGACATTTCTCCAGCTGTGCCTCTAGTGTGAACCTAATAGTTACGGCCAAACAACCTGCAAACTCTCCTACGCAGTATTTTATTTTTAGGATGCTTTCCTGGGTGGCTGCTGGGATTTTGCTGCTGAAATTTCTTCCTGCTGCTGTCCCCAAATGCTCACCCTATAGAATTGCTGCTGCCCTAGGGCACCCTGCTTTCTGCCCTTAGCCTAGAAGTGAAGTAGATACTTGGTACAGCATTTCTGCTTCTTCTTTCTTCAACCTACCCATCCCATTAATAATAAGCCAAATCCAATTCCTTTGCTTCTGTTCCAGTAAGGCAGACTTGCTATTAAAATGAGCCCAGCTTGCTGTACCCACCACTTCTCTGATATGGGCATATACTGTGTTTCTCAAAAAAATTACAGTTTGTGTGGGCTTGGGCCAGGTAAAAATATTCCGCATTAATTTTCTGGCTTCTATGCTGGATGCTTTTTCTTCAGAGGGTGTAATTTCTGAAAGACTGAAATAATTCAGTGTCTGTTTTTCCTTGTTTGTTTTCATTCTAAATTTCAGACTGCTGTGAACATTTGGGAACAAGGTGGACCACTAATAGATAGCTTTCCTCAGCTAGACTTGGAAAGTTTATGCAAAAAGAATAAAATAGCAACCCAGACTATAAACAATTCAGCCAAGGGAACAGCTTCTGAGCAAAGCCCAACCTCCCGGTCTGGAGCAAAATCTGCTTTCCCTGCCCTGCCAAGTTACTCCTGGTGCTGGTGCTCCTGGTAGGGCTTTCCCACCACACTTGGGGATACACTGAAACAGCCATACATTATTAAGCACTTTTGTTGTTGGTTTTTTTTTTCAAAGCACCTTCCCAGAGGCTGTGAAAGAAGGCTGAGGGAGCTGGGGCTGTTCAGCCTAAAGAAGAAGTGGCTCAGGGGAGACCTCATCGCTCTCTACTGTAGCGGGAGGAGCCATTCTTGCCCCTGAAGCTCAACGAGCTGCTGGTCTCTTCCAGGACTCCAGCCACCACACAGCACTTCCAGGGTAGAAGTGTAGTGGGAAGAGCCTTTCTTGCTCCAGAGGCTCAACGAGCTGCTGGCCTTTCCATGCCTCGCACCAGAGTGAACTGAGCTTCCCTCTGTGGGTGTGTGTCCCACCTTTATTGGCCCCCTGGTCTTGCTCATGCCCAATAGGGGCCTGTCCTAACCAGGCACAGGTGGACTCACACCCACTCACTGGCAACTCAAGGCACCTGGTTGACAATGTCTCTCTACACTCTACAACCCCCTGAAAGGAGGGGGTAGCCAGGGGGGGGGGGTTGGTCTCTTCTCCCAGACGACTTTCAATTAGACAAGAGGGCATGGTTCTAAGTTGTGCCAGGGGAGGTTTAGGTTGGACATTAGAAAGAATTTCTTTACGGAGAGAGTGATCCGGCATTGGAATGGGCTGCCCAGGGAAGTAGTGGATTCTCCGTCCCTGGAGATATTTAAAAAGAGACTGGATGTGGCACTCAGTGCCATGGTCTAGCAACCGCAACGGTGGTTCAAGGGTTGGACTCAATGATCTCTGAGGTCCTTTCCAACCCAGCCAGTTCTATGATTCTATGATTCTAAATGCTCTATCTTGAAAAGCAGGCTGTCCTCTGGCACTGAAGACATCTTTTACTGCCTGCCTGCAGCCTGTGGCATCAGGCAGGGAGGAAAATCATGAGACAATCAGGTCTGTTAAGTCATTTACAGGCAAATATGTGAGGATGACAGAAAAATAATTTGTAATCTTCACTTTAATACAAAGCATTTTTTCCTTCCAGGGTAGTGAATGTAGATGAGAGTAATGGCAGCTGGGCAAAGTGAAGGGTTTTGTAGTTTTTTTCCAAGGAAGGGACTAAACTCAGAAGTCACAGGCTGGTTTCTCCTATCTGCTGCCACTTCAGTTACTTCATCACCAGGAATGAACACCTCTGAATACAGCTATCAGATGGAAGATGTGCATTAATTAAGTGAACAAAACAACAGGGAAAGGACCCGTGGTGCCCAGTGGCAGGACCAAAGGTAACAGGCATAAACTAAAGCACAGGTTTCTTCTGAACATCAAGAAACACTTTTTTTCACTGTGAGAGTGACTGAACACTGGCAGAGGTCACCCAGGGAGGACGTAAAGTCTCCATCCTTGGAGATGGTCCTCAGCAGCCTGGTCTAGGTGGCCCTGCTTCAACAGGGAGTTGGACCAGGTGTCCTGCAGAGCTGCTTTCCAACTGCAGCCACTCTGTGATTCTGTGGCCACCCCTAGGATGTGCTTATTTTACCCAGGCTTTTGAGCTAAGTGAAAGTCTGGTGGAAAGAATAACTTCCTGGTTTTGTTGTGATATCTTCAGGACTAAACCCCCATGGAGGCTTACAGCTAAAGAATGAGGAAAGAAAATACACCAGTTCTAGTGACTATAAACAATAACTGCTGGACAGATAACTTCCAGAAATAGATCAGCTGGACATCATCTGGCCTGTGCTCCCCAGGCTCTTCAGGAAGGAGTTTCACTGGGGTTCAGTGTCTTGGGGACACAGACAGTGAAGGGCCTGGGGGAAAGGGCAGCCCCCCAAACACACTGCCTTCAGCCCTGCTCACTGTGATGGAGCCAAACCTGCTCTCTGCAATTGAATGATGGCCTCTTTGGAGGTAAATAAGAGGAAAAGGATCCATTTTCTTACTTGTATGGTTTATCAGCAGGGGGAATTCCTGGGAGGTAGAAGTCTCCTTTCCTTTTGATCAGGAAACAGGCGGCACCTGCCTCCATGAATCAGCAGGAAGGAGTCAGCTCTTGACCCGAGTTGTTCCACACTTCCCCAGAGGGCCAGCAAAAGGAAGACCAGCCTTCTTCCACTCTCAGAACAAAGGCATAGGGTTTTTTTTCCAGACCACAACTTACTCATCAATAATGTGCAGTGGCACGGGCTGTGATGACTGTCTACTGGAAAGGTGGAGTTGATTCCCAGCCAGGCTGCTGGGCTGTGCCAAACATTTCATGCAGTTTCCCTGTGCCATAGGTGACCTAAGCTCTGGGTCTGTCTCCTCAGCCTCTCTCTCTTCCTTCCGCTGATAGGATGCTAATCACTCCTAGGATTTTTCCAGTTGGGCACGGGACTTCTCCTTAGTCAGCTGAGAGAGCCCCCTTCCTTCCTTTAATGTTTTCCCATGCTTAAGTCAACTTTGTATCACTTAGGAAACCACAAGTCATCTCATTTTTTTTTCTTTTTGAATGTTTCTTACTACTTCAGACTACCTAGACCCACGGCATCTGAGTGGGAAAGCACCATAAAGTCATGAAGTATTACCAATAGGAAGTGACATTTTTCCTCCTTTTGTTCAGTATGTTCCCTATGGACTGCAGTTAAAATATTAGAGACATTTTATTTAAAGACAGGAAGGTTGTGTTTTCAGCTTAGATACATTTCTGATTTAATTTTCTGTCTGACTGAAACCAAATCTGACTAGTCTGAACAATTTTCAAGCAAAGATTGTGAACTTATAAAAACTTTGGAGAATCCAGCCTTCAGTCAAGTGCTGGCTCTAAATCATGCTTTAATATCAGAAAAATTAGTACAGTGTTTCACTTAGGAAGTGTTCTTAGCACATATCAACTTCAAGAGCCTTTTATGAAAGCATCCGCTTTTGAACTTGTACTTCAGAAATTTTACCAGCATGGGTAGGAGCAGAATTACATCTCAGGCAGGAATTTTTTGATGGTGGAATGGTGACTTTTGCCTTAGCAACAGGGTACTGCAGGTCTTGAACACATAAGATTTTTTTGCCCTCATGTCCATTCTTCAGCACTGCTTTTTCTCCTGGGGCTGTGTGCTTTAAATGAGAAGTTGTAGACTTGGAGAGGTGTTGTGAAGTCTCTGCACACTAGGACTTTGCCTGACTTCATGTGCTGTTAGAGCACTGCCAAGAGGACTGCTACTAAGGAAACAAATTCTCAAACCCTGAAGATTTTCACTGAAATACCAGGCACTTCTTCACAGCTGGGTTTCCAGACCTCCCAGCCCAGAAAGGAACCCTTTTTTAAGTGTATTTGCACCAGCTAGATTCAAGTGAGCAAAATCTAACCCTCTTGCCATTAGTATCACTGTTACTGGAGGAATGGGATTTATCAGGAAAAGGTTGGTTTAAGGAAAAGAGCAGAAAAGCTGTTTTGCTTTGTCCTGCTCATTCTACTAACAATATGAATTTCTCATCAATACAGCAGTCCCATAATTTATGAGCTGCAACACACTAAATAGTTATAAAAGCCATGTCCTAATACAGGTATTTCTCCGTGTTATGCATTTAAATAGCTCTGGCCTTCTTTTAATGTTCCTTAACCTGCAGATGGCAATTGATACTAAATTACAGTGAAAAGTAACACTTTTCACTTTTCACTTACAACTATGCAACCTTATAAATGTGTTTTTCACAGAATGATTCACAGTCAAGGGTTTGAAACTCTTCTTTTATTGAATATATTTTTTCTTATTTTACAAATAATTATATGCACTGTTACAAATGTTCCTTCACAGAAGGTACATTTCTTTTTTCAAAAAAAAAGGCTAGGGCATCATCCAAAATAAGCCATTTATTGTTCATTAATATAAAATGTATTCATATTTCTAGGAGGTGTCATATCCAAACCACTGTTCATCCAAATTTCTTGTATGATCTGCTCCCTGCGCTCTATCCTTTCGGCCAGTTCCGCTGCCTCTGCCGAGCTGTAACCTGAGTAAGGAGGTCTGTAAAGTCCTTCTACTTCATCCTGGGCATCTGAATCAGAATCCGAATCCTCCTGCTCCTCCTCTTCATTTTCATTATCCACGTACACCCCATCACTTTCTGGCAGCAGGTGATCCTTCTTCCTGTGCAGTTTCTGGAGGTCACTGGAGCACGACATGCGGATCCCCAAAGCACAGAGCATGAAGAGTAACCCCACACAAACGCTGGACACAAACAGGAGAGCAGCTCTTTCCAGGTGATCTGAAACCAGAAAGCCAATGCTTAAACACTTCACAAACTCTGCCAAGGCCCAGCTACAAACACAAGCAGCTGCCATTTCCAAAGTAACCTGCATTATGTAGCCACGATACAGGGGTGCCTGGGGATGCCTGGGGCTTTTTCTGTCATGTACCAAACCCCTCCCCTGCCCCTGCAGCCTGATCATTGCTGTCTCTGCCTCCCTGAAGTACTGTGCAATAATCCCAGTCTCTTAATAGCATGATAAAGCAAGAAAATTGTCCCATCTTTTTATTTGCAGCTTGCTGGCATTCTCAACCAGCTACCAGAAGTATGCCCCCTTTTTTAAATTTTTTTTTCCTTTTTTCCTTTTTTTTTTTTTTTTCCAGCCATCCTGCCAAAACAGGCCTTACCCTCAAGAAGAGGGGGCATGGGAAGAGCAACTCTGGGCTCTGTGGAACCATCTCCAGGCCAGGCAGGGAGCATTTTTCTTCTTTGACAGAGTCTGAGATCACTTCTCAGTATAGTAACAAGAGAGACAGACGTGGAAGCAGCCTTTCTTGAGGGGCTGTAAAACCCAACCCTGGCTGATTGAGGTTGCTGGACTCACAAGGGTGGTGGGGCCTGGGGGTGTGGGGAGAGCTGCTGGGTGCTGTGGCAGGCACCACATCCATCCTGCCGTGCCAGCAGCCTGTGGCCACCCTTTGTACAGGGAGGGGAAACCCTTGCAAGAGCTGTGGGATGATGCTTGGCAGCCGTGTGGTTCTTGCCATTTTCTACAAGAGCAGCAATCTTAGCTTCAGGGCTGCGTCTCAGTAGCAGCTGTTCCAAAATTCATGACTTCTCCTGTGGTATTAGAGGTCTGGTGATCATGAGTTTATTTGCCTTAGCATTGCTAAGTCACAAAACCTGCCATATCCCACAGCAGAGATGGTTGGGTTTGGGTTGCAGTGTTTGTTTTACGGTTCCTTGATGATTCTCGTACGTATGCAAACCAACATTTCCAAAAATGGATGTCTCCAGGGCTGCTCCCAGATCAGGACCAGGTTTTCAAAAATAATGAACAACCAACAGTCCTAATTGAAAATATTCATTAAAAATATCTTGGCTGCAGTCTCTAAAAGAGTTTGGATCCTTCAAGATGGAAAATATTCTATAAATATCAATTATGCTGCAATTGTCCCATCCAAAAGACTGTGATTATATTGTAATAATACTGTTACTATAAACATGGGATTACCAGTTGTGACCTTCTGAGGCAATTCTCCCTTTTCCCAGTATGCCACAATCTAATGACCCAAACAATCTCAGTCTCATTTTCCTACCTCTAATGTAGGCAAAGGTAGCCAAGGAGTTGCTAACAAAAGTGTCATCTTTCTTTGGATGTCTTGATTCCTTTGGATCAAGGTTGACATCTGTGACATGAAGAGAGAAAGCAAACTGGTGAAGCTACTAAGCTGATATTCTCCCAGTAAATTATGAACTAACAAATCTGTCTAAAACACAGGCAGGCCAGCACTGTGCCATAGGAAACTTGCAGAACATTAGACCAAACAATATATGATGAATTTTAAAAAGTTAAAATTAAGTATAAATAGCAAAGCACTGAAAAATATTGAATACTTAGAAAATGTCAAAGTTATTTAAAAGAATCTATTACCAAGTGAAACCCCTTGTCCATTCCCATTAAGTTTTCTGAAATAACTTAGTCCATTAAATCCATAAATTCACAGCTCTCGAATGGACTTCCCAGCCCAGTCACTGCAGTACACTCCCATCCATTATTGATGACAGTGAATATGCATTAGCCCCATCATTAATTTGATTTGCCTCTAAGAAGAGCAGGCGTTGCCATAACTCTTGAGAAACTCTTGACCCTGAAAGAACTTCACTTTCACTTTTCCTTTTCCCATTATTCAGTCAAAGTTAAGAGGGCAGCACACTGGTTATGGGTAAGTCTGGGTGGGCCACTTGTGTCACAGTGGTGCTGTAACAGCAGAACCCTGCTCGCACCAGTCCTGTCCTGCTCACAGCCTGTCCTGCTGTCCTCTGCTGTTCCAGCAGGATTTCCATTACCTCAACCCCGCTCCCTCAGACCAAACTCTGCAGAGGCAAGGTGTCTTATTTCAATCAAAGACAAAGGAGAAGAGCAAACCATATTTTTCTGATGGTACATACCATCGTTCTGTTTGACAGAAGACTTGCTATCAGTGACCGGGGGGTTGACAGCCGTGAGGATAAACTTAGGAACTGAAAAGACAGAAGATAAATTGTGTACTGGTAAGTTTTAGAAACCAGATCCTCAGTTAATTACCAATCCCACTGCTAGCCCCTGGGTTTATTAATTTGGTTTCTGATTGAATTGGGTATTGAAAGGAACAGAGCAAGGAAAGAACAAGTGGCTCCACCGCTTAGAGATCAGACTGGGTGGCTGCATCCAAGGCAGGCAGTGCCAGTCCTGCTGCTGTGCAAGCCTGGCCCTGATGCAGCAGCCACTCTGAGCTCCCTCGATGGCCCAGAGATGCTCCCTCACATGTGGAGGACAGCTAGGACATGATGCAACCCCAGGCAGAGCTGTGCTGCTTCTCCGCACTATACCAGCCCCATCCAGGGCTGCTGCCACTGCTTTGCTTTCGCTGTTACCAACCTATTAATACCCCAGCTCTGACAGCTGACAGATTTGGGGCCCTATACATGTGGGAGCCCCAGGAGAAGGGCTGTGCCCAGTGAGGTGTCTTCCTCGCCCTTCCCCATCCACCACAGATTTGTTGTACCAGGAGGCACAGGACTGGGATGCTGTGGCATGTGATGACTGCAAAGAGCAAGCTGCTCACAAGGGTAGCACTGGGCAGGAAGAAAAGGAGGTGGGAAAGGGAATAAAGTAACTGAGAAGAAAACTGAAAGGAAGTTGGGGTGGGCAGTGGAGGGAGAAAAGGGCAAGTGCTGCGTGGAAAGTGAGCCTGAAGATGACATGCCCTGGTAGAGAGCCAATAATTTTCACCTAAGGATCACTGAAACAACAAAGGGGATAGATAATTCTGCAATTTTTGGCTAGGTACTAGTAAGGGCAGCTCTGGATCCAGGACTGGATTCACAAGCCAGCCCATGAATGTTAGCCCATGAACTCCAGGAACATTAATGGATCTGCAATTAGTGCAGGCAATTCTCCTCTTGTCTTCTGACCCTTTGTCTTCTACCCTTTTGTCTTCCACCACACAAAGGGTATGCCCAGCAATAGACAGGAGACAAAACTGGCTTACAAATTCAGCACTCGGCTGCAGTCAGATGCTAAACTGCATCTAGACACTGCTTTTTGATCAGAATGAATTCTCAGATAAATGTTTATACTCCTGAGTGACAGCCTCTGCAAAATCCCTGAGACAAATGGTAGCCAAGGAGGAAGGTGCTCAGGATAGGAAGAGAAGCACTGGGTGGGAGTGGGCTGCATCCTTCTCATTGCACTAGTTTTTTCCTTGAAAACTTTTCATGCTGTTTTAAAAAATAATTAAAAGAGCTAAAAGCAGGTGCATCATATGGACACTGATAGTTCACATATTCAGTGTTACATGAATGGGCCCTTCAGATACCCAGATCTTGGCACCTGCTCCCTGTACTATGTGAAGGCAGATTGATTGATTTTCAGACTGATGTGAATGGGGGAAAAAAAAAGGAAGAAATTTAAGGTATGAAGCTCACCTCTGTCCCACACAGAAATATTTGCCAGCAAATAGTTTTAAGGCAAGTTAAATGGAACAGAGGAGACTGAGCTTTGGGACTTAGTATAGCTTTGATTTGAAAAACAACTAAAAATAGCACTTCTTTCTGAGCAGAACTTTTTTTGTGTGTCTGGGCTCAAAGTCATATCTGTTTCTTTTCCTGATGAAGGAATTTTTTTGGGACTCTTAGCTCCTGTTTGCAATAGAAGGCCAACAGAGATAGGAGAGAATGAGCTCATTTCTGTTTTGGCTTGGACCTGATAGCAATTCTGAACTGTTTTCCAGTGGCAGAATGCTTTGCTGGTGCATGAGGCAGACAGTGAGCAGGCTGGTTAGGTTTCAGACTGCACTGAATTTGCAGGCCTGGCTGTTATGAATGATGTGCACGTGTTATGACCAACATCCTGGGAAGACACACTGTCCCCAGTGCCTTTGTGTGACCTGGAGCTCCAGTGGCACGGGCTGATGCTCCTTCCCTGGTGCTGATGTTCCTCCTGCTCCCCACCCAGGGGAAACTTCACAGGGCTTTGTTTGCTGCAGGACTGAATCCTTTCCTCATGTCTTCCCATCAGGCTTGAATGTCTCAGATGTCATTCAAATATTTATTGTAAGAGGATCCTTAATTCAAAATGGCATGGACAAACAAAGCTCCTGACTGTTTAGGTTTTGTTATGGCTTCATTTCAGACAAAAGGACTTTAACCAGGACAGGCTGCATGGGGCTGCTGAACAGGATGACTGGTACTAGCACAAGGAATTTTTATCAAGCTAATCCCATCCATACTACTACTTGTGCTGACACTCCTTGGTCAAGTAGGGTTGGAGTCAGTCTCCTACCACAAGCTGCCAAAGGCAGCCCACAGATGGATTTTTGAATGGCATCCAAAGAGTGCAGATACAAGGCAGGCACTGGGAGCTGTGTTTCCTGAGAGAGGCTCCTGAAGCGAGAGCCAGGAGATGTCACCTTGTGCAGACAGGAGATGATGCTAAGCAGGTCACTGGGGGCATTGAGACTGCTAGAAACCAGCACCTCCTGGCTCCTGCTAAATTTTTACTATCAGGAATTAACTGCAAAAATAAAAATGCACCCAGACACACAAGCTCTCTAAGCAATTTCTGACCACTGAGGTGGGGAGTAAATTGTTTTTCACATTCCTGACCATGACAGAAATACTTCCAAGTGTGGCACAGCCCTCAAAGAACATTGACTGCTCTGTTGTGCTCCTTCCACTTCAGGAGAAGGCCTATTTACCTTAGCTTGGGAAGCATCAGGTTAGCAGGGATCTTCTAGTAAGGGGGAAGAATGTAAAATGTCATTCTGGAATATGCCCAAACTCTTCCCATGTTCACTAGATGATCTGTAAAATAATTAGATGTGCAAATCATTGGCTAATGCTTCAGATTGCACAGCTCAGTAGGATCTGGCAGAAGAAAAAAGTCTTCAGAATGTGCCAGCAACACACAAGAACACTATTTATTACCCACATGTTTCTGCAAAACCACTTCCCTAAATAACAATGCATAACCTCACTACAAACAAACATTTATTGGTTTTCTATTACACAGATGTGCAAGAAAACATTCTGATTTAATTAACTCTAGTTAAAGAGAACTCCACTAACTCATTCATAAAGTTACTACAGCGTGAAGGCAACAGCACAATAATACAAATTATTAGTGCAAAAGGCAGATAGCCAATACTCCTAACAATATAAAGCTGAATTTCTGCAATGCCTCCCACCTGACAACTAACTCACTGGGAGGCTGAAAAAGCCAATCTCTCATGCCAGCAAGGGAACAGCTGGGGGGCTCATTTTCCTCTGATCTTCAGGTACGTGGTGATCTGGTAATCAATCCTACACTGCTGTTCTCAAAGGCACGTCTCAGATAACCTGTGCCCTTTGACCACTCCTTGCTAGAGATGCAGCAAAAGGACTCTATGATATGTATGCCCCTGTGGATCTACTGCTGTGCTCCCTACAGACCCAAAAGAGCCGGAAAGGAGGGGGGCTGGCAGCTTTCTGAGTGGTGCACAGTAAGTAGAGTGGTAACTTGGGGAAAAAGCTTCAACACATCCTTTGGTTGAAGCAGAGGCATGCAAGAGACAATCACCCCTGACTCTCACACTTCCACCCCACAGAGAGCCAGCAGCAGGAAGCAGAGGCAGAGGAAATCTCTTCGAGGCTTAAGAAATGCACAGTCCTTCCTAAAATTGTGCAGTGCCAACACGAGGTACTACACTGAAGCTGTACTACATTCTGCTCTCACCCTTGATTTTGCACGCTGCTGTCCCATGAACTTTGGTTTTGAGAGAAAGAAGGGTGGGGAATTCTGCTTTCTCCTGATGTAAATATTTTAGCCTAGGTTAAACAGCACAGAAAACTGCTTCCCTCCTGTTTGAGGAATGAGCTGAAGCAGGAGGGATGTATTAACCTCAAACCTTTGCTTGTAGTGAAACTTTGCCCACAAGAAATGAAACCCCTCCACAAGGCTGAAGGCTGTAGGTGTGCTCACGTGAATCAGATTTCAGGACTGGGCTTGTACACAGTGCTTCAATTATGCTGGACTGCTTTACCTGCACTGATGGCAGGCAGTGCCAGGTTAATCTTCCTAGTGCTGTTGCAGGGCTGTTCTGTAGAACAGACTCCTGTTTTGATGGCATATATATTAAATCACATCTTCTATATTTTATTTTCAATTGTATTTTTATAGGAAAACAAACCCGTTAATGCCTGAGTTTACATTAGATGCAGCTCTGCCCATGGGATTATTCACATATTTTGGTTGGTTTTGTAAGGTTATGTCACAAACTTCCTGTGTCAAAAGGAAGGGGAGATTTAGGAAGCCTCCACATGCACATGTGTGTATCTACATATGTGTGCATCACTTGGCACTGTTTTGCTTTGCAACGAGAATGAGGGCTTTGAAATGATCACGTATTTGCTCTTACCACACGCATAGCTGACATTAAGGTATTTTGTCACTCCAGGTAAGCATGGACTTCCAAAATCCCGACTTGTGACAATGATTTTGCATCTCTGTTTCCCGTAACACCTTTTTGATAAAACTTCTAGTGCTGTGTAAGACAAACAGTCTGAAAGAAAAAGGCATACAGTAAATATACAACATTGGTCTTATCAGAAATGATAGCTGCTACATGCATGACTAAAGTTATGGATTTGCTATTGATTTCAGGCATATGTCTGCCAAAGCAAAATATTTCAGAATTTAATACCAAGTTTGTCAGTGCAAGGAAGTCACCTGCAATGAAAACATGAACTTGAAGCAAACTATCTCATGCTGACTTCCAGGTGCATACTAGGGTTGCAGTAAGATCCATGGATCTTATACTCCAAACGAGGTACCCAGCATATGACCTCTATGTTCCTGACCTGATGACTTGGAAAAAACAAGCCCATCCAAGAAGCTCTCCCTGAGTTCTTCTCATGATGAATAATAAAGGGAGATACAGTGCTGTTTGCAGATCTTTCTCTTGGCCTCTGGGTTACTGAGATGATTTGGCTGAATGCCTAATTCAGTTCAAGTCAGGTGAGATTAATTCTTGTGTGTTGGAACAGCTAGGGCTACAGTGAAGTTTGGAGTACTAAAGGTACCTTTTGATTTATTATGCCTGTTGCTAGTAGGAGCCATTCTGCTGTGGTGAAGAGGTCAAAATTGGCTCAATGTTTAACCAGGAAAACATTTGGCCTCTTCCTCCTCTGCCAAATTCCAGGCTTTTCTAGTAAGGCTGCTACCATCAGCCAAGTTTGGGTGCCTAAAGCAACCTCAACAGCATCTACACTGTACTTGCCTTTGTGCCCTGATTACATGAGGTAACACACACCACTTTCAAAGCAGCCTGAACTACCCCTGACTTTGTGCAGATGAAGAGAGTCTGGATTGCTGAACCTCTCCCAGGGGATCCAGAGAGAGAAGCTTGCTCTGTGAGTGAAAACCCAATGTGGGTTTTCACTTGGAGCTGGGATTCACTTTTCACTGCACTTGAGGTTGGGATTTCTTTATTCAAGATTTATGCCTTCTACCGTAATTTATAAAACAATGGAACTTGATAACCACAATTTTGCACCAAAGCTGAAATTATTTGAATGGGAAAGTGTGTGTCATAAAAACTTTAAAAAAAAAAGTCTGCTTTAAAGAAAGAAAGAATGACTCTAGATGTAATTAAATTCCTGGTATCTGTATGTGCTAAACTCCAACCCACAAAGCAAAAATACCCCTTAGTTCTGTTTTCTAAACAGAAAATACACAGAAATGGCAGGTCTGTAGTCAGTAAGACTTTTCTGAATCTGTGTTTCCAGTCAGCTCTACTTCATGCATTTCATGGCTTTCTGTGGATGACAGGTATTTTTCACCCTAGTCTAGAGGTCTGAAGAGATATTTCTTTGGGCATTAAAGCAGTCATTCTTCCTAGAATAAAACTCAGTCAAGGACAGCATTTTGTCACTTTCCAACTGCTGAAACTCTTTCGAGCCTCTTTAGAGGAAGAAGAAACAGTGCCTGCAAAGAAACACCAAAGTTTTCTCAAATCTTTTCTTATTTGAAAAGAAAGAGGAAGTTTGACAGGAAAGAAGATGACTGACATTTGATATATGGAAACAGGGCAGATTTGTGATTTTTAAAGATAATCCCCTGACAGTAGCTCTAAACAAGTCATACACTTGAGTGGAGCCATCGGGAGATTCTGGGCTGGTTTGTTTGGCAGAATACTTGTGGGGTTTTTTGGACCTGCATTCTTGGGAGAGCAACTCTTCCTTTGTCTTTTCAAAGACCTAAAATCCTATTGCCTGTGAGTCCTAGGAGGCAGCTGGGCAGGCACAGAAGGTTGATCTAAAACTTTGGGTAGTTCTGATCCCATAACTCCGTTGTTCTAGTTTCCCTCCCTGGCGATTTTAGATGAGAAAAGATGTATTTGGGTGGACATCTGAGGCAGCCAAACAGCTTATTTGGTAAATACAAAAACAATAGAAGAATATCAGAAGGAATTATTAGGTGATTCATAAACGAACGGATTGGGAGCACAACAGCAACCTGGCAAACTGAATGATGTTTTCTACAAAATTTCCTGCCCTGGGAGCTACTCACAATGTCTTAAAAAACAGGAAGCTGTTGTGCTGATGGTTTTCTACGAATTCAGTGACACGGTGAATACATGTTTCATTTTGCCTTTGGTAGATGTTTGCTCATGTTTCTGTGGGAGTTAATAGCTCCCTATCGTCTATATTCATGTTGGATTTGGCTCTTCTACCTGACAAGCTAATTGTGATATGCCTGCAGGCAAGTTCTGGAGAACTTCCCAAGGCTTGCCTGGTGTGGCAGGTGAGTAAATGCAAACCAAGGCTGGCTTGATTTTACAGGACAGCAACAGAAGTTAAGTGGAAAGATCTGTAACAAAAAAACCCCAAAAAAACCCAACCCACATTTAACAGTTTCCTGTCATCTAGTAAGATTTTGGCTTTTAGTTATTCGTCAAAAAATGTTCCATTTTTTTTCTCTCTGGTTGGTGTGAGTCTTTGCTATCTCCCCACTCACTAGTTCTGCTGGCACCTATGATGCCAGCTGAACAATGAGTTCATCTTGGAGGAATCTTGTGTACTCAGTACTGAAGGCTGCTTTTTCTGCAGTGTCCCTGTGCAATGTCCCACAAGCAGACATTGCAGGAGTGTATCTGCACTAAAGTCACTGAAGGGATGTTCAGGATAGTTTCAGCCAAACTTGCTTGGGATCTAGTAGCAATCCAGCTGCAGCAGTGCAGAGCTCGCCTTAGGAATTTATCCTCCTTATGGTCAAGCACCCTATTGCAGAGTCTGAATGAGCAGAGGATTCAGCCAGTTCTGCATTTTGAGGAAATGTGTGAATGGCCTCACTGAACAGGCCTGAAGAAATCCCCAGTCAGGAGATGAACAGAAATGTGTCTTCTTTCTGAATATCTAAGTAATGTTTGAGCCACCCATATGTTTGTGGGGCTTGCTGGGTTGGTACCATACATTTAAAACAAACTGCCTCTTGCACAGCACTTTCCTGGCATTGTAGCAGGCTGGTGGCATCCACCAGTAGCAGTGGAAAAGGCAGTGATGTGTGGCTGGGAAAACACTCCATTCTTCATGCTTTTCTCCCATAGTTGCCTGCTACACAACAAGACTGTTGGTGGGTCTTTTGAAACAAGACACTTATATGGATGACATGGTGATACGGATGTCAAGAAATGGTTCTTAATGCAGTAATAAACTATCAAATCTGACTGTAGCTATTTAACAGTTAGAGCAGAAAGCCTTGTTTCTGGAGGAAAGGCTCTTTCAGCTCGCTAATTAGCTTTGTTTAGGAAAGTTTTGGCATGCAAATGACATGCCATAAATCATGCAGTCTTTAATGAGAAGCAATTTGTCTTCTGGTTTCTTAAAGCTTCCTTCAGTTCAGACAGGAGATTTCCCTCCCTTTCTTTCCATCCTGCCACACAAGACCTGTAGGTGATGGAGCAGCCAGAGCTGGCCCGAGCATCTTCTGCCAAGCTCTGGCAACAGCGTTGTCACACCCTCTCCAAACATTACTAATTGCTGCCTTCTCCCACATCACTATGCAGAGGGTGAACCTCAAGACATGGAGGGTAAAGGATGGTAGATTGGTATGACATAAAAATGTACGTGCTAGTGAAGGGCAGGGGCACACACACAAAAAAGACCCTCCACAACTTGTCACTCCAGGACTGGAGAACAGCTGCTTCTTGCTTTCATCCCAAACTTCTGGCTTATGGTCCTTTATGCTTTCTGGGCTGTGCTCACCCACAGAAAGAATACAGAGCTTGCTTTTAAAATCAACTGAAAGCAAAGATTTCACACTCCCAAATTGGGATGGCTTGTGCTTTGTGGAGCCCAAATATCAGCTCTAAGGATAAGAACTGACAAGGGGAAGCTAGGAAGTTTGGAGCAAGCTAAGGCTGCAGACTCCTAAAGAAAGTTACCATAATAATATGGTAATTTATGCAAGAGCATGGCACACAGGATCCTGCCTATGCATCAGAAAAGGTCCATTTGAGCCACTTATACTAGCAAAACCACACAATATTGTCAGCAGCACTTGAAAAAAGCGGTGCTGATACCTTTATGTTCCAGGTCTAAGTATTGTCAGTGAACAAGGCAGTATAATACCCTAAAAACACTACTTACTGCCAGCACAGGCCATTCCTTAGCAGTGAATAGAGCATCAAGGCTTTCTGAAAAGCTGCACCCCCTCTCTCCCTCTCACCACAATGCCTGTTCTGAAGCCCCTGTAGCCTGCATGAGATTAACCCACTGGTTGTTTTTATTTACAAGTGGCTCTGAGTTCAGAATTCAGAATTCAGTCCGTGTTTCGTGCAGCCTCCTTCCCCTGGTCTTTCTTTCCTTGTTGCATGTGCAGATGCACAGAGCTGGGGAGCCATCTGCCAGCCCAAACACTAAGGGCAAGAGACAAGTGAGGCTGCATGCCTGCTGCTGGAGCAGGAACCAGACTCCCTCTGCTCAAATTACTTTGTTTTGCACCATTTGGGGCTGCACACATACAGCAAGAAGTTCCTGGCTTATTTTAGACTTGAGTGCAATGTCTGCTTTTCCAAACAGGTCAAAAATTTAACCTAGAAACATCTATACCCAAGAAAAACTCAAAATTGCTAGTAAATAAAACAGTAATGGACGAAGTGATGTGCGAGCATGCTTCAAGCAGCTTCAAACAGCTGCTGAGCAAAGTGTGACCTTCCCTGTTAAGCTCAGAAGAAAAGTTAACTGGACTCTAAACATGCTGACTGCTCTCCCCTTTAAAAAAATGCTTCTCACCCTGCTTTGGGAAGTTTTGTCTTGACAAGATCTGCTGGGGCCAAAGGGTGGAATGGCCCCTACTGGCAACATCTGGGCCCCCCAAAACTTACTAAGCTTCCAAGTTTCCTGAGGCAGACAAGGAACTTCTTATACCTGATGTCTGCACACAGACAGGGCTGACTTAAGGATTTTTGTGGTGAAAGGAAAGTTGAACAGTTTCATCCTTCCTTTTGCACCCATAAAATTCAATTGACTGCTGTCTCCCACAGCCAAAGTGGCAAGGCACTTGTGGCAGTAGCTGCAAAAGGAGATGTGAACCTACCCCACATCCCTGAGCTCTGGCCTTGCTATAGAACAGTGCCTCTGCATCTACCTTGCTCACACCATCCCTCTGCCTACACAGCTGGAGAATATTTGTCCTTTCACGTTGTCCCTGTAAGAGGGCCTATGCTGCATTACTACAACAATTGCTCTGCAACTTCAGGTTGCTTCCATTCAGGAGCCTGACACTTGCATGACTGCCCACAGGGCTTGTGCATGAAATCAGCCCCACAGTTAGCTTGTAAATATATGCTCAGCAGATGACAATCAGGAATGGAAGGGTATACCCAGGCCTTGAACCAGCAGTGCCTTCAGCCTAGGAAAGGACTTTGTCACCTTCTCTGTAGCAGCTCTGAGCTACAAGCTCTTGCTGCTTCCCCCAGCAAAGGACTGGGCTTGGTGCTGATGTTGTCTAAGTGCTCCTTGAGGTGTCTGTACTTCAATATCCAGCACTTCATAAATTTGGGCCAACCTGCACTGTTTGTGTTTTATGTCACCTAGAAATCTGCATTGTTTTTATTTTATGTCACCTAGAAATTTATCGCTAGCATGAAAACAGTGACTTCAGTGCATTTCCAGATATGCCTGTAGCTGGTTGTATTCTTACATCTGCTCTCAAGAGACTTCTACAACAACTGGCTCACCCTATTAAGGAGTCGATTCCCTCCTTAATAAGGGAAAGAAACCCAAATCTTTTCAATCACTGTTAGTAAATAAGAGATGTAGGCTCTTTCAACTGTCCACAATACTGACAGAAAGAAAGAAAGAAAGAAAGAAGAAAGAAAGAAAGAAAGAAAGAAAGAAAGAAAGAAAGAAAGAAAGAAAGAAAGAAAGAAAGAAAGAAAGAAAGAAAGAAAGAAAGAAAGAAAGAAAGAAAGAAAGAAAGAAAGAAAGAAAGAAAGAAAGAAAGAAAGAAAGAAAGAAAGAAAGAAAGAAAGAAAGAAAGAAAGAAAGAAAGAAAGAAAGAAAGAAAGAAAGAAAGAAAGAAAGAAAGAAAGAAAGAAAGAAAGAGAAAGAAAGAGAAAGAAAGAAAGAGAGAGAGAGAAAGAGAGAGAGAAAGAAAGAAAGAAAGAAAGAAAGAAAGAAAGAAAGAAAGAAAGAAAGAAAGAAGAAAGAAAGAAAGAAAGAAGGAAAAAAAGAAAGGAAAAAAAAGAAAAAATGAATCACTGTGTCACAAGATACTGCTATGTAACAAAATCATGATGACTTGTTGAGCTGGGAGGAACCTATAGGATTTTGGAAATCTCTTTCTTGCCTTGCTAACACACCTTCTTCTTGACTGAATGCCATTTCACTGGGAAGAGGAGATTAGGACAAAACCCAGCCCCAGAGTGTCAGGCCATGGAGCAAGTTGTGAAAAAAGTGTCTGAATATTCCACCTTCTCTCTCAACTTCCCCAAAGCAGGAACAGGTAAAAGAGAGGGCAGTGCTGTAAAAGACCCTACCTTCCATCAAGGAAGATACAAAACTCAGGGCTCTGCTGGTCATTAGCACTTGAGGTAGCACACATCTGGCCAGCCAGGTGAAATTTCTGGGAATGATGTTTTAGCATTCTAGCTTGCAAGTTGCAGCTAGAGGCAACCCACTACCAAGCTTTATTTCAAGTACTTTCATGTATTAACAAGAGTAACTTATGATTTGAGAAGTGTTTGTTGATCTGAATCTTCCTTGTACTCTCTATGGTAACCTGTCCTGGCACAGCCTTTTTAAATTATTTTGGCCAATAAATTTTATCTTTCCTCATGCACATGTTACTACAAATATAAAAGAGATAATATGTCACAAAAGACAACAGCTCACACAGGAACAAACTGCTACAGTTTCCTGCTTTGGTGCTGGGAACAATAGATTTCTCTAACTTGAACCATCTGCAACAAAACTGCACCCTAGAAAGTTATAGTTTTCTTGTGACATTTTTTATAATCTTAGTAAAACAGGGAAGTTACTTTCTATAAATTCTGTACAGTCTTAAAAGTGCCACTTGTTTGAACTGCTGAAGACGCAGGACACTGCTTGGAGTTTTTTATTTTCCTGCAACGATCCAGAGACCTTCTTATATTGGAAAGAATTCCCTGTGCTTCAGTAAACTCTGCAATCTGTAGTAAGTAGTTCTTCTTTGCAGAAGAAACTTCTCCAGAAAGCAAAATACCCTAGAATTCCTGCAGACAAGATCTTTGTCTTTTAAGTGGGCAGTGGTGACCATTCATTGTAATTAATGGTCCTGATGACAAGTCAGAGAGCAAGACCAGAGATGTGAAAAAATACTGCATTTCAAGTTTGATGATCAGAGTAATAAAAAACAAGAAAAATGTTTCATAGTGATCCTACATGGAAACTTCACATTCTTTGGCAAACTCTCCCCCAGACTGCATCAAACAAGATGAGATGTTCAGAGTACAGCTTTTTGTTTCTGGTCATCTTTTAACAAAAGCAAGAGACATATTGAAATGAATGGTGCCAGTTAGACACATAATTAGGCATCAGTCATAGTGCTGTCTTATCAGATACAGCACATGTTAGAGAGTTTCTTGCACTCAGTTGTTCAAATCATTACCAGATTCAATTTTTCTCTTTATCTGAATCAGAACAGGGACATAACATACTATTAGTTTCCCATAACACATCCGATGTTGGTTTTTCATTTGGCTTTGTCTATTGCTATTGCTGTTCCATTGCCAAGGCTAAGTGAGACTTCACCAGACCAGAGGACAACTCTACTATAAAACCTTTATCTAGCAGGGATGAGACCACCATGCCACTGCTCTTCTGTCTGAAAATAACACCTAATTTACATTATTAAACTGGCTCAGAAAACTTGTTGCAAGAGGAAGAACCATGTTAGATGTTCAGCTGTTCAAGCTTAGATGTTCAGGCTCAGGATCCTGTAATTGCTCCAAGGCTATACAGGAAACAACAATACCAGAGATGGATTTATATACTGTATTTCCTAAACAGAGAAGAGCCTTTATGCTAAAGAAATGATATGCTTTCCTGTGTTCCCTTTGAAGTAAAGCTCCAAAAATCTGTCAACTAATTTGATAGACTGTTCGCAACAAAGTGATGGTTCAGAACACATCTGTCTCAGCCCAAAGCTTCTGCTTGTCAGTAAGTGCTTACCAGCTACATTACATATAACAGAAGGTCATAAAAATCTAGAGCAGTCTCTTTTTAACTCAAAACTTAGTACTCCTACCAGGACCGTGTCAAGTATGGAAAAACTCTTGAGTTCAACAGAGACTTCCTATACTTGTCATTAGCACCTACAGACTACTTTTCTTCTGCACAGTACAAAAAAAACCCAAAAAAACCCCAAAAAAAAAACCCCAAACACCTCAGTTCCCTGTGATACAGTGAAAGAAATGCAAAGGTTCAAGCACTTTATGCCTTTAGGCTGAGATGCACAAGCATGGGTATAAAAAGCAATTGGATGGGTGTTGGAGCAGATTTTGGTTTCGGTGCAAATATATACATGTATGTGGGCTCTGCTTCAGTAATGAAGAGCAGCTGAAGTAAGCTTTCTAAATTGTCTTAAAACATTACCATCATGTTGCCATCAAAATTAACACTTCTGAGAGAAAGGTACATCAGCACTTGAGTCTAATCATGCACCCACTCACACCTGTACCCGCATAAATAACCACATAAATAAGATCTAAGCTCAAGGTGGATAGATTTGGAGTCAATTGGATGTGGTTCCTAAATGCTAAGTCTTATGATATCTCTGTACTCCCAAGCCACATAGGTGCTTTTGAAAATTAAACTCATTTTAGAGGGTTTTTGGTGTCCTGAAAGAAGAGGCCAAGCACTTCCATTAAGTATTGGGAAATCTATGCAAGGATCTACCTTCTATAGATCTACCTTGTGTTGTCTGAGGTTTTATGTTCTCTCCCATTACCACAGTTTTAGGTTGCTTTATGGAACACAAAACCAGCAGCAGGTAGGGTGTTGCTCTAGAGGTGCTCATATGCAGGGGGCCATAGCAGAGAGTTTGTGGCTGTTGCAAATTCCTTCTCTATTTATACTGGGAAACCTTACCCAGTAAGAAGTGTTTGCAGTATTCTGACCTGTGAACTGTAAGTGCTGACAGCAGAGGTGAGCGATTTCCAGAGGTGAACGAAGTGCCAGAAATAAATATGATGGCAGTCCTTCTCAATCAGCTGTGTTTGCTCTGCTCTGCTTTGTGTCATACCCTATTGCCACCATCACGAAGGATATATGAGTCGGTCAGAAACCTGCTAAAATATTGCCTCCAGATAGGAAGAGTTAGGTCTGTGTGAAGAACCATAATGTGAAACATAGACTTGGCAATTTTAAATAGATTCTTGTCTAAGAACAGGTTACAATTTTAAGCCAATACATTTTTAATAATATCTGTGCAACCAAATAGGAACACTGGCTTGCAGACAAATGGCTTTTAAGACTAATTATTGACCTCCTCTTGATGTTCAGAGATGCTTCTTCTAAATTTTACTGTTAGCACTTTTCTTAGGAGTAAAGTTCAGTCTTTGCACAAGGCTGGAATCCACCATATGTGTCCTTTCCTGTGTGGTGTTTAGGGATCTGAACAATACATGTATCTTGTGCTGGCCTTCTCCATGGCACAAAAATCATACCTTCAGTGTCAGCCACTGAACATATTATTCATCCAAGCAACAAGCACCCTCACAGCCTCAAGCTACTATAAATTTAAATATTTAGCAATAAAAGGTGAGTCATAAGTCATGAACTGTACACCAGCTGAGACTGTACAGTGAAATCACTCACTGGTTATTGATGTAGACCACACAAGTACTTATAATATTTGGGGTTCTTTCACCTATTCAAAAGGGAACAGTCTGTGCTTGAAAGTGTTCACAGTCTGACCAAAGAAAAATTAATTTTACCAACATTAAGATATTTTTAATGTATTAATTGGTTAAATATATGTATATATAGTGCAGGATGCACCTGCACCAGTAGATCAGAAGTGAAAAGACATATTTCTGGCACTGAAACATGTGCCCCACTCTGATACATAAGGTCCTTGCACTTGTCTGGCCTGGGCCAGCAGCATCCTCTCAACAATTCCCCATCACAGATTAGCAGCTAGCACTGAGAAGCCCAAAGAAGCAGTTTCCACGCAGTCATTCTGTTTTGGAGGGTAAGAGCTTAGTACTACACACACAGGACATTCTTGCCTGCTGGACTTGGTGCCAGAGAGGTTGCCGGCACATTTCATTTTCTAGCATCCTACCACAGAGTTGGAGTCTGGCCATTCAACAGCAGCTAAAGCAATGGACACTGACCTATGGACCCTATTCAATATAGCAAGTAAGAGCTGGCAGAAACAGATGTCAGAGAAGAAGGTAACAGTAAGACAAGGTGTCATGACATTCAAGTTTCCCAATCATTGTCAGAGGCTGGAGGAAGAAGAGAGGCGAATAATTGATCTTCAGTACATGTCACCTAAATGCAAGACAGCCCACAGAACTAGAGTAATAGATGTTAGTCTGATTAACTATATGAAATTTTATTACTTTGTTGCACTTCTTACTCTATGTTTCTCCCTCATACTGGGCAATTTTTTTGAGTTTCAGAAAGAATCTCTCTTATATTTCAGCCACTGGCGCTTTCAAAATGCCATTGCACCTGAAGTTTCCTCCCCATCTGTTTCCCTCTTCTTTGTGCACCTGCTTGGAGAAGGTCTATCAACCTAGTGCAACCTAGTGCAAAAAACATACCAAAGGGGGGGACGCGCTCCACTTGGGTCGAGCAGATGTTCTCCTCGTGTGCCCACCTGCCATAGGCAGCAGAGTAGATGATAAGGAACTTGGACTCCTGACAGTGGAGTTTCAGTTCCTGGTTTTCACATGCTGATTTGGTTTTGTATTCAGCTAAAATAGAAGCAAATAACAACAAGGTAGCATGAGGCACTGTACTTGGCTGGATTATTAATAGCAAATAGCAGCATGACAGAAAGCAGCTTTTCTACAAGTTGTGTTGCAAGCGGTGTGTGGCACTATTACAACCAGAGACAAAGCCAGTAGCAAAGCAGAGTATTTCCTCCAACTGAATTGCTCCCATACGACTACCTAAGCCTCCAGCTCCTTTTTGAAAGGAACTAAATAGTTCACTTCTGCCAATCTCCTCTCCCAGTGGAACAGCCTCCCCCCTTCCCACCCCGTTTCCTGGCGTGCTTTCCACCACTGCTCAGCAGGAGAGGCCTCGTCCTTTCCTTTTGTCTCTTCCCGGGACAATGTTGCTTGCTATGCCTACCTACTTCAGATGCCTGCCCGAGTGCTGAGAGCCCCTGACCACTCATCAATCATGGGGGTGGCTGGCATCACCCAGTGCCACCACACACAGCGCTGAGCGGGAGCTGGAGAACGGGGGGAGAAGGGGCACAAAGGCGCAGGGACCGGCTACACGTCCTGAGCCAGACAGTGCTCTCAGCTGTATCTGCACGGTTCCACCAAGGCCAATGGGTTTCCCTGGGTTGGAATATCCAGCAAGGGCTCATTTGAAACTTTTGCTGACAAAGAGATGTGAATCAGGAGCCTGGGAACAAACGCAGACCCTCCCTTTCTCCGCTGGCACAGGCACACTGGCAGAGCTCTCAGCGCAGAGGTGGAGAAGGCAGTGAGATCGCCTTCCAGGCAGCATGGTTGAGAGCTCCTAAAGAACTGGTTAAAACCTGCCATCTGGCCAAGGAGGTCTCTTGCTGGCCTAAGCAGCTGCTCTGCATGCTGCATTTTACCACTGAAATCTTCCCAGGGTGGGTATAGTGGCAAACCTTTTAAATGCAGATAAGGCCAGAGAGAAGAGTTTATGCTGCTCCAATTTTTTTCTTTCAAAAATGTAAAAACAGGAAAAGGAGGTTCCTGAGCTGAGCAGGAGAAAAGGGAAACCTTATTGTTACTGAGTGGTACCCCTGTGAGTGGAGTGTGGGTGTAAGTGCTAGGGGAACTGGAGATAGAAAAACCTCCTATCTATCTAACAAAGATTGTTGTTTAATAAACATTATTGTTTCATTTAGAATAGAACTGATTTTAGTAAATGGGTTAATGTTCTTGGTAATAGTCCAGTTTCTTCCATTTCTTCTCATCAGCAGTCACAAATTTAAGCCTAAAAAAAAGTGATTTTAAAAAATACTTGACATACTGCAGACTTTTACTTCTGCAGAAGCACCTGCCATACCACAGGCCATGAGGATCGTGCCAAGAAACCAGGCTCTGACCCAAGGGCTGACAGCCCCAAGCTGGGCTCTGTCTCTGTACAGCTGTGCTCTGTGGTTGCCAGAGAGGCTATGGAAGTAAAGACAACAGAAAGAAATCCACAAGTGGTGAATGACAAGGGTAAGACTATGACAGATACCTCTGTAGAGATACAGAAACAATATTTCTAAGTAGATGAAAAACTAAGGGAGTCAGGCAACTGCTTAAGGGCCCACTGAAGGCAAGGAGACTGTAAAAAATACTCAAGTGATTTCTTGATCAAGGGTGTTTTCTGTAGCCAGGCATAACAATATTAGTATTTTACCTTCAAATATAAATTTCCATCAAGTGAAATCATGTAATTTGCACTGGAACTCAACCATCCCCCAATTCTGAAGACAGCACTTACTGTTAAAATACACTTCTGACCAGCTTTTGTAAAATTCAGATCACAGAGGATATTATACAAAATAGCTCATTTCCAGTGGGAAAAAATATTAAGCAGCTTGAGAAAGTAACAAACAACATTTCAATCCACTTTTGATTACCAAAAAGGTATTTTTGATGGCACAGACACAAGTATGATATCAAAATCCATTTATAATTAATAATGCAGTAATTGTAATATGTTAAAAAGTATTTAAACTATAAGCTAAGAAAACAGATCATAAAAATGTTACCTTTCAGACATTTTTCCCCTGCTGACTGGCCCAGTAAATACCCCTGTGAGTTTTTGGGTCAGGGCTTTGCCAAAGGTAACACCTGCCTACTCCATCCCCATATCTCTGCACTGACTTCAATGCCATGAATTGGCTTTTCAGTTTGCTTCCCATCCCTGTTCCTACCCCGCCAACAATGACTATCTAAATGCTCTGATTAAAGAAAATGTCTTTTGTGCTTTCTCCTTTAGTTGTGGGATGGTATTTCTGAATTGGCTGGTAAACCTGCCCATAAATCATCATTCAGCTATTTTCTTTGGGACCAACTTCAGCCACACCAGGGATGAGATGCCAAAAAAAGCTGAGCCCTCAGGCTACTGAGGCTTGTTCTCAGATACAATAGCAACATGAAAAAGCAATTAAACCCACCAATAAATGAAAACTCACGATGACTGCCTTAATCTGTCTTACACTTTCCTCATATTTACAAAGTACATTCTCTTTGAGGCAGGATTTGTCCTTTTCCATAACAGCATCAATTACCTGTGCAGAACACAGGTGATTCTATAATGAAATTCTGTAATAAAGGCAGCTATGCATGTGGATCCTCCAACCATTTTTCTACAAATGAGAGGTAGTAACAAGAGGATCCTTGAAAGCTTTGGTCCTACCTCCTTAAGTGTTTTTCCATGTTTTGATATCTTCTTCATCATTTGGATCTGTAGCCCAAGCCTCTGTTTTGCTGTTCAGCTCTATCTTTCTAATTGACATTATCACAGGCATCTCTTTAAAAATAATTTCCAAAACATTTTTTCTTTCTAGCCTGATGTCTGATGTCTGACATCTGACTCTGCCTTACTCCACTGGTCATGAAATTGCCAGCAAACACCCACACGGTGTTTTTGTAAACAAAATGGAGAGCTAAGGCAAAGCAAAAATGCCCAACAATTTGCTATAAATCTGAAAGTCTCCAAATGTCACATGGATTTATGCAAAGCCTTGTACAGTGGCATTTTAACCAAAACAAACAACAAAACACACATAAAACCACATTTGCCTGATGCAGATTACTTACTAGGTTTGCATTTAAAGGAGACAAGGAGGAATTTAGTGGTCCCTGGACACAGATCAGGTCCAAAAACCCGACTATTGACAAGGAGTTGGCAGGATCTCAGGTTCTGGCACTCATCCAGCACTTTCTAAAACAATGGGCAAAAAGGAGAGGTTTGAAAACAAGGTATGAAGCTATCCAGCAATAAGAACACTTAGTTGTACTTTGCTCTCTACAAGAGAGAAATAATTTCTTCACAACTTTTTGGCTATGAATGTCTAAAAGGTATCTGTATCATAGGACTGAAGCCACATATTTATTGGACTTGGTGTCATGGCTAAGTTTATGAGAACACATTCATCACCATGATGCCCATGGCAGCTCAGGATGCTACCAATTTGCTGTTGTCTGTCACTGTTCCCTCTGCCCAACCAGATCTCCTTGTGTACCACCAGAGACTCAGGGGCACTCAGGACCCCAGGTAGAGCCCAGAGTAAGTGGGAACACAGAGTCAGCCCCAACCCTCTTCGCTGACATCTTGAGGCACACACACTCTCCTAGTTGCATTTACAGAATTGCAATGTCTCCATAAAGATGTCTTTTCAACCATTTCATCTCAATCCACTTATGTTTACCTCAGCATCCTTTGCTATGCGTTCACTTGAAAGACTTCTAACTAAAAACTTGGAGTGCTTAAAGACACTTCAACATAACCCTAGCTTTAAACCATATGTAGGACCTCCTGCTTAAGGGGCAGTTATTTCTTACTTGCAATTGCACACATTGTCAGATATTTACTTGAACTGCTGCTTGAATCAATTCCAGATCAATTCCAGCCTGCTTGCCTTTCTTTTTTAATGGTCTTCTAAGACCATATCTACCCCAAATTTTTTGGCCCAGCAATATATTTTGGCTCTTAATGGGCTGTTTCAAGAAGGAAAACAGAAAATTCAGAAGTGTTTTATGAAAAGGGTCAAAGGGTTATGTGGACTCTCTCCAAGCTCAGCAAAAGGTCTCAGTACTCCTAGTGCTCACATTGGTGTTCCAAATTAATCAGTGGTTTCAGAGCTATAGAAGACACTGCCCAAGATGAGTCTTAGTCCATTTTTTAACACAACCAAAACCCAAAACACCAAAGCTCCCCTCTCCCCCCAGTTTAAATGCATCAATTGCTTTCATCTTCAAAGCCCAGTTTGGAGGGGGCTTTCTATACACTACTTTTGGATGGTCTGTGTTGTTGTGCCTAGGATTCCTCATATTAAAAATCACAGCAGGCTGCTGTGATAAGGCTGCTGTGTTTCTGGATCACCCCACTCTTACCAGGAATAACTGTAAGATACCATTCTCTGATAGTTTTAGGTACTCCCATAAAATCTACGGGAATTTTTGCCATGTTTCTTAACAGAAGGGGTCTCAGTTATATCAAAGGGCCAAATCACAAATTTGCCACTGTGACAGCACAAGCTGCACTCTTGTGTCCAGGCTGAGATAGCTGGCAGTGGCTGAGTCTCTCCTGTCATGCCTGGAAGCCATCCCTCCCAAGCATAAATCACTTTGAAGTGATCCTGTAACATTCTTGCCTTTCTGTTCCCTTTGGTAGAAGGAGACTTACATCCAACACTTTTTGAGCATTAAGTGCACTCTAAAGAGTTTATAAGGCAAGGAAAAGCACTAAATTTTATCAGTCAATTCTTCTTTTACAGAGTTGCACGTCAAAGAAATAACTCCTACTTAATTGGGATGGTTCTGAAACAGGCCAGTGAAACAGAGCTACAATTTTACCAAGTGGAGATAGCTGTACCCTACTGAGTCACCTTCTGTTTGCACCTGAGCTGAATAATTTCCTGTGCATCTGTTTTTATTTTCTCCTACTTAATGAAAACAGGAGTTGTGTTTTCCATTATGTTGCCATGAAAAAACACGGAACCACAAAAGCAAAGGGTGACACTCATGGCAAGATGGCACTGGGCTGTTAATACCCCAAGACAGACCTAACTTTGCAGTGATCCTTTTAAGAAGAGGTGGCTGTAAAAAATGCCTGTTATGCTTCCTCCCAGCTGCACTGTAGCATCATGCCTGATTATGCAGACTGCAAATGAAGTTCCAAAGGGAATGGGAGGAGGAATGAGATCACTGGTGCTCTTTTCTAAGAAATTGGTTAACAGGATGTGTCTCTTCTCCTTGAAGAACTGGAACTCCCTGAGATGCAGAGCATTCATATCTCTCATCTTCGTGACCTCATCAAAATGCTTTCATGCCTTTAATCAGTTACAGTGCCTGAATGATGATGATAGTTTATATAACAGTTATTCCATGCTGTGTTTATTAAGAGGAAAAAGACAGCCCATGGGGACCTCAAAAAGACACTCACGAGCCCAAAATAATCACTAGTGTCACTTTGCTGTGCTCAGTTAAATGACATCAAGGGTGCATTGGGCTTACTGTTTTTGGTGGGGAGCTGTCCTTTCACATGGCCTGTAGGTCATGTCTGGAATGTCTTTACAAGTTGCAGTAAAGCATGGGCAGGCCACACTTACAAAACTGCCCTAAAATGGAACAGGCTGCCCAGTGAGCTTGTGCAGACTCCTTCTCTGGAGACATTCAAAACCCACCTGGATGCACTCCTGTGTGACATACACTAGGTGATCCTGCCCTGGCAGAGGGCTTGGACTTGATAATCTTCCAATTCCTAACATTCTGTGATTCTGTGAATATTTTTTCTGAGGAGAGGATATTACTGCAAAACATTTGGTAAACTCTTCCGCTCACTGGTGGTGGGAAGTTATGTTCCCTGTTGTAAAGAAGCAATGTGCCAGCTGCACAGACAGATGCTGCAAGCTTCATCAAAGCATCTGTAGAGCAGTTTCAGCACCTTCACCAACAGAACATGTTCAGATTCCACTAATATTTTTGCAACGATTTACTGAATTTGGCCTAACACTGAGTACTTTAATTCTGATAAAACAAGCCTTTAACAGCAGTGTTAAGTCAAACCTTCTAAGCCTTGCTACAAAAGTCTCCACAGTGAAAAGTAGTAATTTATGAAGTATAAATAATTTTAAGTTGTGCTTAAGTGGATCCACCGAACAAACCACAGGATATTACTGACACAAAACACGTATTCGTGGAAATGCAGATATCTGCAAAAGTGCTTAGAAGCCACTGTTTAGCTGTCATGGTGCCTTTTCAGTGAGTGAAGATAGGCATGGAACAAGCCAAACACCATCATATTCATTGCATTTGTAACCACTCTGCTCTGTCAAATGTTTGTATCATCACCTGGGGACAAAGAGGGCCCATGTGATGGATTAAGACTGGTCATGACCAGCTCTTGATTAGAAGGGAATTGATTATTTTAAGGAACTTTGAGAATAGGGTTTCCAAAGCAAGGCTTATGAAAATCAAAGGCAGTCAACATGGTGGTAATATCCTGATGGCCAAACACATTCTTTGAGCTATAATACTTTTCATGGTAAACAGACACAGACATGATGTCATTTCATTCAACACTGTGAACACTTGCCATTTTCACTCAACATAGCTCACCACACAGAAACCTTAAAAAACATTGTGTGCATTAAGAAACTTTACAACACATATACCTGCAAAGAGGTGGGTGCCACACAGTTTATGGGTTCTGTCATCCTGGTTTCAGGCTCCTGAGTACTACACATGTGGTAGTCTTGCCCGTAAAATGCTGACTGAACACTTATTGTTGAATGACGAGGACAGTGCAGACTCAAATGCTCCCCATCGCAGGCATAGGCAGTATGATTTTGCAGAAGTTTGGTTAGGTAACCTAGAAAATATTCAGCTCTGTTACAACTGGTACAGGAAATGACAAGCTCATTAGATAATAAGAAAACTACAATCAGTATCTGGAAAGGGCACTGTAGTCAAGGTTATACATATGGCCTGCTGCCATCCCACATGGTTCTATGAATGGGTCAACCTTCACATGCCCGTAAGGTTCAGGTCTGGAAAACAAGAGGTCGCGTGGCAGTGAGTCAGAGCCCTACCAGCACTCCAGCAGTGGCACTATGCCACAGATGTCACCTCAGAGACAACAAAACAGGCTTAGGCTCTTGCCAGTCGTGGCTGCTAATGATCCCAGAGTATGTTTGCAGAAGTCAGAAGGGCTATTATGCTACTACTTGGCCTTACACCTCGACTTCGATGCTTCGCAATTCTGGGCTCCTAGGCAGATGCGTGATGCTTCCTGAATCAGATGTGAGGATGAGAGAAAGGATGGTCCTTAAGTGTTGGATGCCTCAGTGTTGAACAGAAACCCAGAAGCAGAGATACACAGAATTCTGTATTTGCTAGAGTGTCTGACGGTGTTACCAGGAGGAGAGGTAGGATCTGTGTGCAGCTGTCCACCTGTACCAACTGTTTACACCTTTTAGTAACTAAGTCCATGAGCAGCAGAGCAAATGACAGCTGCTTTTGCTGATTTGTGTTTCATTGTGTATTGTCTCATTAGCCAAGAGTTCTGCTACCATAGAAATACAACCTCCCACTGCCCTTCTCTCTGTTCTGTAGAATACTTCCATGGAAACATACAGGCTGCTTTCACTATGACAAACTAGTCACTGTGATAGGAAACTATTACAGATAATACAGTTCAAAGCCTTTCCTCACATATACTTATGAGGCTTTGAGATCTCTACCACTTCATCACATTTGATTCAAATCTATCTTTAAGCAGAAGAGATTTATGGAGGAAGAGGAGTGAGAGACAGAAAAGACATAAAAAATACCAGTACACAAATGAAGTAATACCCTTCCTCACCTATTTCCACAAACACATGGAAATTAGACCCCAAACCACTTCTTCCCCCATGGGTTTTATGACAGCCCCTGACACTATATGTCACTATGACACAGTATGACACTACAATCAAAGCATATCTGTTTTCCAATGCTTCTCCCATTAGCCAAACTTTTTATTAATATGCATACAATAACTGTATTTGAATAGTTTCTTAACTCTTATATATGCAGTAAATTCTGTGTAGTTATCTCTAAAATCAATTCTCAACATCTAGAACAACAAGTTCATCATCATTCTGGTAAAAAAACTACCCCAAAAATTCTCAAACCCCAAGATATTAAGTATATGATAAACCACTGAGAATTTCCACTGATTTATTTGAGGAAAGATTTGTAGAAGTTTTAAAACTGGGACCATGACTACATAAATTATTATTTTTATTCCAGAATCATAATTTTCGTATCTTTGTCTTTTTCCAAACATGCAATTGGTCTAATTAAAGAGCAAAGCTAGTAATAACCCCCCAAAAGCCCTGCTTACCCCACTGTGGTGACTGCAACATGACTACTCTTAAGGATAGTGGAAGAAAAATACAAACTGTATTTTCTTGGTTTGGTGGTAAAGTCAGAACAAGAATGACAATTTTTTTTGTACCCTTAAGAAAAATACTAGTTTTCTCAATGAAAACATTGAAGAAGAGTTTGTTCATGCTGTTTATTTTCACACTTTTCTTCTCATTTTCAACCTTTTCCCAAAGACAACTGATTTTTTTAAAAAAATTAAACAGAAATTCAACTATTCCAAGTAAACATTATGAAAACAAAATATTTTGGTTCTCTGGCATCTTTGCCATCTTCAATTCAGTTGTCTTATCAGTTACTGAGTCAGGAGAAAGAAGCAGCTTGCTCCAGTACTGTCTTTGCTGTTCCTCATCTACAGGCCAAAAGACAGGAGTCAGCTTAGATCCCCTTGCAGTGCAGCAAAGATGTAGGTGAGTCCTTCACCTCATTCAACTCAACCCAAGCACTGGCATTAAGATGAGGATGGAGAGAGTTTCCTGCCCTGTGGTTGCAGTCCAGAGCAAGGAGACCAGCCCAGCAGAAATCCCCGTGGCTTCTTGCAGGTTAAAAAAGAAAAGAAACTAACCCACAAATCCATCCCTAGATTTTCTCTGTAATTGAGATCACAAATAACTTCAGCTTTCCTGCCAAAGCCACTCCTCTGTCAGTCTGCTCCTGAAAGGTGCTGAGTATTGCCACAAAAATGGGCCGAATGCCCAATTGCACCCAAGTGTCTTTGCTATGGTCTGATACAGTAAAGGGGCCTCCAGTGGCATTTGCTGCCACTGAATGCCTTTGACATTGCCATCACAGCATAAAGAGCCACAGTGTAGAAGAGTATTCAGCCCAAGGTGAGTTGTGGGCACTCAACACCTTGAAAGATTTAGCCCGATATTTGTAATCATTTCAATTCTTCAGGTTTTAAGTTACCTGGAGCCAAGAGTGCTGTATACAAAACAGCCCAGTATTCCCTGAAGAATATCAGCTATGTTGTGATTTGGATGAGTTCCCTGGCATCTTAACTGCTACTTTGATCCTGCAAATTCCTAATCCAGTATCTAAGCACCTTTCTCCAACAATTGCAACTATTCAATCCCTAAAAAAAAAAAGCAAAAAAAAGCCTTTATAAAAAAACTTGCTCTGCGTCTGGATAAGCAGTATGGTTGTAAAAATAGCAATAGATAGACTGGTGAAAATAAGACACCATGCTCTCCACCCTTTCAAGTGGCCTTTAGCTCTACTCTGCTGTTATTAAAATCCTTGTGGATTTGCACACAATAAAGGATAAATATAGTCATGGAAGTTGCCTGAAACCTAATGTTCTCAGATAAGTGAAGTGGTGACGCACTAATATTTTGAATTTCTTGTCTCACATGGTAGAACATGTAAACCTGTGCTGTTTATTACTATAGACACAGACTATGGAGACACAGGTAGAGAGTGGTCAGTCCTTTATGAAGAGCAATGGCCAAAAGACAGTTCAGAACCTGTGCTGAGAATGGGTTTCCACTTGAAAAGTCACTATTCCCTCTTGCTTCTTCCCTGAAAAATTCTGGCTTCTTTCTTCTCCTTGTGCCAGCCCCCCTCACATACCCTGTGGGGCACTGCCTGCCCTCTGCTTGGCAAAGGAATGAAGTTTTCTAGAAAGCTGTCACCTCCCACCTTGGTCCCAGACTGGTGCTTGCTCAGGACAGAGCAGTTTCTGTAGTGAAATGAGGCAACCAGGTGCCACTAATTGCCAGGTAGTGGCATGAGCTTGTGTTAGGCCCACCTGTGCCTAATTAGGGCGGGCCCCAACTGCGCATGAGCAGGACCAGGGGGCCAATAAAAGGTGAGGCTCAAACTCACGGGCTCAGCTCAGTCCTGAGGAAGCCAGCAGAGAGGTCAGTTGCTCTTGGAGCAATAGCACTGATCCAGGCCAGTCAGCCCTGAGGGCTGTAGGCTCAGAGCACTATTTGTGAGTCTCTGCTGGAACACCTGGTTGGACTTTGAAGCACCATGCCCTAAAAGAGGTTCGTCTTGCTACAAATTTCCAGTTGCTTTCCTACCTTTCCAGGGCATGATGACCTTGCAGTTACTCCAGCAGGTAGCTTCATCTGCTTGAAGCCATTGGTACCCCTGTATTGTTTACCAAGCTCTGTACAGAAACACACTTCCCTTGTGGCAGCAAACTGAGTCGAACGACAATGTAAGGTTAAGGGAAAAACATGTTCTTATCTCTACAATTAATAACAGCCATGATTATCAGGAGAGAGGGCATTGTAACAGTTGAATGGGTCTGTCAGTCTCTCTGAGGCACGCTTCCTTTTCTGCAGTTCTCTCCACTGGCGCAATTAAACCGGGTCATCCAAAATAGACAGCGGGGTTGTGCCACAGTCCAAACCAGCCAGCAGGATTGTGTCACTTTCAGGCACCAACCCAGCACACTGCCTAAGCTACAGGCACTTCAGGGCACTACTTGCTGCTCAGAATCTCTCATTTGGTGTTTGTTCATTTAACCCAACACATTACTTGTGAACTCTGAGAATTCGTTGGGGGTTTTGATTTCTTTTTTTTTTTTTTTTTTAGAGTATCTAATATGGGAGCTTGAGGCTGTGCCTGGACAACTACACACCTCATGGTCCTGGTCCCTGCTTGCTCGGGAAGTACTCCCTAGCCCCTCCCTGTCCAGCACAGGAGGAGATTCCCTTCCCCTGGAAAGCAGGGCACAGGGAAGTCTGGAACACAGCCACGGCTTGTCCCAGCATGGATGGAGTCAGGTCACGGCTGTGTGTGAACCTGGAGTAAGAAACCATTTTTGAGTCACACCATTTCTTAAGCATAAAAGAACTTTAGACAGCTTAAAGTTTTAAAACTCATGGGTTTTTCTCCTTGTTTTTTGGGTTGTTAGGTGATATATACAGGGGGTATGTGTGTTTAGCAAAGGCAGTCACTTTTTCAAGTCTTACCATGCATTAGGAAGGACTATGGATTTTATCTTTTTTTTCAAAATAACAAATGTGCACCTTCTTTAGAATAATATGAATCTTAAAAGAAAATTTCAACTACTGTGAGAATTGTCTGAATTCTAAAAACCTGGCAATGCTGCAGTGTCCCAGAACATCTCTATGCCTCTGTGTGAAAGTCTCACCAGGAGCTTTCCCATTCATCCAAGCCACACATCCATAAGCAATGTATGGGCTGCTCTGCATACAAAATCATCTAGAAGATCTTACAGGCTGGCTCAGAAGTTAAGACTGAATAATATGGCAATAAGCAGATCCCATTGATCAGAAGGCCAGAAGGTATCATCCCACCCAACTGTCTGCATAACCCAGACTACTCATTCATTGTAACTTTTTTACTGAGACTCAAAACACCAATGCAGAATCCAGGGGTAATCCTTTCTTCCAGAATTAGCCAAATTAGTCACAGCATCCACTCTGATGACAAAGAACTTCAACTGAAAAAAACAGCACCAGAAAAACACAGAAAATACTGAGGCTGAGCAGCTGAACAAAGCCTGTAAGCCTTACTGATCAGTTCTTGTCCAAAGGAGGACTGATAGACTGTAACAATGACAGACAAAAAACAAATGGCCTAAGGCACTGCAGGCTGTAAATAGATGCCTCTTTGTGAGAAACAGAGCTCTTAATATGTTACAGGTTTTATACACAACTTTTTCCCTATTATTATTGCTCTTAATAACAATAATGGCGGTAATTAGTAGGAACTTGAAGCTATGAAAATCCAGAATCTTTTTTGTGGTTTTGGTTTGGGTTTTTTTTTGTTTTTTTTTTTTGTATAAAAACACTGAAAAACTGGTAACTCAGAAAGCTTCAGTTTAAAAAAATATATCCATCAAAAACCCTGGAAGGGGTCACCAGAGAGATGTGTCACACCTTGTGCATGTGGCACAAGCCAGTGCAGGGTACCCAGATCTGCTGAATTCGTTCCTTATGGTGGAAGACACTCACACGAGGCCTTAAATCCCTTTTTCAGTTGTTAGCATTGGATTAAAGAAATTTATATATTCTGTGCAGCCTCACTGTACTGGAATGAATCTCACAATATTGGGATGATCAAGGAGAAAAGCATTTCAAGCCATGAGTCTAATGCCTAGCACACAGTAAATGCAATGTCAGAGCTGATGTAATGTCTTTTTGGCAAGAGAGAAGCAACGTAATATTTTAGAGGCTGAAGCTGAGTAGCACATGGACCATGAGGACTCTCAGAATTAGGCCTTTGTATATTCATATTTAGTAATAATAATTCCTGTGCATTGCTCAAACTAGCTTAATTAGCACAGCAATTTGCTAGCTCATTTTATAGACATACAAATCCATTTTAGTTCAAAATAGATTGAAATAGTACACTTATTGTTGAGGGAGTCCCAGAAGGCTAATCCATTCGGTAAATCTACATCAACTCCCATAGCCTTATGAAGAGTTGTGCCAAGAGGCATTAAAAATACACAAGAAAGATTGGCAAGTCTGAAGGAAGAGATCTCATCTACTGATAACAGAATTGTTGATAAATTACTACAAAAACCATTAGAAGCATCACTCTGATATTTATTGATATTTGGGATCCAGCTGCAGTACTTCCCCAGCAATATTTTCTCCATTGAACAAACTGAAATTAACCCCTAATTTTCCTCCCACTTCTCCTCTGCCATACCCTCCACTGGTATTCAGAGGCAACACACCATGCTGCAGAGGATTTGTGCATAATTGCCACTTTCAGAGCTGTGGTCTGTGCAGATCTGATGGTGCCTATTTAGCTTTGTTCACAGAAGCAGGGATCTGGCTTCTGTAATTGTCATTAGCCTCTTGCTTCAGCTGTCTGCAAGCTCTTTATGTGGTAGCTCTTCTTTCGAATTAGTAATTGTGACAGCAGGCAAAATCAAGGAGAGATGCTTCCTAAAATTCACACCACTATGTTTCTTGCCCCATCATTTTACTCTTTTTCATCCAAGTGCCTTTTAAGCATACAGTTTGAGTCACCTTAGTGAGACTCAGTTTTACTGTCTTCTGTCAACAAAAAATACCCTTAGGCAGAAGCACTGTTTATTCTACTTGCTGTTCAGACATAAGCATAACAGCTTTACTCAGCAGATACAAATAATAAGCCATATTTGCTTAATGTATGCTTTCTTGCGTAGTCACTAATTCAACTAAATTTCCTTTAAACTCTTGAATTTAAATTGCTTGGGGTTTTTTTATTGTACCTTTTTCCACAATTCCTGTCAACAGTCATACTCTACCAGTGACTGCTATTCTACTAACTTGATCCTTTTGCTTATAATGTGGTATATCATTTGAAAAGCTGGTTTGCCATTCAACAAAAATAGTCTTTGCATAATCATTCTATTTTAATTTTTTATTATCTAAACCTTTTCAGCATAGAGACAGATGTTCAATTAGTGGTAATCTAGTTTCACCAATCAGATAGTGACCATAAAATAAAAACCTCTCCATTTCCTAATGCCTGGTTTGGTTTCAGAGCATGAAAAGCTTTTGCTTTTCTTAGAATCAGGCCTTGAGAGTTCTCATCTGACCACTTCTATAGCAGATGAAGCTTATGATATCATGATCTCTGTCCATTTGCAATTCCCTTACTCAACAATTCTTAAGTTCAGTGGCTAGTTTCAAACCTGAAGGGTACAGGACTCAAAGAAAAGTTCCTACGAGGTTCATGAAAACTGAATCCTGAGCTGACAGGTCAAAATAAGAACCGTCACTTCCAAGTCAATCCCTTTCTAATGCTAAAAAAAAACTCACTGCTGAGGAGAGACCATACCTATACTGGAGAGCTAATCAGCCTGTTGCTAATGGAGCAATTTGGTTTCACTGGCCTTAAAAGATGAAGGATTAAGCCTTCAACAAGAAAATGCTTCAGTAAAAAGTTAAAATGCTTTTGAATCAAAGCAGGCAGCAGTGATGAAGACCTCAGTCAGGCCTTCCATAAACTGCTTTATCAAAATGTGTGCTTTCCTAAGGAATTGTCTTGTTTATTTTTTTCCCTTATAGTCGTACCTCATAGATTGTAACTTGGAATACAGCCATGTCATTGAACTTAACTCTGTCTGTGAAATCTAGGGGCCAAATTAAGCAAGAGCTTGGTTCTGCTTCAGCCCATAAAAGGACCCAGGTAACCTGCAGACAATTCAGTGTACAACCACATTCAAACTCAAGCATTTAAACGGTTTATTCAGTGAGTAGCCCCACGTGCAAGAAGCCAAGTCATGAGCTCTTTCTAGAAACACAAAACCAAGGCATCATGAAGCAATGTAGAGACCTCCAAATGGTCTGCCAAAAGGGCACTGTTTCTCCAGAAACCACATGGCCTCTTTACATCCATGCCACTCAGCTCAGACTTGCAATTATGTGCATTATTTTTTCTGAGAATGGAAAATCTAATGAGTCCTGCACTAGCAGACCAGATGCCTATCTGCTCTCTCATATCCTCCCACAGCTGTTCCCTGTTTCCTTCAGATCTACAGTTTTATTTTCCCTTGTGTTGTCTTCTAGGTGTGATGCTTACGTCTGTTGTATCCCCATGGCTTTCTGAGGAAATCTGAGAGATCCCTACGCATTTTCTTCTTCTCATGCGCTTCCTCTTTTTAATTCCTTCTTCCCTTCTTGTGTTAGGAGAGACAGCAATTACTGATCCTCAAACATTTGGGTCTGTAGTAGACTCCGTGCTGTCTGTTATACTTGTCTCAGCTCTTCCATGAAGCCACAGGGACAAACACTTGTCCTGGGACTCAATACAGCACTGCTGCAGTAGAAAAGGAAGACTTTCTCCCTTCTATTGTAAAATGCTGACAAGAAGCACAACACTGTTAAGGGACACTTCTGGTTTTTTCTGCCCTTGCCAAAAAAGCCTTTTGACTGGAGCCAGAGTAGCCTCTTCTAGTGCCATTAATAAGAAGTAACAACAGAAGGCTCCGCAGGTGGCAACTGCTACTGGAGACACAGTGAGTGAACCATTATGCCCAAGAGACAGCAAAGTTACGAGATTTCCTAAGATTGCAAGTAGGAGAACCCCAGGGACCAGGGGAAACGATTTCTTTGAAAACTTGGATTGGTGGACTTTAACATCCATGCAAACTTGAGAGAGAGGGGCTGTTCATTGCCAGCTCCTCAGAAAACAAAGTACAAGTTTCATTTTGCAAAGAGAACTCTGACTTAAATTTCGCATTTTTTTGTCATTTTTTGTGACATTTGAAGAATCAGATAAATTAGAGAGCAGGGAATTTGCTTGCTGAATCACTAATTCCATCTTTTTAGTACAGCAAGTCCAAGCCAGACAAGCCATAAAACCCCAACTAAACAAAAAAACCCACCTTATCCTCATAACCAGATGATTTTTTTTTGGCAACAACATTTCATCATGAAGAAATCATTGAATCATAGAACAGTTTGGGTTGGAAGGGACCTTAAGATCATCTAGTCCCAACAACCCTGACATGGGGGGAAAAGTCCAAGATTACAAAAAATTCTGAAAAATTAATGCTTGTCTTTCCATCCAAGAATAAATACAACAAAGAAAAATAAGTAGATATTTGTGAGTTGAGACCCTCATCGAAAGCCCAGTGAAATCCTTGGGAATCCTTCCAGTGACCTCCATAGGCTTTGAATTGGGTCTCATATTATGATTGATGTTTTAAAATTAATTCTAAATTAAGAGCCAAATATCACTGGTATTTAATTTGTTGCCAGAAGCCACACAATAGACCTTTGAAGTAAAACTCCTAAAATGCATAGAAATTCAGATGAAATGACTCACCAATGCTGAACAAATAAGGCGCAACCACGCCTCCTTCTGCTCTTCAGCTCCCTTTAAAACACTATTTTCTCTGTGTTTGGTAATATATAAAAATATTTCAATTTTAATTGTAGATTATGGTTGGCAGATGACAGAATTCTGATAACTGGTGACTGGTCAGACAGTGCTTTCTCTGTCTGGGGACACTTCCATCCAAATCTGAGTATTTACTTGGAATAGGTTTTTAACCCCTTTCTCTAATAAAGCTGAGACTGTCTGCAAGCTCTGTCTTACTAAGAAGGGTATCGGCAGCAGAGGGAATAGGAAGGCAGGGGAGAGCTAATCCCTGCTATTTATTTTGAATAAAAATAACATACGATGTGTCAGGTGCCAGCAATCTGCACAGTGAGAACAAAGGGAGCTCGTGCCCCAAAGGTGTAAGAATCTGAAAGACAGACTCAAACATGTTGGTCTCTGAGCAGTGGAGCTCATGAACTCAAGTGTCCTATAGGTTTGTTTCCTAACATCTGTTGTAGAGGTAGGAACATCATGCTACACTTTAACTCACTTCACGAAAGATTCTGGAGCAGCAACCTCTCTTGAGGATGCTAGTAAGGCCTAACTGCTTATGCTCACAAAAGCCCACAAAGCTATTTGGATCAAAGCTCTTACTTCTCTAACAAGGATGAAATCTGATCAGTGGATTCAACAAAAAAATACTAGGCAAAATCCACACCTAAAATGGGATTTCATAAGCTATACCACCTCAGGAAAGCAGCAAGAACTGCAAAGACAAGTCTGAAACAAAACCTCGTACCTCAGCACCATGATCTGAACTAAAATCTCACTTCTGAGACACACCTCTGTGTTCCACAGATCCAAACCCACTCCACTTTGAGAAATTTTAAAACAGACTTGGAGGTTTAACTCCCATATTGGTGAAATGAAACACGTTTCTAAAATGAAATGCTTTTCTTTAAACAAAGCAAACCAAAATTTGCATTTGACATTTACAAGGGAGTACCAAGAAGATACATCACTGACATCACTCCTCTTAGCACCTCTTTAATATCCTGGTCAAAGGACACGCTCCATTTGCCCCAGTGAGTCAACAGAACCAACTCAAGAAAATTTATACAGGATTTTATCTGACCAACACAAAACCAACAGAAAAGCCTCTGCATCACTGTGGTTGGTTGTGATCGATCCTGCCGTGCTATTACAAACAAAGCATTTTGAAGCATATGTTTGCTTTCCTTTTGCCTGGGGGAATCTGGGATGGGTGAATGCCACAAAACTTAATGGAAACTTTTAATACAGAAAGGCCACAGGATCAGATTATATTTCTTTGGTGAACTGGTTTGCTTTTTCATTAGATCAATTTGTTTTCTGTTATAGGGTCAGAAGATCAAATATATGGAGTCAAAGCTATGCCCAGTTCTAGCTGAACTCTTGTGGGAAAAAAACAGTTGACACCAGCAGAAAAAGATTAAATAGTTCTACCTAGGCAGCTTTTTCTGTTCACATCCAGAAAACCATTCTTCAGCCCAGTTATGCAATCACACAGTTACTACATTTTTTATCTTCGGTTACAGCCACGTTTCTTGAAAACTGCCCAGAACACCTGGCTGGGACCAAGAGAAGTTGACTGATAAGGTGAGCAAAGAAGGTGAGTTCAAGCAGAAAGCCTAAGATCAAAGCAGCACAGAAAAAAGAGGAAGAAGTGAAAGAAAAGATGCAAACTACCCACGAGTATACATATATATATATATATATATATATATATATAAAAGATGGATAGATGGTCCTCAATGTTTCTGCTGAGAAGGGATTTGTTTCCCTAAGAGGACAGAGCACTTTTGCACCAGACAGGGAAAAGGTGGGAGGAGGAGTAGGGCTAGGACAGAGCCAAGGGGAGAGCCCAGCACTTTTCCCATTGGCAGCAGGGCATTCCCCATGGCTAGGGGGGATGGGGGATGAGAGAAGGGATAGACTTTTGGGAACATACATGTTCCTAAGGGACTGCCACCATGCCCAGCAAAACCAACCTTCCCTCAGCAGCAGTGGTAGCACACTGTGGGCTTTCTACAGCAACAATTTAGGTTTGTAAGTGTCACGGTTTAACACTTCCCCATCAGTTAAACCGAGTGACAGATGCTCTCTAGCAGTAACTATAAACATCAAGTGTTATCAGTCCTAGAAGCAGACACTGTCTGAGAAACTTGCTGTTAATTTCAGCAAGTGCAACTACTTACAAGATGCTTAGCTGAAAGCAAAAGTACAAGAAAGAAAATCACCTTTATCCTGGCCCAAACCAGGACAGTAAGTAAAAGTGTACTAGAGAAGTTTGCTGGTCTTGCCAGCTCCTCGTTTTGCCTATTTTGGGAACCAGTCCTTGAACACGAAGGATCTTTGAGGAAACATATGCCACGTGGCCTTCATTTCTTGAAAAATGTGTCCCTCCACTTCTGACAGTCTTCTGGGAACCCAGAGTATTTAGGATTTTGGCTCCCAGAGACTAGAGAAATAGCAAAATTCACATCAGTCTTCAATCTCTTGGACTGGAACCTGACCTGAAACATGAAAGCTGCAAGTGATCAGTGAGAAAAGCAACACGAGGAAAGAGTTTTGTCAAGTAGGAACAAAACTTTAGGCATGAATAACTGTTTTGGTGTGAAGATATTTCAGATGTCTTTGAAGAGTGGGCATGAGGGAAATAAAATTCTCTAGCTTTAGGATCAAACCAATACGCATGAAGATCTAAGGAAAGAACTGTGAATGAAATCTCTCTTCTTTCAAACCTTCAGCTTTCAGTTTAAAATTTGGGCATACATGCTTGGATTTCACTTTAAAAAATTTATCACACACAGGAGTGCAAACCTCCACTTTTAATAACCAGTGCAGCATTCTTTGTTGCCACTACACTGCTAGAGAAAAATAGACTATGCAGAACTTTAAGGATCATGTGTATCAACTTTCCTTTACCTCAAATAACAGTTCCTCCTGTTACTAAAAGGAGGAACTAATTTTACTTACTAAAGTAAAAGTCACTAGGTCACTAGGTCCTCCTCACAGACTTTAAAGCTCTGCTACTGAAGTCTTTATCCCTAGAAAACACCAGTTTACATACCAGTTCATAAAATGTTAGTGCACAGTGAAGAAACATCCCAAAAGAAAAAGCCAGACACCCGCCTACAAAAAGCCTTTTCAGAGTTAAAAGCTGGCCTGAGAAACACATGAAAAACAAAAATCTGCAGCTTTATATCCTACAGAGGGAAGAGTAGTAACAAGACAACAATGGCAACTGAACTGCAATAACCAACTGAAGAGATTCTACTTGCAGCCAGAGCTCCCAACCTCTCTCTTACGAGAAGGGAGGGATAAATACTGTAACAGTTTCAGTGCTTCTGTTCTGTGTAGTGATCCATAAAAAATGATCACAGCCTTCTGAATGGGGAAATAAATACAAGTCAAACATTAAAAAAATAAAAAAAATTAAAAATAACCCTTCACTGTCCACATACACTGTTCCCTGCTCTCCCTTCCAGAACATCAAACAAATCCCAAGAGGAGTAATTTTTGCCTTCATACCAGCAAGCAGCTAGGTCTTGTGATTAACAAATGGACTCTGGGCAGGTAAGCATTGCAAGCACAATTAAATACATATATATAAAGAGAACAACAAAGTTTACATGTGCAGTGGCTGCAATTGGACAGCAGGCTGGGAAGTGACTAGGGAAAGTTGTCAGAATGAGAGAATGAGGGGGTGGGGAAGGAGAGAGGAACAGTTTGGGCTGCTGAGGTAGAGAGAGATCCGGTGCTGGAAACACACAGAACAGAAAAGGCAATGACCTGAAAAACTATGCACCTGATAATCTGCACCTGATAATATGCACCTGAGCATAAAAGCCTCAAACCTGTGAAAAGGAGAACTTGAAGCATCTGGCCTTCCAATTACTTGGGCACTCCTAAATTCCCAGTACCTGATCAAATTGTGCAGAACATATTCACAGTGCAAATCTCGGTTCCTTTTGCTATGGCATGGGATGAACAAGGAAACCTGTAACATGGTGCCTGGAAGTTTTACCCTCAGAAGGGCAGGGCTAGACCTGACCCTTTCCATGAGAGTGAAAGTGTAGGTGGCGGGTAAAGCCAGGGGAGCCAAATCCCCACTCCTCATTCCTCAGGATAATCCCCCAGGATCTGCCAGCACCTTGGCAGCTGCCAGGCGCTGCCCCTTCAAACGAGGCAGATTTGTTTTCATGTAAATTCAACAGAGCTTATGAAAATCAAGTCATCATTCCTGCTGTAGGAGGGACCAAGTAAGGAAATTCAGAAAGTTCAGAAGCTCAGCTTGAAGCTGCTGTTAGAGGCTGCAAATCTTTAAGAGATACTAACCAGACTGGAGATGTCACTGCAGGCATCTTACTCTTGATAGTTCCTGGCCTGCAGCACCTACTTTTGAAGTAGCTAAACACTTCTCGATGTGCTCTGGATACCTTTCTTTAAAAGGCTCCAGTAACATTTTGGTCTTTTCTCTCATTCTGGATTACATATCCATGTTAAAAGTCAAAAGAAACTGAGTAGAATTTGTTGAGGCCTGGAAACTTCCTAGTTTGGCAAGAATTTCAGAATCTGATTTTCTTTTCTTATTTACTGAATTCTCTGCATGACATTTTTCATACTGATCTCTGGGGTGAGACAAAAATCTTTCTTTGGTCATTCTACCTATTTGGAAAGTTCAGTGCATAATGAATACTGAGTACACTTGTACTTCTGAAATGTATCTTGGATAACCTTATCTAAAAAACTTCATTTGAAAAGTGAATGGACTTTTGTGAGAGGAACTTTGCTAGATAAACTAGAGGGATATTTTTTAACTCGGCGGCTATTTGAAAGGAAAATTTGAACATTTATTTTATTGTATTTTGGAGAACTACCATATGATTGCTAAACTAACATCTACAAGCCAGCAACTAAGGAAAAAAAAGAAAAACAACAACAAAAGCAAGCAAACAAACAAAGAAATCACCAAAGAATGAGATAGCAAGCATTTAAAAGCCTTTTGGATGTGAAAGGAATCTAACAGGAGAAAAATAGTATATCCAAGTATGTAATCCTGATCCTTGTATTTGCTGGTTGCTTTTTTAGAAATGTTCAGCCTCAGAGTTGGTCACAGTAGTAAAATCACAGACTGCATTTTTGTGTTGCTGAGAAAATACTTTCTACAGAGCAATCACTGGCATTTTGTAGTACTGTGAACTATACTGATGTGCAGAGCAACACATTTGAACTATTAATTATATCCCAACTTTATTCCAGTGCACTCGACAAGCTTTTGGAAAGTTCTGCTCTGTTCATTACGGGTACGGCTTGATTTTTGCCCTAGAGGCAGTTCCTTAAGCTTGCAACTGCCAGGAATAGGCTGTGCTCCCTGTGAAGTACAGAAAGGGGTGGAACTGTTCGAAGTAACTTTGCAACAGCAGGGAGATGGCATGGACCACAAGGAAAGCTGCAAGACGGCTGTTTTCTCCCAACAGAAAAGGAAGACTTCTTGGTTCTGCTGGAAACAAGGACATCTTTCCAATTTCTACAGCCGTTTCATCCTGCACTGGCACAGCAACCTCGCAGCGATGATTTTTCGAAGGGCAACCAAGCGCTTCTGTGCTCACTTCGAAGCGACTCCCGCCATCCCAGCGCTACGAGGTGAAACCCTCTCCCAGCAATGACAAGCGCAGCGTTTGCTCGCTACCGGTGCTAAGGACGGCTCACTCGGGGCCCGGCTCCAAGTCCCCAGGAGAAACTGGGAACCCTTCCAGGGACTTCCACGCACTTGGGGTCAGGCCCCGGTGGCTTCTCGCACGGCTTTCCCACTGCGCAACTGAGAAGACACCGGCAGCCCGAGTCCTCCCGTCCCTCCCCGCCTGACCCCTCCGGCGGCCCTGAACCCTCTCCTCCTCCCTCCCCTCCCTCCCACGAATGGCGCAGCTACGGTACATCTGAATCATGCGCCCTCGCTCCCCTGGGCCCGCGTCCCGGCCCCGGGACACGACGTGCCGGCAGCTCGCCGGTCACTACGCAGCTTTCTGAGCCCATCCGGGCGGGGTCAGCCAGCGGGACGGCTGAGCGCCGGCACTTCACTCCCGCTCCTGCCCAGGGGGGGTCCCACTCATGAGGCGTTGCGGGGGTGCTAGCAGCCGAGCAGCCAGACCTCTGCCTGGACAGTGCCCTCCCTCCTCCTGCCCCTGCGGCCACCGCCAAGCCCTGGGGCCGCGCCCCTCAGCCCCCAGCGCCGGGCACCGCGTCCCCTGTTACCGTTAGTCGGTCCCGGCCCTCCCGCCGCCGCTGGCGGGGCCGCCCCGTACCTGAGAAGTCGGCGAGTGCCGCGACCTCCGCGCTGCACACGAGGATCACGCCGGAGAGGAGGTGGAGGAGCCGCCCGGGCTCTACCTGTCTCCGGCGTGGGTGCTGCCCCGCATCCCCTTCCCTCATGGTGCGGGAGAGGGCAGCTTGGGGCAGGGGGGGAAACCCACCGCCTCACATGATGGTGCCGGCCCCGGCTGGCGGTACGGCCGATCCCGACCCGCCGGGCACCCTCCGCCACGGGGCAGCGCCGGCTGCCCCGGGACCGGGCGGGCGGCGGAGCGCGGGAGGAGGGCGGAGCAGCCCTGCCCGAGGCCGAGGCCGCAGCGCAGCCGCCCCCCGCCTTGGCGGGAGGGGGGTCCCGGCAGAGCGGGGCACCGGGAGTGGCGTCGCTGCCGCCGCCGGGGAGCCCGAGAGGGCAGCGGGGAAGGGAAGAGGCTTCTCGGCGACTCGGTGCCTGGCACTGCCCTCAACGCACATCGTGCGGGCCGGGCTGACTCAGACCCGGCTGCACCTCGCCCGCCCTCCCCCGGCTCTCTCCACCCCTCTCCGGGCAGTTCGAGGTCCCGGCACCTCCCTCTTGGCTAAGAGGCGCGATTTCGCCTTCACACCCCGTGCGAAGAGCTCTTTATTTTTAACTTTATTTCCCCCTCCCTCATTCCTGCTTGGCCATGGTTGGAGGACTGTCATGGACTTGCACAGCCCCCCTAACTCACGGAACAACATTTCCCTGCTTGCATTTTCCCAAGACAGAGGCAAGGTGCTCCCTGTCACTCTCCATCCCCTGCAGCGCGACTTCCCAGATTTTCCTCCTTCAGACCTCCTTGCCTCATCTGCCGACTCTGCTGCCTCACCCAGGCTCCTGTCTTCCCCTACACACTGGCTCAGAAGTCTCCGGGGGAAACCCAGCTGACAGCTTTGCCCGGCAGGATCCCTGGGTGAGGGGTTTCAGTAGGCAAACTGCTTTGTTAAGAAACGGCCCTGACTCTTCCATGTTGCAAAAAGAAACTTTCCCTTTTTCTGTTTGCTCATGTTGTTACCTGACAACACCTTATCGTACTCCTTTGCTTTGAGACCGATGTAGTTCAGCATAGCTGAGCCTGAAGTGTGTAAGCGTGCTTAAAGCATTCATTACAAAGTGAGAAAACATCTTGAAGTTCCTGTGAGAGAGTTCACGTTGTTCCTTGGAATCTTTTGTAAGACTGAAAAGTAAACCAGTGGGAAGTTCAAACAAATTGTCATTACAACCTGCTAAGCCACCTTCAAATAGAATTTGGAGCTCCTTTTAAGGTATGAGGGACTAAAGAGAATAAAGCAGGACACTCGTTTCCTAGTTCCTGTAAAAAGCTGCCCTCAGGAAAGAGAACCTAGAAGCAACACTGGAAAAGGGACATACAAACATCTTCTGCCCTAAGGTTGTGCTTGGATATAAAGTAGGCAAGAACATCTATCTTAACATCCTAGCTTGCATGTTCACATTGATCTCCTCCTGTCTGAAAAAAAAACAAAAAAACAAAACAAAAAAACCCCACCCTCAAAAAACCCAAACTAATTCTGTTAAATCCATTCATCTCCTGCTGCTCTAACTGATGTTGGATTTAATCCAGACTTGAATTTCCAAGATTTGGCACCTCTTTCTGAATGGTACACTGAACTCCGACTCGCTTGAACTATTGGATCTGAATCTTTTTTCTTTCCTCACCTTCTCCCTCTTTACACACAGAACAACTGTATAATACATACATTATAGTCATGCTTCCTTAGTCTTGGGAAATAAGGGCACACCAGGTTTCAAATGAACCTGCCTGAGGTCAGGGACGTTCTATCAAGTTTTATTGAGCTCAGATAAATGTGATCAAAGATGCCGAAATAACGTAGAATGGAATAGCTCTGAAGCATTTGCAACTGCAAACATGGACAGGAAGAGGGAATAGTAGTTCTGCCATGTGTGTGAAGTTTTTCCTCCTGGCTGTTTCAGATAAGGACAGTGTTTGCTTCTGAGATGAACCTGATACCCTGTGCCTTCTAACTGTGGTACTGGAAGGAGACCTGTGGGAGTCTTCTAGCCAGTCCTCTCTTTTTTTCCCCTTCATCTTGCCTTACCTGGTTATTGAATCTGACACGGGTCAGTTCCAAGGAAGGCAGAAAAGAATGCCAGAAGAATGTTATAATTAGCACAGATTTTTACATCTCCATGAAATAAAGCATTTGGGAGCTATATTCAGATCTTCTAGAAAGGTCCTTACATGACTTTGGTTAATTTATTTGTCTACCCTACTTTCATACCTGCCATATCTACTACAGCTACATATCCACCAGATAATCTATGGTTTCAGGATGACAGACCCTAAATCCTTACACAATAAAGGGAGAAATATATTCAGACAACCTGCTATAGCTCCAACAGGAAATGTGTTACCTCCTCCTCTCTGCTTTGCTGACTAATTCCTGGAACACGGATGTCAAGGATGTCAATTCAAGTCTGCCATGTGTGACTCTTAAGTGGTCAATGGACAAGTAAACAATCAATGCAGAACAATATATAAAACGTCAAAAATCACTGAGAACTCTCACCTAGTACTCAATCTTGAAAGGCTTTGAATCAGAAAATCCTAGTCAGGAATTGTGAATCTTCTCTTTCCAAGGAGCTGGCATTGCTTCTTCTAGCCCTTTGATTCTGGAAGAAAAAGAACATCTAGTGGTGCAGGAATGAGCTTGGAATATTTTTGGCACTGTGCAGGTATAACCCAAAGGCAAAGACAGTTTTCAAGTGGAACAACTGAACTAGGAGAGGTTAAAAATATTGCAGGTGACCTCCAAGGAGGTGAAGCAGTGAGGGCTGACTAAACAGCACAAGAGACAGGTGGGTGCTCCTATGTGTAGATACCTGCCTTCTAGGGAAGCCTTTCTACAGGGGAGAAAAAATGAGAGACATTGCAGCCAACAGAAATTGAAGACATGCTTTTGGTAAAATAACAATTTCTTTTTATTTTTTCATCCTGAATTGGAGATCCTCTGCTATTCAACATTAATCTAAAACCTGGTTTTGGTAATCCCTGCTATTTGCTATGGGTACTGCTTAAATAGTTAGAGACAGCAACGTAAAACACAAAGGTAGGGAGGCAGAAAGTATTATTTATCCTGATTTGCAGAATGTGTTTCTTTGCCATAGCCTTGAAAGCAGTTTCTACAAGCTGGCAATGCTCAGGGGCTGGAAGACAGCATAACTAATCCAGACATGTTCAACATGTAGAATTACAGATTGTCTCAGCCTTGGCCTTTCCTACGAGCAACAGGAGTGAGATCCATTGTTTTCCCCAAAGAAAAGACAAAAGCCTGTAAGTTAGAATCCTGGCTAGATATCATGTCTGCTTCAAACAGCTTCTCTCTTTTGAACATGGGGACAAAAAAAAAAAAATCATTTCACAATATCAAAAATCCAGGAACTGTGTTGTTGCATGGAAGTGTTGCAAGAGTAGAGCCAAAATCCGAGCTTTTAATTTATTTTTTTTCACCATATTATTCATTTTTCTCTGAACTTCAGCCAAACTGCCAATTTGAAACTCATATCATGGCTTAGTGTATGGAAATTCAAATAAAATTACTGCTGTCAGTTAGGAAATAAACAATGTGAAGTCATAGAAGACACTTGAGTTAGATGACCTGAAATTTTCTGTTAGTAACAAAATCACAATAACAAAAGTTACTGGAAATTTATAATCTCAGAAGTACTTTTCCACACATATACACAGACACAGACACACACATATATGTATGTATAAACACATGTCCTCACTATACTTCCTACTGCTTTTTCTCCCTCTTTTCTCCCCAATAAATTTGTTAGGAGCTGATATGTGCAATTTTTGTTCTCTTCTCCCAGAACAACAGTTCCAAAAAGTTCACTAATGTTGTCTTTGGCTTTTTTTGGGGGAAAAGAGGAATCTAAGTACAAAACCTCAGGCTTTTCCCACATTTTAAAATACTTTATATTCCTTCATTCTGACACAGATGAAATCAACAAGACAGTTCAAACAAGTGGGCTGCTATCCTCTCTCTGTTTCTATGGAAATGAGTGTCAGTCCAGTTAAAACAAAGCACTTGCTTTACAGTAATCACTATATGGCAATTATTTAAAGTAACATAGCACATTTTTACCAATTCAACCCCTATTTCTATGGATACAAGAGAGAAAATAGTGGTAGAGAAGCCTCTCTTGTATTTTTTTTCAATTCTAAATGTGTTCTGGATGTTGCAAGTTCTCGTGCCACAGGCTTTAAGTTCTAACAAGATCAGCAAGTGTGCAGTAATTTGAACTTGAGAGGACCAAGTCTGCAAACCATAGTTAGGAAACATTATCATGCATCTAAGCAGAAGTTTGAATGAATACAGAGTACAGTACTTCACCCAGCAGGTTTAGAAGGGGAGGAAATATCTGCTATTTTCTGCCATTTTTTTGGACTCAGAGCAAGCAAAGTTAGCTAACAAGTTTTGAGTTTTGTGGTCATAAGGTGCTTCCTGCATATTTGGGTCTTGGCTGCACTAATCAGAACGTCATGCAGACCCTGACCACTTCACAGGAGGAACTAAGATGTAACATGTGGAGCTTGTAAAACCAATCTCCTCGTATTTCATTCCACCTGAATGAAATCTCAGACCAACTTCCTCGTCTCACACACAGCAGAAAGGTCACTGCTCCTCATCCTCTTGAATACTGCCAGTCTTACTGGCACCTCTCCTGTTTACAGATTATTTCTTCTAGCAGTACACCTATTTTTTTTTCTACAAGTATACCTAGGCACTTGTGTAGACATGAAGTGAGAGGCATGCCCCGTCTCACACAGCTTAATGCTGGAAACAAGGAAAAAAATACCTTAGGTGGAGGAAGAGCAACAGGAATGACATTGGGACAGAGCTACTTGTTGGACCACAATCTTGGAAAACAGCTTGTTTACTTGTAAAAGTGCATTGTTAAGGGTTTATGAGCCTGCCTGTTGGCTGGTTGTTGTCATTTTTTCTCCTTTAATTACATAGTTAGGCTAGGATATTCTGAAATTGCTAATGACTTTGTATACTTTAAACTTAAGACAGCAGCTTTTTAAAGGCACAGAATCAACGTCAAAGCACTGAAACAGCAGTGGCTTTTCCAAAAGGAAAATCAGGCCTCAAGGTCTCTCAAGTTAGGTGTGCAGAGGCATGCAAAACTGGTAGTGTTTCAGAAAAGATTAGCCCCTAGCAGTATCTAATCAGTGAGAGTTAATAGTGTTGAGATTATGGCTTCACAGTAGTTCAACCTGAGTGTCCCAGAATTAGAAGCTAATAACATTTGAAAGTAATAGTGCACAATTTTTTGCTTGTGTTTACTTTGCTTCTTAGGATTATAAGACCTCCATGGTAAATTCTGAAGAGATGTTCAGTGACTATGGTTAAACTCTGTCTTGAGGATGGTTGAAGATTATTCCTTGCATAGAAATTGGGAAGGATTTCAGTACACATGGAAGCTATCCTTTTTCTGCCTCTGGATATAACTATCCTATAATGCCAAAGGTCCTGATCTAAAGGATTGAAGTAAAGGATTTATCCAGTTTATTGCAAGTAGATATCCACAGCTGCTTTCCACTCATACCTCCTCTAACTTACCCTAGCCTGCTCACTGACCTTCCCACTCTTCTGTATTCTCTCCTTCTTTTCTGATCTTTCCATCCACCTTCAGCATCTGGGCAATCAGCCTGGTTCCTGACTCATACCATGCCCTGGCTCAAACCCCTGGTGCTAATGCAAGTTCATACTGCTGATGCTGCAGGCAAGTTAGGTCCTCTGATATCAATAGTGCTTCACTGTAATGGTTGGGAAGATAAGTGTCATTAGTCAGGTTTCAAAATGAACTCCTTTAGATATTCAGAAGAGTACTGCTCCAGCTGAAAGAACTAAGAGATTGGAAAAGGAAAGGAGGAGAAGTAATTTTGGTTTTCTTCATCAAGTATAAACAAACAAAAAAGTGCTTTAACTGAACTGCTTAAGCTGCTTCTGCCAGAGAGTTATTGGCATTTCTGGGAAGTTTCATTTGGGTTAGCTGCCTCAATCCAGCCTGCCCACTCCTGAGTCCATACACCATTCTTATGCATCACCCAGACCCATTGTTTCTAAACTTCTGAAATTCAAGCTCTACAATGTCTGTATCACCAAGCTTGTGGCTTGTGGGCATTGAGCTGATCAGAATGAGGGTGCTGTGAGTATGGGGCACAGGGCATTTGGACATCTGATAAGGAAGAAGTGACAGTGATGGCCTGTGGTGGGAATATTCCCTTCCTGTGAGGCTGTGTTGAAGAACTGGTTCTGACACTTAGCCCATCTCCTAGTAGCACTTGTTCTCCTGACCTCTGTGTTCCCATGCTTCCAATCAAAGGCTGGAAAGGGGAAAGATCTGAAAAACAGCTGCATCTCACATAGGAACCTGGAAGTATGGGAAAAACTGGAGGACACCTTTCAAAGAAATAATTCTGTAAAGCATGAAAGAACATAGAGAATAGCAGTTTTAAATATGTGGCTTTTTGTGAAATTGTATCACTCAGAATACCTTCCATAAATTGTTTATACACCAAAGGAAAAAAGTCTTATATGAAACCACTGTACTTCCTACATGCTCTGGACAGAAGTGTGGAGTAGGGGATCACAGATCACGTATGGCCATTAAGTGATACCACCACTGACAGCAACAGTGGTGGAGTGTTACTGTAACTGTCAGGGGCTCTGCTAAGCCAAATGTCAGTCGTTTTAAGGATCTGATATGGGATTAGCACAAGCTATATAACAATTTTGGTAAGGGTCTATCAGCTGCCCTGCTCATAGGGACAGTTGTTTATCTGTAGTGTGATGTTGCAGGCCAGGATATCAGGATGAGTTTAGTATCACCAGAGCATGGTTATTTATGCAAGTTCATATCAGTGGAATTAAGACTGAGGGCTGACATCAGGTATTGCTGAGCTACAGCTAAAGATTAGAGATATAGGTGGGGTGAGCAGAACAGGAGTGTTTATGGCTGAAACCAGAAGACAGCCTTTGATAGAGCTAATGGCTAAGAACTGGCCTAACCTACCAAAACAGAGTATGTCTTCAGAATTGCATGAGAGTACCTTAATGTTCAAGTTTGGGAGGCAAAGGCAAATTAGGTATGACTGCAGGGCTGGGGCTTGTTGCTTCTCTAGATGTTCAAGCCTGTAGAGGCTTCAGTGGTTGGATTATGACTGGTGTAGGAAAGGGTTGCTTGGCACTGTTTTGTTGAACTAGGGCAAGAACTAAGGTTCATGCAAGGGACTGGGAGTTTAATTGTGGGGTTTTTTCAGTTCTACCAGCTCAAGCCTTCTTTTTCAACCCCTCAGAAACAAAACAACTCCACCTCGAGAATGTTACTTTCTTTCCACATGATGTGCCTTGCTACCAATTTCTGGAGTTGCGAACTTGCATAGCTTCAACTAATTTTCAAGAAAACTCTAAGGTTGAAGCAAAGGATTCCCATAATCCAGAACAACCCATCAATAGTGTGAAAAAATATGGAAAAACTGAAAGGTCTGTGCCTTTGCAGAGAATTTGCTTGGCTATGGTGAATTTGAAATGAAACTGCTACCAAAAAAAAGCATCAAAAAGTTGAAATGACTTAAATTTAAGAATTTCTGGAAATACCATAAATTATTAGCATGGTTGGGAGTATGATGTAACTAGCAGCACTGAGATGCTTTTTTAGTCTTGTTCTTCTAAGTTGCTCTTTAAAAGCCCTTTTATCTTTATGCAGAAATTCATGTTTTCTCTCATATTTTACTTCTTTCTCTCTTTTATTTTACTCTTTTGTGGCTTTTAGCTACAATTTCTCTCTTCTGTTTTAGTTCACCATCCATTTTCAAACTATCACATCATCTTCCATCGACCCTGAATTATTTGTCTATCCTAAAGCCTAGAACAGCTGTTAATGTTGCCCTCTTCTGGATCACTTTTTTAAAAACAGTATTTTAAAGTATTTTGTTAAAAAACACTCACGTCAGGAATATTAATGGAAATATTAATGTTACTTTTATTTATTACTTGTAAACAGGAAAATGCATTTTTACTAGATCTCTAACTTGATTTTAATTTACTCTTACTAACACGACATCTCCTGTATCTTCCACTACTCTCTCAGTTGTTGGTGTTTCATATCTAACAGTTTATCAGAACTAGATTTTTTCATTCATCTCTATCACTGGGCTTTTCCTGGAACAACTTTGAATGAGAGCCAAACCTCTGTTTCCATTTAACGTATTTGACCACATTAAGAGACTCACAGGCTGAGAGACTACCAGTACCCTTGTATCATGTCTCATTATTTGTTCTTTATAGTTAGATTTGAAAACATAATGGCAACAATAGCAATCATTTTACTTTCCTCCCGGTATCTTAGCAAGTTCACTCCTTTTTTTTTTTTTTTTTTTTTTTTTTTCCTGGCACCATGTCGTTTCCTCTTCCACCCCAAAATTAGTGTCTCCTCAGTTCAGCACTTCATGGGACAGCAGTCCTGTCAAACTGGGATGCCAAGGCAAACAAGAGCTTGCTTGGCCTTGGGGGCATCTCTGGATGAGAGGTTGCTGCAGGGCACTGGACATCTGCTTCCAAAGTTCCCTACCCCAGAAGTTTTCACCCCTCAGTGGTACCAGTCAGGACTGTGTGGCTGCCCCTTTCAATGAGGGGACCAAAGCATCCCAAAAGAGAAACGATGGGAAAATGTGTGACAAGTACCCTTTTTCTCAGCTTGGGCACTGACTGCACACACACATTTGTACTCGTGTTACGTGTAGTTTGTGCTTTTAGGCACACACACCAAGTGCCTCGGCTTTTCACCCCGGGGACGGGACTCTCCAGAGGGAGGATGGCTGCCTGACAAGCAAGAACCATAGGGGCAGGGCGGGCTTGGGCAAGGCAGCGCCAAGTTAAAGAAACCTGTGGCAGCGACAGCTCCCTCAGGAGAAAGGAGCGGCCAAGCGCTGGGGCACTTTCCACCGGGGAAGACCCGTAGGGGAGGCCGGAGAGGCTGCGGGCAATTTAAGAGACCCAAGGCACCTGCGGCAGAGGCGGGAGGAGCAGCAAGGCCGGGAAACCTCACAGAGAGAGATCAGGGCTGGAAAGGCCGCCTGTGTACAGGGACCGTCGGCTGAACACGCAGACAGCGGCGGGGCCACTTTCGCTGCAGCCGGGCGCCGGCTCCTCACGGCGGGAGAGGCGCGGACCCGCTGCTCCCCGCTCCTGCCCTCCGGGACCAAGCGCACAGTCCCGCCAAGGCTGTCAGCAGAACCAGGGCAGGGAGGAGCCCATTGCCTTTTTCCTGCCGGGGCGCGGCAGCAGCCTCTTCCGGGGCGGCGGCGGAGCTATGGCGGTGAAGCGCCGCGGCGTGACCGTGGCCGACCCGCCGGCAGCCAAGCGAGCCCGCGGCGGGGAAGAGGAGGAGTTCAATGGCACCCGCTTCAAGGCTCTGCTGCGGGACCCCGCCACCGCCGAGAAGGGTGAGGGAGCGGGCCGGGCCGGGTCGGGGGGAGGTCAGGCATGCATGGCGGTGTGGTCGTGAGGTAAAGGCGTGGTCCGGAGGCGCTGGAGCGGCATCCCCAGGAGCCCGGAGCGATGTCGTGGGGATGATGACCGTGGGGATGATGAGTGCTGTCACTGTCCCGTGGGCACGTGTTGGTACCGTAGGGCCAGGGCCGGACCACCCGCCCGCCTTGGAGGTGCTGTCCGGGCCCAAAGGGAGGGAGTGAGGGAGTGTCTGGTAGCGTTTCCCTCCGCCAGGCCTCGGTTCCCCGGTAAAACTCTCGCCTTGCAGGTCTGGAGACCTTCGTCTCGGTTGCTAAGTCGCTGCCGTCACCTGAAATATATGATGTTGTGGAAGGGTACGTGAAAATCTCCATGGAGTGTGCTGAAATATTCAAACTTCTGGACGGAGAAAGGAAGCCTGAGAATCAAGTAAGTTGGCTCGGGGTGTGATAGTTTAATGACTGTCAGTGTGATTCCCAACATTGAGAGGAACCCCTGGAGAAATGCTTCACCACATAACTAACTCTGATAATTTGTCACTGATCAAGTGGAAAAAGTCCTTTTCAGTGTAAAGATGTTCCTGGATTTAATGATGCACATAACCACTAGCTCTGCCAAAACCAAGCTTTGAAGGTTCTTTGAATGTTAGCAAAAGACCATTGAAAAACTAAGGGGGTCAACAGAAGCAGTTAGGCAGATAAAAAGATAGTCCAGTGAAAGTAGTTGGTCAGAGATAATTAGAAATCCCCCTGATACGTCAGTATTTCTAGGAAGCTACTGGTAAAGTTGACCTCATCTGAGCTGGACACAGTTTTCCCATGTCAGGCTGAACTAAAGAGGTACAAAGTCTTTTTCACTGTGCATACTGTGGCAGCATTATTAACTTAAATCCACTTACAATGTAAAATTGGGTAGCGTTCTTTTTAATGTCCACTTGTTGGTCTCAGCATTAGGTTGTCATTTTTGCAAGTGTAATGACAGTCATGTTCAGTGACATGTTTTCTTTAAGGTTCTTTTGCTAATAAAGGCTAATACTTGTAATGAATATAGTTCCAGTGCTCAGAAGTTGTTGTGCTTACACAGACGACTCAGGCACGTAGGTCTTAATTCATGTGTGAAGAGGGACCCTTCTTTACATTCATTTTTTTTTTGCCCAGGCCTTCAGTCAGCATGTTGGCTGACTGAAAAAAAAAAAATAATAGAGTTGGCTAACCTCCTGTGGTTGCCTAGTCTTTCATATAGTATCCACATAGGGTTTTTTGTGGAAATTTTTACTCTCTGAAGTAATCTTTTAGAAGAGGAAACATTAATCTGGGAGAGAATTCAGCAGTTAACTTCAACTTCATAAATCAAAGATTTCCTTTATGGTGAGGGTACTCTTTTTTAATGGTGTTACTGTTTGCTCAGCTAATAATTTCAAGCTATACCTGATACTGGCAGGTATTAACATATTTCTCTATCTTACAGATGCTATTAATCTTTCAAGCTCTGGAGGCCATTTTACTGAGGACAGCCAGTGACCTCTCCCATTTTTCGGTTGTGGGAATGAACATAGTGAAAAAGTTGATTCATTCCTACATGAGATTGGTCTATGCTGCTTTGTATTCTGAAAATCACAGGTGAGTCTTTGCTGTGCTGTTGCAGTGAATCTCTGTCAGCTGGTCTGAATTGATCCCAGGGGGCTGTCAGAGCTTTGTGCATCTGTACAACATGTTGCACAATTTTGCTTGACTTACTGCTAATAATGTGGATTTATTTAATCATACTCTTCCACATTTCATAAAATAATTTTAAGTGAAAGTCTTTTCAAAGTGGAAACTATGATATAGTCTAACGATACATGTTACTTTTGGAGGTTGTAGTTTTCATCAGTTGTGTCTGTCCTAGAGAATGGTAAAGTGGATGGTAGCTTGTCCTCTTATGTGGTTTGTGAATTGAAATGTACTGCATGAACAGAAGCTTTCCTGTAATTCACAGAGGCTGAGCAGTCTGTCTTTTGATGGCAAAAAAGAGCTGTTCTTGAGTGTTCTATTTCCCTGTATATTTTGTAGTCAGACTTCCATGTTTATAATAGATTACTTTCTTTCAGGTTTGTTTTCCTCTGTAACGTGTCCCATCTCTGAAATCTAAGGCCATTTTGCTCTGACTTAAGCAGTCGTGTTGTCTAGTGCAGTCTAAACAAAATTTTCTCATGCTCTGCAGGCAGAATGAGAGAAGTTCCAAGTGCCAGAGAATTTTTTTAATACAAACCTGGGAGGAAGAGGAAGGGAGACAAAAAAAATAGAGACTGCAAATGACTTATCCAAGGCCAGTGACTTGTCTTTTGGTCTTTGGACAGGTCAGAATTAGAAAAACATTTTCTGCTTTCTTGTTCAATAACAAGAAAGCCCTGCTGCCTGCATCCTCAGTTGATCTTAGCATGTCAAACATTTTAGTTGTACATAGAAGCCCAAATATGAGTGTATAGGTTGTTTTGCCTATTGAGGATATCAGTTAAACTTGGACACCAGAGTGAGAAGAGTAGACATGTTTTACTGTCAATAACCAAATAGTAACATAAAATAGAAAACATGCAGTAAGAAAAATACAGAACAATGCACTCAGGACATGACTTTGCTATGCAGAAGCATCTGGTGGTTTACCCCTCAACCAACCAAGACCCTGACTTGGCCAGAGCCCAGGGCATGGTTGGTAGGGTTTCCTAAAATACTTTATCCAGACAGCAAGTCAGTATGAGTAATATTTTGGGTGGTAAGTTGCTGGCATCTGCATAAATATTGTTGTAACCCAGCACAATACCCACTGGTACAAAGGTTATTAGTAAAGAAACCCCAGAATTCATCCGTAGGTCAACTCTGGCTTTGGTCTGTTGTCCAAGCCTTAGCACTTCATAGGTATACTTTAAAATAGATTTTGAAACTATGCAAGAGCTGCACTTCTTATTAAGCAGTTCAAGATTACAGCTTTTGGGGAAATCCTTTTAGAACCTGCAGGGAGGAGGCTGCAGATCTCTGATGGTATTCTGAAGGCATACACTCTGCTTTTTCTGAGCTACCTCTCTGATGTGCAAAGGGATTTTATTGTGGTGATACATCTAGATGGGATCTCTGCGTTAATCATATCGCTTTCTTACAGATTGAGTCCATGAATGAAACATGGACAGATTCCAAAACCCCTAATGGCTAGTGGGTGTTCAGATGATGGAGGTCTGCAGACTTGTACCTGGTGGCCCTGCAAACTCCTGTGAATTTAGGAGTCGTTAATTTTTGACCCTTTATAACGTAGCATAAAAGGAATAAAGTGAATATCCAGCCAGTCATTACAACTTAATTTTTGGGAAGAGTATAAATAGGCATTCCCTTTCTCCTCTTTTCCTTTCCCTTCCTCCCCAGTTGCCATTATCACTATGAAAATTAATGTTTTTGTTGTTTTAACTTGCCTTCAGTTTTCTCATGCAGATGTCAGTCCTGGAAATAACCTGCAGTTTTTCCTCTGTCTTTTGTTTTAGGGTGAGCCGAGGGTGCCTTACTCTGTTGTCAGCAATGGTGGCTCAGGGGCCAGATTCAGCAAGGGATGTCTATAGCCATTTTGATTTCAATAATAAGTTTCTGCCTGGATTATTGAAAAAAAGATGTAAGAAGGTAAATTAAGCTGCTGTGTGCCGTGAAATGCTATGCCATGGCTCCATCAGTTTTCCTCTGCCAAGTATTAAGAAACCAGGCTGTTGCCAAAGTCTCCTTGCTGTATTTTCATCTGCAAGAACCTACCTCTTCCTTTCCTGTCCTTTGTCAGGCTGAAATGTTTCTTGATTGTTTCTAATTGGCAGCAGAACCGATCATCTGCTTAAATAGGAAATCCCCAGAGGATGTTTCTGAGTATCTTCGACAGTGGGAGAGCTGGCCTGTACCCTTAAGGTACAACTTGCTTTCTTTTCAGTCCTATGCTGGTCTTTCTCATCTCGTCAGGGTGCAGAGCTCCTCAGGACAACCTGACTTTTACACTGCTTTGTAGAATTTACTGCAAAACATCCAAGTGTCTGTTTCTAAAATGTTATGTCAAAATGTGGTTTCTGTGGGCTACACTTTTAATGTCTAAAATGGAATGAAAGTCATGGTAAACTTGTGAAAATAATTCAATGATGTGGTTGGGAAGAGCTCCGTCTTTTTTTCCAGTGTGTGGATTGCAGTTTAGTCCCACTGAAATAAATGCAGGTTCTAGAGTTGTAGAAATTGAGAGAGGAATTTGCCCGGTTACAAGAAAAGTCAGAGTAATTGCATTTAAAAATAGAACCAGGAGAACTAAACAACAATCTCTTGGCAGAAATCCTTGAGGAGGATAAGTGAGTGAGTAGAAAAAGTCAGTCCTCTTTTTCCAAAAAGAACTTTATTTCTCATTTCCTCTCTTTTTGCTAAAAATGATCAGGGTTGATCTGAACCAGTGTTTCAGAACAAGAATATTTATATTTCATTCCAAATATGAGTGTATAATAAATCCAATTTATTTTCAATACTGGTAGGTTGTTCCTAGTTTTTAAAGGTGCCCTGCAGAATAAATGTGTACATTTGTGTTGGGTTTGTGCCATCCATGGTGACAAATGGACTGCAAAAGGCAGTTTCAGAGAGAAAGGTGTATGTTTGTTTGCCTTCTACTTGATTGCTTTACTTGTGATCAGTTTTGAGAATGTAGTAATTCCTGAGATTTGACCTTCCTGCAGAAGTTTTCTGCAGGAGTATCTCTACACGTTAGAAGTTTTTTAACCACACATTTATTAGATATGCAATTAAGGTAAAAGGAAACAAGCTTCCAGAAACAATTTGAAAATTTTACTCTTGCTTAGCTTTCAATGAAATTACTGTGTCACAATTGGCTATCAGAGGTGAAATTTTAATGTAAAAATATCAGGCCCATATTTCACTTCTTTCTGTTTTTCTTTCAACTCTTTCATGAGTCACTTTTGCCTTATCTTTTGATTGGTTGTCTTTCAGACATTTTTACATGCAACTTAATTTTGCACAGTAAGGTTCAAAAAATTAAAAATTGTATGCATATCCTATGATCACAGAATGGTTTGGATTGGATGTGACCTTTAAGATTATCTAACTCCAACCAACTTTCATCTCTTCCATTGTGCCTGTTTTATAATGTATTAGCCCCTTTTTTAAGAGTGTTTTGTTTGGTTTTTATTTAGTCACTTTTAGTTGCAGTACTCGGGTATCTGCAAGAGCAGCTGTGATAGCTGATGGATTTGTGTAATGCACCACAACTCAAAAATAGTAACAAGTAGCAGAAGGCCCCACGATTATCACTGCTCTGGAAGGTTGTTTAGTAATAGATTGCAATGGCACTACTGTCATTGAGTAGTTTTGTGAATTCACCAGTGTAACAAACAGTGCAGAAGTGAGGATGTTCAGTGATGTGTATAAGGGTTTTTCATGAACCTACTGTTAATGGTTTCTTGTTTTCTTCATTTATGGCCTGTCTCATATATTGACAATTGAAAGTATGTGAACTAGGACACCTTCCTTTTTTATTTTAACTTTAACAAATTGTGATCTGCTTAATGCAGGAAATTTTTCAAATTAATATACTGTGGATGAAGTGCATATAAATGTTTATAGCTATATGCAGCATGTTTATAGTAGTCATTTACCTGCTTGTAGTACTTATAATGATAATCAATTGTTGTAGTCTTGATTTTGCAGTTGTGTACAGTCTGTATGATGATGGTGCCTTCTGTCTTTTTTTAGGGGAGACCTGATGTCCGTATGGCTTATATTCAGTTTGCTCTCTCCTTTTTAATTGCTGGTGACAATGGAATCTTGATACAGGTGCTGGAATTAAAAGGTACTTCACAATTTTTTTAAGGCAGTCTTTTATAGCTGAAAACACATATAAGCTAATTTAAAATGTGAACCAGCTAATAGGACACCAAATCCATATTTTAAATCTTATTACCTAAAAAGTTTAAAATGCATCACTATTACAGTAAATGCCTCTTCTGGCTGAGAATAATGCATGCTCTCTGCAAAAACTCTGCACAAATAGGAAGGCCTTCATGACACATGTGAAAAAGGTACATGTAATATAACTTTGAGGCCATAGATTCAATAAGCAGAAAAAAATTTCATGGCCTCTGCCTTTGCTAATAACACAATAATAATGGATATATTGCATTAAAAAAAATTATTGCATAAAAAATGTGCATACTTCAGTATCCTTTCTATCTTACTGTAAGACAACTGTTGTGTACTCAATTAGACCGCTTTTTGTCACTGATTCAGGAGAAAAATGTAGTATCCTTTGCATCTTTTATGGAGGCATTACATGGGAGTGTAGTCCAGAGGTGTGTTACACCTATGTCTCTTAGAGAAGGGAGTCAAACTGAACTGAGAAAGAAAAGGATCTGGAAAGTTGAATCTTACGTATGCTTGATTAATAGTTGATCCCCGATGTGCTGAAGATAATTTAGAACTCCAGTAGTTCACTAGAATTCAGTAGTTTGAAATCTACTGCTGATTTATCTCAAGTTGTGAGTTGTGACTCTTATTAAGGCTAGGAAAGAATTCAGAAAGAGTGTAGAAACACTTTTTAAAAAAGTCATTAGCTGGCAGCAATTAATTTCTTCTGTGGTGAGATAGTGAAAACAGGCTGTAGTTACTTGCCTCTATCTTTCATACTACACTGGGGGGCTGCTGATTTCTTTTAGTTGCTTGCAGTTCTTCAGTTTTTTCAGAACAGGCAGTACACACCTAGAGTCAGTCAGCACAGCTGGCTTTCATTCCTCTGTAAGTTCTCTGTAAAGCGAGGTGCTGTAACTTTGAGACTGCAGGTGAGCCAGAAGATACTGCTTGTGGTTGAAGATGTAACCTCCAAACAATTCAGAAACCACTCAGTGAAGCAATTATGAGTGAAGCAATTATGAGTTGTTCAATAGAAGGTATAGACACTTACTCAAATTTAAATATTGCATAGCACACTGGGGCCCAAAATACATTAGAAGTTGATGTGCTGTTGCGAAAAGTCTCAATAGCCAAGTTGGCAAGTTAACTAGTTACGGTGAGAGTGAATTTGGCAGCATTACTTGTTCATCACTTCAGTCACAGAGTCCATCTTTCTGAACTCTGATTGCAGCCTTTTCGTTCTTAAATATAACAGCAAAGTAAATAATGTGACACTCAAGGGAAATGGTTATGAATTCCCTGAAGCATGTTAGTATGAAAAGAGCTTTCACATTTTCATTTAACACTTGAAATGTCTTTTTAGATTTCATTCCAGATATTTTTCGCACTGAAATAAAGGAAGACAAAGTTTCTACTGTCAATCTTCTCATTTCCACGCTGAGAAGTAAGGTATGATATGCCCTTGAAACTGCGTTGTCTCTCATTTTCTATTTTCTTTGCTGCTGGAAAAGCTTTCTAGTAATTTCTCTCAAAATGCACGGTCTTGAAGATGTTGACACTGTGCTGTTGCAAGTTTGCCAACGTGTCCATTAATGATAACATTTGTTGAAGATTGATAGCTTGGCAATTACTGTTTGAGGACTGAAGCTTTTTAGGCTTTTCCAGTACCCTCTTGTAAAGGAAGCATAGCTTGTACTTGGATGTGAGTTTCAGCTTATTCTTCAGTGTGTGATGTCCAACAGATTCCTCAGCCCTTGTTCAATTACAACCTGTGAAACAATCTGAATCTGCTAGGTTTGACTAGGCTCTGAACCTGGGTGGGGATGCATAATCTTCTTTTCTGGAGAGTGGGGATTGTGGCATGAAGTGTGTTTCAAGGATCTGTCTGGTTGCAGTTGAAGGATGTGTGGTTACTGTTCCTCAACCAGTCACAACAGGGCTCAGCTGAGGCCACATCCTGTGGTCCTGGTTAGCTGGTCTTTGGACTTGGTTATTGTTAGGATGACAAGGTTTCTACTGCAGGGGATAGATTTGGTATTTCTTGGTGGGGTAGAGGAAAAGGGAAGTCTTACCATAGAACCGTCTTCCCAAAATCAGGGGAGTTTTTGTGAATGAAAGAGGGTGCATTCCACCTGCTACCAGAAAGTACTGTTGGAGAAGTCTCCTTCTCTTTGAAGTTTTTTCTTCTGCAGCAGTCAGAAATAATCTTGTGATATAGCAGGGTAGAGACAGAAAACTAGAAAGGAACTGCTGAGAGGGCTGTCTTTCCTGTGCTCTCTTCTGTAGATTCTGAGCATGGCAGTGCCTCTTTCACTGTGGTACACTTACTGCTGATGTGGGTACAGTAACTGCACTAGAGATTTATTTCTGCAAAAATGTTTTAAAAGGTTTTTAGTTCCAGTATTTTTGAATCTGTGTTTTGGATTACTCTAGCAGTGTTGCACAGTGGTGTACCATGTTTCACATGCACAGTTGTTGTAAGACCAACTGAGGGAAAAAAAAAAAAATTCAAATATAGAGTGTAACCAAAAGAACCTGTTCCAGACTTGGGCTTTTCACAACTTAGAATTTAAAGCCAAAAATATTCTTTCATTTTTCTGTTGCAATAACCTTGGAAGAAGGAAGAAGAAAAAACCTAGCACTTAAACATAAGATAAACCTCCCTGAAACTTTATTTTCTAAATGAAGCATTTCCCATGTGAGAATCATACATCATGTACTATTATGTTATTGGTGAAATGTAACTTGGTATGAGTCCTTCAGTTTAGCAAGGAAAATGATAATTAAAAAACCATGAAGACTGGATAAAGCAGTAGAACTTCTGAAGAACTTGCTCCAGTGTGTTTTCCCTTTCAGTTAAACTTTATTTTTTGCAGGTTCTACCATCTCTACCGACAGTTTTCCATGATCATAGTCAGGAGCTGTGCTACTCCAAATTCATTCTGTGCTCTTTAGTTGAACTTGAAAGTCTATCCTGTTCACAATGTGCAGTGTTTGCAGAAGTTGGTGTAGAGTTCTAGGGCTTTAACCATATCAAGATGGGATCAGGAGGGTGTGAAAGAAGTGTTAAGAAGACGGGCAGAACCTTTTGTCTGCTCTAGTGAAGAGACTGAGTTGTGTGTGTACTGGAAGAATGAAGTGTGTTGCCTATTTGACAGTATTTTTTGGTAACTTGCAATAAATAGAAAACTTGTTTTGTTTTTTGTTATTCTTTCCAGGTGGTTCAAAATAAAAATGTAACCAAAACCCAGAAAGTGCGCTTTTTTACTGCAGAGGTGTTGGTTCACATTGCTTCACTTTACCGATGGAATGGGATTACTGATGTCAGCCCTGGGGATTCAAAGGTCTGGTAAAATTTATTTCTTTGTAATCCTTGGTGCTTGTCCTTCCTGCCTTTGCATCCTACCCCCACCTCCATCCTGCATCTTGCAGGCCACAGGTTTTGAAATTACTCCTAGTTACTCCAATTTCAAAACCTGTGCTCAAGAAGAGGGATCTGCTGAGGCTGCTTAAAAAGAAATCCTGACTTTCTGCTACTTTTTAGCACTCAAGGAGGAGGGTTTGTTTCCCCTCCCTGACTGCCAGAACTGCAGTGCGGATCTGTTGACCAGGGACTAATGGGGCTTTTGGGTGCAAATGCTGTGTTCCATTGCCTGGATGCTTATTTGTCTCTATTGGAGAATATATCAGGAGCAATGTTCTTACCACATGCTTCATTCCCATCCTACACACTCATCTGATGTGAGAGATAAACTCCCCAAATGTTTGCCAGCCTTTCCAATTTGTATTGTTTTGAGAGGTTGCCCGGGTTTCTAAGGGTTGAGTTGTTACTGAGTCTGCTGGTCTGTGGAATCACATTCCTAAAGTCATAGATGAGGCAAAGATCAGGACCACATCTGGTGGGTGTGTGTTAGTACTACAGACATTTTGTCATCTTCTCCTTATAAATAAGTTGCGTTTTCGCTTTTTTATTTTTCTTAATCTTGGGATCTCTTTTTTCCTCCCTTTCGCTGTGGAAATATCTAAGTCCTGACTGTATGCCCAGTGCAAAGCAGTAGAAAGACTTCTATGTGCCTATTATGTTTCTTCTGCAGACTTTTCATCTTTGTGTTGATTAACCCTTGATCTTTAGAAGCCCAGCCACTCTTCTTCAAAACTTCTAACACTGAACAATAGCTTTCTTTTATTCCCTCTACTGGTTTTTCATGCCTGTGCCATTCCAATCCTGATGTATTGCATACACCTTCTGGAGAAGATCTGTTACTAGTGGGTGTCTGCTTGGAGCAGTGGCAATCTCTGATCCTATGCATAAGCATGCATTTCAGTTTTGAATAATTTTTGAATTCTTAAAATTCCTCACAGTTGTGAGTCTTCTGGTTTGTGATTTCCCAGCCACAATTGCTGAGAGATTTCCAATTCATAGGGATCTTGAGTTGTGCTGTATGGAAAAGGTTAATGGAATCTGGGTTCACTTTTTTTTTCTTTTTTGCATGACATGGATATTTGGTTATTTCTTCCGTAGTTGTAGGCTGACTGTAATTGCGTTGATGCCCCACCTTCTTTCCCTGAAATGCTGTCTGTTAGCTGTCTGTGTGTTGTTAGCTGTCTGTCTTGCCCTGTATTAACATTGTTCCATCTTCTGCCAAGCTGGCCCAAAAAACACATGTTCCATGTGATTTCTGCTGAAGGCTTCAGTGATTTTTTTGGTCTTTCTAAACTTCCTAATAGTGAATCTAGCCTGTAAGTTTGACATAGGGATATTTGAAATTAAATATTAGATCCTTGACTTCAAGGTCCCAGGATGTTCTTGTGCAATTTGTGTGAGTTCTGTATCACTACTTTTCTTTAGCTTGACTTTTCTTTATCTTTTTTTGTCTGACTTCTAAGAAGAAAGTCTGAAGTCAGTGAGGCCCTGCATGTAGTAAATATGTTCCTACATTTTGTAGGTTTGCATTCCTTGAAGCAAAAAGCATTGTAGTATTTAATATGTTTATTACAGACACTGAAATTTGTCTTGTTAATCTGAAAAAAAAAATCCAACAAACTAAAGCCAAACTGTGTTTTTGCATTTCTGTATAAAAGTGCCTTTATAAAATTTAGATAAGAGTGAAATTGATCTAGGATTTTTTCTCTAGGACCAAAAATCATACGCCTTTTCTACTGGTTTTGGTTTTTTTAGGCAACTCGAGGTTCTGAAGAGGTGGGAAAGATGATGGTACGGGAACTTGTTCATGATTTCTTAATGGACCTCTGCTGCTCTCTGAAACATGGAATAACTTTCTATGATCCAAGTCTTGGAACTTCTGGCAAGTAAGTCACCAGGCAGCTGAGACTGGATGTGTACTTTGTGCTAGGAACAAGAGGGAACTCACTAATGATCTTGTCTGCCCTTCTAAGCCTTTGCCAGTAATGTCGCTGAATTCTGCTTCCTTTTCTCATTCTTCTGTGGCAGAAGAAGTAAATATGTTGGGGTTTTTTATTTTGTTTCTAACTTCCCAGGACTAAACTACTGTATCTCCTTATACCTTTAAGTATCTCTCTTATACCTTTAAAGAGCACCTTTAAGTGTTCTCTGCTGTGTTCAGAGGGAGTTAGGCAATGGTTGTATTTCTCTGACCCATACCCATGAATTATTAGATAAAAAATCTCTTGTTGTAAGGTGTGATTTTGAACCATAGATTTTTTTGAGGTGACAGTCAAGCATTAGAGCTGCAGTGTAAACCAGATGGTAGTAAAATGTCTGATTTACATTTGGTAGAACCAAGTGTGGTTTATCCCAGATTTTTGAAAATTGTCCAAGTTGATTTCAGTAGTGCCAGAATTTGGCCTGTAGCACCTAATCTGGAAGCACCTATTTTTCCTTCTGTTTCCATTTGCTAACTAGTTAAAATACATGGGCACTAAGATTACATCTGATAGAGAAAATAATTGAAGCTCTTGTAATTCCATGGAGGGATTCTCATAGGGTGAGTGTATGGGCAAAGAAGGTACTAGATTATAATAGAGGATACTAATACTAAGTGGTGTTAGAACAGGTTTTTTCTTGCTTTGAGCAAAATTTTAGCTATTATTTATTTGGTATCTGTGTTATTCTCACTTTGTTCAGAGACATACTGAAGTAAACTTAAAAAAAGAGAAGCGAAAGATCACAGAAAATACTTCCAAGTTTAATAGTGAAGTTTTAATTCTAAATTCTTAGCTTTGTGAGGTTTGGTTGGAATATTTGTGAAAAATTGTGGGTTTAATTAAAAGTGATTACTCTTTTCCAGGCAGAAAGCCTGGAAGTAAATTCAGTTCATACTTTTCTGAATATAAACTCAAAAATTTTGCCAGCAGTCTTACTTTTTATCCCAACAACAGTTGAAGGAGTTGCTGAGTTAGCATCACATGTAAAGTATTGAAATAAGAATTCTGGTTTTTTAAGTATTCTTTTTTCTTCAATAGGGGAGGAAATGTGGTTCTTCTGCGCTTTCTGCTTGGTTTAAAAACGGCAACAGAAGATGAAATGGTTGCTGATCTCGTGGTGAATATTCTTAAAGTATGCCCAGATTTATTGAATAGATACTTCAAGGAGACACAGTATTCCTTTGTTCCTAGATTGAAGTCAGCTTGGATGGACAATATGAAGTTACTTAAAAAGGTGAGAGGATGAATGATGCACACCACCTTTCCAAAGGCATATGTAATCCCAATCCTCATCTTTTCTCTAAGAATTGAAGTAGTTTTTGTTAAACATAGTGCAGAATTATGCAAAATTGTAATAGAAAAGATGGTAAAGCCAAAGATTCATGACCTACAAAAAAGCTAACAAGCAGAGAACTTGGTAATACATTGGTAAGCCTGCTTTTGATTGCTTTTATTATAGGTAGATGTTGTAATACCATTCCTTAGTAAAATTTATTACAGTTTGGATACTATGTAGTACAGAGTCTGTCCATCCTGTGGTGTGGCCCCCTTACATATAAACTTAACTCCAAGTTGATGACCTTAGCTGAGGTCTTCCTAGTGACAGAACAAGATTTCATTAATTTCAGAGGAACTAAACTGAGGAATCAGGAAATGAGTGTTTTGGGGTTTGTTTCAGAAGCAGCTGTACTGTATTAGAGGAAACTCACATGTCTGAAGATGTGTTCACAGCTGTAAAAGCACAGTACTTTAGACTTTATTAAAATCACTAAAAAGCAGACAGGCACAGTGTTTCATAAAGAGTTATTTTAAAGACAAACCTGTCCAGCAGTGGGGTGACTGATGTTTAAGTGAGCTAAGGAGGAAGAACTCTAATAGTTCTGAAATAATGCCATCAATTACTGTAGATGTGTTAGGAGAGAAGCAGCAGGATGCTGTTAAATATCAAAGCTGGTAAATGGAGGGGGGAATAGCATCCTGTTTTCTCTGGGTGCTGAGGAGAATGAGCCATGGCTCAGAGCCACAGATCCTGAGAAGTATAGATACAAAGTGAGTTGGAAGGTCATTTGGTAAAAAACTATGCTCAGAGCAGGAGGCTGTATAAACATTTAACTAAACAAGAAAAGAAGAAATGGGCATGAGAAGCAGAGGGAAGCATCACAGTGGTGGTACGTGTTTTGAGATGCAGCATTGAAGCTCAGCTAGGAAAACCCTTTGTCCTGTTTTAGTCTTCCTCTCACTCTTAGCTTAAAATGGGTAAGTAGAATCTGTAATCTGTTGAAAAGGAGTGGCCTTTAGCAGTGGTGCAGGTTGCATACAGATGTTGAACTTAGTTGAATAGGAGTGTGGGGGCTGCTCTGTCACATTTCTGCATAAAAATTGATATTTAGTGCTTTCTTTACTTTTGACAAGTCAAAGCCCTTCAATAAAATGCTCCCCAGAAAAAGCTGTTATCTCCAGGGCTATATCTGTGTTGATTTAATTGGGTTTTTTTGTTTCAGATCTATGAGGCTCAACCACGGATTTCAAATTCTTTTAAGACTTCAGAGTTTATTCCTCTTCCCAGGTTGCTTTCTATGGTGATGGTAACGACAGTCCCTTCAGTGTGCAATAAAATTATGTTCACCCAAGGACTAAATGTAAGAGCAATCTATACGTAATATTTCAGTGGATTTTTCTGTCCTAGTTAATACTGTTTAAGTGTGTGATCATCTGAAGAGTTTCTTGAGTTGGTTAATTACATATGTTTTATTTTGAATGTCCCAGCATGAAGCTGGCTTGGGGGAGCACTGAAAAATGAATTAAAACTAATTGATAACTGCTCTCAAGAGCCTTTCAAGAGCAGCACCTCTGCCAGTTCTCACTAGTAGTTTAGGCTGAGAATCTGAAAACTACAGATTCTTTCCTGCAAGCCAAGATTTAGGAAATTATTAGTCCATAAAACGTATTCAGAGTACAGATTATATGCAAAGCTTAAGAGGAAGCAGTGAAATACCATTAATGCATCTTCCTTCTTGTAGTTACCCAGCACAGCGGTGAAGCACAGCATACTGTCACTTGTATCAATGGTTCTGAGAAGAGCCTTGAAGAATATTGAGTACTGTTTGAAAGAAGAGACTTGGCAGAAGTCAGAAATCTACACACTGACAATGATGCAGGAATTTGTACAGCTGTACAGAGAAGCCATCAGCAAGGTAGAAAATAAAAAGAGAATTGAGGTATAACATGAGTAATTTTGAAGCAGATAACTGCTCCTCTGCAGTTGCTCCCCAAGTGCTTGTGGCCTGGGAGCCAGGAGGTGGTATCTTTGAGCAGCAGGAGTGGAAGCATGTGGGTTAAAAGGGGTTAATAACTGGTGTAGAGGTAAGCTACATTTCTTAATGAAGCTGGTTGATGGAAATGCAGATTTTAATTTTTTTTTTTGGCTAGACAAATGTGTAACATTGGAAGCTATTGTTCTGCAAATGAGTTCCAAGAGGAGGCACAGAAGCAAATTCTCCTCCTGGTTCAAGTAAATTGTAGCCAGCGGATTTCATTCAGAGTTAGAAGTTACCAGACAATGTAGCACTTGGGTTGAAAATACACCATGAAGATGAAGAACCAAATGTAAATGTTATACATGAAAATTTTTCAATGAAGTGTTCTTTCCAATACTGAAGTTCTGTTGAAGCGAAAGAACACTGCTTGATTTCAGATTTTTTTCCGATTGCACACAAGATCAGTTCCAACCTTTATGAAGAGCAGCAAATCTTCATCTTGATTGTGAATATTTTTATAACAGTAGCTTTGTCTCACACAGGAGAGCAGTTGCAATTCACTCTTTTTGCTTCCAGCTTTTACCAGACATGAACAGTCTAGTGGCTGTCTGGCAGTCTCTTCTGAAGCAAGGGAGGGAACACCACGATGGCCAAGAGGAGAAAAAGGAAAATGATACCTCCACTGCAAAGGCAATGACTGAAACAGCAGAAGTTGCTGAACAGCATGGTAGGCAAAGCAAGTGGAGTTATCCCTTCTTACATGTGTGTGAACAGGTGTTACGAAATCATCATCCCATACGAAGTAGTTAACTTCAAAGAGAGTCCAGATGTCACTTGCACACTTACTGTTCATCTTTGCTTTATTCAGTTCTTTGGGAAATTTTATTCTGACCAGAGTCAGAGTTGCCTAAAAACAGTTTGACAAGCAGTCTGCCTTTGCTACTGGGAGGTTAAGCAGTTTGCCTTTCTGCTGCCACAGAATCACAAAATAGTTGAGGTTGGAAGGGACCTCTGGAGGTCAACCTTCCCAACCTCTCCCTGCCTAAACCTGGTTGCCCTGGACCATGTTCAGGTGGCTTTTGAATATCTGCAGGGATGCCAACTCCCAGCAACATCTCTGGGCAACTTGTGCCAGTGCTCTGACACCCTCACAGTGAAAAGTATTCCCTGATGTTCAGGGAGAACCTCCTGTGTTTCACTTTGTGCCCGCTGCCTCTGGACCTCTCTGGTCACCATGGAAAGAGGCTGGCTCTGTCTTCTTTGCACCCTCCTTCAGATATTTACATATATTGATGGGATCTCCTTGAGCCATTTCCTGGCTGAACAGCTCCAGCTTTCCCAGCCTTTCCTCACAGGAGAGCTGCTCCAGTCTTGTCACCCTCGTGCCCCTTTACTGGGCTCTTTCCAGTGTGTCCAAGTCAGTCTGGTACAGGGAGCCCAGAGCTGAGCATGGCACTCAAGGTGTGGCCTCAGCAGTGCTGAATAAAGGGGAGGATCACCTACCTTCACCTGCTGACAGTGCTTTGCCTAATGCTGCCCAGGCTTCTGGTAGCTTTCTCTGCAGCAAGGACACATTGCTGGCTTATGTTCAGCTTGGTGTCCACCAGGACTCCCAAGTCCTTTTCCACCCACCTGCCTTCCTTCTGGGTGGCCCCCACTGTGTACTGGCACGTGAGGTGGTTTCTCTTCCTGTGCAGGACTCTTCACTTCCCTTTGTTAAACTTAACCTTTCTGGCCTTGACCCTTTTATGCTAATAGGCTTATTTTCCATCCACATGATAAAACAGATAGGGAAACTGATATGGCTGAAAAATATCTTTTTGAGAGATTTTACCATGGAATTTTTTAAAAGCAGTTAGTTACTGTGGCCACACAAATGCATGTGTTGCTGTAGCACAGGAGTGAAAACATGCAAGTGTTGGAAGAGAAAGAGGTTTGGAGTGAAGGCTTCGGTTTTCCTCTTTCAAGACTGTTGTCCCTCCTGAAGGACTTTTTTTCATAGACCCCTTGCAGAGAACTGGAAGTTTTAGTACTCTCTTGGCTAGCAGCCTGCAGTGTTTTACTTGCACACTAGGGATAAATCCTCAACCAGTTTCATGCCTTTCACAGGGCATATTCTTCAAAGAGACTTCCTGTAGCAGAGATCTATGCAGTGTATGTCCTTCTGTGTGTGGCTTTGGGCAGCAAAATATTTGTCAGTGCTGACACTCCCAGGCTCTGTTGGTTGAGTGCCTGCTGAAACCAATGGACTAGCTAATCTCCAGAGTACTGTAGCTATAGTTTGTCTGCATAGGAGGGTGATAATACTGTATCGCTCAGTCTCAGCTCTCCTTTTACAGCTTTATTTGCACTGTGGCCACTAGAGAATTCTTTTTTTAATGGGAGTTGAGACTTGGGCAAACAAAGGCAAAGTTTATGCATGGCATCCATCCAATTCTCCATAGTTCCCTGAGGGAGACCCAGTTAACAGGAAAAAAAATAGGTGTTAAAAAAAGTTTTGGCTGCCCTTCCCATTTATTTTGCTTCCTTTCATTAGTGACTGGATAATAAGTAGCTTTTATGTGTCCTCATGTTGCAAACTAGAAGAATATCTAGCTGCTGAAGTAGCTTTTCTTAAAAAGTGAACTGCAGCCTTAACTGGGGTTGGTTGGTGTTTCTGTCATATAGATATTTTCTTCCTCTTGCCAAGAGATCACAAGTATTAGTTTGAAAGAAGAAAGGGAAGAAAAGAAAGAAACCTTTAACTGAAGTAATTAGTGTGCTGTCTGCTGCACTTCCCCTGTCAAACCTATGTGGCATTAGGTTAAAATAGTATCCCTGGAAGCCAACAGCATGACCATATCCTTTCGTTCACTTTTATGTGTTGGTCAGCCTTAAACTGAACAGTAGTGGGATTGATTTGATTCTTTTAGTGAGTGTTAAAGTGTTGATGCTTTTATATGTGTAAGCTCTTCAGAATGAAATTAGAAAGGGCAGCTGCCAATTTAAGCACTGAATAAGCTGGTTTAGTTTTAAAAGTATTCACATAGGAATGCTGGGGGAAGGAAATGTGTTTTTTTCTTTTTCTTCTTGTTAGTTTCTTCTTGTTAGAGGAAGATAACTGATCACTTTATAGGTAAATCTATTGGAAATGTAGTTATTAATTCACATGATGGATAATATAGGTGCTACACTGTGCTGTCTTGATGTGAAGGAAGAAGAAACTAATTATGTAAACTTTGTTTAGTTTCAGATGATGCTGAGATACTGTTTCTGAAAGCTGCACTGCTTCAGGTCATATGCCTTTATCAGAAGGTTGTGCCCCACCTGGTAGCACGGAGCAACTTTGATTTTAGCAAGCTGCTGAAAGGTACATGATGGGTGTTTCAATTGCCTTCATTGCTATTTATAAAGTCCACAGCAAAAGGGAATGTTTGCTTTTCTGTGTAGGCAGAGAAAGAACTGTTTTCTAAAATTAACCCATTTTAGTTTCTTCATTGTGTTGGCATTTATTGTTGCTATTTCTGCACAGTTCCCTGGCACTTTGCTCTTTTGAATTCCATAGCTACTCTGCTGTACTCGGTTGTTTTAAGTGGTAGCTTGTGCTACAGTCTTTGTGTGTTGTACTCTTGCAAATATTTGGTCTTTAAGATTTCTGAGGAAGACATGTCCAGCTCTTAATGAGATTTGGGGTGTAATTCTCCTGGTACTATGTCAACAATTCAATGTCAGTAAGTTACTTCCAAACTCTTCTTCCTATTAGCCTTCATGATACAGATACTTTTTTAACTAGATATCTCATGGAAGGTTTGAGGTGGGGGAGAAGCATGTACCAATTCACCAGTCTACTCTGGAAAATCTTTTCCCATTCAAGTATTTTTTCCACTTGCTGTGTTTTGAATTATTTTGTCACAGTTTGTCAGTGTGCAGGAGGAGGAATAATATTCAGTATGGTATTGCCTCCTGTGGAAAATCTATATAAGGAATCACTTCAGCAATATTATTGAATTTTTTGTCTCTTATGTCATGTTCTCGGAGGGTATTCCTCTTCATGCAGCAGAAGGAATCAGGGACATTCTGTACCAGCTTAATGCAGCAAGGATGATGAGCAATAAATTGTGGACTCTGGGCAAGATCCTCATATACTGCTTGTGGTACATTAAATACAGCCATTTAAAAATGAGACAAACCCTTAGGGCAAAATGAGGAGAGAGCAAAGTTTTGTTTGGGTGTCAGTTCTGTCTGTGGACCACCAGAGCTTGTAGAGTACCAAACTAGAGCAACTATCTGTGTTTTAGGCAGGTCTGGAATGACTAATAATAGGAGTTCTGTAAATGCCTTAATTAAATCTGTCAGGGGAAAAATCATAGAATCATTTATGTTGGAAAAGACCTTAAAATTCATTGAGTCCAACCAAAACCACAACACTGTTAAATCCACTACTCCACCATGTCCCTAAGCACCACATCTTTATATCATTTAAATACCTCCAGGAATGCATACTCAACCACTTCCCTGAGTAGCCTATTCCAGTGCTTGACAACACTTTCAGTAAATAAATTTTTCCAAATATCCAATCTAAACCTTCCCTGGCACAGCTTGAGGCCATTTCATCTTGTTCTGTCACCTGTTGCTTGGGAGAAGAGACCAACCTTTCAGGTAGTTGTAGAGAGTGATGAAGTCTCCCTTCAGTCTCCTTCAGGCTAAACAACCCCAGTTCCCTCAGCTGCTCCTCATAAGAATTGTTCTCCAGACCCTTCACCAGCTTTTTAGCCCTTCTTCGGACATGCTGTAGCACCTCAAGGTCTTTCTTGTCATGAGGGGCCCAAAAGGGAACACAGCATTTGAGGTGCAGCCTCACAGTGATGAGTATAGGGGGAAGATGACTGCCCTACTCCTGCTGGCCATACTATTTCTGATGCAGGCCAGGAGCTGTTGGCCTTGGCCACTTGGGCATGCTGCTGGCTCATAATCAACCAGCTGCCCCAAAGCCTTTTCCTCTGGGCAGCTTTCCAGCCACTTCCCCAAGCCTGTAGCATTGCATGTGTTTGTTGTGACCCAAGTGCAGGACCTGACACTTGACCTTGTTAGGTCTTGTACAGTTGGCCTCGGCCCATCAATCCAGCTTTTCCAGGTCCTTCTGTAGAGCCTGCTCACCCTCAGGCAGATCAACTCTGCCACCCAACTTGGTGTGCAGATTTACTGAGGGTGCACTCATTTCCCTTGTCCATGTCATTGATGAAGATAATAAAGAGAGCTGTCTCCAGTACTGAGCCTCATGGAATACCAGTTGTCTGGTCACACACTGTATTTAACTCCTTTTACCACAAGAGGCCAGCCAGCCAGTTTTTTACCCAGCAAAGAATATGCTTGTCCAGGTCACAAGCAGCCAGTTTCTCCAGGAGAATGCTGTGGGAAACAGCCAAATGTTTTACTGAAGTCTAGGTGGACAGCATCCACAGCCTGTCCTTCATCCACTAAACGGGTCACCTCATCATAGAACAAGATCAGGCTGGTCGAACAGGAGCTGCCTTTCATAAGCCTGAGGTAACTGGACCCAATGGCCTGGTTGTCCCCTGTGTGCATGCAAGATGATCTGCATAACCTTCTCTGGCACTAAGGTCAAGACTGAACAGGTCTCTAGTTTCCTGGATCCTCCTTCTGTCCCTTCACATTTACTAAGCTAAAAAAAAGGGGCATTGTACAAAAAAAAAACCCAACCCTCTGGATCAACTGTCTCATGTGTGAGGTTTTTCCACCTTCTGTCAAGGAATGTTTAATGGGTTTGTGTAGTTGGTGACTCAACAAATCACATAATCTATTTATCCCATTATTTCATGCATTGGTCTTAGCTTTTGTTTTCAAAATGGACAGAAGGTGGGACACCTTTTTGTGTGGCAGAAAACTCTTTGTTGGCATGTTTTATTACAGTATGAAAGAGAAAGTTGAATAGAATAGAGAATAAAATTCTCAAACAAATGTAATGAAGTGATCTTGGATGTTATTTTTTTGAAACATGATAGGGTAGAAAATGATGGTATAAATTAATCTTGAAACTTCCTTCCCTTAGATGCCAGCTTGAGACTTCTGTCATTCCTTCCCGTCACTGTTTGAAACATAAATTCCAAAAGCAGCATATTTTTCTATCTTGTATCAATATGTGGTTTACACAGCTGGTACAGTTTTATTGTTTGGTCTTACTATTGGCTAAATTTCGTAGTGATGCTGCATTTTTAATTTTTATTGTTCTCTCTCTAATGTGGACCACAGAGACACTACACAGACTATGAAAAGCACACTGACACCAAAGCTTTATACAGCTTATATCTCTGTGTAGCTTAACTACAATTAAAGAGTGGGCAGGTAAATTTTTGGAGCACCCTGAGGTTCTCTGCACAGCTATGTGATCTGTATGGTGAATAATTCTGAGGCTATGCCAAAGCAGTTACTGTGAGCAGGTGATAAAAGTGGTGCAGGGAGAGACACAAGTGTTAAGTTCCTCTTCCTGTAGTAAATATCATAACAGTGTAAATAATAAGTATTAAAGTTTTTATAGTAAATATTAAACTTAAATTGTATACTTTGGTCCCCAGTTTGTCTGTCCTGTAGAACACAGCTTTTTTGTGTTACTGAGACTGATGTAAGAGGTTATGTATTCCACTGCATCAGCAATGGTTCCCCTTGTGCCAGGGGCAGGTGTTAAACTCTCCTTGCTGAGGGGTTGGATTCCAGCCCTAGTTTGGCCAAACATAATTGTAGTATGCCTGGGAATCTCAGGCATAGGAATTTGTGGATTGCCATCTTATCTCACAGTGGTAGTTTGAAACCCTAAATGATGGGTGATGCTGAACTCTTAGGAAGATATACCAAAGTAAAGTTGATTTTATTGTTTTAAAATCTCAGGTATCGTCACTGAAAAGGGTCTCCGAGAGGAAGTCCCACCTGTTCTGCAGCACCATATACTGAAAGTGGCTTTGGAACTTCCTGCAAATAAATTTGCCTGGTTTAGGGTACAGGTAAGAGACTTCAAGGCAGATTTATGTTTCTTTGGACTGTTGTCCTCAAGTCTTTACATCTGGCACTGCCTAGTTTTAAACTAGTCCCAGTTACTTCTTTTAGGAGGTGATTGATTTTGTAAAATCAAAAGGAATTTTATAGTCTTGGCATTAGTGAAGAAACCCTTCTAAGCTGAAAAGTTTTTCTACAAGGACAGATTTTTTTTTTCCTCCCGGGAGAGGCCTGGACAAGGTTCCTTCTCTTCTTTTTGTCCATAGAGAGGGGCAATAGTGAGAATTTTTTAGTTTCCACTTCTCTGGAATGCCTGAGATTTCAGACCTAGCAAATGAACTGCTGATGGGAGCCATCCCACCCATTCTCAGGGAAGACTGTGGCATTGTTATGCCTGTTCCTCCTCTCCATAATTACTGGAAACCTGCAGGGTCCTTCTCTTTTTTTTTTTTTTTTTTTTTTTTACTACAGGCCTGTAAAATAAGGGAGGTTTAGAGAACTTCATGTCTGGAGAAGGGAGTGGGCCTAGCTCTGGGCGTAAGCAGATAGTCTCATGGTGTTGTGGTTTGTAGGAGATTTTTCTCTCATGAGGAGAGTTAAGAGCAAGCAAAAGAAAACCTTGAAACAGACAAAGAAGCTAAAGTATTTTCTTGTGGCTTTGGCCTTCCAGTATAGAAAGGTTTTAAAAGAAAAGATAAAAGCTACATCTGGTGATATTACAGAGGATTACAGTTGTTGGACATCAAATGCAAGTCAGTGAGAAAAGTAGATGAGGTAGATGAAGGACTGTCATTTGATGTTCAGATAGTGTTCAGCATCTCTGTGACTTGCATTGTTTTGCTGTTCTTTGGAAATCAGTCTCTTAAATGATAGTATTTCTTATTGAGACAGGACTTGCAGGAAATGTGAATTATTATTCAGATAGAACAGAAGGGATAACAGAAATAGAAATAAGGATGTATGTCTAGGGAGGAAAGTGGCTTTGTCTTGCACTCAGATATTAGTTGATGTTTCTGTTACTCATCTCTTCTTTCACCTTCTTCTTCTTCACCCCTCTTCCTGTCTCACTGAATACAAAGTAGTATAAATATTCCCATTAATTTCTGGCCTTGTTTTTTGGGGGGCAGGTATATAAAATAATATACTTTTATTACGTATCTGCTTCAGCATAATCATGTACAGTGTTGATGTTACCAGAGGTATTTCAATATATTTTTCTTTTAGGATATTTCTGAGACAGAGAAGGTATCTGGGGAAAAATCAGTATTCTATTTACTGATGAAAATGTTTGTTACAAGTAAGCATTCTCATCTGAAAATTTCAACCAAAAAACTGATCATCAAGGTAAGTGTTTGATCTGAAATGTCAGGATATTCACTGTATCCCATTAATCTGAAATCTCTGTGTTCTAATGTTTTTCTTAAAGCAGGTACCTTTGTTAGCTAAAAATTCTATAAAAATAAATACTGTAAACTGAATTTGATGCAACAGTTGATAAAATAGTAAGGAAAAGGTCTTTAATGTTTGCCCACTTCCCTCAGCTGAATTTATAATGATACTGTAATAAACCAATTTAGCTTGTACCTGTAAAGGTCTTGAACATGGGTCAAGAAGAGATTATTTTTGATGTTTCTTTTCTGTCCTTGTTTATTTAATTTGTACTTCATCACTCAAGCCTTCCTAAACCATTAGCTAAATAGTTCTATTTGTTGCAGTCTGATACAAGCTCTGATTCATGGAGTACTTTTGTCTTAAAAATAATTAAAATACCCTTCTGTACATTTAAATATATTACCTGACTTTTCAGAATTTCTGACCAACTACAAATCTCATGAGGGCACGGGCAGCTGTGAGTTCTAAATCTTTTTAAAAATGGACATCTTTTACTTACACAAGTAGGGGTAGGGACCTGCATTAAAAGCAAACCCATCGGGACAGCTGTGTCTCCACAAGAGAAAATCAAAAAATCTGTTCTAAGGCCTTAACAGGACTCCTTGTGCAGCGTTCTGTAGTAATAACGGCATACAGGTTTGTCCACAGCTTTTTGCATTTCAAAGTTACAGTGATTGAATGAGTTTTTAGTTGCCCTTTATCCCTGCAAGATTAGAGGCAGGTTAATTTTGCCTCACAGTAATGAATATATCAATTAAAAGCTACATGGTACAGTTTTTCTTGTGTATTTGGATTCTTTTGCTGAGCGGAGACGTGGGCTGCCTAAGTCATTCTTGTTTCCTCTTTTAGATTCAGTCCATTTCATTTTCTCTGGAGGGAACACAGGAGCAGTGAAGTTAGGGCAGTTATGTCAGCAGAAAGACTGCTAAGAATAGATTTTAATGACTGTGTTTTGCTTATTTTTCAACACAGTGCCATATAATCGGAAGGCATGTTTTTGGATTTCACATTCTGTTCCTGCCTGTTTTCATGAGAGCTTCAAGTGTATTTCTGTTTCAAGGCTTTGCCAAAAATAGTTAATTATTTAAAAATGAATCCCTTTTCTCCCCTTTCTTCAAATGAATTACCCTGTCAGATTCATGCAAGCAGAGGTGTTACTTTTGTAGCTTGTGGTGGTGTACACATAGTAAATGTAAAGCAAATGAGCTGTGATAGATTCCCTTGTATTTTGTGTGTGGGGAGAAACAAAAGCATGGGTTCATCCTGCGTAATTACAGTCATTTAATGTAGATGCTAGACTTAGAAAGCTGTTCAAGGTTTCTTCTTTTGTTACCAGCGAGGGACAGCTGCTTCTACCACTGCACAGTTTGAATCACCTTGTCTTCCAGACAGCCATTCCGTCCTCTTCTTCTCCTTCCTTTTCTTCTTTTACAGACAAAGCATGGTGTCACCAAGTTCCTAATGTTAAGTGCCTCAGATAAGGACCTGAGTTTAGAAAACATGAAAATGGGCAAAAATTTTAAATATTTTAATGGCTATCACCTGATTGGAAAAATTGCGTCTTCCATACCACCCACAGCAACCTTGTGTGTGCCTGTGCTTCTTTCTGGACCTGGCTGTAGTCATGACCCCACTGTTCATTTATTTGACTGTTTGCCCATCAGCCTAGCTCTTTTAAGCACAGGTAGCCTGATTTAGATTTAAATTAGCAGTGAATTTCCTTTATATTGCATCAGTAGTTTTCAAAAACCCTTCTTCATGCTGTTTTTAAGGTTATAGTGCTTTTTGTTTCTTGCTGTAATGGTGTAAAGATGTTCAGCACCCTTAGAGCAGCCTAGCCTGCTCCCATGAAATCAGATTCACTTAGATGGAGGGAACGAATGCTTTGTGTCCAGGCATCTTTGACTTCTGTAGGGTTTATGCTGACTAGAGTACAGGCAGCAAAAGAATTTGATGTGGTTGGACCAGAAGCCCTGCTAGTGTTTATCTTGCCTTTTACCTCTGTCTGTGCTCTGGGGGGAGCTTCCTTACCAGTGGGTGAGACAGTGCTGTAGCTCCTGTAGCAGGGGACATATCTTGTGTTTCAGGCTGCATGATGAGTCTGGGGACACTCAAGCTATGCTAAAGCTTTCCAATAAATAAGGCTCTTTTGCAGGCTGGGACCAGCAGGGTGGATTGGCCCTGGCTGTGGCTCTGTGCTATAGCTGGCTCTCTTCCTCCGTGCCTCTGCACTGTATGCCTTGAGCAGTAGAGCAGCAGAGAGGCTGCTGAAGTGAGCAGCACTGCAGGTAGCACAGCAGCCTCTGGATTTGGTGTGTGCTGCCATGGCAAGTGCTGAAGCAGGTACTGTGCCCAGTGTGCCTGTAGAAGTCTTCTGTTCCAAATGCATGGGAAGGAATACTGATAGTGAGATTAACATGTGCTTGCTGGCCAGCCCAGTGAATAGCTGTTGGCAGCATAATTGATTGGAGGGCATATGGAATCCATCCCATACACATGGCCAACTTTGAGTAATCAAGTGAAGTTGTACTGGGTCTGTGCTGCAGACAGCAAGGAGGAGAGGCTCTGAGAAGCCATGAGCAGAAGGCAGTTGCTCTTAGCTGATTTTCCCAGTTGTGAGAGAGTAAGCCATGCCTTGGCTCTCAGACACTCTTAGAGCCCTCCTTTCACTGCCCCATGACTGCTTCTTGCCCTGTTCTGTGTCTGGCAGAGTTCAGTGGGTTTGGTTTGTCAGCTGTAACACAGTCATGCCTCATTTCTTACTGCTCTTGCTGTGCTGGGAGAGCAGTAAGCAAACAGCCATGATAAGGGCACTAGACCTTGGTTCCAGTTACCGCAAGGTCAGATGACAGAGTCTTGAGAGGTTTTATTATCAAAAAATTCATTCAGTTCTGCAGTTAGAGTGGTCCTGGTGAGTGGGAATAGGGGCTCTTGAATTGCAGGTGTGAGAATGACAGATAACTCTTTTCATCAACCTGTTCTTTTTTTATTTTCAAAGGAAGAGAAAACATAAAGTTGCTATATGAAAAGATATGTGCTTTGGGGGGTTTTGTATTTTAGAGTGGGTTATTTGGTTTTGTTTGGTTTTTTTTTTACCATTCCCCCCCCTCCCCTTTTGTTTTTCTGAACAGGTTTTACGTGACAGTGGAGTATTTGAGTACACGTGGAAAGAACTTTCAGTTTGGCTAGAACACTTGGATAAGACAAAAGAAGACAAAAAGGAAGCAGTGATTCAGTTTTTGGAAAGGGTAACGGTGGTTACAATTAGCTGGATAAACAATGTCAAGAACAGCATTAATGGAAACTTAATTGTCTTGTTGCTATTTTTGAGAAACCTGTCTAAGATCAGTGAATGAATTCTGAGAAAAGCAGCATTTGTAATTCTTTATAGAGAGCTGAAACCTTTCTTGTCTTGGGTGGGAGGACAGCAAAATAATTTTGAGGAAAGTTAAATCAAGAAAGCTATGTTGTTATTACAGCATTGCTTATATAAAGGTAGTGTTGCATGGGCTTAGCTCTTATCTTTTTTCTTTATGTTGCAATACCCGGCAAAATTATCAGACCTGAGTTAATTGTAATGTTTTACAAGAAAAGCTGACATTTCCTGTTTTAATTTTCAGGATGTTAAATGCCCGGTGCATCCTTTTCATTGTGTTTTCTCTAGGGATTCAGTCTGTGGTAGCACTTAAGGTGCAAAATCGCAGCAGATGTTTCTTTTTCCATCTGACCCAGTGTCCCATCCATAGCAGTAACTGTAGGCAGATTCCTACAGAAGTACTTGGGAGTTGTTCTCCTAAAACTTTCCCAGCTTCCATCCACTTCTCTCATAACAATACATGGTTCCTGTAGACCTAATAGCCTTTGCACTTTCTCTCTTAATGTTTGTTAACAGATCCTGTTGAAACTGGTGACAAACCCCTATCCATATACAGATAAAGCAGCAGACCTTGTTCAGGAAGCCAGCATGCTCCAAGTTAATATGTTGAAACAGGACTCTGATAACGTCAGCATCCCTATCTCTCACATTGATGGTATGTGGTGATAGTCTCAATAGCAGAGAATTCCAAGACTTTGTGATAAATTCTTTAGCCCTAATTGCAGCCCTGATCTGCAAACTTGACAACTGATAACTATAGGAAACCTGCTCTACGTAAGGACCTACAGGATTCAGCCCTACATTTGTGTTTAGTACCAGAAGTACTGACTTAGAGTCTGAATTAGTTACCACTGTAACCTCAAAAGTTGTTTGCAATGTAGTTACTTTGTTTCAACAGTATTTTCAGTCTCTCTTTGGGCTCCTGCTGCAGCATTTTCTAACTAAAATAAAAACTGTTACACTTCCTCTTCTTGGGCCTGCTCATATCTGTTCATTGAGGAGAAAAAGGGCTGGAGTGCCCAGGGAAATTTCTTACTCACAGTCACATGGCTGGAGTTTTGCTGCTTCTGCTCTCTGGGACCAGTCACAGCCCTACTGCAAACAAAGTAAAAATTCTGCTGATGTGGACACTTGGGTAACTTACCATGTGCTGGCTGTTCTGATAGAACAGTCCAGGATTTTGCAGTATGTAAGAGTATGATAATTGAGGAAGCTTAACACTCGGTACCAGATGGATCAATTGCCTTGAGCTGACTGTTTCAGAGATGTAATTCCAGCCACACAATGCACTGTATTTTCTTGATATGTTGAAGCTCTCTGTGACTCTTTCATGACCGGTTTCTCTCGCGTCTTGGAGAAGCTCTCCGAGGACTGCACAGGATGTTCTTTCAAGGGCAAAGTGGCTGCTTCCTTCATACATCCTCATACACATTTCCTGTCACTGTTAAGCTCTGTCAGTCCTTATCTGCTGCCATCATGGTAGTATGTGATACACCTCTGTCCTTCCCTTACTTCTGCCAGCTGGGCAGCAGAGTTGAAAGGCAAAAAGTAAAGTTAAGCATAGTGTAAGAGACAGTGATTTTTACAGTTGCATTTGCTGTTAAATTGCTAGACAAATATGTCTTTCATCCTTTTTTTATGCTTAGGGAATTAGAAACTCCCTCATATTCCTGGAGTGTTGGATTCTACCTCTCTTGTTTTCTGGTGAGTCTGAATCTTTTGCTTACATTTTTTCTTCACTTAACAGATGTCCTGGATATGGTGGATGTCCTAATTGAGGGCAGTGATGGCTTAGATGAAGAAATTGGTTTCGCTTTAAATGAAGACATGGTTATCCAAACGTTTCCATTCAGTGCTGTTGTCCCTGCTGCATTAGAAGCCAGGAATGTACTGTTGCTTCAGACTGAAAATGGAACAGGTACAAACTTCTTGGTTTCAATGTATCATTTATCCTAGTGTAGTATGCCTGAGACCATTCTTACCCATTAAGCACCTTAAGACATTTTATTATCTTGGTTGCAACCAGAAGAAGGTGCAGATCCATGGTCTTACCTGCTCAAGGGAGACCTTAAAGTTTATGTGGTGCTGCTCTCTTTTTTCCTGACCCTATAAGGAGCTCACTCTTAGTTTTTGGAGTAAGGAAAATAAATTAAAATGCAGGTATTCTCTTAACTCATTTGACTCCAGGGAGCTCCTGCTGTGGGAAACAGACTTTCCCAATGTTGAAAAAAGAGACCACCCTTCTCATGTGAGATGTGAAGGAGCTGAATGACCCCCTACTTTGAGTACAGTATGGAGGAAACTGAGGAGCAGTGTTGAGACACTCCTGTCCCTCTGTGGACAGTGCTCACCTGGAAGCAGTTGCACTTCAGTAACAGTGTTCTAAGCACAGGGTATGCAGAGCATGAGAGGAAGGGGGTTTCAGTGATTGTAGGCAGATGTTCTGAGACCAGTCAACAGGGGAGAGGGGAGTGGGCTGTTGAATAGAAAAGGAATGTGTTTTCCAGAAAACTGCTTCAGAGATAAAGCTGCAGGACTGAATGTTGCAAAGTTCTACCACCTCCTTAAGGAGAAGATTTGGTGGAGTGAGGAGTCACAGTTGGCCTCAGAGAAGCATTGGCCAGCCCCACAGCATCTCACTAAGTCATGTGTATATTTGGCTGTTGAGTAGCACCTGGGATGGGACTGAAAGTCCCAGTTCTGAATGAAAATCCTCCATATTTAAGCAGTGTGTGTTAACCTGTGCATATTCTCCCTTGAACAAATCAGTTCTCCTCATAGGTGGTGCTTTGCTGGGATCCTTTCCATCAAAGCACAACATAGTGAAGGCATAGTAAGTTTTATGCTTGTCTGGAAGGAAGCAAGCCAACCTGAGCATGTATCTTAAAGAGGGATGATTATGTACTTCATCAAGGACCATTGTATGGAGAATTTTTTCTGGTACCTCAGTGTGAGAGGAACAGTTGTCTCACTTATCACAAACACCTTTTAATCCGATTCAATCCTTTTTAATCCTAGTATTGTTCTAAATGATGCTCTATGGCCTCTTGCACAGGCCTTAAGGGCAGAGGTTTGCTCTAGTGGTGGTGCCCATGCTTCTGTAAGTGTAAGTTTAACTTTTTATTGTGCATTTCTAGGAGCACACATCATAGACTATCTTACTGGTGTCTTCACTGATCTCCTGCACTCTCAGAGAGAACCCCTTGCCCTCTGCTTGATGTTCCAGCTCTATGATAAAGAACTTCAGTCCCTGAAAGTTACTAAGTATCCTCAGCTCTACCAATTTAACCAGTACTATAAACTCTGGATACCCCAGCAATCTCAGGAACCCCTGGTATGAAATACCTGAAGTCACCTGAATGCTTGGGCCAGTATTGCTATAAAAGCTTTCAGTGTGTGAAGGTTATATTTCCATGAGAAAATGTATTACATTAGGCTAATTTCGTATTGCTTCTTGATCACACTGGGACGCACATTTGCTCAAGGCCTTTTCTGTAATGAGACAAGAATCCTGTGCTGTGGGTGGGAAATGGAGCCAGGGCTCACAGGTTGTATGCAGTCACCCAGACCACAGCTCCTCATCAGGCACACTGCACACTGTAGGATAATGTGTGTTGTGACCTGAGGAGCCAGTTCACAGGGGTTGGAGTTCACCCAGGTATGGCTTGGGAATGCATGGACCAGCTGTACTGGAAGTTGCCCTGTTTTGCTGTTAGCCCAGCAGTGGCCATGTACAGATTTGCCATGGGACACCTTTGACTATCTTTGTGATAGCAGGACTGTATATGTGTGTTTCTGGAGCTTTACTCCAGCTTTTAGCACAGAACTAGTTTCAAAATAGAAGTAATTAAAGAAACTTCTGATTCATACTCACATTTTATTTTTCTCCTGTGTTTTTTTCCATTTTAAACAGTTTAAAAAGCACAAAGAGGTACACAAAGAACCTGCTGTGGCCCTGGATTCTGTATTTACCATTTTGCTAAAGAATGCCTATGAGAGAGGAAGCAATACCTTGCTGGAAGACAATATCCAAACAAAATTGAGAGACTTGGCTTCCCAGATCCTGCCTGAGCAGCTGTTGTTAGGAGTAAAGCATGTGTTGCTATACCTGAAATCCACAGTGGAGAACTTTGGCAGTGTAAGCAATATTGTGATGATATTGTGCATTTGTTTGTTTCCTTTAAGTGCAGCGAGTGCAAATCACCTGGCTATTAAAGCTTAAGGATCCAGTTCTGGTTTTTTTTTCATGTACTCAGCTTTTACAGGCTACAGAGCACCATACAGAGTTGCTCCTAATTTTTGAACAAATGTCTGTCCTTCTAATAATTGAGGAGTCTTGGACTTATTTTGTATGGATTACCTTGCTGACTCCTGGTTTTAATCCAGCTCTGGGTCTCCATAAGAGGCCTTTTCAGAGACTGAAGTTTGCTGACCTGTGTTATACCAAAAGTCAGTGTAAATGAAAATCTATAATCCAATTATATGGCACACTGAGACTTTTCTTAGAATCGGATTTTTACAGAGGTGAGTGATTCCTTCCCTCTGTAATCTAGAAATTGTAATCTAGGAAAAAAAGGTTATAATCTAGGAAGTTCATAGTTAATTTCCATTATTTTCTGTGTCTGTGTTTTCACAGCTTAGTAAAACTTCTGGTCCTCACCTCCTTGACCTCTATACGGACCTGCTGAGAAGCTTGTTGTGCCGGGGAAATCAGATAGAGTTGGATAATCAGCAGAAAAGAGAAGACCGTCAGGCTGAATCAGATCTCTTTATGGATGAGGAATCTCTGATTGCAGAGGAGACTTCAAATGACAAGGTACCAAATCCTTTGACACACCAGAAGCTCATCTGTTAGTAAACTTTGATTTGATTGATTCTGTAGGCAAATAGTCTTATGTTTTGCTGATTCGTTTATTAAAGCAAATTATCTTAAACATGAAATACTTTTGAGCACAAATTCTGTTGATGTATTGTCAACAACCACCAAGACATGGAATTGGCTAAATGTGACAGAGAACAGGAGATGTAGCAGGGATCAGGCTTTGTGAGTGCCATGGCTTGGTAATTGAGGATTGTCTTGGTCATGAGGATCCTTGGGATTTCAGTTAGTATTCAAGTGTGTCTGTTACATGCTCACTGTATAAGGGCTTGAATAAGATTTTGTTGCTTTGTAGAAGCATAACTATGGCTTTTGCCAGGTCCTCAGGATGACAGGGAGAGAACAGGGTATTGTACAATGTACATTTCAGAGAGTTGTATTGAGTGGAAGGAAATAGGTTGATGTGGAGGGATGCTGTTAAGATCTAGGAGGTGGATTTATGAACTTTGAGCGTGTGGTCCAGCAGTTACAAACCATGGGAGATTTGACCAAGCTGCATCATCCACAGTCTCACCCCTGATCTGGAATACAGTCAGGAGAGGTCCTGACAGAGATTGCTCACCTTTGCAGAAGAAGTTCTATTCCCTAAGCCTTGTGTAAAGCCGAGTTATGCAAACTGTGTACTTTGAGGAATGAGATGTTTCCCCCTTTCATCTGTTTTTTAGATTTGTGGAGATTAGAATGGAATTGTATTGACAAACCCCACAATATACAGTTTTCCCCTGGAAATATGCTTAGGCATGTGAAGAGGGAGGGCATACTTCCTCACATGATTAATGTTGGAAGAATGGTAATTTGTTAATACTTTTATCCTCTGACCAATTAATAGATAATTTCATGTTCAGTAATTGTAATAAACATGCTCTGGAAAACAGGCAGATGAATGCTGTAATTACCCATTCAGTGATAATGTTAAACCATTTGTTTCAGACACTAGAAGATACACTCATGTTGATTTTCAGACATCCCACACTGGAGAGTTGGTTCCTGGCTTTAGAGCAACGTTCTCTTCCTCAGCACAGTTTAAACCCTGTCACTGTGAAGCTCCTGTCTGCTCACCTCAATTCTGGTGTGCTACAGCTGCTGAAAACAGGTGCCCCGATGCTACAAAGCATGGACCAGAAACATGTGTTGTCAAAGTATTTTGAAGCTATCACAAAAAGTGTCATGAAAGAGCTACAGGCTGCAGGTAAAGACAGAAACCAGATCTCTCCCAAGAAGTCTCACCAGCTGGAGTCTCTGGAGGAGCTGCACATGTACATGGATGCAGCTCAGCTGAAGGAGATCACTTTAACCATGCTGCGACTTCCTGAGATGAGCTTGACTACTCAGAAATCTGAAAAATCCCCTAAAAAAGGGAAACAGTTAAGCTTCTATGGACAGATTTTGGTGCAGCTGCTCACAGAGAGCTACCAAAGGCAGCCTCGGCAAGGAGAACTACTGCTATCCACTGAGCACGTTAAGGCTTTGGGAATACTGATGTCAGCATCAGCCAGCAAAGATCTGGAGAAAGTTTTCCTTCACACTCTCCAGAGTGAGCCAGTCCTTGCACATGCAGTTGGTGTAGAGGTGCATATTCACTGCCTTAACCAGAGGTCAAAAACCTCCCTTGCTATTGTGGGCATGCTGATAAAACACTGTAGGACTCACCTGCTGCAGTTTGAGCTGTGGTGCCTGAGCAGTGCCACTGTGAAGTACCTCAAGAAAAACATGGAAAGCCTCCTTCCGCTCATTGATGTGTATTTGCAGTGCAGAGACCACTATGATTTCACTCGACCTTCTGCAGGTAAAGCCACAACTGATTCCCATTTGTGATTTGGGAGCAAATTCTCAGGGTAGATTCTCTTGGCCTTAAAATCTCAGATGCTCTGACCAGTAAATAGAGGAGATAAAAGTTACATATCTTCTTATTATTCTCTTATTAGCACCTCTGCAGCTTGAATGTAAAGGACTGTAATGAAGCTTGGATATTAGACTGAAGCAAAGTACTCACACAGTTGCTGTTGTCCAGTTTTCTCTTCTGAAGCCCTTATTTAATATTTAGCATATGTATCCATCTTCATGCTTATCTTAGTTTAGTATAGAAAGTAAAAAATATTTTCTCAAGCATATATAGAACACTCTCTGGTGATTGGAATGCTATAGCCATATGTTTTTGGAGAATGTAAGCTTTTACAAGTGTAAGAATCAAAAGCTTTCATTTAAAATAAATCTCCAAATATAGCTTCCTATAGTAATGCCTTCCTAAACTGGCAGTCTAAAACTTTCTGAATCAACAGCAGCATTCAATTGACAAGGCTGTTAAATTTTCTACCAGCAAAACTATGAATTATGATTCAACTTGGCCACTTTGATTTAATTTCTCTTACTTCATAGAAAAGTGAATAGCTGCAGGAATAGGCTTACTGTAGCTCTTGGTGGAGAAGGCTGGCTCTATTCAGGAGAATTTCAAGTAGTGAGAAGTCCATGTCAGCACACAGGAAAGTAGAAATGATGGTTAAGGAACTAAGCCTCTGTCTGGCACCTTGTGTATGTTGATGATTTTGTGTTTGAACACTAGAAGGGGAAACTGCTGTCTGACTGCCTAGATTAATAAGGTGTCCATGAGCTGTCTGTTGATGTGAGAGAAAAAAATCCTTTGAGCCCAAGGTCAGAGAACTGCTAAGGTTTCATCCTTCCTGAGGTGCAAGGACAAGACTTCTTATCAGGAAGTTGTCCCTCTTTTGAAGATTTGCATTGTTTACCCATGTCTAATCATCTCAGCCATGTAGCAAGTGGTTGGCTGGTACACATGTTAAATGAACTGCTGCTGTCTGCTAATCTGCAGGGTGCACTTCTCTGTTGCAGATTAGCAGCTCCTATAGTATGATTTCCTAGAAACTAAGTAATCTGGGACTTGATTAGAAAAGCGATTTGGGATTTTTGTAGTGATGAGTCTGCTGTTGCTTAAGAGACTTAAATGATGAAAGCTGTGCCCCCTGCTCTTTCCCAACAGTTGTCTCAGCTGTTATACCTGTCTTGAGGAAAGCTCTGTGGAAGGAGCTCTGTGGTGTATTGGAAGACACAGAAGCATCACATGAGACCAGTGTGAAACTGCAAGTTGTTTCAAAGTTGTTGCCATCTTCAGAAAGCAAAGAGCTGAGAAATCTTATTGACCAGCTTCCTGCTGCTCTTGAGAAAGCAGAATCTAATGAGAGGTAGGCAAATCCAGTTACTCTGTTTCAGAACTAGGTTTGGCTTATAAAGCATTGTGAAAGATATGCATGAATGCAAATGTTGTGAACAAAAATTAGCATCTTCTCAGAGAGTCTGCCACTTCAAAGCCGTGGCAACAAGGCATGCTTAGCATATACAAAAGTGTGTTCCAATGTTAATAAATACATAAATATTTTTCTGCAGTTGGACAGTGGCAGATGCCATATCTAGAGTGCTTGCAAACTCTGAAGAGCTGCATTCCTGGAGGAGACGCCTGTTATCAGCCTGCATAAAGGGGTTAATTGCCATGTACAATAGCAGTAAAGATGAAAGCAAGCAGGAAGTGGAGAGGTCCATGCTGCTGAGGCTAGAACAGTTATTGGTGAGACTTCTTTTTATCTGCATTGCCAGAATGTGACTGTGTGTGCATGTGTTATTGTGCTCTTGTATCTTGGGTAAACGTAGATTGGACTTTATTTTCTGTTTTATGTATTATGGCTTCAAAGGGCTTTTAATAGCTTTTCCAGAGTTAACTTAGCCCTCCTAATCCCTTATAAGAAGCATTTTTGAGTTGTTCTTGATAATTGCTTTCTGCTAACAGTCCCCATTGAAAATCAGGGTTTGAGGTGTTCAGGAGTTGAAAATCAAAGGTTGCCAATGGATGTTTTCAGATTAAAAAAAAAAAAAAAAAAAAGTGATATGGACACTTCTGAAAAGACCCACTAGCCATGCTCTCTGATGTTTGTGTCAGAATATGGTTGAGCATAGGTTGACATCTGGCCTTTGATCATCAAGCACACTACTTCATCATTCAGCCGCTACTACTTTTTTTAATTTTAATTCTGTAAAGTAGGCAGATCCATGTAAGATGTAAAAATGAAGGTCTCTGCAGGCATTGAATGCTTTTGACCTCTTGCTGGCTTCTGGTGAGACTCCCTTTTAGGACATGAGTGTGCAGGATGGGAGCTTTGCAGGACCTGTGGGCCCACCTCATGGTGTTCATCCTAGTGGTGCTCACAGGCACTGAGGAGGGCAGCGCCTGCTGTTACTGGGACTGCTGGCATGTGCAGCTGTCAGTCTCCTGCACAAACTAATTGTGGTTGATGGCATTTCAGAGAGGATCAGTTTTTGTAAAGAACACGTATACCCTGCCATGTGTAAAGGTTGGCTAGATTAAGCACGTTGTAGTTGCACAAAAACCTATTACCTGATTCTCCTGCTTTGGATTTGCCAACTTTTTATTCCTTTCACACTTTGGGAGTGTGGAGAGTTTCAGGACTCTGGGTTTGTTGGTACCTGCAGACCAGCTTACTTTTTAAATTTTATACAGCCCATATCCTACTTTTGCAACCAGGACCAACAAAACAAGACTTGAAGTTTCATTTGAGTCTGGAGATAGGACTGCTGTACCCAAGAGCTTTCTTCCCTGTTATCTTTTGATTGACATACCTGAGTGTTTGATTTGCATATTGTGAACATGTCTGTTGAACAAAATTGCAGGCCTTGATCATCTGTAGAAGCTGTGTGTGCTAAATGTAAAACATCTGTTTTCGTTTTCATGTACAGTGCGCTGTTGAAGAAGTGAACCCAGATGACTGGTACAGCTTTGTGAAGACAGGACTCAAGTAAGTAATTCTGAGATGCACCAAAGGTGCTGTAGGAGAGATTTATATCCACTTGGCCTTGTTGCTGCACCGTATGGAAACACCCTGTTTCCCTTGAGTTCAGTGAGCTTTGATAATGCTCCTTGTTTTTCAGGATGCACTTCTTGTCACATCCACTGTTACCACTGGATCCTAAACCTGCACAACTACAGGCAGATAGGGATTTTGTTGCCCCAGTTACCATAACTAATTTAGCTAAGTAGATAGCTCAGCTACCTTCTTTTTGAATAGCAGAAAGATTTATGCTCATACAGTTATCTTTATTTAAAGTATTTCTGAATACAGTTCATATGAAAACAGAATCAGGTCTCTCACCTTTCAATGTGAACCATTTATTTAAATGAATTTTTTAAAAAGAAATACAGAATAAAATAAATAAAAACCAGTTTAGGATAATGTTAGCTTCTATGGAGGTAGAAATGTTAATCTGAAGGGTTGCTGTCTGAAGGGTCACTAGGCAAAATCCTAATCTTTTATTAAGATCAGCACAGTTACAAATAGGGCTATGTGTGGGTTCTTGTTTCTACTTTTATAATTAAAATACCAGTATATCTTAAAAAAGATTGAATCAAAAGTAACTTGGGTGAAGAGCTGCATGTGTTTCCATTTTTAAAATTTTGTTTTGTTTTTACTAAGTTTGCTTTCTTTGCAACGTTTTCATGTCTTAAAACATATTTTTTTTTCAAGCAGTTTTCCTTCTGGTTGGGTCTGACTGTTCTATGATCCTTGCTTCTAAAGGTACCGCTACAGAGATGAAGCATTTCTGAAAGTTCTGAACATTGCTATTCAGTTATTATACAAGGAAGAATCCTCACTTAGTCAGAGATTAGTCAAGCTCTCCAAACTTCACATGATGGTCACGCAGCACTCTCTATTTTTGTCAGCCATACTGAGGTCAAGAGAAGAAGAAGAAGAAGGCATGAACATCCAGACAAGAGGTGTTTTTTTCCTTCTTCTTTCCTTTACTATATTTGGTAATCTGGTCTTTCTTGCAGTATAGTCTGTTCATCCAGTAACCTGTCCACCTACATATACTTGCAGAGATATTTAACAATTCCAGCATATTAGCATTTTGTTTTGAATTCTACCTCTACTTCGGTCTAAATGTTGCATTCATTTTATAGCTGCCAGCTTTAAACACTGATTTTTTTCCTAAAACTACTGAAAAAGTGGGTTTGGGGTGACTTTTTTTTTTGTTTGCTTTTTATCCCTGTTGAAATCTATTAATTTATTCTTCTGGTTTCTGTGAGGCTTTTAGTATACAATCACAAAGTGCACACAGGTTCTGTTAGAAACATGTGTGACAGAAACCCTCATTTTAAAATAAGTTGGTACAGAAGATTTTAATTTGATTTTGCAAATTGTCTAAAAAATGTTAATTTAAATGATGTGTATGTGATACTGCAACCTTTCATGACAAGGATCCCCCCATGAGTAATATAATTCGGGTGATAGTTCATGTGTAGGATTAACTCTTTTTCTTTATCTCTGCCAACTGAAATACTACCTGACCTGTATCTTTGTTTTAGAATCTGTGTATTTCACATATACTTTGTATTCCTCTAGATCCTAGGGGAAAAAGCCAGTGCCTTTTAAGATACTGGGAGTAAAGAAATGTGGATTTGGGTCTTGAATCTCCTACAGATAACCTATTTACTTTTGAGTAACCTGATCACTTATTTTATCTGTTTCTCAGCTGGTTATAAAATAAAGGTGGCTGATTCTTGTATGCCCCAGGTCAGAGCTCCTGAAGCTTTCTGACTCCTTGGATTCTGCAGTTTTGATATGGGACTGCAGCCAGGGTGTGAACTTAAAAGTCCTTGCTGTAACTTCTTGAGTAGCTTGGGAAGGTTGCTGGGATGTCTGCATTTGCTCTGAGCAACTCAGGCTAACTTAAGGTGCCTTCTTAGGAAATGAGGGAGCTACAGTATGGCAGAATAGGGCATAGCACTTCTTATATATTTAGAGAGTGAATATGTATACCTGGAGAGGTTCTGCAGGATGATATGCCACATTGTGGGCCTTATCTCCCGACAGCATTTGTGTGTCCCAGTTTGGGAATACTGTTTTAACTTCTTCAAAAAAAGTTGTTCTCCTTGAATTAAATTCATCATAATCATCCTTCAGGGTAGTCAGGGAAATGGTTTCTGGTGTTTACAGAGGAAGATCTTGACCTGAAGTGTACTGTGTGTGAACCTATTTAGAGAGGGTGTAAGTGTGTGTGTGTGGTATTTATATACACACTAGTTAACTGAGAGAGCAACAAAGCTAAAGTTGCATGTTTATTTCAGAGGCCTTGGTGGATATACTGCTGACAGTTGTGAAACTCAGCCCTTCTCTGTGTGAGAGCAGTCACCTTGCTGTTTTGCTGGGTGCCTACGGGGCTACACTGAGTGCTGTAGGTAAGTGTGTTAGCCTGGGAAAGGCTTCCTAGTTGATCTGGTTTTCATCTTCATAGGTGACTGACTTTGGGTTTCATGTTGGTTTTCAGATCAGAAGATACTGCTACTGCTTCAGTTATATGAGAAGAATAATCAAAGTCTCATAAATTCCAGGTAGGCTCACCACCTTCCTTTGTTCAACGAGCTACATGCAAAAAAGCAGTCTTGCAATTGGCATTTTGCCAGGGTCTTATTTTTATCTGAGATAAACAGTGAGCAAGGTGGAACCTCGAGGTGACTGTTGCTTTTGCAAACATTTTTGCCAATGTATTTTCTATTCTTAATGTGATTCTCGTAGGTTGCCCAAACCTGGAGTGTCTGTGGGTTGGGCAAGGCACTGTGTCATTTCAGCAGTCCCTCTCTCTCCATACTAGGAGCCCCTTATAGGGATTGCCTCACAGATGAAGGTCAAAGCACGATCTGCTATTGTAGGACTCTTTCCCCTTCCCTGTTCCCTCGAGGTGTAGGATTTCCTACTCAGCACATCCCTTACCCTTGTCAGTGGTCTTGCCCCTGTATGCATGATGGTTGGATCTGTTTCTTTTCTGGAAAGGAGAGGAATATGCCAGTGTAAGAGTGATGTATAGCCTCATGCATTAACACCTACTGTTAGTTTTGGATATTTATTGGGTTTGAGACAGCCTTGTTGGGTTAGGTCTTGATCACTGTCTCTTCATGCAGCTGCTATCATACCTGCTGGAATATATAGCTCAAATGAAAAAGCATTTTTTTCTGGTAAGTTTAGACTTCGATTATTAGCAGGGTAGGAAATAGTTAATGAGACACCCTCAGACTGAATTTGAAAAGCTTTTGGATGGATAAAAAAGGTGTTGCCAGGGAAACAAGTTCTAGTTTCAAGTTCCCACAGGATAGTAAGTATAAGTGATGGCAAAATTTAAATACTGATTTATATCCTCTGTAATTGCTTTTCACTCAGTGCTTAGCAGTTTGTTGACTAATGCCTTTACTTTTAATGATGTTTAAGAATCCTCCTATGGGGTCCAGCTGCTGTTGAACATCACAAGACTTGCAAGAGTCTAGGGAAGTCACTATGGCAGCAGCCAAGCATGGAGGAGATTCTGTGTCTGCTGGATCGAGAAAAGATGATGAAGACAATTCTGTCATTCCCTCAGCATCGCCGCCTTCTGTCACCACAGGTGCCTTGGTCCAGGCTGCTGAATTACCCTTCTTTTGATGTGGAAAAAGAACTTTTCACTTTAGTAGTTTCTGTCATATGTTCTAATACATTCCTATTTGTTTACATCAGGAGAGTAATTTAAATTCAGAGAAGGGCTACAGTTAATTATTTTGAAGCATTTTTCAAATTAATTGCAATATATGGCCCACATCTTGTGGTCAGGTGTGATTATGCAGTATTGCAAAGATTGCTTTGTGTGAGATCAAAATTTGACTTCTACACTGTTGTTGAATTTGACTGTCCAAGGATTACTGAAGATGGCCTCTCTGGTTGTTCATATAGTTTGCTAACATGCTTATGTATCTGTTTGCACTAATTGAGGGAAATAGTTTTAGAACTCTTGATAGTGAAAGCCAGTTTTAAACAGAAGTACCTCTCACCCTGTGTTGCATTGTATTTTGCAAGGTTTAGTATTGGCTGCTTTATAGTGGGAAGAGGTTGAAACCAAGCTGGAAATTTATGTTGTCCTTTAAAAATACTGATTTGGTTTGGTTTTAGGAGGGACAAGAGCCCCTATATAGAGATGAAAGTGTCAGGAGTCTTGATGACTTCTACGATCCTTGTTTTTTGCTTCAGCTCTTCAGTGAACTGACCAGACCAGGTAAAGTGAATATTTCTCTTTGATATTTCATGTTATTTTACTCTACTGTGGGAGATGCATGGCTCCATCTGTAGCTCTAATATTCTCAAAGTAAGAGTTAATACTACAAAGAGATTTGTGTCTGGCTTTGGACAGAAGTAACATACTTCATTTAACCACTTACTACATTGCATTGTAATTTTCAGAATTACTTAAAAGTAACAAGGTGTAATTAACATTAAGATTTTTTTTGTTTTCTTTTTAAAGCACTTTTTCAAATTGTGTTGTGTATGAGGTGAGATTTGACTATTTGGAAATAGAACAACATAGCAGTAGATGGGCATTGCCCCCTGGAGTACTATGTCCAGTTCTGGGGTTCCCAATATAATAAGGACATGGAGTTATTGGAATGAGTCCAGAGGAGGGCCGTGAAGATGATTGGAGAGCCTGAGCACCTCTCCTATGAAGCCAGGCTGAGACAGTTGGGATATTTCAGCCTGGAGAAGAGAAGGCTCCAATGAGACCTTATGGCAGCCTTCCAGTGCTTGAACAGGCTACAGGAAAGCTGGGGAAGGACTTTCGACAAGGGCAAAGTGATAGAGGGGGAGTGGTTTTAAGCTGAAAGAGGGTAGATTTAGGTTAGGTATTAGAAACAAATTATTTTCTGTGAGAGTGATGAGACATGAGAAGTTACGGATGAGACACGGAGAAGTTACAGAGAAGTTATGGATTGAACACTCTCCCAGGGAGTGTTCAAGGATGGGTTGGATGGGGCTTTGAAAAGCCTGGTCTAGTGGAAGGTGTCCCTGCCTGTGCAGGGGCATTTGAACTAGATGATTTTTAATGCCTTCCAAATTCAGATCATTCACAGAATTCTAAGCAGCTTGGAAGAGACAAGACGTAGACGAAGATTTATGTTCTCTTCATTTATAACAAAAATCAGCACAGTGTAATTATAAAATAGCATAACAACAGTCAGTAGAGCACATTCCCTACTGGAAGGTTGTGTCTCGTCCTGGTGAATTTGTAGAGCTGTGTTCTGCATCAGCTGTGGTGTCACAGCAATGCAGTGACTAAAACAGGCATGGGAGGGATGGTACCCTCTGCTGCTTCTGTGTCCCATCTGCAGCTGACAGGCCTGCTCTGTGGCTTTGTTGCTGCATTTTTTTGAGCAGTAGTTGTCTCCTTGCAGCTATGTGCTGAGTGGGAGCTGGGCAGTGGTAGGGCAGGTTGGAGAACGTGCCCTGCAATGCTGGACGAGTTCTCTGGGCATAAACCAGAAGCCACCATTGCTGGGGAAGGGTGAAGTTGTTTCCTGACTGGAGTGAATCTCTGCGGTGGTGCTGATCTCTGTGAGTGACTGGATGCTGTGACTGAACTGACTGGAGGTCTGACCTGTTACAGGTGGTGGTTATACTACAGGGAAACTTCACCCAGCTCACTCTTCAATCAGATAGATATGTGTGAGACCATTCTGTGTCATGAATAGGCCTGTGCTCAGAACTGCTGTTTGATAAGACCTACATGGTTCTTAAAAATTAATTTCTTAGCCTCACTTTTGTTTGGCATGGACCTGCTTTGCATATGCATATCCCTGCTGTACTTCATGGGCACACTCTCTACTTAAAGACCCCTTAAAGATCAAAGTGAGACAATTATTATACAGAATTTCCTAACCAGCTCCCTCTGTATTGTTTATGGTTACCCACTGTGTAGTTACAGCTGGATTTGGCTTTCCACAGCAATATCAGAAGTGATTGCTGGTAACTGTCACTCAGTGAAATCATACATACAGTCCTCCTTTGTTCACCTGTACCCTTACAGTATAGTACCTGCTTTGTCTGTTCTTGGCCTATCCATAGCTATAATTATAAACTGTTCTGTATGTTTTTGACAGCACTTAAAAGAACTGTCTTTCAGTTTACCGAGAGAAAAAAGGTACCAGAACTATTTGGTGGTTTGCAGTAGGAGGGATCTTAGACGATCCAGTTAATGCTGGATCTCTGGGATAGTTATTGATGAAGAGCATGGACAGCCAGTGTGTTTTGAACCTGGGTGCAATAGTTGGAAAAACCCCTGCTGTCATGTACCTGTCATCATTGCTCACCACCTGGAGGCCACCACCTTAACTGTTTGGGTGGACTTGGTGGCTGTTTGTCAGCCTCAGCAGCAGTACAGTCAGCCAGCAAGGAGGACTGCTGCTGTGGGAAGCAGTGGGGATGAGGGAGCTCTTGTGCACATGTTCTTGCAGAGCTGTGTAAGGAGTGGCTGTACTGACACAGGCTGGCTCTAAAACCTGAGAAGGGGAAAAATTGTCCTCATAACTGCTTCATGCTGAGCGAGAGTCTGTGTCCTGGAGAGGCGTTTTTAAAGGGCCCAAGTGATGGACGACTTCGAGTCCCATGGTGCTCCTAAACCATGTCAGCTGCTCTCAGAGTTCCCAGTTCCTCTTTATTTATTTGCTCTTTGTACTGACTGCACAGTGCCTTCTGCACAGTTGTTATATAACTGCTGAGTTTATAAACAGACTTACTGCACAGTGTTTAATGCTCACTGAGTAAAAAGTCTGGAGTTGGGCAAATAACAACTTCTGTCTAACTTTAGCTCTGATAAGCATCTTGTGGAAAGCTTTTCCATCGTGGTTCTCAAGGTACTTTTAAAAAACTGTATGTCAGACACAGAATTTTTTTTTTTTTTAATAATAGCTTGTTATTTTATGTTAGTTGTTGAGCACACTCTTCAAGGTCAGCTGGGTGGAAAATATTTCCACTGCATGCTTTCAGTGCAAAAAAGTTTTCCAAATAAATCTTTCTCTGGCTGGCATGAACTTTACTGCTGAAGTGAGGACCTTGGATTTCAATGTGTGGAACTACCCCATAAAATTACCCATTTTGTCTGTCTAGTTGGTGTACATTAGAATTTGTCAAGATATGCAGTTTGAAGAAGAGCCATGTGGTGGCTTGCTATGAAAGGGCATACAGTGCATATTGATCTGTACTGAAGAGGGATTGTTTTATAGGGCAAGGCTGTATCTGTAAGTGAGGGAGAATTCTTTGCAGATGAGTTTTAGGTCTTCTTTGCACATTCACGTGGGTTTCGACAGAACCATAAAATCACGGAATGGTTTGGGTTGGAAGGGACCTTAATGATCTAGTTCCAACCCCGCGGCATGGACAGGGACACCTCCCACTAGACCAGGTTGCTCAGAAAAGTCCATTTCCCACTGCTTTCCTTGCACCTTTGCATCTTATCTGAACAGTAGGAAGTGCAGAGCTGCTTTGCCACAAGCAGAACGTAGGAAAAAGCATAGATTAGGTGTTTCTCTGGGCTCTGTTTTTCTTTCTCCTACCATGTTGTTGCACACTCACTTTCCCTTTGCCAGTCAGGTACCCAGTGCCTGGAAGAAAGGGTACAGATGTGTATCTGTATGAGCTCCAGTGATGTGAGAGATATCCCATGCTAGCAAGTGAGGGATCTTTTTGCTCATTAAGAGAATGACTAAGGGGTTTTGAATTCTGCCAGTTAAATTTGATGTGCTGTGCTGAGGACCAGTGTTGGGAAGTGTATGGTAATTGCTGGCATTGCAGTAAGCTGTAAAGTCACTCACTGAAAAGATCTATTACTGCAATTGCCCTTGCTTTGGTCATGTAGCAGTGGGCTGGCTGGGGGGCAGTTCTGGGAGGTGAAGACCCTGCTGTTGCCTTGCCCATAACTGGCAAAGCTGGGTAGGAAACTACTAGGCATGAAATTGAAGTAGGAGTTCTGGCATTTGAGGAAAAGCTGAAGTAAACCAGCTGCTGGTGTGGGGACATAAGTATTCTGTGATTTTTACATAAATATATATTTTATTTATATATATATGTATATATATACATTTTAGTTGTGGGTGTGTGGGGAGAAAAATGGTGGACCAAATAGAGGAGGTACTTGTCAGTAGACTGCAGCCTCTTCTTAAATAGGAGTATTTGTTTCTCATAAACTTCCTCTTGACCTTCAGTTTGAATTCCAAGAAACTATGTGAATATTGTTGCTAAACTCAGAACTGCAACATATTTTTTGTTTAGCTGGTAAAATACAACTGAGGTGCCATTGTATTCCATTATTGGTCAATGAAATAGAAATAGCACAGGAGATAGTCTGGAGGTTTTACAACAAGTCATATGGAGCCATCAGGTTCTTGAACACACACAGCCCTTAAATGAGAAACCCTAAGTCCTGGTGGCAAAACACTATGGGAGATAAATGCAAATTCAAGCGTGTGTTTTCTGTTTGGCTGGTTACTGTTAGTGACTTTGTGCCAAAAGGGCATAGGGTTACAGTTCAGTACTTTGTTTGGAACATATCTTACCAGCAGAATCACTCATGCCTGCATGGCAGGCAGCAACTGATGTTGCTAATGGCTTATTTATTATTCTCCTGTCTGTTCTATTAGAGAAGCTCTTTAGTGCAGCCAGGCTTTTCTCTGGCTCTGCTGATCATTCTTTAAGGCACAGACTTGTCAGGTGCCCAGAAACTGTTTTGAGGAGGAGATTTTACTTCTTCTTTGTGCTTAGCTTATCTGAAACAGTGAGATACTTGGCGTCTTTACAAAATTTACACCTGACTTTGCATGGTCTAGCAGGCAGAATCATCTCACATAAATGAAATTAACCACATTCATTTTAGCTCAGGTAAAGAACTCCTGTTCAGAGTGATTTGCAGGATGCCTTTGTTAGCTGAAGGAGCCTTCAACATGCACTGAAGTGATTGCTTGTATGGGTAGATCTAGAAATTACTGTTTATGGTGAGGAGTTTTGTTAAGGGTTATAGTGCTGTTATATACCCTATGCCATGTCAGTATAATACACTGGGTGTTTTTCTTTCATTTTTTCCCCTCTTCCCACACAGAGTGTGTAGTGGCATGTCACAAGTTTGTTGAAGTCAATGCCCTGGGTCTCACAGTAGCTGCCCTTAGCAGCTATGATTCCAACATGAGAGCAGCTGCCTATTTTGTCCTGGCTTCCTTTCGTTCCCACCTGGAAGGAGCTCGCTTCCGAGAGAAGAGCCAGGTGAGACTGAGCTCAGTTGGTAGTTGACCATTTAGGTGTTTTAGACCATGGACATTTATGGGAGAGTCACTGCATTGCTCACCCATTTACATGCATGTGGTGAGGGAGCTAAAAGAAGCTTTTTATCCTCTTATTCCAGTGTTTCTCCACTGTGGCTTTGTGTTTCTTCCTGCTATAATCAATGGGCAGTGTTTTATTTGGATTTTATTTGGGGGAGTGGAAATCCTGATTGGATTGGTATTTGATTTCTGGCCTTTGAACCATCCTAAAAACCTCAGGTATTCATGCTCTCCTACTGTATTTTTTTGGGTTATGTTATGGTTCAAGCTTTTCTTTCCTGTGCTCTTGTGCTGCAGTTGCTGTATCTCTTGGAAGCTGTGCAAAATGGAATCAGGCATCCGAACCTCCGGTTTACCTTCTCTCTGACCCTCTATGTTGCTCGTGTGGCACAGCAGATTTTGAAGCCAGGTACTGTAACCCACTGTCCAAGTTGAACTCCCAGGGTGGGTCACTTTGCATGGAATAATGTCCTCAACTGTTTCTGGAAGGTGAAATAGCCATGACACTGCTAGGAGCCATGAAGTGTTCTTTCCTATGTTTCAAAGAAAAACTTCCAATGCATGTGTACTGGAAAAGTGGGAAGTGCCATTTTGATTTGTGTAGAAATCAGTCTGATCCATTAGGGATGAAGCCACTACCTCTGTGTAATTTTAGGGTGGAGGTGGGCAGAGGACTGGATGAGTGAAACTAGCTGTATGTGCAGGTCCTGTTCAGCAGGTCAGAGTACATTGGCCTGTGTGTCCTTTTGTCCTTAGACACTGAATCTCGACTATAAGTCTGTTTCAAAGGAGAATCATAGCACTGAGGGGTAGTTCAAGTTGGAAGGGACCTTGTGAGGTGTCTAGCTAACCCCAGTGCCCAGAGCAGGGCCAGCTCTGAGGGCTGACCACTTTGCACAGAAAACCTCCAGACATTTAGACTGATCTTCAGAGCTGCTAAGGAGGTAGAATGTACAGTTGCCCTCTGGCCAGCTTATTCCGCTCCTCATGAGGGACTTAATCTGGTCTGTATGTTAAAAATCGTGATTTTCTTATGTGAAGTGTTAGGTCTGAAATGTCCATTTTGTCACGTTTGTTAATGCTGGTTTTGCTAAGTTACAGACATTTTGAATGTTATCTTCTCACTCGCCCTTGTGTGCATTCTGAGCTTTTCATTTTGAGGAAGAAAAGTGGAGGGACAGCCAGGCTTGGAGCAGAGGGCCTCTTCACCAAAATTAGTGTTCTGTTCTGACAGCTAGCTGAAACACTGGAAAATACAGGTTCCAGTTATTTTTCTGCGTGGTTGTGTATTATGAACATTGTCCTCCTCCACAATAATGATTGTTTCTCTTCACAGAGGAGCACATGTATATAAAGGTAAACAGATTCCTTCTGTCACATCAGTATTTGGACCTGAGGAAAGTACCAGCATTTTTCCAGCTTTTCTACAGTTTTGATTTTGAGGTATTGTAAAAATCTCATCTTAAGTATCCATTAATTCTTCAGCAAATGATACAAAAAAACGCCAGAATAACACATAATGAAATGACTTGTGCTGTGTGTGCTATGTAAGCACAACAAGCAGAATGTTCTGCCCTAGCTATCATAGAATCATAGAATTGGCTGGGTTGGAAGGGACCTCATAGATCATTGAGTCCAACCCTTGAACCACCATTGTGGTGGTTAATCTTACATTCATGTTTGAGTTTAGAATATTAACACTGAATTCAACTGAGGTATTTTAGAAGCAGCAACTTTTAAAGTTCCATTATCAGTGCATATTTGGGCTGCAGAGTAGCTGTTCCTGATGGATGTTATTGATTAAATTTGATAGGGACGAAAACTGACAATTCCAACAAAAGCTGATAAACATTGTCCTGGCCCTCCCAGTTAACCAGGCTTTTTGTGCTCTTATAAGCAGGTGTTATTTTCAAATGTCTGATTGTGGTATTTTTCTTATGGCTTCTAGTACAAAAAAGAACGTGAGTGGATGCTCAGATTTCTTGGAGAAGGGCTGCGTGACAAACATTGCTATGAGCTTTATGACTATCAGAGGATTTTCCAGGTCATCCTTTCCTTTTTCAGCAGTCCTTTGTGTGATGAGGGGTCCCAGGTAAGAACTAAAAATAAACAAATAAACAGAACCACCCCAAAAAACCCAAACCCACAAAAGTATGCATGGTTTGGACATTTTAAACAAATACAAAGCTGAAATGAAAATCCCTTCCTTATTTGGTTTGTGTGTGTGTGGAGGGGGAAGTAATTACTTATGACTAAATCAGAGTCACATCCTTGTCCACTGAAATTGGAACAGGTTGCTGCCATCACAGAACCTTACTAAGTTTCATTAAGTGGTGGTCTGGCTCTAGTCATATTTCTCCTGTTTTGTGGAAAATATTGCAACTGCTGCAGTTTTGCTCCTATGGGCAGGGTCTTTGCTTTCTTAGGTCACCTTATTCCCTAATCAGCATGTTACCTGTACAGTGCCTCAGCAGAATGAAAACTCACACAGCAGAAGCTCTAGTGTTCATAGGTATCCACCCTGTGAAATCCATCCTGTTAAAATTATCTCAGGTATCAAAATCTTAGACAAAAAAAGAAATTGTCTTGCTGCCTTTAGATTGCTTTTTTAAGAGTGGTGTCTGTGTGTATGAACCCTTTGAAAGAGAATGTCTTTTCTTCCCTGGGTGAACATGAGGTGTTGTAAAATGTTTTAACTTTAAGTTGCTGAGATCCCAGGTACCATTCACGTTGCTCCTTATTCTTCTGAAAGTTTGGTAATTATTAGATCCTAACTATATTTTAATTTTGTGCAATAACAAATTGTATTTTCTGTTTCAGAGTCGTATTCTGGAGATACTACAAAATGCTGCCCATGTTACCAGAGCTGCCTATGAGCTGATACAAGATCACAGCCTCCTTACCTGGATACTGCACATCTTAGAGAAAAGGTAACTAGGGAAAGACTGGTGAGATGGGAACAATTTTATTGTCCACAGTAGAACCATTCAACTAAGTATGAAAGCAAGGGCTGCAGATACAGAGATGGCTTGGTGGTGGTTGTGTTATTTGGCACCTAGGGCCTTACTGTCAGAACTTGCCAACTCTGGAGCATTCTCTTGTGTTTCCAAAACTGAAATGAAGATGCTTTCAAATTGTAGAAGAAGGGATGATGGAGGGGCTGGGGGGCTTCATGTTTTTGCTAACTCTTGAAAAACTTGGAAAACAAAAGGGCACCTTATTTTAATCTATGTAACTCTTTTATTTCAAATACTCACAATTCACATCCTGTCACATCACCTCCTACACAGTAATTGGCACAACAATGAAGTTGAGCTCTCTCTAGCATTTCTCCTTCTGCTCCTTCCTTCTCCCCTTGTCTGTCTGTCATATACATGCACACATGGGCACAGACACACAAAAAAATCTCTTTTGCATAGATTTCTCTGGGAGGTTCCTGCTGTATTTCAGAATTGTCTCTAGTGTGATTGGACTGAGAGAGTTCCAAATACTGCTCTCCTCTCATGCACCTCCCTTGAGTATAATTTGGTACATTTGGAAGTGAAAAAGCCTGGATTTGGCCTCGGGCACCCAGTACTTAATTTGTGATTGTACTTTTGAGAAGTATTCTTCTTGCACCCCCTGTACAAAACTGAGATTGCTTCCACCCCCTTCCCGCCACCCTTAGAATAACGAAGATAAATATAGTGCCTGATACTGTGCTGTAAGTGTTGCTGTTATTACTGAAAGTCTTAGGAACATAAGGAACAAAACTTATCTTGAACAGGAACTGCTCTAAAAGAGATGGTGGCAGTGGTTGCAATGCAACAGAATACTTGGCAGAGCTCTGTGATTAAAGGTGCAAGTGAGAAACCAGGGGCTGTAGTACCTTACTGTTTGTCCAGCTGCAGCATGGCAAGAGGAGGACAGGATGTTCGAGAGGGACAGGGTTTTATTTGACAGAGTACAACAAAGTGCTGCCAATGTGATTAAGGGACTGGAACACCTGGCTTATGAAGGAAGGCTGAGAGACCTGGGTCTTTTCAGTCTGGAGAGGAGAAGGCTGAGAGGGGATCCAGTTAATGTGTGTAAATGCATGAGGGCTGGGCATCAAGAAGGAAGGGACAACCTCTTCTCAGTTGTGTCCTGTGATAGGATGAGGGGCAGTGGATTCAAGAGAGAGCACAGGAAGTTCCACCTCAACATGAGGAAATATTTCTTTACTGTAAGGGTTACAGAGCCCTGGAACAGTCTCCCCACGGAGGTTGTGGAGGCTCCTTCTCTGGAGACTTTCAAGACCTGTCTGGATGCATTTCTGAGGGACTTGCCCTAGTTTGGTGCTGCTCTGGCCAGGGGGTTGGACTCTATGTTCTTCAGAGATTCCTGCCTAACCCTGGCATTCTGTGATTCTGTGAACACAGGCCTCCGTGTGTCTGGGGCTTCAAAAGGGGCACTGTTGTGTCCTGGTGGGGTCCTGTCTGAGAGACACCTTTTGCCATTCATGGCTCCAAAAGGGCTCTAGAATACAGGTTCTGTCCAGGTGATGGACTGGTTCCTGGTTAAGAGCTGACTTCCAAATGTGTGTTTGCTTATTTTGTTTTGTTTATTTTTCAGGTTTCTGGAAAACAAGCTTATAAATAAAATTATTTCCTTACTCCATACTCTGTGGATAACAAATTTAGGAGACAAGAGACAAAGCAAGAATCAGTCCCAGGAGAACAGGAAGTTTCTTCCTATTCAGCTTGTAAATGAATTTCTGTATGTTTTGATAACATTAATCAAACACATTCGGTAAGGTTTTTTCCTTCTTTTTAATCAACTTGCACGTCAACCTCTGTCCAGTTTGAAATTTATTAAGGCCAAAAGAATTTCTTCATCTCTGGTAGCTTCATGCTTTTTTCCCCCTCAGTTTGAATGTTGAGTAGTGAATTTTGATGAGATTTCTTTGACAGGAGGGTCTAGCTACTTAAATACACGGGGAATAAAATAACACATTATGGACAGTTACTCTCAAGTTCTACATCCTTAATTACTGACCATTTTTAAGGTGCTATGTTTTATGTTTTTCCTGCTGGAAGAGGCTAGAGTTAGCAATGTTGTTTGCTGCAAGGGTCTTTCCTACTCTCTGAAGGTTCAGATTTTCTGTGTCTGTACCACACATGCAAATTATATGAGGAGAACTGGGCAAAGTTCTACAGGACAGTGTGAAAAAGGAGTCAGCCTTGGTTCTCTAGATCTAGAGCACTTAACCTGTCTGACCACAGCAGTTGCAGCAGGGATAGTAGAAAGCAAATGGATAACCAGTTCTGTCTGGGTTCAGGATATCACCTTGTGGCAGGCAAGTATTGCCACAGCCTGGAGAAAATATGTTTAGTTTTATTTCCTCGAAATTCTGAACTTTTATACAAAATAAAGAAGCATAGGTAAAGCTCCAGACCTCTGGCCTTTTCCCCATGTGCCAAATAGCCTTTGCTATTTACAGGCAGGAGGGCAAAGACTATGTTTTGTGGTCTGTTCTGCCAAACACTAATGGAATGAAGCAGTGGGGATTTGGTAGGAGTGAAACTAATTATTACTGGCATCCTGAGAAGCAAGAGCGAATGTCTAGAGGGCTGCAGGAGGAAACTGTATGAAGTGCCTGTCAAGAGAGCAAAACTGTACGTACAGCATTGATTAGCAAGCAGAAAAATAACATGGCACCTTTTCTTTCTTTTCACAGGACTAATTTAGATCTGTCCAAACTGACTCAGTTTTTCAGTACCCTCAGTTCTGTGCTGGAGTATCGTGATACAGTTGTTGAGGCCTTCAGGGCTCTGAACCGATTCACTGTGAATGACAGCGTGCTCTCCACCAAAGAGATCCTCCTGCTGCTCCATAAGTGGAGCATCATTGGAAAAGACCTGCAGCTGCAAGAAGATGTGCAATCCCTTGCCCAGAAATACCAAATCAAAGAATTGCTTAGTAAGTACTAAAATATTTCGGAAATGTAAGAGTGTTGAGGCTGTTACAAGCTAATCATACAAGTGAGCTTTATAGGAAGTAGTCTTGATAACTGTTGTCAGACAATCTGGTGTAGCTTAGGGGAGGAGAAATAGAAAGCACATTTTTAAGGCTTCACTGTAGTGATTTCTAACTTTAACGTAATTCTGGATGCTTTGGAGAAACAGCTTTAAAAAGGAAAGGAGCTTTAAATGAAATTTAATTGCATATTTGGTGTCAGGCTTTGAAAAATTGTATATTTAATCTTAAAAAAAAACCCACCTTAGCACCTGAAGGCTTTGGGCCTCAAAGATTTGGATAATTCTGGGTGTGGATGGAGGATCTGAAAGTGAACTATTATTAAAAATTATCAGTAAAGTAAGTGAAAATTAGTTTTATTTTCCTTATTGTCATCAGTGTTGGAAGAAAGCAAGGATATATTTTAACTTGTGTGACTTCTCTCATTATCTCTGTGAATAAAATGTACTAGGAACTCTGTAGTGGGAGGTGTAAACAATGCTGGTTTCCTGCAAGTACAACAACTGCCCTTGGTGCATGTTAAAATTTCTGTAGTTTTCTTTAAATGTTCTGTATCAGTTAAACTTATGAAGGAATTATCACTTTATTTAAGGGCTAATATAAAAGCTTTACTTTTGCTAAAGTTTTTCACAACCGTTCAGTACCCTTTTGAGGATTTTTAGAGTTATTATAGTGACATCTGTAACTTGGTAAATATGCAGTTCTAAAAATATCTGTTGCTTGAAGCATCAGGAGCTAATAATGCAATGAGAAAAATGTATCCTTATCTGAATTTTTGTTTCTGATGTTACATTTGAAAAGTTGTCCCCAACCCCTCACAGCCCCTGGAAAAAATTGCTGAAACGCATTTAGTTCATTTTAAACTGCAGAGTGTGAAGTAATTTAAATTTTTGGTGACTTTCTCAATGACTCCTTGAAAGCAGATTGCTGCAAAATGCCCTGTGCAGTAGGGTGGTAGCAAAGTGCTGTTTGCTGTTTGGGAGCTTTGCTGCTCCCAGTGACACAAAGAACATCTCAAGTCATCTAAAGGACAGCAGCCCTGCAGCACAAAGTTCCCACAGCACAAGGTTCAGCTGCCTGTCTCTTCCCCTGGGGAGTGAAAAATTTGTGTTACTTTGGCTGACAGCAGCGTGCCAGGCAGAGGCTCAGGCAGGCTGTGGCTGGATGCCTGGAGGGAGGCAGACGGAGCTCTGCTGGTCTCTCCTTCCCTAGGCAGGCGTGTGCTGAGCCTCTGCTAAACCAGGGAGCAGGGGCTTGAGCAGTTCTCGTGAGGTGGTGTAAATAAAAGCTATGCAATCTAGTTAGAAAAGTGTGTTTCAGGCTGAGTCACTGGGAGCAGCCTGTGGCCCACGTGCTCTGAATTGCAGAGGCTCAGTTTGGTGGCTACACGGGGCCCTTTTCCTTTTAGCAACTGAAACAACACTCAGTGCTATCTTTCTTGCACAGTTTTGCACCAAGAAAATCCTTCAGAGTATCTGATGTTTGCTTTGGTGTTTTTTTTCTTCTTACAGGAAATATTAAAGAAAAGAAGAAATCTCAAGCCTCGCCTCATGCATACCATCACATTCGGAAAAAGAATGAGACAGAAAGAGAAGACAACACTGCTGCAGACCTGACAGTCTCTGAGCTGGAGAAGTGCAGAGATCATCTCAATTCTATAGTTGCCCACTGGGAGCCTGTTTTCCCAGCACCAGCTACCAAACAGGGAGAGGAGCCCCTCAAGCCCGCTGACCTTGCAGATCAAACAGTCAGTCTGACTTGTGCATCCACTTACATAGCAACTAAATGGCTCCTAAGGTCCATGGCTGAGCACAGCCTCAACATGCAAAATGTTTCATTAACTGTGCGGTGGCTGCAGGATTGCCTCTTGCCACACCCAGTGGCAGTGCAGGAGGTGCTCAGGGATGAGACACTGAGGAACAACATCTTCAAGTTTTACACCCAGGTCTGTGATGCCAGCAGTGGGACGGATGGACCCTTGAAAGAGCTCTGTTTGTTCAGCTCAGTCATGCTGCAACTACTGGATGCTCAGAGCCTGACCAACAACAGCTTTCATGAACTTGTGAAAACATTATGCCTGTCAGCAATGACAGAAGAGGACGTGAACAAGAAAGGTAACTCATCTTACCCTTTTCACTCACATTACAGGGTGGTAGTGCTAGAAAGTAGGTAGGTTGCATGTTATGTTTTTTTTTAATTGATTGAAACTTGCTGAAGTTCCCCTGTGTCTGTTGGTGCTCACCTCACCAGAGTAAAAGCCTGTGGCTTGGTGGCTACCAGGGGCTGGTAGCACAAAACAAGGTCACACCGGGGGAATTTCTGGTAGTACAACTGTCATAGTCCTTCAAAGAAACTTTCCTTTCTAGGACTCGTGTACAACTACGTGAAAGGAGGTTGTAGGGAGGTGGCTGTTTTCGTCTTCTCTCAAATAAATAGCAATAGGACTAGAGGAAATGGCCTGAAGTTGCACCAGGGAAGGTTTAGACTAGATATAAGGAAGAAATTCTTTACTGAATAGGCACTGGAATAGGCTGCCCAGGGAGGTGATGGAGTTGCCATCCCTGGAGGTATTAAAAACCATGTAGATGAGGCACTTCGAGACATGCTCTAGTGGGCGTGGTGATAGATATATTTATTTATTCATTTATTTCTAATTTTGGGGGTGTAGGATTGCTGACAGTTGGATGTTGTGGGCTTAGAGGTCTTTTGCAACCATGATGATTCTGCGATTCAATAAAATTGAGTGCTGTAAGATTTAAAAAATGTAATTCCAAGGGGAAAAATTGTCTGGAGCAAATGAGTCCACATGTGTATGGGTTCTGATCCATATGCTGTTCGGTGTTAGAAGTTGGTATCAATAGCCAGAGGTTGGATTTCAGAGTTTTTTATTTAAAGGATTCAGAAGGTTGTGTTAGCAAGAAACTGTTCTCTTTCCTTTGTGTGAAGAAGATCATGGGTTTGCACGAGCAAAAAGCCCACAAATTTTCCATTGAAACGATTTAAAAACATAGGTCTAGAAGTAAAATGATTTGGTTTTGTATTGCTAGGTGGAAATAGAAGAATAGTCTGACATTTTTCTCATTTTTCTTCCACAGCTGTTTGTGTATTCCTGACTTCTGTTTACATTGGGGACATATGGCTTGGAGCACAGGAGCCAGATATGTTAATAACCCATGTCAAATTGATCTGCAGTAGCACAGATGATAAATTAAAGGATGATGACTTGGAAACTCATAAACAAGGCAAAGATACTATCATGGCTCTTTGCAAAACGCTTTACTTGGCTACATTGGGGCATTAATTCAGTGAACTGACACTTAATCTTTAATGTTATGTGCTCTGTTGTCATTGCTGTGAGCCATGAAACCCTCCTGAGCTGTTCTCCATGCAAATCGAACTTGTTTTGTCATAAAGATCAATATTTTATTACTGTGTGCAAACTCAGAGGGGGAAAATTGTATTCATCATCTCTCAGTGGAACATTAAAGCCGTAATTTCCCTTTTCTTGAACAATATGGGACACTGAATGTTATTTATATCATTTTTATTACTGGCATTTTTAACTTTATGTAGAACCTAAAAGACTGATTACTGCATTGCCTCTGGACTGTATTTCAGTCTCTGTGTAGTTAAAATCCATCCTTTCTCCAGTATAAGATGGGGAAAAAAGACTGCAGAACTTCACCACAATGTGGGATCTGTGCCAAGAACAAGTAGTCAGAGGTTTAGCCACGATGATGTACTATTTTTTGAAGAACCCGGTTTCTTTCATGATACATGGTACCAGAACCAGTATGAATAGAAGACTGAACACTGGAATCACAATGGCCTGGGGTTCTTCTTGTTTTAAAATCAAATGGCTTTTTGAAAGCGTTTATATTGGATCTGGTCTGTCTTTATTTTCTCTCTTTTTAATTAAGAAAGCCCTGACCGTCAATCACAGCTGCTGGGAACCAAGACCAGTCTTCTTCTCTCCACTCTGGAAAGATGAGAGATGGAATTAAAACCCAAATGGCTTGCTGCTCATTGATTATACATGTTTTTATTGGAAATTCTGTGTGAAATCTGATAAATATTTCTTGAATGTAGCCTCGAGAGCAGTTTAACGTATTATTCCAAATATGCAGACATGCAGGGCCTGAACTTGAACCTTTGATATGTAAAACAGGATTTATTAAAGTGAGTCATGAATATGTGATGTGCCTAGCTACTCTGTACAAGTTCTGTAAAGGGAAAAAATCAGAAATGCACACTCCTTGTGATGTTTATTTAATTTGTCGGATTTTTTTTAAATAAAAAAGCATGAGTTGCAAATACTGAGGATTGCTTCTACATATAAATATTTGTGTCCTAAAAAAGTCTTCCTACCTGTATTGAGACTTGATTTTAAAATAATTATTTCTTGAAAAATCTGCAAGCCCATTAGAGGCAAAATTTTGTGTCATACAAAATCCCGAGGGTCTGACAGCAGGAAATCATCTTTGCAGTGAAAAAAAAAATAATTTCATTTAAAAAAGAAACCAACAAGCAAAATGAAACCAATGGGGTTTCATAATGAAAGATGTCTTTCCATCTCATCTAACTGGAGAACAGTGATGACAATATGGGGAAGGAGTCTTTCAGCTGTTTTGAGGGACTGAGCACATCCAACAGTATCATAGAATCATAGAACTGGCTGGGTTGGAAGGGACCTCAGAGATCATCGAGTCCAACCCTTGAACCACCGTTGTGGTTGCTAGACCATGGCACTGAGTGCCACATCCAGTCTCTTTTTAAATATCTCCAGGGACGGAGAATCCACCACTTCCCTGGGCAGCCCATTCCAATGCCTGATCACTCGCTCCGTAAAGAAATTCTTTCTAATATCTAACCTAAACTTCCCCTGGCACAACTTAAGTCCGTGCCCTCTTGTCTTGTTGAAAGTCGTCTGGCAAAAGAGCCCAACCCCCACCTGGCTACACCCTCCTTTCAGGGAGTTGTAGAGAGTGATGAGGTCTCCCCTGAGCCTCCTCTTCTCCAGGCTGAACAGCCCCAGCTCCCTCAGCCTCTCCTCATAGGGTCTGTGCTTGAGTCCCTTTGCCAGCCTGGTTGCCCTCCTTTGGACCTGCTCCAGGACCTCGATATCCTTCCTGAACTGAGGGGCCGAGAGAACTAAATGATCTTTAAGGTCCCTTCCAACCATAACCATTCTATGATTCTGTGATCCTGTGAACTTTTTAATCCCATTTTCCCCCCTGTCCTGCTGAGGGGGAGTGGGAGCTGCTGGGTAAGCATCTGGTAGCCAGCCAAGGCCAACCCACCAGGACGTGTATTGTGCTGCAGTGCAGCCCCTTCCACTCCTTTAATAAATTACCAAACCTCAGATCCTAAATGCCACAAGGTAGTTGTTAACACACTCTGTAACAAGTTTCAAGCCCAGAATGATTTTGGGCGTGCACTTGGAAGCGTGCATGTGCACACCTTGCAGTAGCCTTTCCACAGGCCCTCTGGCTGTGGTCGCTTAAAAAACAAATTGTGCAACTGTGGCACCTGCAGGAGCAGAATTCATGCTGTGGTATACATGTGGAATTGGAAATATAAAATATGTCTCTTGAATCAGTTTTTTTTTCCTTTTTCCTTCATCCTGCTTGTAATTACCATATGTTTACCTCAATGTATGCCTGACAGACACCTAGAAGATAAGATTACTTACCAGGTCGCCCAAAACTAGCAGGACACCAGGAAACAAAAGATAAGAAATGACTCATCCCAGGAAGCCTGGAGATATTTATGTATCAGGGCCATATTCAGTGAAGGGAGCCCTCTTTCTTTTTGGGGGATAAAAAACCCTAGGGAAAAAGGAAAATGCGGCTTTTTCGTCCAGACGCCCCCTTCTCTCGGCACCTCGGCTTCCAGCTACGAAAAGACAGAGCAGCGGCTCGAACGCCGGAGAACCAGGAGCAGCCCCCAGCCCGAGGCCAGGTCGCTCGGATGGCGATAATTTCTCTCTTTTGTTTCTCCCTCTTTAACGACTCTCGCGTTAAGGTGATTACTTTATGCAAAGGCCTTTTGCCAGTAAACCGGCTTGCCCTGTTATAGAAATAAACCCTTGTAACTAATTTTAAATCCAACAGTCTGGTTATTTTGTAATTCAAGCGTTGTCTCTGGGTAGTGGCTGATTTATCCTCATAATCAATATATAAAATAATCAATAAAAAACATGCGCTGACGCTCAATCAGTTGGAAGAGTGGTTCTTGTGAGATCTGATTTCAGAAATAGGTAGAGCAGATGCACACCTTGGTGTTTTCCTCTGTGGGTGACAATGGTGATTTCTGAGCGCAGTTTTGTCACTGCTAAAATAAGGCAGGTAACTTTCAAAGCCTATGGAGGGCTTCAACTAATGAGAGGCACAGTGCTAGAGAAGTGGAAAGTAGTAGCAGGAGGTTGTGACTTTGAGTGGGGCAACCATGCGTGTTAGTGATTTGCTTACAGTAATGTACCAAAATCCTGACCAGTTGCACATGAATCCACCCTAAGCACTCATACTCCAAAGATTATTTTCTGATGGTCTTAACTGTTCAAGAAGGCCCAGCAGTGAGAACTTTCTCCCTAGCTGGAGATGTTTTGTTTTCTCCAATACTGCCGTTCCCAAAACACTTGGAAGTTGGTGGAAAGGATTGTTCACACGCTATCTTTTTTTAAATGGTAGTTCTGGAAACAAAAGAACCACAACTAAAAAGAAAATTAATGCAAATGAATTGACAATCTAAAGCTACCAGCCTGTCATGTGCAAGATACATAGCTCTTATGTGCTTATCAATAAAGAGAATGTAGTTGTGTGAGTGGCAACTTTTAAATAATGCAGCTTAGTCTCTCACTGCCTCTTAGCATTAATATATTTTAATAATGTGACAATTAGAAGATTATTATGAAGTGCTCTTGGAATAATGGTCAAGTAGCTTTAAAAGCCATAGATGGTTAGCAGCTGAGTGATTTGTGCATGTGAGTTGCTGCCAACATATTCAAAATGCATTTTAATAAATTAAATAGATGTAGAGTCATTATTTTAAAAAGTTAAGCTTGATTAAATAAATTGTGGAGAGCATTTGGAAATGGAAAATCTGCTGCATATGTAGGCCTACATTTTACAGCAATGAGTTTCTACAATTCAAACCAAGTTAGTCACTTCAATGCTATTGCAGTGAGTGACAACAACGTGGCTGAAGCTCCAGAGTGCTCTGCAGCAGGCCCAGGGCTGCCCTCACAGAATTCATTGCCAGGATGGGCCTTTTAAGCCTTTTATTCAAAATTCACAAAAACTCGGTGAAGTCAACAGCCTGGAGGAATACACTGCTTCCTGTTGCACCTGCTGTTTAGACCGTGTACAATCTAAGATAGGTTGGACTGGATGATCTTGAAGGTTTCCTCCACCCAGAGGCATTCTGTGTTTCTGTGACTTGCAGGTGGGGCTGCTTAGGATTTGAACTTGATCTCAGTGATGGGCTGCTGGTGCCAGTGCTCAGGTGAGGACATGAGGGATGTTAGCAGGAGAGGACTTCATGTAGCATGTGCAGTTGGGCAGAATGATGTGGCTTTTGTGGGGATAGTGTTTTGTGGTAACATTTTTACAGAAGTCAACTATGTGAACCAGCAGGATGTGCTGATTTGGGTCCCACTTCCCTAACTGGTGAGTGAGGCATTTCAGCCATCTGTGAGTGCTGCAGACCACACTGGGAAGGCCTCTGCTAATGGAGGACTCAGGGGGGCAAGGGGAAATAAAGTGCTCAGTGTGGACAGCAAAGCACTGGAAGGGCTTTGAAATGGGCACATAAGGAAATGTCACAAAAGGAAATGCATTTCTGTCTCCCCCACTTCCCTCCTCCCAGGTTAGGTACTGTACGATAGGCTTGCGTTTTGCATATTATTTATTACTATCTGTACACTTTGTACTATGTGCCTTCTGTTTCCAGGTAATTTGAAGGGTAAAAAAACTTAAAAGTCTCTTAAGTAGTTAAGTCAAGTTCCAGTGCAACTAACGACAGACCAGTTGTTACAAGTGTGAGTATTCATGTCTTCCAGAAATACCCTTGGAATCCATCTGTAGAGAAGAGGTTCTTGGAAAACAGGGTGCTACAGGTCTGCCACGAATCAGGGAGGAGGGTGCTGTAGCAGACTGTGCCCACAGGCAGTGCAGAGCTGTTGCAGGAGAGATGTCGTAGTGCAGGGCAGATGGGACATGGCAGGAATGATCAAAGTGCAGTTGTTGCATCCTTGAGGAGAAAATGGGTGTAGATGGTTTGGTCCTCTTCAGACAGTCTTCGATGGTACTGTGTGATTAGAGTGGAATTTATGGCAACTGGAGTTAAACTATCCCAGTTTGCAGCCAAAGAACTGTAAGTTCTCTCTCCTGAGAGAACTACCTCAGCTCCAGCAAAAGGAAAGGGTATCTGAGGGGAGGCAAAGGCTGTTGTGACCATTGGAGTTGACTGATGGAGATGTTTGGTTCTGTGATACATCTCTGTCCATGTTGCAGTTCCAGTTCCTGCAGCCTTTTCTTGTTTTCTCCATCTGGCCATTATTCAGTCTGACTCGCACAGCTTTACGCCTTGACAGGTTCCCGAGCCTAACACCAGGAGTAGTCAGTTTGCTCAAAAAGCAAACTGCAGAAGTGATTATTTCAGAGATTAAAAAGTCTGGAGATGAAAAAAACAACACAATACAAGCTTGTGCCCAGTAGTTTGGTCTGTCTCGTGTGTTTAAGGATTTTTTTAACATGGCCCAACCCACCCACTCTGCTAACATCATAGCCCACGCTCCCTGTACATAAGGCTACTCTGACAGTGCTTCATTGTAGGAGCTTTTGCTGCCTGCTTGGGGATGTAGAATTTCTAAGCTTCTCCACAAGATTTGAATTAATTTTGTCTTGTCCTCAACTAGCTATGCAGTCTTACATCTATTACAGCCCTTGCTGCCTTCTTCAGCTCAACTCTGCAGTCCCAGGTTTGTGATTACTGCAGCTCTGAGGGTTCCTCACCACCTAGTGGGCCTTCACCTGCTTCTGTCTTGGGCTTGGTGGAGCTCCACAGGTGTGGAGAGATGGAGAGAGCAGAGGACACAGAAGTGGGAGGGAGTGTGAGGGGCTTTTCTGACTGTGCTCCAGCTGAGCTAAAAACATCTCCACCTCACTGAAAAGCTGCTGTGACCCTCAGGGAGTGCTGTAGCTTCTGTTACACTGTAAACACACCTCCCTTTTTCTAATACCTTTTCTAATACCTGACAGATACCATTTCAAGGTTGTTCAATATTAACATTTTCTTTCCATCTACCATTTCAAAATGGAAGACAAAAAATAATTGATTGTTGGTAACTAACCTGTTATTTCTGGACAGTAGGTAGCTAATGACTTTATTCAGTAAGACACTTGAAACAGTTAGTGCTGTCATTAGCTTTTTAAAGGCTGTCCTAGGCAAAAAGTGTTTTAATATATTTTAAGTAACCCAGATGTTTTTTGCAATAGAAAAGTAATAAAAAAGCATATTCTATGCTTGAGGAAACTGCTGAGCTTTAAGTTAGTGAATCCAGTTGTAACTCTTCTAAAAGCAAAATTTTATTGTTGGTAGTGCACTTGACATTGTTGCTCATTTTTCAGATGACGACCACGTGGGGGTGTCAGTAAGATGCAGCTGATGAGTGTGACCTGAAAACACAGCTAGAAATAAATGACTTGTGGCTCTTGTGATTTATAAACAATATCGATTATGCTGCCTGTTCAATAAGATCAATGGGTTGCTGCTTTCTTTCATAGCAAGACAACCCAGTGAGAAGTGATAACAGGACTCAGTGTGCATTCTGATGAGCAAAGCAGAACTCGTCACAGGACTTGGGGTGTAACTGGTATAGACTTTCTGCTGGAAGAGTGAAAAATGGTTCTCAATGAGAATGCTCAACTGACAGCACAAGCTTTGCAGCACACAAGTGGGAGAGGAGTTTGAGTTTGGACCCTTACTTAAAAAAAGAGAAGAGAAAATTTACAGTCATCATCAGGACCTTAAATGCTGATCTAAAATGCTGACCAGGCAACTCCAGCAATGTTCCTAAAATGTTGTTGTTAAGACTTCCTCTTTTGCATCCAGGATTTTTCTGGTTTGTCCTCTGTAGAAATACATTTTTCTTCTCCTTCTTCTCCCAACCTAGTTCAAGCTTGTGGTATCAGTGCTTAATAGAAAGTCAAAGTGCTGAGTTTTTCTCTGCAGTCAGGAGTACTGTACTTATGGTTTTGTTTAACCTGTTCCAGTTTTAACTCAGGCTCAGATCCTTCCATGAATTCCAGTTTCATCTGAAAGGGAGGTGGGTGTTTGAGGAGCAACCACATCTGAGTCTGGGCTACTGAGATCACTTCAATGAGGCTCTTCACCATTGGAACTGCTTTCTTCTATCTGGTTCCTCACAGTCTCTTGTCTGTAATGTGTAGAGAGAAAAAAAAAAGTACAGTTATCAGGGACATATATTAGGAAGGCAGCAGCAGTTTCATAAGGAAGAACTTTATCAAAGTTTTAAAAAATACAAAGATGGTTCTAACACAAAAGATGTTAAACCCAACATGAGAGATGGGTTTGGACTTCACTCTTTATTCACCACATGTCCTTACCTGCAAATGGAGTATGACTGACAGCAAAAATGTGAGCTGTGGATGATATTTGATGACTCCCATGTGCCCCCTGCCTCTTCCTCCCTGAGCCTTCTTCCCAGCAGCTTCCTAAACTTCACCCTTAAAAAAATAAATAGCAGATGAGTCCTGGCCTAGAAGCCTAAGTTCCATTCAATATGACTGAAAACACGATCCAAACTGCTTCTCTATCCTCAGGGCTTCAGAGGTGGGGAGGAAAGTTACATTAGGAAGAAAAATGGAACCTAAAAGTCAGAATGAAAATGGAAAATCTTTGAAAAGTGTTACTAATGCCCTGGAGCCATAGCTTCAAATATAAGAAAGAAGACATCTTTCATTAAAAGCCACTGTTTCAGTGGCTCGACAAGCATAACAACCAAAACCTAAAAAACAAGATAAAGTAAACGGCATGAAAAGGAAAACAGTTACTTTTAATACCTTGGAGACAGGAAAATATAAACTTTATAACTTCAAATTTATATTAATAAATTACTAATGAAAGCTTAAAATATCTGTGCCTGATAAGGCTGACATAACAGGAATGTTGCTTAATGTTAATTCAAAAAAACAAAACAAACCCCAACAGTCTCAGCAACAGGCCCACCACAGGCAGGCAAATTTGGGGGTTTCTTTGCTATGATGCAGGCATATTCAAGACATCACTTTTATCTCTGACAGAAGCAAGACAAAAATACTCTTACCAAACCAGGATGTTTTCTTTCCAGTCCTTTAAGTAACTAAATATAATCAGCTAGCTATTCGTATTTTAAAATCAGCTGCAGAACTTGCATCCCAGAGACCTGGAAACTGTCCAAGGAGAACTCTGGCCAGGTCTTGTTAATGGTTAACCCTCCCTGGAACAGCAGGGAAGTTTGAGGAGGCTGGAAGAGCCTCAGTGTCCCAGTATTCACAGAGAGTGAACTGGTCAAGCCAGGTCACTATAAGGCACTGCAACTGACCTCAGTCCCAGGCAAAACCATGGAATTAAAGCTAAGATAAGTTACAACTCACAAGGTGTTTCAAAGGACAGGAAAACTAATTCTGGACAGTGTGGTTTTATAGGAAGACAGTTATGGTGAAAAATGTCTGATGTCATTTTTTGTGGGAAACACAATTTGGAGGATAATAGCTACATATATGTAGCTATTTATACTGCAGTAGGCCATTTGACTTAGCTTTCCATACTGCCTTCTTTGCAATGAGCTACACACAAGCCCCATTTAACAGGTGTCGTGTGAATTAAGTTTCTCAAAGAGTGACTAGAGAGTAGTCTCTGACTGTGGCTGTTTCTAGCAGGGCTCAATAGGCACCTGATCCTGTTCAGCATTTTCATCAGTGATCTGGAAGTAAATGTAAAGTCACTCTGAATGAAAAATGCAGACAAAAATACAGTGGTACAAGGAAGATCAATCATTCATATAGCACAGTCTGGAGAGATAGTTAAAATGGACCTACTTAAACAATATTATTATATTAAATTTAAAGCCTCAACCTTGACAATGATATTTTTCATTGAGAATGGCAGACTTTTAGTAAACTATTATCCCCAAACACAGTGAAGCATGACACACAAAAAAGCTTGAGGTATACAGGAAAAAAAAAAAAAAAGTAGAGCTAAATATTTTGTATTTATGGGTTTCTGGGAACAGATATGATCTTGAAAAGCTTGGACTGATACTGTGATTCCAAAATTTCATATTTTTATCACCCTGTCTATCAACAGTGATAACTTTCTGGCATTCTCCATTAATGGATAACTATAATATTCTCTTAATGCAAATACATGTTTAGCCCTAATTTTATGGAGGGATTTTATCAGTTAAGCCAAGACACTGTGATTTAAATAGGTAGAGAAATGAGAAATAATGAGCAACTTATAAAAGGCAAGAACTTGTTCTCCTCTGCACCTGGGCATAGACTTCCAAGAACCTGCATCCTTCCCCTCAGGGGGCAGCACTCTCAAGTGTGCCCCAGTGCAGGCATTCTCTGTGGTCTGCATTATGTCCCTTGAGAATGAGGTGACATAATCTCAGGACTGCCTGGACTGGTCATTCTGCACCCTCTGAGGAGATAGTGTTGGGTTTGATAATACTGTTGTTCTTAGGCAGTATTTCAATGAATGGCTCAAGAATTATTTCATTCTTTTGCCTGGCATTTGTAAATGTCTGGTCACTAGTAGATGGGAGCCTTTTTGTGTAATTTAGAACCATTTAACAGTTTGAAGACAAAAAGCCAGCCCCATCATTTCGGTTTTTTAGGAGGAAGGACAAGAACGAGGAAAAACCTGAGAAAGCAACAGAGTGCACTTTAAGCTATGCTAAGCACGTAGTTCACTGCACAGCCCACCTGGATGGATGTTTGCCTAGTGGTTTGGAGAACTTCTGAGCAGCAGCAGCCACAGAAGGCATGTTCTGACCCTCTACAGATGATGTCCTCTCAACTGGAGAATCCCAGTGATGGGATTTCTGGAGGGACACTACCTTTATTCCTGGCTTTGAGTTCACACATATACTCCCACAGTGGCTGGGTGCAAAACAAAATCCCATCCCTTTAGTTTGCACTTGGGAATCAGTTATCTCTGAACAACCTCAGCACCACCCTTTGAAGTGTGACACCAATCTCAGGCTCTCCCCAGTGCCATCATACCTGCTAAAAGGTATGGAGTGTGTTTCTTTAGATGACAGGAGTGAGAACATCTTCCTGTGAAGACATTGTAATTTTGAGCTCTGGAGTCTTAGAAAAGGTTTTGACAGTTTGGAGCTACCAATTTTCACAGCCTCTGCCCCTGTGGGTTTGACAGCTGCTCACTTAGCTGGTTGTGTCAACTTAAAAAGAGAAAGTTCTCCTAATGGTGGAGGTGTGAAAGAGAGTTTTATCCCTTGAAACCACAGACTTGAAAATAGCAAGATTTATTATCTGCTCTTTGAGATTGTACTGGGGAGAAATTGGGATAGATCCCCAGGAACATTGTATATGGGAAGCCAGCTGTAAAGACATTAACTGTCTCAGCTTCTTCTGACACAAGAAATGATGCTGTAATCTACCTGGACAACTCATGTAGACCTCAAATACTGGTCTTGTGAGAGTCCCAGCTCTGAGATTTAACTAACACTGAGAAACTGGGTTCTTTATGAGCTCTTAGCCAATCTTGACAAGGAAATTCAAGATAACCTGGGTGTGAGAATAAATTATTACTACTACTGAGAGACAGTAGACAGAGATCGCAGATGAGTATAAGTGAGTTTATAGACAAACAAATTACCTGGATTCCAGGAAACAGTCTCCTGTGATAGGAAAGAGGGCTGAAGAAAGTATAGAACAGGAGCAGCTGCCTTAAGAAAGTAGAAAACAGGAGCATGGTCTGCTTAGGCAGAGAAGTACCTCTCATGAGGATCTTCTTTAGTATTAAAAAGGACTTCTTCTCCCCAAAGACAAGGTAGCACACCCAGGTAGAGCTATAATACATCTTTGAGTGCTTTGGGTGTCAGATTCACTCCGTGTACCAGAATAGGTACTTATTTGTTATTGTACTACATGGTGGTCAGACTGTTCACTAATGGATATTATAACCTTGAAGGTAATGTATAAAACCCCAAACAACCCTCTGAAAACTATCTGCCCTCATATGAGATCTGGAATATTGCTAGAGATTTTTTTTTTTCTGTCCTGAGGACCAAAACCTCTGAGTGTTCTGATATCCAAATTAGTTCCCCAGTTCCAGGAATGAAGCAGCTGTTGCAACTGATCTGGACGGAGCAAAAAAACGAAAGAGCACGTGGCCAATGTACAGTCTGTCCACGAATCAGTGGTTATCTGTCTGTCCATGAAGAAAACTCTCATCTGCAAACTGAGAAGAAAGCTGGCTGCAGAACAAGTGTTTTCAAAGTAACTCCTACATCTGGCAAGTGGTATCCTCAGACTATGTTACAATATGCCCCAGACATGTTGGGTGAAAGTTGGTGGTAGTCAGAGGAAAAAAATTTCTAAACACTTACTTGGGTTTCTTATTGCAAGAAATATGTTTGAAGCCAGCAAGGCTCATGCTACCAAGGAATACAGTCCCATGAGTTAGCCTCTCTGAGGCTACTATGGCATTAAAAGAAGTGATGAGAGGATCAAGGGATGAGACATACAGATCTTCCAACTCTCTGGGTACCCAATTTATTTATTCTTTTTTCTACATTACACCATTTGGTAGGAAATGTCCCCAGCAGTCTCAGTCATGGCTACCAGAGATGCACAGCCTCTGGTGAAATGCATGGGAAACTGGGGTATCCTCTGGAAAGGTGTGGCTAGAAAAATTTGCAGCCCCACTTTTCCTGCATGAATTTCTAGCCTGTCTCCCCTTCCACTAATCCTTATTTTTCTGTATCAGTTTGGATGGTAAGAAACATAGTTAATGCAAATATTAATACTGGCTCTTGATTACAACAGTGTGGTAATCAACTGCCTTGGCACGCTAAAGGGGTTTGAAATAATTGGTCCTATGTCCCAAACCTTTTTTTATTATTATTTTTTTCTTTCTGTAAGGATAGTGTAATGATGACAAAAGGGACTGGGACATGAATTCCTTGCTGCAGCTTTCTTGCAAGCATCAACCCTTCCCCCTCTCTCAAATTTACTCATCTGACTTGGCACCAAATTCTCTGCATTGCACATCAGTGTGGTGCAATCGGATCATGGATTCAGGTCCAGGACCTCTCAGTGTCTCAGAATTATGCTGTGATAAAAGTAGGTCTACTTGTTGGATATATGCCTTTCAGAAGGCACTTCAACAGTGACATTTTTTTGTGTGGATATGCAGGGAAAAAATCAGCAGAGTATACTGTAGTAGATGGCACTGCCAAAATAGTAAGACCTTGGTGTAAAGTGATGGAAGATAATCACTGCACGTTATACAAGGCCAAACTATAACCTTCAGGGACTCCACAGACAATAAAGACAGCTGACACACAGCAGTGGGGGTTTGCTCTACATTCAGCTGAAGCAAAAAGGTGCATTCCTACACACTGCCAGACTTGAAAGCAGGACTGTTTCACCAGGCAGTTGAGCAAGTTGGAAGAGTACACGCTGCCCTATATACCCCAGGGCCTGACAGAGAGATGGATGAGCACAGCAACAGTGAAGGTAAAAGTTCTCCAGCCTTGACCAGTGACGTGTGTGTACGTTTGTTGGGTGAATGTATCAGAATTATAATGGAAAAAGAGACAGGAGAGTTCAATACAGGAATTAGAGGATTGTCATACCAAGGGTAATGGATGAATTACATAAAAAAGAGCACAACAGGGGAGGATGGTGGAAATTAATAGGAAGAGCTTCTTTCAGACACCACACTTTGTACTTCATTGAAGTACAATTGGAGTGGGGGCTAAAAATCAAATGGAACTCAGTCAAAAAGGGCAAGGTGTTTTTTAGGAGGGTCAGCCCTAAGATTTTCTTACAGTACACTTTGAGCCTAAAAAACTGCTAAGGATGATTTCAAAGCCTAAGCAAAACTCATCCAATACTGCTTTCCATTAATGATTCCTGGGCCCTCCATACAATATTCCTGGACTTGCCTTATTCACAACAGCTCTTTTGATGGGCAAAATAAAACATATTGGGGATAAATATGGATATTTTTAAGCCAAGTATTTCACTGAGTAATACAATGCAAAAGTGAATTTTTTTAAAAAAATCAATACTTTTGTTTAAGTCTTACAAACATTCCGAGGTTGTAATGTACTTCTCCTAGCAGTTTTTTAGGAACAGTAAATTAATGGGAACATGCCTCTGTTACCTTGTAATTTTCTGTCCATTTCCATGTGTTTCTTGTATTGTTATCTTGCCTCCTGCACTGTGGTTTATTTAGGCAAATTGCCTTTTTTATTGTTGCTGTTACCTTTTGTGAGCATGCCAGAGGCGTTAGGGTGCCAATAAATTAGAATATTAATGCTGCTTTGTACAGCCATGTTACATCCTTTTTCCTCCGCTTGTTTGTAACCTAATCTAGAACCTCTGCCTCATCTGCTGATCTGAATTTTCTGCATCCTGATCAGATTACAAGGAACAGTGGCCAAATGCATCCTTGTTTGCACAAAACATTTTTGCCAGAAAAACCAGCAGCAAACAAAGTAAACCAAATGTAGAATGCTGCAAACAGAAACCTGTCCTTAGCCAAAGTTCAAAATCACAGGCAGCATCAGAACTACATTTCCATTCAGTATCTGGGTGCTACACATCACTGGATGCTGAATCTCCATCGGGCACATCCACCACGGCTGCCTTCACAGGTCTGTGGTCTTTTAGGAGACTGGGGACATGCCTGTCAACAGTGTGGTGTTTATGCATCATCCTCTCTTTTCAGTCATGGAGGTTTCAGGTTTCTATTCCATCTATCTGCCACCAGAGGATATTTCCATGTTTTGTCAAGCCCAGCTGTAAAAACTTCTGGATGTCTCAGAAATGGGGCTCTGGGATCTCTGTAGGCCAGGTATGCTGAACCTGAAGATGTAATTATTCTCTAGTGGGTTACTTGCTTGCTCAGGCTGGACTGTCTCTGAATAGTACTCTGCTGAAATGTAAATTAAAGTACTCAGGTGAGTGACAGAACTTTAATGATTGATGAAATGGCCTGAGGCTAATATCAGGAGATTCTGCCCCCCAAAAAACCCCAGATGGACCATGTAGTCTCATGTTTCATGCAGATTATTTTATAACACTGATCTATACTTACTTTATCTCTGGTTGTACTTACTTTACTGGAGTTGATCTAGGGTGGGACATATACAGTAAAATAAGGAAAAGAAACGTCACAAACGCAGCAAGGCCAACCCAAAAGGCTATGACAATAGAATCTGTGGACACAACACAGAAATTCTGTCAGTGGTACCATAGCAAATATAAAACACAGCAATTTATGATCTCTAAGGAAGGCATGTCATTTAATTAATTTAATAAAACCCTTAAGAGGGTTGGTATCCTGGAAACTGGATAACAATTTGTTAAAAGTCTTGACAGCATCCTAGCAGTTTTATTGTAACAGTGCATGGCCAGGGCTGCAGGAGAGGTTGGGGGAAAAAATATCTGGTACCATGCATAAATTTAAAAGGTAACATTGAGCACTGATGGTTTTCACAGTTTCAGCTCTTTCTGGGGGATACTATGTCTTTTACAAAATCAGGGTGTGATAGGAACTGAGGCAGTCAAGACTGGGTGGGCCACTGTCACTCAGTCTATAGCCAAACCCTGTTCTTAGGTGAAAAAAAGTACAATGCCTGATTTTTAAGATAACACCTTTAGGAAGGGAATTAGCCTTTAAAAGACTTTCTATCAAAAGAAATACCAAGGAAAGTTCATGGAAAAGTCCCTGTGACCCTCAAAGCACACCAGTCTAGTGGAAGAGGCTTCCTGTTCCTTCCCCTGTTCACCTGCAATGCTTCTGTAATCAACACAAAATAGTTCAAAATGCAGTCTGCTTTATCAGGTCTAACTGGGTTTTTTTAAGGAACAAGTAAATGGATTCCTAGCACTGAAGCATGGGTTCAAAATTGGTTTAAATCAGCCTAAGTCACTGTCACCCAGATGAAAACATTATTTTTTTTAACTAATAAAAAGAAAAAAATATGAACTAATCACTGATCTGGGTCACCACTGTTAATGAAAATATGAGATGGTTGGGGTAGACAAGGCAGCTTTTCATGTTCTTTTATGAATGGAGGCCACGATGCTGCTGAAATGACTGCTTTAGTCACAGGCTTGGTGTCAGATGGGATGAATGCTCCTGCCCCAGTAGCACATTTGGTCACTGTTTCAAAAGTGTTCTACCTGGGATCAGTATAGTGGCAGTGAATGTCCCAGTTAAAGCCTTGAAAAGGTTGGGTGTTCTGCAGGGCACAAGTCAAGAAATATCCTGAATTCATAACCAGTAACACACTTAGACTGAGGTGAAAAAGAAGGGTCATTGACTCCAGAGACAAATATTGGTTGAGATAATATAAACCTTCTCTCCAAAAGGACAGAAAACATTGTGTTCTTTGAAACAGGTCCAATATATTTGATTAGGTGTTTCTTTGTGAAAAGGTTCAGAATGTGTTGTCATCAGAGTCACAAAGAGATTAGGGGGAATTACTCCAACTCCTATTAAGGCTAAAACTAGAGCTGAGCCAGCCAAAGTCTTATCAGAAAGCTGAGTTTTGGCTAGGCTACTGAGAAATAAGAAGGTAGAAGGTCATCTTATTTTATTCTTCCTCTGTAAAACAAGTTTTACTGAGTTTTAATCAAAGGATATTAAATTAGCATGTGAGGGCTAATATTCTGATCTGCTCTTCCCAAACTTATTCTATGAAAGAGTGATGGGGTGCTATTGGCCAACTTCAATTCTTCATGGAACAATAAGGAAACTTGTTAAATAAATAAATAAATAAATAAATAGTCCACGGTCCAGGGATATTTTGAGAAGCTCCAAGTTTTTAAATACTCAAAGCCATCAAGACAGAAATTAAGTGTTTGAATTTATAGAATTCCCTATCAGAGCTATCACCTTTCAAAAGCAGCTTTAATATCATTCATGGAATATCATTATTATCATATTAATCAAATTTGCTCCAGGTCTCAGGGGGAATTTGGACTCTTGAGGGATAAACAGAAACTTCCTGACAGCTAAGTCCTGCAATTAGGATTTATTTTTTTAAGTGGGATGCATATTTTAACAATCTATAAAAAGCTTTTCTATTGCTAAATTTTATAGTCACCTTTTGTTTATGCATGAGTATGTTTTTAAATAGCCTAATATGTTTTTAAATAGCCTAATAGTTCATGGACCAACTAAGCCTTTTATTATTTTTTATAAAAACAGAGAGTTGCACAATGCTATTAATAGAAAGCAAGACCATGACTAAATTATTTCTCTGGAAATGGGGGGGTTGGAAATGGGGGTTGGAATTATCTGCCCTAACTTTAAGAGAAATAGAGAAGATGCCCATAAACTGTCTGATCCCAGCAGCACCAAATGCTGCTGTTCAATACTATGGGGGAAGATTTTTATATATGGAATTACATGGATATTTACAGAACCTTCATTAATGCATGGCACTCTAAGTTTGGAGGCCATAAACCCTAGGCTCATCAGAATGGACAGAAAAAGCCTTTCTAGAGCCAGTACAGAGTAAGAGTTTCTGTTCCCTGTTCATATTCTTGTTCTCGTAAGGCAAGCAGACACAAAACTCCTAGCATTGTCCAGTTCAATCTTCATTACTAGGAAGACAGTTCCTTGCACTGTTAGAGAGATATGAAAATGTTTTGAAAGACAACCATGTTTTCCTTAGACACTGAAATAACCTTGGGGAAACCTATTTTAGTCTCTGAAACCATATTGTAGCTGTCTTCAGTAAACTAAATGGCAAGCAGCAAAGCCCATAGCTACATCACTCAAATGAGGATAGATACTCAAATAGGTAGAGACTTGGCAGAAATCAAGGGAAAATGCTGCCTATAGCCTAATTGACTCAAACATGCCTACCAGCTCTCCCTCAATTTTCATAAATCCATGCAACTCTACTCAGTTAAGTTAATCCCTCATGACACAGCTTGTCATTTTATCTTATCAAAACTTAACCAATGTAGCTATATTATGAAAAAAAAAATTACTTGCCACTTTAAGTAAAAAGATATCGCTACCTTACCGTGCAAAACCAAATGTGCAACAGAATTAACTGTTGCAGGGTGTGTTTGGTGAATGCTATTTCAGGATATATGCTTTGAAAATTAACTTCTAAGTCCAACAGAATCAACTTCCACAGCAATATTTTGACAATAATGTATATTATTACTTTATCTTACAGTTCAATGGCACTAAATCAAAGGACAAAAGGTAATAGAATATGTTTCCAGCTTGCTGTTTCTGGCTAGTGGAAACACACACTTCATCTTTTACTAATGCTTTGAATATTTATCTGTTGTAATGGAAGGCTTACCTCCCGAGACAAAAACACAATAGCCTTATGAAAAACTCTGCTCATTCAGTCAATTTATCTGATAGCAGCATGCAGGTAACTAACACCTCAAACTACAGATGTGCAAGTCATTATGTTTCTGCTTAGCAAATGGCTAAAAAAAGAATCTGTCCTTCTAAATAGCAGTACCATCAGTCTTACAGTTTCAAATACTGTAAGATAAAGAAAAGAGTTTAAGTACTAGTAATAACTGCTGTCAGGGCACAGTCAGTTTGAAAGGCAGACCCCAACCATACAAACTACGCAAGTATAACCTGGCATGGTCTCTACAGCAAGGAAAACAAAAGATTAATCAGTGAGACAAGCTATGCAACATATTTCCTGTACTAAATAAGCACCTACTATTCTACAATACTTACATTTATTAACCTCCAACTTGCTTCCATCTACTGGAATTGGATCTATATAATCCCAGTAATATTCATACGACCAAAAATACTCAGAGGAGTTTGTTCTGTTAGCCATTTCAGCAGTGCATTTTAAACCAGCTCAGAACTCCACACAAATACTTTTTTTCATTGTAACTTCAGAGCTCTCAGAAAGAGATTGCATAACTGATGCCTATGTAAATCACTCCGAGGTCCCACAGCTCAAGGGCTGCCTTGGTACAAAAAAACTTCTAACAACAATGAATATTAATGTATGACAGCTACGAAACCGCGGTCCTTAAAATGTAATCCACACTTCCTGGTAGACAATTATATTATTCCTCAACATATCTTTAACTTAGAGGGATGTCAAGTAACCTCAGAACCAGCTGGACAAGCGCCAGGGGGATCACAAGCCCTTCCCTCTCAGCAACTCGCAGCAACACAGCGCACTCTGGAGCTACTTGAAACAGCTGGACCGAAGGACACGGCTGAATTTCTTAGGAGGAAGACCTGACAAAATGCTTCATCAATAACACCCGTGTTGGAGTAACCACGTATTTTGCTTTGCTACTTCTTCATTCCCTCCATCCGAAAGGAAAGGATGGAAAGGCAGGCTCTCAACCAAGGTGAAGGCAGAGCAGTGGAAGGTGCTGGGCCCACAGCAGCCCTGTTCCTAAGGCAAACCCAGACAAACCTCAGCGAGCTTCACAGAACTCCAACTCCTCGTACCAGCTGTGAAACATCCCCTCAGCCCGCTTCTGACTGCACCCCTGAGGCACCCGGGACAGGCCACAGCTGGGGAAGCAAGGGCTGCTCGTTCCCTGGGCCTCACGGAGGGAAGCAGACCCGGCGGGGCAAATCACAGAAACCGCACGGTGGGGCTAAATGCAACTTTCAAACATTTATCTCCATCTTTTCCCTGGCTCCCAACACCCCAGGCCCACTCCCTACGCGCTCACTGCCGGCACCGCCCCCCCTGCCCGCCTCTCGCACCGCAGCCGTTACCGGCCGGGGGGCGGGCCCTGGGACCGGGCGGATTCCCGCCCCTTCCCCATCCCCTCCCGCCCCCGCCGGGCAGGGCGGGGCCTGGTTCGGTCCGTCACTGCCGCTTCCGGCGCGGGCGGTTCGAAAACGATGTCGGCCCGCTCGAAGACCATGTTCTACCGCTCGACAGCGATGGCGAGCCCTTCGAAGGCATTGCCGGGCTGCGTGACGGACCTCGACTCCTCCCTGTTGCTGATGGAGGTGAATAGCGAGGTTCAGAAGTCAGGGCGGCAGCAGCAGCAGGGGGAAGCGGACACGGAGCAGGCAGACCTGATGCCCATGGTGTTCTTCTGCGCCGGCTGTAAGCGGCCTGTGGGCGACACGCTGAGCTGGGTGACCAACGACGAGGAGGCGGGCTGCATCCTGCTGCGCAGTGAGTCCGGACTCTCCCCCTGCCTTGCCCTGCCCCGCCCTGCCCTAGGCTGCGGTCTTTGTTCACCTCCCTCCCCACCTTTGTGCAGGTGTGGCTGCCGGCGTCTCGGTGGATGAGGAGAAGCAGCTCTCCAAGCAGCCCGGAGAATGCGGATGGTGAGAACCGGCACCGGGACCCGGCTGCTACCCTCGGGGATGGGGTCCCAGGTGGGCTCGGCCCTGCCTCTCCTGAGGGAACCCAGAGACCCGGGAATGGAACTTTGAGGAACCTGGTCTAGTGGGAGGTATCTCTGCTCATGGTAGGGGTTGGAAGTAGATGATCTTTAAGGTCCCTTCCAACCCGAGCTAGCCTGTGATTCTGTGATGATTCTATGAAATGGTTTATTCCCCTGGGCAGGGCCTGGGACCCTTCCTTCCTGCAACCGGTGTGAGTCTAGCAGAGGTCAGCTGGCCACTGAGGAGGCTCTAAGATGGACACTTATAACTGCATTATGCAAAGCAGGAGTGATTGCTCCAAAAAGAAAAATGATACTAGATGATTTTTGTCTATTTTTTTAGCATAGGGATGGGGAGGGATGTTTCTTATTTCCTGACTAAATGTTACATATCTTTCTTACAGCATTGTTGAAACATTAATGTGCTCTGGCTGCTCAAAGATTCTTGGCCATATCTACAGGTGCACCCCAAAGCATCTTGACTACAAGAGAGATTTATTCTCTCTGGATATTGACTCAATTGAAAGGTAAAGGCAGAATTATAATTGGCAACCCTGCCAGATGACCTTCACCCACGAGGTATCAGACTGAGGGATCCTCCTGTTAATATTTTTATGGCATATCTAGAGGTAGTGATTTCTGCTGCTTTGCTCCAGAGAGGTTTTCTCTATTGTTGCTATTAGCATTGTAGTGCTGGAGTGTGAGAAACATCATTTGTGTAACGTTAGACAAGTCCTAGAAAAAAAAAAAAGAGAACGGCCAGGACTGCTTTTTGTGTAAGAAATTGCATACCACCCAGGAAAATAACACTGGGTACACAACACAGGATGGTTCCTTCTCGTTTGATCAGAGAGACTACACCTGTGCTCTTCTGTAGACAACATAAAATGAACCTGCAGTCATAGGTACTACAAAGCAGACCTGGCTGTAAGCTATTAGAGGTAAATATCAGCAGAGAACTTAGGGTCAGGGGTTTAAGCAGAACTTAAGTTGAGGTCTGACCTGTACTAAGTCGACAGGCAAAAGTGACTATGTAGGCTCTAAATTAACTGTCTTACAGCCAAAAACTGCTTTGAAAATGGGAGTGTACTATTGTGTTGTCTTTAATTGGTTTATAGGACTTAAAAGTTGTATTAAAATATTCATCAATAGCTTTATCTTGAACTAACTATCCATAACAGAGTGCTTCTATCCAAGCATTAGTCTAGTAAAAAGTGATAAGTGACCTTTATTTTTGTCAGGACTAGTTTGACCGTGTCTGATTTTGTTAGGTTCTAGCTTATTTTGCTGTATCTGAGTGGATGTTCACCTTCCTCCTCTGGACAATTCTTGTTTTTTGTTTTTTCTCTTTCCACAGCAATGATACTTTGCTTTTTTTCATGGCAGTAAAATTCTCTGAAACACTAACATGGTGACAAAATGGCATTTTCTTGCACAGTAATGGTAATGGTTGGGTCTCCCAGCCAGAGCTACACTGTCCTCAATGTCTCCTTAACTTTTCACCATATCTTGTAGCACCAGAGTTCATGACCATCTCTTGGAGTCCAAACTTTCATAAAGTGGTGATGTCTCAGTCATTCTGCACTTAAACTCTTTTCATTCCATGCACTTTGTTTCCAACATTACCTAACAGAGATTATTTTTTTGTTGTTGTTGCTTGAATCATGGTTCCTCTTTGCTACTGTATTTCTATCTTAAGAGTGACAAGTGCATGGTCTAAACTGTACCATATCAGTTACATTCTAGGATCCTCAGAAAAGAAAGCTCTTGCTGGTCAGGAACCTCTAACTCTTGAAAGTCGAGCTGTCTTGGAAGAGGTGCTACAAAGGGTAAGGTTTAACCTTATATTATTGTTTGTTTAAATTACCTCTGTGAAAACTGAATATAGTTTCCTTAAATAGTTTCTACAGAAAAGCTTATTTTATCCAGATCAATTCTTCAGGCTTTAACCTATGCTGTAATACTTCATGCTACTCAAAAAAATTCAGTATCTTTTCCTTCAATTTTAGTGGTAATTATGATCTGTTTGTCAAGCACAGCGTTAGATTCCTATTTATGTCTGTCAGTAATTGGAAATTTTGGTTTTAATTAGTTCTTATTCACTTCTCCAGATTTTCACTTAACTTTAGTTAAGTCATGTCTCTTCTGTCTTTCATGCAAACTGAATTAATGCTTCTGCTGTACCTTAGTGTTGAAATATTGCATAACAAAGTTGACATCTATTGAATGTTTTTCTCTACTGAAAACTTCTGACTGCAGTTAGGGAAGGTTGGGTGCAAACAGTGTAAAGAATGTGTGGATCTGACACTTACCAAGGTTGGAGACAATTATAGATTTGAGAAAGTGTGGAGAGCTCATGTTAGAGATAAGTGAACTTTTAAATGGTGCAAATAGCAAGAATAGAATCAAACGGGGTTGATGATGCAGTATCGAATTTGAGCACTTAGCAACATGGATGCTTGCTCTTGGTACTGTCAAGTTCTGTTTGTAACTAAGTACCTTTCCCTGTTTACTTTACAGGCAGACACTGTATTACAGGCTCTGGAAACAAAATTGACTGCTATTGAATCAAGTATGGTTTCTCTTTGTAATAAAGTTGGAAAGAAGTTGCATCCTGGAGGTTTAACTGCAGGAAAATGATGTACGTGGAACTTGTCCCTGTCATGCTTTGGAATCTGTAGGAACACTGCAAAAGCTGTGCAAAGAACTGAAAGTCAGTGGTGGCTCATTCTGTGGTAGAACAACACAGAGTCCTCTTCACCACAGACAAGAAGTTCCTCTCTTTACTGTTAAAAGGTTACTCCATAAAGAAATCAAATTTATTTTTTTATCAGTTTTCTGTAGACCCCCTGACCTATGTAAGTATATTTGTTTAAATTTTCATCTCTGAAAGCAAGGATTGAATAGCAGAGAGATCAGGAGAGAAATACGTTCTGAACTGGGTGGACTTCTTCCTATGCCAGTACAAAAAAAGTAATCCCTGTGATGGCTGGCAGAACAATATACAATATTTTTCTTGTTTTCACTGCTTTTGCTTGATGTGTGCTTAGAGATGGGTGTGACACAATAACTGTATGGGGTGGTTTGTTTATATTTTTCATTTTTGGTGTTTTTGTTGTGGGTTTTTGTTTGTTTGTTTGTTTGGATTTTTGTTTTTGTTTTGGGTTTTTTTTCTGTTTGTTTCCAAGCTTAGGGCTAAAAGGTAATGTGAAAGAAGGCTTTAAAAGCATTAAGTGAAATGGCTTTCCAAGCAGTGTTGAAGGTTTGTATGTTTTACAGCTTCAAGAGGAAGAAGGCTGGCAAAAGCACACTTTTAAGCAAAGCTTGTTGTATATTTGAGCTGAATTAAAAATGTTAATTAAGAACACTTGTCATTATTTTTGCTGTTTTAATGCAGATATTTCAGTTGATTGCCTTTGATCTCAGTGTATTTAACTATCAGGTTTTTTTATGTAGTATGAGTATTCCAGGTAATTATTTTTTTGCCAATAAAAGCAAGAAGTTGTAGTCTAAAGGAAGAACAATTTTGAAAAGGTGATTTTGTTATGCATCACTGCTTAATTTTACTACTGTGGATTTTTTCAATTTTTCCAAAAACCTAGAATAAATTTCCCACTGTTCTTCCCCAGTGGTAGGCACTGTTTCTCTTGTAAAAGCCTCTCTCCCCAGCTTTTCTCTACTGCTTTGTTTGAAGTGTTACTCAGGTTTAGCCTGTGGTGATGCAGATGATGATTCTTTCCTGTTCAGGTAACTAAAACATTGTTACTTGTATACCTGCCAGAAGAATTGTTAAAAGTGCTAATATTTTCAATCAAGTTATTTTTTATCAAATTAAATTGTCAGCCTCCCCTCCATCCTTGCAAAGGTGATGGAGCAGCTCCTTCTGGAGGCCATTTCCAACCACTTGAAAGAAAAGAAGGTTATCAAAAGTATCCAACATGGATTTTCTAAGGGGAAATCATGCTTGACTAACTTGATATCCTTCTGTGAAGGGATGACCAAATGGGTAGGTGAAGGGAGAGCAGTGAATGTCATACCTTAACTTCAGTAAAGCTTTTGACACTGTCTCCTGTAACATCCTCAAACCTCAAGTGTGGGACAGCTGATTGGACTGTGAGTTGGGTTGATAACTGGCTCAATGACAGAGTTCAGTGTTGTGATCAGTGGCACAGAGTCAAGTGTGAAGCCTGTGGGCAATGGTATTCCCCAGGATCCAATACTTGGTCCAGTTTTGTTCAGTATCTTCATTAATGACTCGGATGAGGGGAGGGGATGGAGTGTGCCCTCAGCAAGTTTGCTGGTGATATGAAGCTGTGAGGGGTGGCTGATAAACAAGAAGGCTGTGCTGCTACCCAGTGAGATCTGGACAGGCTGGAGAGCTGAGCAAAAGTCAGACTCATGAAGTTCAATAAGAACAAGTGTAGAGTCCTGCACCTGGGGAGGAATAGCACCAACCACCAGTAGAGATTAGGGGACATTCTGCTTGAAAGCAACTTCATGGAGAAAGACCTTGGAGTCCTAGTGAACTCCCCAGTGTGCCAATAATTGTGTCACAATGTGCCCTTATGGCCAAGAGGGCCAATGGTATCCTAAGGTACACCTGGAAGTGTCCAGCAGATCTATGGAGCTTCTCTGCACACTTTAATCTGCCCTGGTGAGATCACACCTGGAATACTGTATCCAATTACTCTCCCTGGTTCAAGAGAGACAGAGATCTACTGGAGAGAATCTCAATGCAGAGCTCTGAAGATGATAAGGGACTTGAGCACATCTCCTGTGAAGAAAGGCTGGGAGAACTGGGGCTGTTTAGCTTTGAGAAAAGAAGGCTGAGGAGGGGATTCTATTAATGTCTACAAATATCTGAGGGCTCTGTGTCCAGAGGATGAGGCCAATCTCTTTTCAGTGTTGCCCAATAATAGGACAAAAATTAATTTATATTAGAAGACAGGAAGTTCCATCTCAACATGAGGAGAAATTTCTTTACTGTGAGGGTGAGGGAGCCCTGGCACAGGCTGCCCAGAGAGGTGGTGAAGTCTTCTCTGGAGACTTTCAAAACCTGCCTGGATGTGTTCCTGTGTGGCCTATCCTAGGTGATCCTTCTTTGACAGGGGGATTGGACTAGATCTCTAGAGGTCCCTTCCAACCCCTAATATTCTATGATTCTATGACTTCAGTGTATTTTTTTGAGCATTTTCTTAGTTTAAAGTTAGTATTTAGTTCAAAAAATAAGTTTTTGAATGCTGCTGAGTGACATGATAAACTCCGTTCTGGATGTCTGAAGAGAATCATGAACTCTGACCTTTAATTGAAGGTTGGTTGATATCTTACATTATGTACAAAGTAGGCTGCATATGTATTTGTTGGGAATGTTAACAGCTGATGGTTTGATAGGCCTACCTTTTCTGACATCATGCTTTTTCTGGAAATATATATATATAAGTATTTTTTAACATGTGGATTTCTTTTTCTATAAAGGACAGTTGTGGGTGCATGGACACAAGCCTCTAAGGATCTCTACAGATTGGTTTTTTGTTTTTGGTTTTTTTTTTTTTCAAAAAGGAGCATGTCTTCAATCTCTTTAACCAAGATTGAGATAAGACATCATAATCTTTTATATCTATATTCTAATAATTGCAGCAAAAGACAAAGGTGCAAGGATAAACTTGCATGCTTTTCTGATGCTTCCCTATCCAAATTATTGACCTGTTAGAGATGGGAGATTGCGTCACCTGCTGTTTATGAACCTGGATATAATTTCTAGCTGGGTTCTTGTATTTTTTCAATTATATTATGAAATAATTGATGAAAAAGAACCAGGTTTGCTGCCTCAAGCAACACCTGTAGTTTTAAAGATGTTCCTCAATTAAATATGGAGAGCAGCTAACTGCTCAGAATGAGTTCCCTAAATAGATTCACCAGCTGATCTCCTTCTGGTTCTCTGTGGGGAGATTTTAGCAATTGTCTCCTGTGTCTTATATATTGCTATTATGTGTAATGAAAGTAAAGTGTTTATGTGTAGCAAGTATTCAGAATAAATGGTTGCTTAGGGATTTCATATGCTTACATTAATTATCCCTCTTCTCTAGTTATCGTGGGCAAAAATACCTGCAGAAGAAAAAACTTGAAAAACATAATCCCACAAGTATGTCCCTGAGCTTATAGGCAGAGATAGAATCATAGAATGATTTGAGTTGGAAGGGACCTAAAAGATCACCCAGTTCCAGCCCCCCTGCATGGGCAGGGATACCTCCCACCAGACCAGGTTGCTCAAAGCCCCATCCAACCTGGCCTTGAACACTGCCAGGGATGAGGAATCCACCACGTCCCTGGGCAATCTGTGCCGGTGTCTCACCACCCTCACACTAAAGAATTTCTTCCTAATGTCTAAATCTCTCCTCTTCCAGTTAAAGCCATAACCCCTTGTCCTGCTGCCACATGCCCTTGTGAAAAGTCCCTCCTCAGCTTTTCTGTAGGCCCCTTCAGGTACGTTATCAGCTATGTTATCTGTCTCCTTGGAGCCTTCTCCAGGCTCAACAATCCCAGCTTTCTCAGCCTGTCTTCACAGGAGAGGTGCTCCAGCCCTCTGATCACCTTTGTGGCTCTTTAGACTTGCTCCAACAGCTCCATGTCCTTCCTGTGTTGGGGGCCCCAGAACTGGATGCATTACTCTCCTCCGTCAGGAGAATCACCTCCTTTGACCTGCTGGCCACGCTTCTTTTAATGCAGCCCAGGATAGAGTTGGCTTTCTGGGCTTCCAGTGCACATTGCTGGCTCATATTGAGCTTCTCCCCAGCCAAAACCCCCAAGTCCTTCTCAGAGCTGTACTCAATCCATTTACTGCTCTGCATTTGTACTTGGGATTGCCCTGATCCATATGCTGGACCTTGCACTTAACTTTGCCTACAAAGAACCTGGATTAGAGAATGTGTTCCTCAGTGGAACATACACAAGTTGCACATTTTAAAAGTGCATGTTAAATAACCACTTTTCTCCTTGGTTTAGTGTTAAAGCTTTCTGTATCTTTCATCTATTGAATGCCTGCATTTGGCCTCAGTGTATATTTAGAAAAGTGTCTCTTAGCGTGTTGTAGGTGGGAGCTTGAGTACATTAACACAACAGAATCCCTTAAAATAGCATTTTAACACTCAAGGATTGCCAGCTGCTGCCTTACTAAGGTGTGCATTGAACAGTCTAATTTTAGAATAAATGTCATGGATATAGAGATACTTACATCTGCATGGGGAAGTGTGTGTATTTGGGTATGCATACCAAATGCAATTTTTTCAGCTGGAGAAAGCTGAAATAATAATTTTTTTTCTTTTTTTTTACTGTGATGTTCAGTTAGGAGCCAATACCTGGAGTTAACTGGGCTGAAGGCAATAGAACAGACTTTTGCTGTTTAAATGCATGAAGTATATTGTGATACACATGAACAATTTTTAAGGACAAACATTAATGAAAATTTGTAATTGTTTCCTAACCAAATGTAGTATCAAAGTTTTAGTGTGCTAGCAGGATGTACAGCACAGTCAAATATAAAAGGTATTGCTCCTTCCTTAATAAGCAGTACCCCTTACTGAGCTGACAGTTCCTTCTATACCCAGTTTCTCAGTTTCTGTCCTCGAATGCAGGATAAATAGGAAGTTTAATTCTCCTTTGAGGGAATCTGTATGCTCTATAATGTCCTTCCTTACACTTGTCCTAAGCACTTTGTGCATTATGCACTGTGAGGGTGAAAAATACCACTTTGTTTGATGAGTTCTTTAACTTTGTATGCAGTTAAATATGGCAGGGATTCAGTTCAAGTACTTTGTAACTCTAATTATGCCCTTTAGAGAGAAAAAAAGTGGTATAACATAAAATACGTGTCTTCAGAACATTAAACTTACAGTTTCGGTATCACCTGGTTCAAACTTTAAAACACTTTGCAGTAACCTGAAAACCACCCCAAAACACTGGTAAGAATAATAAGCAGAACCTTGCACATACATAACCCATTAGTAGGGAAGGAGATAGGATGGGAAAGAAAACCTATTCCACACTAAGAGTGTATTTAAGGATAGATAATGTTGCGTGTGTTCTCTGTATCCTATTAATAAATACACCAAGGAACTGTCGGTTGAAGAAAAGTGGCAGACATGCAAAAGCTTTTATAAGATCTGTATATTCTTAGAAAAGATGAAAATTGGCAATTAGATGACACTGGAATTTTATAAGCTGTTTGTGAAGGGGGCGATAGGGAACAGGCATCTAAACTGTCTTTTAGTCCTTGTGTTCCTCTTCTAACCGTAAAGTACTGTTTGCCTAAATGTCTGAAATTTGTGGTTATATTCATAGAATGGTTTGGGTGGGAAGGGACCTTAAAGATTAACTATTTTTGGCCATCCTGTGTGGGCAGGGACACCTCCCACTAGAGCAGGATTCTCAAAGCCCTATCGAACCTGCTCTAGAACACTGCCAGAGAGCCACAACCTCCCTGTACCTGTGTCTCACTACCCTCACAGTGAAGAATCTCTTCCTAATGTCTAATCTAAATCTAATCTAATCTAATCATAGAATCATAGAATTGGCTGGGTTGGAAGGGACCTCAGAGATCATCGAGTCCAACCCTTTTACCACCGTTGCGGTTGCTAGACCATGGCACTGAGTGCCACATCCAGTCTCTTTTTAAAGATCTCCAGGGACGGAGAATCCACTACTTCCCTGGGCAGCCCATTCCAGTTTAAAGCCGTTCCCTGTTGTCCAATTACTACATGCCTTTATAAATAATTCTATAACTAGTTTAAACACACCCAACCCTGTGCGTTTACTCACAGGTAATGCTGACAGGAACCTTTCCATCCAGCACCTGCTGGCATCCTGGCTATGGTTAAAGGAAAAAAAAAAAAGAAAGTGTTTCTTCCTGGTTGAAAAAGCAATGATTTGGTTCTTTTCTTACAATTTTTTTCTGTCCTGGCATATGTATCTGTACTTGAATGCTGTCCCTAACATCTTTCCTAGACTTATCTTTGCCAGAAATGCTTATTGGCCAAAGCTTCCATTAACTGTGTTGTAAAATAGCAGCACATCAGCTTTGACAATAACTGTGAATGGCATCTGCTGAGAAGATAAGTATGAGCTATGCTTCAGCTTGTGGGTGGGCAAATTCTAGTCTGCAGTGGTCATTGGGCTTCTCAAGGCTGGGAACAGCTGTTGCATCACAGTAGTGTTAACTGTACGAATTAACCATTGATGAATGGGCTGTAAATAATTTAACAAGCATTGACTTGTCTATAGAAGCCTAGGAAATCTGAGGAAACCGATGTGACAACAATCTCTGGTTTTAGCACAAGGAAGGGGAGTGCTGAACAGGTATAGTTTGCAAGCTCCATGCTGAGTTTGGCATCTGGTGGCCTTCCCAGGTGTCTTTATCTTTGTTACAGGTGACATTGTCATCTGCTGCTGAGGTTGGGCTTTCGAAGTTGCAAAGGTGACTCCATGAGGTCATAGAGCAGCTGGTTGATTTTTTTTTTTTTTCTTTAATTCCGATTATACCAAAGTTCAGGTTAGGCTAAGATTCATAGGTTAGGTAGAGATTCCTTTTGTTAGTTTACCAAAATTAGCACTGAAACAGAAGCTGGACATTCCTTTCAGGGAATGTGTCCCAAATGTGCCACATTCTTTACTGAGTATGGTAGTGCTCGGCTGATCTATATGATAATTATAAGTCTTGCTTTCAGGAGAGGTATAAAAGGTGAGGGTCTCAAAACTCTCCTGGCTGTTGTTGAACTTTCACATTGGCAATAAAGCAGTAGAGGTAATGAGAGGGAAAGGAGCAAAACAATATTCTTGTCTGGGTGTAATTTCTGCTCTAAAAAGTGGCTTGGAAAAAGGGTAGGGAACAGTTAGGTGTGCACTGAATGGCAAGATGCAGTAGAGCAGAGGTCCAGCAGATAGCACTAGCAGTGGACTGAAAACAGTAATAGCTGTTGTTAAGCTTACAGCACCATGGATACAGCTGGGGATTCCTGGAAAAAGACCAACCAAGCAAGATGTCTGAAAAGACCAAAGGAAGGGAAACAGAAACAGGGAAATGGAAAGGGAAAGGGAAGAGGAAAGGAGTGCAAGTGCTGCAAAAAAGCAGCTGCTTAAGGCAGAACACATCTTACTTGGAGGGAGAAGGGAACTGGGGGCTGAGATGGAGGTGGAGACACTCTTATGGTTATATTCTGAATGCTAGTGAGAAAGGAGAATATTCCTTGACTAAGGTTGCTAGGTCAGGAGGTTAGGGTCCCCATGACCTCCATAGACAGGGAAAGTGGTTTCTTCCTAGACTGCAGGTGGTCTTGTTTAGAGACTGAGATAGATGCAAAAAGTAAAATTAACTATCTGGTAGGAACCCCTCCCTCCTTGGGGTCCACTAATGCCCTGTAGTTTATCTACTTCAGCTCTGAGAATCCACTAGCTGGAAAAAAATGCCTCCATCAATGTCTCTTTCCCTTCCTTTTCAGCTGGCAGGACAGGGAAAAGCTGAAGAAGAGTCTGGAGCTGAAGGAACAGAATGTAAAGAAGAGAAAACTGGCATATAATTCCCTGACAGGAAAGCATGGTACTGTGGGAGTAAGCATGAAGAAAATAGATGTGTGATTCCTAAAGGAGCAAAGCACCTAAATTGGTTTAGTTCCAGAGATATCTGGAACATTAGATTCTTTTAGGCCTTGTGTGCACAGGAAAACTGACACATACAGCTACTGGAGTGTAAACCACCACAGCAGATTGTTTCTGGAATGAAATAGCTTTTATTATCACAAAATATGTCTATATGGGAGTGGGGGGCACACATAGCACCAGACCAGGCATTGTAGTGAAGGTGTTTGTCAAGTCCTCTATCTGAACAAGGCAGCTGATCCTTTGAAAACCATTCTCACAAGTCTTCAGGGCAGGAAAGGGTTGCAGAAAATATATTCCATAGTTCAAAAGACACAGTCAATGAATATTCTCAGTGAAAAAGTAACAGGAATAGAATAGCAAGAGGAGCTCAGTTCATGTAGATTTTCCCCCGCCCCCAGTAGCCATATCATCTACAAGGACTGATAATATTACACTTGGAATGAACATTTGGCTCCACTTCTATGGAGCAAAGAATTGCTATGTGTCCTTAGTGTAATTAATTGCTTTAGCATATTAGTTAAAATAGCAAGCAGCTATTATTAATCGAATTACAATGGTATCAGCACATACTGTCCAAACTTTCCAGTTACTGCTAATTCCTATTAATACAATTAAAACTGCTATATAGATTTTTATCCATCTTTTCCTCTTCTCTGTTATGATGTTCCCCTGTGTGCCTGTGGTCTCTGGTGGGGGCTCTTTTTTTTTTTCCCCTCAGATGGGCTGGTACAGGTATTTCTGTGTCCAGATTCTTGACGAGGTGACATACTGATACTGGTAGCAGGGGTTTCTTGAGACAGCTTGGTACTATTCATGCACATTTCCAAGCAGCTGACTGCTAACACGTCTTTCTGCTTGGTTTATCAGGTTAGTAACATAATGTTAACAGGCAAGCATGAACATATATGGTATAGTGCTTTGGGGTAATAATTGGGGTTATGCAAAACTTATCTAAAGCTGAAAGCAAATAAAACAAACTGCTCAACACTTCTGCCATTGTGGTGAAAACCAATTAGACTGCAGTCAAGTGACTATTAATTAAAGCTGTATCATATTGATTATAGGTATATCAGCTCATTCCCAGGCAATTCAATACTAGGCAAGTGTCAGCAATGTTTCTCAAACCCTCAGGCCTTTTATCATCACGTGAATACAAGGGCTGTGGCTTGCTGACAGCAATGGTGATGCTGTTTTGGCTGTGCTATAGGGCTGCTAGAGAAGTATGGCTCACTTCTGCAATGTCAAGTAGAGTGACACCATCCTAACATTTCTTTCTGTGTCTGTCCCATGGCTTCCCACCATGAGGCCAGAGGAGTGGCATGTCATCATCAGCTTGAAAATGAGCACTGAAACACAACTGTGTTTTAAATTAACAAGAACTCCAGGCTCAACCATGTCACCCAAGAGACCAGACCTGGGTAATGTTATACTATAAGGCTTTGTGTTTACTTCTAGGACAAAAGTATTGGGGACATAAATCAGAAAAGATCAGTCTTGTTTTCACTCTCTGCTGGTGTGAAAGCTGCATTTCCTCCTATGGGCTAGTGCTTGTATTAGGATGACAGAGAGGATTTGTTTTAAAGCTTTTGTAAACTGAGAGAATACTCTTCTCAAATCTTTCTTCACAGCAGAAGGTTCAAACAATAAGGAATTAAAAGGCCCAAATGCATTTGGCTTTTATGACTTGTGCTTAACTATGCTAGGCTGTAAAAGCATATATGATGTTACGTGATTCTACATTACCTGAATCCACTCTGTTGTTAGAACCACTTTGCTTTAAACGTTTCAAAACAGGTTTTTTCTGTGCAGTTTTCTTCTCTGGTAAGACTTTGCTATGGGAAGGTCAGGCACAGATGTGTTTCTCATGGTGTTTCAGAATCAAATAGTGGACACTAGAGGAGGCTGCTCCTGCACTGGGTATAGGGAGTGCTATTCCTGGAAGCGACATGTTCCATGCCCCTGCTTGATGTCCACGGTGTGAGTGGGGTGCTGATACTGAAGAGGGCAGGAGAATGTCTTTAAGGATAGCAAAATTTGCTTTTTTTCATTAACAATGCCAATTGGTTCTTTCATTCAACAATTCCAACTGTTCAGCTTCTTCAGAGAACAGATGTTTAAATGTTGCCTGTCAGTTCATCCCTGAGAAGCAGAGGTCTATTAATGCAGCGACCCTCAGTGCAGCAGCACAGGAGGGCAGTATTTTGGACCACAAGCCAGGAAAAAAATCATACTGGAAGTGAAGCGTACTATTTTTAATGGAATCATTAAGGCAACTCCTCTGCACGGATGTGCTCAAATAGAGGATCTTCATGGCTGGAAATCTAAAAGATAGGTATTTTCAGAGCTGGCTGTGGGCTTGTGTTGGGGGCCCTGGGTTGTAGCTGTGTGGGTGGCATGGTTCAGAGCAGCCTCCCCAAGGAAGAGTGGGGCTTGCAGCAAGGGCTCACTCCAGCTGGCAGGGCTTGTGTTTGGAAAGTCTTCCCCAGGACCCAGTCTGGTAAAGCTTTTTCTCCTGGGCTCCAATTTGAAACCAGAAATAAACAAGAGCAGCAATTACAACAATAACAAAAAAACCCGAGGATGAAAGCTGGGTTCAAATATCCTCCTTCAAACATCCAAAGAGAAGGTGTGACTTTCAAGCTGCTGGCAACCTCCCAAACGCAATATAAGGAGCTGAAACCTGCTTTAGGCTCAGGTGCTCTGGTACTTAAAAAAAAACAAAAAAAAAACCCAACCCAAAACCAAAACAAAAAAGAAAGCATCATTTAAACAGCCTCCTGGGAGCTGAACTTTAGGCAGCCCTTCTATTTATTTAAATCTTGACCCAAACGACTTGTTAATAAGTAGTTGCCAGGCTGCTATGCATTTAATTTCTTTGCTCGCTTTTCAGCAGAGGACCACGGGCTCCCGAAGCTCCCCGCGGGGACTGTGTCCCCCTGCCCGGCACCTGCGGTCCTTCCACGCTTCCCTGGTGAGGCCGGGAGAGGGCACATCTCCATAAGGGATTTCACTGCTGCTGAGCAGGGACAATTAGGATTTTACTTGCCAGCTCATTCTGCTCACTCAGGACTTGGGGTTTTTTTTCCCTTCGCGGTGCTGCGGGTTTTTAGCCTTCCTTTCTTCACCCAGTTGCTCTTCAAGATGAATTTGCAGCCTAGCTGGAGACTGCCAGCTGCCCTGCTTTGTTACTTGGAAGTAAGAGGCATAGGCTGGTTGAATACATACCATTTAGACTCAAAACTGTTAAGACAGACCTACAAAAGAGTCTGTAGGACTCTCATCTGGTACTTCCCTGGGGGTTCCTTGGGGAGGATGTGCTATTATTCGTGTGATGTTTGCTATGAAAAAAACCCTCGAACCTGAACCAGACAGATTTTTCTAATCTTGAGAGGAGATTGGGACTCACATCTGTCTTTTGTTTTTGATATATGAGATGTTACAGAAGCAATGAAATGTAGCAAGAATTCGTCTAATCCATACTGAGGAGCAAATTTCCATGATTTGACAGAAACTAAAGCCATTTGTCTCATTTTTTACAAAGCAAAGCAAGGTAAGGTTGAATACATGAGAACTTGCCTATTTAAAGGTTTTATAAATAGACCATAATCTATTTTTCAGTGGCTCTGTGATGCTCTAGAAGAGGAGCTCAAAGCCTGACTTTAGAAAGGCAAACTGCACACCATTAACCGCTAGCTAATTAACACTACTGACAAACCTCAGTTCCTAAAAGAACCAAAGCATCTACCCACTGAATATGTATTATAAAACATTCTGAGATAGAGTGATTTTATGCAGTGATTCCTATATGGGTAACAATAGGCACTAAATTGTTCACACTTCAATTGGTTTCTGCATTTTTTTTTCGTAATAAAAATTTTCTGCATCCACTTTTTTTTCTGTGAGTAGCATGTATCTAGAGAGGTACACTGGAATTAAACTGAACATCTGAAAACTGATGTTTTCTCTGAAGCTACTGCTGCTTTTTAATGGCTGTTCTTTAAGCTTCGCGTAAGCAAAGCTCTGCATTATATCAGGCCAGCAGGCTTTCTGAAAGCAGCTGATGAGAAAGAAGGGTTGTGCTTACAAAGGTTCATATTTGAGCAGGAATTAACAAGGCTTGGAAGCAGTTTGCAAACACACAAGCTCTTCCTGGTTACTGCTATCAGAAGAAGTCTTTTGTCAAAGTGTCTCCTCCCTAAGCCCAATAAATACAGAGCACTGAGCTGGCTTAGCCATGAAAGTCCCCATTCATAATGCTGCTGTTAAATTTCAGGCTGCTTATTTTATCTAGCCTGGTGTCTCATTTGCCTCCTTGCTTGAATACTAACCCACCCCCTTAGGCACAGTAAAATCTGTTGGGAAAAAAAGTTGGAGCCAGGACTCAGGGACAAAACTTGCAAACTAGGTTTCTTATTTGGTTGGGGGTTTGACTGCAATGCTAGTTAGTTAGTCCTAAAAGCTTTACTCAGCAGAAATAAGCCCACCAAAAGGTGTTTGGACCAGATTCCTTTCAGGGCACTTTTCCCTGGCAAAACATTGGCCAGTCGGGTTTAAACAGGTAATTCTCTTTATTAGCTATCTGGAGCTGAAGAAACCCTAAATGGTTATTTGGTGATAGAGAGTTCTGCCCTGGTTTGGGTCAGGATAGAACTAATAGACTGTCTGGTAGTTTTGGTTTCAGCTAAGTCTTTTCTAAGTAGCTGCACTTGCTGAAATTAACAGCAAATTTCACAGCCAGTGACTACTTCTAGGACTGATAATGCTCAATGTTTCTAGCTCCAGCTAGAAAATGGTCTGCAGAACCAATGCCACTGCTCAGTTCTAAAGAACATCTTATGCTCCAGAAAGAGAAGGGGAGTAAAGAGGTCACATCTGCAGCCCTCCTTTAGGGAGGAATGAACAAGACTAAAATTAATCGAACAGGGCATTCCGTGCTAAATGCATCATACTCGGTATAAATTTGAGGGATCACAAAGGTCAAGCCCCTTCCTTCCTTCTTCTTTTCCTTCATCCGTGGCTGGCATCCTGGGAAAATTCTGTCCTTTTGTTTGTCTGTAATCCTGATCTGTGCAATCCTGAATCTGTGCATTCCTTCCTCCAGCTCACAACTGCTTCTGAATCCAGGAGTCCAGCCTGGAACTTCTCCAGGGCTGCTCTACAGCCTTAGTGCTGATGTTAGCCTTACTGGGGGGGAAGGAGGAGGAATGTGATATTAGTTTTCTGTATATTTGTATATATTTAATTTTTTTTCCTTTTTTATCATTACTGTTTCATTAAAACTGTGTAGTTTAGTTTCCAACCCATAACTCCCTCTCCCTTATTCTCTCTCATTTTTTTATCCAGGGATAGTATCTGTCATTCAGTTAATTGCTGTCCAAGTATTAAGCTATGACAGCTCCTCACCAGCTGCCTCAAAGCTCCTGTGGTAAGGCTGGTGGGTCACTGAGAAGGAAAGCACATGGTTGTGTGCACTGCATGAGACTGTCAGTCCTCACGGTCTGAGCAGCAGATCCACCTGCTGCCCCATCTTACTCACTGCTCACCCTGTGCCCATATCCCACAGACACATAACCCACGTGCCAGAGGCTGGGTACCACTGCTGCCTCAAGGCAAACAAGGGATGAGCCCCTTCCTGGGAGTTTCCATCTCTCAATGGCACCTCATCCTGTCACTGCCCTGCACCTTGCATCTGTTTCATCTGGCCCACAACACCAGGGCAGACATCGACACAAGGAGCCTTGTGTGGTCACAAATGTCCCCTGCAGGGGAATCCAAGCAGGACTTGTAGCTATTGGTAAAGTCCACGGAGGCTCTTCTCTCCCCAAAAATCAGTGGAGCCAGACTGTTGCAGCGTTGCTGGTGATCTCATTTGTTTGGTCCCTGCTCCATCAGGGAACTGCTGTTGTGCTCTTCCCCTGTCTGGCTGACTTTTCTGCTCACACACTTGCTTACATGGCACTGAATTCAAAACAGAAAATTAGGCAGCGTCATATGGTTGCAGCTCTGGCTGTGCTGCCCCTGATGCTTTGCTTCTCTATGTGGGGACAGCCTCCAGCCCAAAATTTGCCTCTGAGTCCCAGCCAGAGATTGTAACACACTGGGGTTTGTCATGCATAATGCTATGGCTCTCATCTCCATGCTGGCACCATCTCCATGTCAGCCCCAGCTATGAGGGATCAAGACCACTGCTCACTTGTTTGAAAGTCTCCTGTTGTAGAAGCAAAGCTCCTACCACATGGCCTGGCAGCTCACAGCTCATCCCTTTGCCCACTCTGCACCCCTCATGCTTGTGTTCTGCTCACAACAGACTTTGCGAAGGCTCTTTTGAGCACAGAGGAGTCTGGAAAAACCATGGCAGTGACAAGCTGAAGTCACATCCTAAAGTAGCAGGCACTAGGAGCTGCTTGGAGCAGTGAGGGTGCTTCAGATGGCCCACAGTCCTTCCTCACCTCACTGAGCCCTTTCTGATGCCACCAGGGTCTTTGCTGAATCTGTGGTCTCCAGCTGTGAAGCTCTGTTGTCAGATCAGATCAGGATGACTGAATTGCTTATGGCACTTACTGGCACTTATTAGGCACAAGAAATGATCTCTTCCTTAAACCAAGATGGATGGTGCAACTGAATGCAGGAGTGTACGTGGGGAATCACCACCGAAACCATAACATTCAATCTGAAATTAATCTTTTTATAGAAATAGATTTTCCACAAGTTATCATTTTTGTTCTCTCTTCTGCCCTGTAGCAGTTGCTGAGGTATAAAACTTGAACTGTGTGTGTGTGTGTGTATCCTGTGTTCCTTTACAAAAATGGTCAGATTTTTTTTTCTTGACTAGATTTTTACCTACTGTTATTAATATCCAGCGAAAACTAGGATATCTAAATGCCTCATATTTACATGGTCAGATGGTGTCAGGCGTGGCCATTTTGAAATTGTCAAGCTTATCTGATCCTAGAACATACAAGGCATAGGTGTGTTGCCTCATCACTGGGCACCATGTCAGTCCGAAAGTGAGATTATAGAATCATTGTGAGTGGAAAAGACCTTTGAGATCAATAAATCCCACCATCAACCCAGTACTGCCAAGCCCCTAAACCATGTTCTTCCACCATTTCCCTGGGCAGCCTGTTCCAGGAACTAACAATCCTTTCAGTGAAGAAATTTTTCCCAATATCCAATCTGAACCTCACCTGGCACAACTTGAGGCCATTTCCTCTTATCCTATCACTGATTACTTGGGAGAAGACACCTATCTCTGCCTCACTACAGTCTCCTCTCAAGTAGTTGGAGAGAGCAGTAAAGGTCTCACCTTAGTGAGATAACACAGTATGAACATTACTTTGCATAAAAAGTCAGCATAGGTATTTTAAGCATAGTCCAGCTTCTGGCCAAATGTAACTCATTGGCTCTTAAGACAATATTTAAAAATAAAAGAAAAAAGAAAGGGTGAACTTCAGGGGTAAAAAAATCATATCCATTGGCCAGTCACAAGCCTGACCAGATGTCAAATCATAATCCTGTTGTGGCAGGGTAAAGACAGAGTGCCACTATGGAGCTTGACTCCTGTTGTAACTCCCTCTTCCCATAGCTGGGACATTAGGGAGGACCAGGCCTTCCTCTTGCTGTCCAGGTGTTTTGTGGGCCCTCAGTGACCAGGTGAGTATAGACATCCTGCTATCAAGACCTGTGGCCTCAGACCCCTGTCACCACCATCACTCCTGTCTGGGGACAGCCTCTGTTCCTTATCTAAGTCCACATCAAGTTTGGGATGATGGATGTGCTTCTGCCTTGAACTACTTAACACAGATCCAGCTCTTCCATAGCTTCACCACCATGAGGGTGTTCCTGTGCTGCCTTCCACCCAGCTGTGGGCTATTTGCTTTGATGCTGCACTAGTCCAGACCTCATGCACACCCACTAGGAAACCCCTTGGTTGTGGTGGTGGAGGGTGGGCATTTCCAGTGAGCGTGTTTCCTCAACCGTATCTCTGATGCTAAGACACCCAGTCTCCTGCAAGGACCAGCTGTGGTCACAGTGTCTGCAGGAGCTGCCTTCTTGCAGGGTGCCATCTGCCAAGGTGCCCAGGGCCATCCTGGTGCTTCCTGGGTGACATCTGCTGAAGATCAGAGGTCTGGCACAGTTGCAGAGTAGCTGCAGGGTTTACAACATACCCCAGTCACATTGACCTCTGTAGCACTCTGCCCTTACAGAGAGATGCTGTCCCAAACAAATCTGGTGTCTACAGGGGTAAAACACAGCTTCTAGCAGAAGGTTACGTCAGGCTGAGAGGAGAAGCCCTTGAGTCAGCAAAGAACAGGTCTACAGGTCCTCCTATAATTCCAGGCTAACATGGGGCTGTCATTCAGATTAGGCAAGATCCTTTTCTACAGTGGCAGGAGGAAATGCCACTTTAAAGGTTTATTAAACAACACACAGAGCGGTGTTTGGAAATTTGATCAGAAAGCACAGAATGACAGCACCCTGAAGGGACACAGAGCAGAGTTGTCCAGAGAGCAGTATTAATGAGGCCTAGGTGGGGTTGTCATCTAATCCAGATAGCTCAGAAAAAAGAACCCAAATAGTCTAAATGCCAGAAAAAAGCCCATATCATTTCCCAGAATATTTTTGTACATCTTGGTCATTCAGCTAAGCAAGTAGCTGCCACCACACAGGGCTGGAGATACTGAATCTGCAGGAGTTGGTAAATGACCCATTGCCAGCTGGATCCCATGGAACCAGAGCTTTAACTTCAGCATCTCACCATGAAATGGCATGGAGATAGCACTGGCTCAGTTGTCCATTATGCTTTTCCTGCTGGTGATATTTTATTCACTGTTAATTCAAAAGATATTTCCTAGTTTCTGTTTCCTCCTTCATTTCTCAGGTATTCTTCAGAATATTTGCAGTAGGAACCCTAGTAACTCTTAAATTCCTGCCTACTTTACCCTTAGGAGCGTTATCTGTCTGTCCTGGTGACATATGTCAGGTTTCTTGGGGGGATGATCACATTCTTCTCCTTACATATTAGTTTGGGTTTTTTTCTTCTGAATTTTATCTTTGAAAACAGAGACAACACCATGGTCAGTAAACATCTTTGCATAGTTTGGGAGCCCACCCCCTACAGCTGGCTGCTGCATCTGGAGGAAGGAGAATTGAAGTTGGTCTCATTTTCTGAGAAGCTTCTGATCTCTGGGGACTGATAACAGAGCTTGTCTTGCCCTGTACTGGTTAAGGAGGTTGTACCACAGCTTTGTGTGTTTTTCTTGTATATAATAACACTGTATTGTTTAGAAAGCCTTTTTGCAAGCTCGTGCCTATAATTTTCTTTGCAGTCATGCATATTTCTCACCATCCTTGCTCTCCCCTACCCCCATTTCATGTGCTACAGCTCTCCAGTTGGCTGTCACTGAAGCTCAGGAAAATGAAATGCTGAGCCTGGCTGGGACATCTTGAAGCTACCTTACCACAGATTAATACATTGACACTGAACAAAATACACACCTGGATGGAGTCACTGCCTGAAAAAAAAAGTACTTTCAGAAAGAAGTTACATGAGTGCTTCAAATACTATCCAGATTCTGGTGAAGTCTATTATCTTCATCCTTGACTTCTGTCTTGCAAAAATCATATTCAATAGAAAGAAGAAGCCAACTCAAATTATTATTTAATGAAGACTTAAGAAATATTCTCCCCTAAAGACAGTAGGCTTCCTGTATATTTAAAGCGATTGCAATTTTACTGAAGGGCAAAATCACTAAAGTGTTGAGTGGGTCATTAAAACTCACAGGATGTTTGGAAGGTCTTCAGAGGTTTGTGCTCCTGCAGTGGAGATGTCATCTGCCTTGATTTGCATTAACAATAAGGCCTTTAATAAATGTGCCTCTTACCTGCTGCCTCTGTAATGTTCCCAAGTCCTTGGGAGCTGCAGTTTCAGGGGAATCAGCCTGCCCATACAGCAACAGTGCTGGTTCACACCAGCCAGCCAAGGGCCTGGCTCTATTAAAGCAGGCAAGAATATTTGCCTCTTATTTTAACACCAAAAGTATCAAGTAATGTAAGCAAAACCTGCTTTCAAGTCTCAGGATTGTATATTGGAAAAGTAATTTTCAGATATCAAGGATGGCATTTTCCTGTGGGGGTGGAGAAGAGTTCATCTTTCATTCCCTCATTTCTTTATCTTTCTCCTATTTCTAAATTAACAAGTTCTAAGTCATACTTCAGTCACAGAGCACAAGATGGAAGTAGTACCTATCTGCATTCTGTTTTCTCATGGGAAGCCTTTTGGATGGGTGGAAAGGATATGGAGTAGGAACTGAGGGCAGATTGGGTGCCCCTGCCAGCTCTCTTCTTCCATGGCTTCCAAAAGAAAGGGAAAGGAAAGAAAGAACAGAAGAGTTTTGTGAGAAAGATTTCATCCAAAACCATGCATAGCTTGGCTTAAGGCTTGCAGAAGGGTTCAAGAATTGCATGCAAACCTGAGTTCTTCTTGCACTACTGGTTGGGCTTTCTAGCTCTCTTTCTAGAGAGCTTGGTGGAGGCCCCATGTAAAAAGGGGAAACCCTGCCCTGTTCACTATCCACATCACTTGTGTTCTCTCTTTTGGTAAAGCTGCCTCTGCCTGACAGAGAAAATAGTGGTGGAGAAGCACCCCTGGCTGGCATGGCTGAGAGGCTGCTTTTAAGCTGTTCTTATGCCTTTCAGTCTTTTATGATGAGGGTGGGAAAGAAGTTGCAATGTGTGGAGGTACTAAATGGAGAGAAATCTCATATATACGTGTTGGCATGCTTAGTTGTCTGCATGTGTGCACGTAGTCACAAGCACACTGCAAAAGAAGGGCAATCTGCAAAGTACCAAAATTCTCAAATATCCTATGTGAAACTTGAATAAAACCTATCTGATTTTCAACAGTGCATTCATTTACTTCTCTCTGCTTTACTGTGTTTAGGTTGACCTGTGCCTTTTGCTCAGTTTAACAGTCTCATTGTTATTATTCTGGAGACTTCGGTCAGTGCTGCTTGAGGTGTCAGCTCTGAAACTTTCCTCCTGCTTCCATTGAAATAGTGGGAATATTGCCAGTGGTGGCAGGGGAATGAAGATCAAACACTGAGTTTTTTCTGAAATGAAAATGCTTACTGATTCAACCATTTCACACACACTGGTTTCTAGCACAGCTGAAACTCCCTTCCTTCCTTCCTGGAGAAAAAGAAATCAGAGTTGCCATTAGATGCATTGGACATAAATTGGCATCTCACAGCAGAATAGTTGTTTGCTGTCTTTCTCCTTTTTGTGGTAAGAAATCTTGCAGAATTATACTAAAAGCCTGAGGACCCCAAGGAAATGTGCAACACGCTGCCTTGTGTCAGTCAGCAGGGAGATCACTGCAATCTGCCTTTTCCTCTGGGACTTTTTGTATATCACAGCCATCATGTTTTACCAGGCTGCTGGAATTTCTCCAAGCTGCAGGAAAGATGTCCTCTCTTGGATGTTGGTTTTTTTTTCAGCAGAAGGGATCACATTCAAAACATATAACTTTCATTGTCTGCTCCCTGAGGTTAGCTCCCTATCAGAAGGGAACAAAAAGGCAATTTCCTTCCAGGCTACTTGATATTTGTCTGCAGCAAATATCCCCAGTGCCTCCCTCTGGAAGTATAACAAGTAAGGAGTCGTTGCTTCATGGGGAGATCCCTCACCAAGTGCCAGAGCACTGAGCAGGAGAACTGATGGCACTGCTTCATCACATGGCTTTGAGTCTCCCAGAAGCTGACATTTGAATGTGTTTCACATGCACTGTGCCAGTCCTCACGTGTGATTTACTTGGTTTTTCACACACAGAGATAGGATTGCCTCTCTGCCTGTTGATTGGTCTCTCCCTGCAGTAGCTTCTGGTGGGCATTCCAGCCAAGTTTCAGAAAGGGTTATGAGTCTCCAAGGTAACTGAGGACTAGAAGCTTTGTGAAATTCAGCAGTGCAGTGAGGAAGTGATATACAGTGTCCTACCAAGGGAAAAGTGGGCAGAATTAAATCATTATACATTCTGGACTCATACAGCCCCAGAGGAGCTGCAGTACATGACAGCTCTCTGGTATGGGTGTAATGGGGACACGGAGCAGCTGGAGCTACCACGGTGACTGCAAAGGGAGTGGGAATCAGGGACAACCTTCCATAAGAAATCCTGTAGCTTTTATACTATTTGTTTGGGGTTGTGATTGGTGTCCTAACACCTAAATGATTACTGTGGCTACACGTGCTTCTCAATGTCTTGGGGATGGAGCATAATAAGAAATTATGTCTTTGGCAGTTTGGTTTAGATTCTGTCCAGCTTCTTCTTTTAGACGTTAGGGCACAATGTTCCTATGCAGCTTTATGGCTCCAGTGGTGTTTTTCAGACTCAGCATTCTGATAATAACTCTTATCCTTTTGCTCCTTTGTCCTTCAGAGGTTTTCAACTCTGTTGCAAAGGCAGGCAAAAGCATGCAAAAAATTAGAAACCAAAGACCCTCTTCCACATGCCAGAGAAGTACTGTTAGACCAACATGTTGCAAGCAGAAGGGAACAGCAGCCTGAATAAGCCAATTTCTCTGACTTCTCCTGGTAAAATCAAGGAATACTTTGCAGTTTACTTTGCTGGAGTCAGTACACAGTCCTTGACCCTGAGGAGGAGACTGCAGTTTCAGTGCATCTTCAAGGCAGCCCAGCTGTGCAATGCTGACTGCTCCACCATCTCCCCTCAAGTACCAGCTAAGGCAATAAGCGGCCTTGCATTTCAGGAAAAAACAGGACCAGGGCAGTATTACATGAGGCTTGACCAATGCAGATGCACAGATATGTCAACAACTTCCTTAAGGAAAGAACCCATGTCATCTCCCACCAAAACATGGCCCAGGCATAGCAAGCAGCAAGGAGAGCTGGCTTTGTACATAGAGCACAGCACAGGGAGGGAACCCGAGGCTGTTTCCAGGTACATTGCTGGGTTGCTGTTTATCCAATGCTGGCAGCAATGCTGTTTATCATTGCTTGGTTTATCCAAAAAATTGTGCTTGTCCAAGTAACTCTTTGTTCCTCCGTTGGGAGGCAGGGATGGGAAGACAGACAGCTTTACACTGTGAGGCGGTGGGTCCTTGGCTCTTGAGTGCTCATCAGGTGCTTCAGTGATGAACCCCCTGGGAAATCAGTCTGTAGGTAACTTCTTATGGTCACTGAGAGTGGTGCTCCATATGCAGACAGTGCTGCAACAGCTGAGAAGGAATTATCCTTTCTCCTCCATTCAAGCCCACAGCTTTTTGTGTAGTGCATCACATCACTCGTTGCTGTGTCAAGGTACTCTGAAGATGTCTTCTATAAATCAAGCTGACTCAGTGACTGTATTTTCTGATGCCATCTTGGTTTTCATATAAAGGAAATCAGTAATTTTGTGTAAAAAAAAAAAAAAAATCAGCCACACAAGCTCTAGAAATTTCCTTCAAGCAGAACTTCCTTTCATTTCCTTCTCAGACTCCTGGATCTGTAGTTCTGTAGTTACATAGCCTTGTGTAATGCAAGCTGGGCCTCTTCACAAAGATCAGTTATACCCCTTGAAAGGGGAGTGGACAGAAACCGTAACCAGTTTTAAAGTTTCCTATCTGTCTTTCTGAAATAGTGAGGTTCCCCTTAGCTGCAGCAGCTGGTTTAATCAATAAGCTAAATAAACAATATTCATCTGGAAAGAGTTAGCAGCCCCAAAAAGCAGAGGTGAGTGAAGAGCTTTGCATTTAGGGCTTCTCAAGTGTTCAGCTGAGACTTGAGGAGAACTCCCCTGTTCCCATTTGTCCATCTTGATTCAATACGAGCTCCTGTCGTTCATTTTCACTCACATGGGCTGCTTCAAAAACACAGTTTGCTTGTCCCTCTCTGTTCTGAATGTACAAGCCCATGAACACTTGTGTGCAGACACACTTGCACATCACAGCCATACGTGTCCCCAAGCATACATGAACTTTCCCATGTACCCATGGACACATCCAGGCATGTTTTCTCCCTTAGGAATAATGTAGCTCTTATCAACCTATGTTCAGTGATTATTCTTTGCTCATGCTGGAAGCAGTCAGGTTAGTCTCAACTGGAGACAGCCATGCTATGGGTGGGGTGGTTCTATATGTACACTATCTTCCCTATTCATTTGCCAAAGGAAAACAGGTAATGGATATTAGGATCCCCTCACCTTTGACGGAGGTGGCAGAAACAGGCTGTCCTCAAAAGCTTCACAAGGCAGAGAAACTTCCTATGAGGTCTGTCAAGTGTTATTAACATATGGCAATTTTCTTTTAAAAGGGCTGATAAAGCATGCCTGATAATGGATTTCACGGAGCAAACATCTTAACCTATGATATTCTTGGTCCTCACCACAAAAACACCTGCCTATCTATTGTACCTGTCCTCATATAGCCACTCAGCTATGAAATAGGAGAGGAATTCACATCTAGGTACAAAATTGCCTTCTGCAGGGCACTGAAAAAGGCATTGGTATCCCATCCCCAACACAAGGAACAGAGGTGGAGTGAGGGTATTGAGAAGTGATGCAGAGCAGAGGACAGCACATCTCAGAGCATGTGGGGCTGTGATTCCCCACTCCTGAGTGTTGCAGGGACTTCAAGTACAAGAAGCTGTGGGATCAGCCCAGCTCTGACAGAATAGGAATTCCCTGTGCATGTGTTGGCTCCTTACTCCATGTGCTCCCTGCCATGTCATCCTTCCTCTCCTTTGCACTCTGTCAAGCAACAGAGCCACTTAACGGGGTCACGAGCTTGGGAAGGAAAAGCTTTTCGTTTGCTGTCTTCTGCTGAACTGGTGAGTTTGTATCTGATGACCACCATACAAGCTCAGCCCAGCTGACTGCCAGGGCTACCTGAAGCACAGCAACCAGGGGAAATGGCCTGGAGCAGAGAGGGAGGAGGAAGATGGTAGATGAGGGCTGGGACCTGTTTCCTTGGGTGGAGGTGCTGACATTGCTCATGGTGAGCTGTACAAACCTGCTCAGATGGAAAGGGATAGGAGAAGAATCTTTTTTTTGCCAGACAAATGCCTACAGCCCTGAGAATTATTAGAGGGACACAGTCCTTCTGTTTTATTATTAAACAAATGCACGGAATTTGTTTAATTTTTTTAGGGTGATGAGGCTAATCTTAGCAAAGCTACCTCAAACTAAAGCTAATGCATCTCAGCTAGGTTTGATAGGGTTTCATTTTTGGCTAGCACATAAGACCTGGTTATATCAAAGTAAATGACGTCTTGTAGTAATGAAGAAAACCCCTTGTTAGCTCAGCTGTCTCCTTTCAATGTCTCTTGAAACCATGCTGTTTTGTCCCATGACTGCTACCATTTGTGACACAAGGCTAATGTTTTAGTATGGTTTAAGCAGAAGATTATTTTCATTCAACTAACAAATTAAAATAAACCAAACTTATTTCCTCCAGGAGAAAGCAAACATCTGTTTATTGTACAAGTATCAAGGCTATTTTTCAAATGTTAAATAAAATCTGAAGCGATCATCACATGCCTTTTGCTAAGGATTATAGACCCCATATTAATGGAAGGCAAAAGTAGCCATCCCAAAGGAGGAAAGGGAGAGAAAGTGGAAGCAAAAGCCAAACAGTTTCAAGGCTTTGTAACAAGCAAGGTAGTAATCACAAGTCTGCAATATTTCTGTGTACGAGACACCCCTGGGAAGTCAGGACTTGTCTTGTAAGTAAAGGACTTCACCATGTGGAGAAAACAACTGAAATAGCAAGTGTCACATTAGCTTTCCCACACAGGCTGTCCTGGAATAACTAGTTGGGTGGGGATTCTTAAGGAACAGAAATTATTTTATCCCAGAATAGTGACTTCTCTCTGGAAATGCACTGCTTCTTTTAAAGCAGTATCTGTTGTGCCATGACAATTTTTGTGAAGTTTCCTCTCCCAGTCAGGCCTGATCTTTGCTGTGTGAGCCCTGTGCTAGCAATGTTGGAGCTTCCAGTCTGGGCTCAAGCATATTTTCCACTTGGTGCAGACAAAGGCAAGCTTTCTAGCATTATTTTTGGGATTGTTTTCATATTGATGAGGACTCTTGTTCCTTCTTTTTTTTTTCTTTTTTGACCATGATCGTCTCGTAGCCCTTCCCGAGTTGTTTTCCTTCGTTTTCCTCATTTTCCTCTAATTGTTTCCAGACTTTGATTGGAGCTGCCCCTTTCCTTTCATTTTTGCATTTTTTTACATATGCAAACAGCTTTGACTCCACTCACATTTGATATATGTGCAGTACCATTTTTTCAGATCTTGAAACAAGAGCTGAGGCCCCCCCTGTTCCCTCAGTGAGCTCCATGAGGTGAAAACCCTGCCTCAACTCCCCCCCCAGAGCCCCATGGAGTATCTCCAACTTGCAAAGGTTTCTTGAAGGAAAGGCTTGGTCACTTTAGGCTGCTTCCCATCTCTTTGTGGTCTAGCATATGGGTTACAGGCTTCCTCCTCATCAGGTTCAGTCCTGGTTTTCAGAACCAGTCAAAGGGAGGCTTGAATTGGCATGGAAACCAAGATCCCTGGCCAAAAGCTTTGCAAAAGAATATTCAACAATCAAATACAGTATAATTTCAGTGCCAGTAAATGCACCACATGTGAATGAATGTAAATATGAGTCAGGAAAATTGTCCAAATATATGTCATTGTTAGCTTCTGCTATCAGCAGAGGGTTCTCTAAGCATCCAAACAGAATTCAAAGTCCTTGGGAAATAATAATTTGAACAAACCAGTAACTCAACAGAAGTCATAGCAGATATTGTATTGCATGTCTGAGTACATCTTCATTAACTTGGCTACATATTTACACTAGCTGAGATTTTTCTTTTCGTGTGGAGCAAAGAAATACTTAGCAAAACAACATGTGTTTGGCCAGCAAGTTCACCAGCAAATGATGGGTAAAGACCATTTTCAATCTTAGCTAAAACTGAATAAGAAAAATATTAGGAACAGAAGGGTCATTGAAAGTCTGCACATTTGACAAACCTCTCTGCAGCAGGATTTGTTTTGTTTTCAGTTCATGGCCAGGGGGTGAAAATCAAACACAAATGTCAAAGGTTCACCTAGTTCTGCAGTCTGCTATTTTGTTTTGTTTTGTTTTTCAAATTCTAAAAAAAAGGCAAGACCAAAGAAGGAATAGTTGTCAGAAAATTCTCTATGAACATACACAACCCTTTTCAGTCATATATTTTTCTTTCAGACAGATGAAGCTTTTCTTCCTGGTAGGATGTCATTAGCATATAATTAAGGTGCCAGATCTGTGACATTTTCCTGTATGCTTAATGGGGTGGCTTCTTGAGGTTTTTTGGGAATTTTTTTTCCCAGACTGAGGTCAAACAGTAAACTAGTCATTCCTTTCCTCCTTCTATTTATATGCCATGCAAGGAGCAGGATGTAGTAACATTCTCTTGTGGTTCACCATAAGGAAAATATTCTATTTCTCTTTGGAGACAATCCCACAGCAGGACTTCATTTATGGCTTTCTGGGGGAAACCTCCTTGTGTGTCCTCTGTACCATGCACAGCAGAAGAGGAAACCACTGTCTGCTGGTAAAAACCTTCCTCTCCTACCACACACCTCTCCTTCCTCTCACACCGTATTACAATTAATTTTAATATTAAAGCTCTTTCTCAAAGCAAATGCTGTACTTTCTCCCAAAATTCATGACTTGACTGACCCTAAGGACTGCAATGGTGTGTGAGTCTTGCCCAGGAACTTGAGGCAAGTGCCGAGTACCCATACACAGTGGTATCTAAATGGGAATGGCATTGGCTTCACATGGGCACCTGAAATTTTTCACCTCTTTCTCTTAAAGACCTAGCAGGGCTGTGCCAATGCCCTGGCCCTTCTCTAAGTGCCTTTATGCAGTGAGCATGTAAACAAAAGAGCCCTGCAGACCTCCTTAAAGGTTCTTCATTCATGGGGTGCCTGGAGGAGAAGAGGATGCTGTGGAGCAATCCAGCTGAAAAAGCAATTATGGCTGTTTTCCCCAGCAAAGGGGCTCTGGGACTGAGCCACACAGCCTCTCTTCAGCTGCAGCCAAAGAGGAGAGAAAAGAAAACTCTCTAAGTCCTAAATACCTTTTCATGGGTGAGGAGAAAACATCCTATGGGTTTTGTTTTTCCTTTCAGGTTATTAGTGTCCTGTAATTTTGAAAATTTTGTATTGAAGAGGCCGGTCTCCAGCTCTACTCAGCATTGCACAGGGAGCTTTTCTCTTGGAAGAAGTGAGGGGAAGAAGAAACAGAGAACATTACTTATTTTTAAAGAGGGACAACTTCCCCTGAGTGCTCCCTGAGAGCAGAGACTTCAGGCTACACAGCACGTGAAGCTCTTCAGCTCTTTCCCTTTCAGGATGCTCCTAGAGGTCTGAGTCCATCACTTCTCTTTTATCTAAAGCCCAAAACATTGCAAATGAGATGAGCACTGACAGATGACATCTTTCTGGCTGGGAGTCCAGGGTGGCCGCAAGGACACAGGATGGAGCTGGCAGTGTCAAAAGAAGGAGCAATTTGCTCCTGCTGAATTCTTAATTAATTTCTCATAGACAGCCATGCCTGCTGATGTCTTGACTCTGTTTTGGGGTGGGATTTTCTGAGTTGTAAGGATGGTCTCCATCTTGTTGCTGGGTGTCATTCTCTCAGCACATTGGCTTAATTAATGGTATCATTCCTTTGGCTAAATTCTGTCCTATATAGCTCAGGAGCTCTGGAAAAACCTGTCTGCCTCAGTCTCTTATACCCTTCCCACTCAGTCTGTCCTTTAGCCTTGATCTTTATGGAATAAGAGAAACCCTTTTGCTTCCTGAAGGGGAAGACAGCAGGGGAGGGATGAAAGCTGAAAAGGATAGACCCCTCTCAAAATCATGCTGCTGTTATTCAGAGACACAGGCACTGACTTATAAAATCCATGCTGAACACCTAAGTTTCATAACAGAGGCTTCTTCATACATAAAACATGCCAAATCCTAGATAACACAAGAAGGCTTTGAAGTGGCAACAGAGCTGCTGGGAGAGGCTCACACAGCTTCTTGTGGGTCTTGACATGTCTAGCAGGAGAGGATCTAGTTGACCATCATCAGTTCCCTCCTCTGAAGGAGACTGTTGTAGGACCAAACAGACTGCCTGTGGGAGATGAGACAACAGAGCAAGGAGTACTCAGGGACATCTGGCAGGTGATATGAGCAGGGTGTGAATGTGTTTTGCTCTCCTTGAAGAAAATGAGCAAGCAGTCCAGGAAGGGAAACACAGAAGTCAAGGATATGTTTTTGCAGATGATCTCTTGCCTTCCTTTTGAATGACATGGAAATGGATTGTAACTTCCATGAGGTGGGACTATTGTAAAAGATGATCTTGCTTGAAATGTCTCTAAAAGTGAGAACATTTCAATTCACAAAACCCCAGGAGAAGACAGCAATGCAGTTTTCCCGTGTACACATAGACAATGCCAATAATGGTTATATTATTTCTGTTTTCAGATACAGAATTGCAGTCTGCCATCTTGACCAGGCAAGGAGAAAGCTAATCAAAGCATGGGTTTGAAGACATAAAAAATGAACAGGATGCCACTGCCCCTGCAGAGCCCATTTCCTCTTCCCACCAGAGCATTTCAGAGTTTGCCAAGAGGGAATGGCAATTTCCCAGCTGAGGACAACCTTTCTAGGGTGACTTGTCAGCACTGGTTTCAAGGTAAAGGAGAAGGTATAGCTCTGCAGTGCAATAATCACACATATAGGCTTAGCTTGGACATCATTTGCTGCCTGTCAGCATAGTCCTTGTACCAAAGGCAATTGTAATGATAGCCAGTGCTCCCTTCCAGCTTTGAGCCAGCTGAAAACTCTAGTTTGGCAAATATCCATGCCTTACTTCTCCATTTCATTTGATTGAGCTGCTGAGGTATGTCTTAAAGCCTCTAAGAAGTTCAATGCATTTGCTTTTGGGGGGTGGCATCATGACACAATAGCAAACACTCCAGACATATTACCCCATTTCTGCACTGCATTTAGCTTTTGACCTTACTTATATGATATTGATGCTCAAATTGTCTTCCTATCTTTGGAATTTTTTACATTGCTTGGTGAGAATAGCAGCTCTTGAGCCAGGAGGTGGGCTGGAAAAGGAGGGACCCCCTGAAAAAGAAATAATAACTGTTTAAGAAGGCAGTAAAAATGAGAGTCTGCAGGGAGACAAGCAACAGGGAAGGAGAGTTTTGAGTGCCCTCTGAGGGCTGAGCTGGAGCTGAGCATGCTTTTCTCCAGAATTAAAAGGCATTTGCTGGTTATGAAGCAAATGTGTTTTGCAGTCTCCCTTTGTTCCTGAGACTTCCAGGAGCAAGGGGTACTGTGACCCACTCAGGACCTGTTCTGAAGCAGGCATAGGAGGTCTCACACCTGCACCCCTCTGATTTCACCAGGTAGTCACCTTCACAGGTGTCCAGCTGCCCAACTGTGGCCATGCTTCACCACAGCCAAAACTCAGACACCCAAGTCCACCTCAGAAACTGGGTTTCAGCTTTTCCATCCCCGTAGCTTCAGGTGACCAGCTAACAAACCCTGTGCTGCAGACACATGTTCCATGTGCTCAGCAACCCTCTTTAGGCCATCAAAACAGTGTCACGCTCATGGTTCAGCATTTTCCTGTGGCAGCAGCCTCAGAATGACATCCAAATATCAGCCTGGAGATTTCTAAAGTTAAAGATAGTAGAATAGAATGGCCTTTCACATCCATCAATTTAAAATAATTATGGATTCATTTAGGAAATAGTTCAGTGAAACACTGTGGAGTGACTGGAACACTCATACTGCCTCGAACTTGTTGACTTGACCTTTCAGTCAGACAACAAAGAGCTCATGTTGAAGCAGCTCATCATTGTGATCATCAGGAAGATTTATTTCTCTCTTACAAGTGCTTGTGTATCTGTCTGTGTAGAGCTCAGAGGAAGATATTAAACATCTGCCTTCTTTCAGCTTGATGAGCATATTCATAGGGAAACTGGTGCACATAAAATACCTGAGCTAGCCCCAGACAGCTATCAGCTGTTCTAGTTGAAATGACTATAGTAACCATAGCATCACAAATAAATATCCTTCTCAACAAAATTACCTTCTAGGGCATAAAAAAGTGAAGGGAAACAAGAAGATGTAGAGCATTTGCATATGATTGTGCAAAATGCCAGTGTTTTCAACCAGCTCTGGTTTTTAGATAATAGAGTCGTAAAGAAAATCTTGAAATGTGGTTCAGAGAAGTCCAGTATAAAAATCTGTCAACAAGGCTTGTCTGAATCTGAAAACAACCCTGTAATGAGTTTGAGTCAATATATATGGCAGTTAACTCTGGAACCTAACAATGAAAATTAAAATGTCTCCACTTTTCTCTATTTACCTGCTTCTCATTTTAATGGAAACATCTAATGTACATGTTCATTCTAGATAAATTCTAATGCTTTCATAGTCAAAAAATCTTTCTCTCCCTGCTAGGCTAAATAATCAGCTCTCCTCTGTGTGGCTATTTTCTTTACAATATCCAGCAGCACATTGCATATGAAAAATGATGTGGTAACATTCAGTTAATGCAATTAAGCAAGACACAGACTCATGTTTCATGCTAATCATTTCCCTAATCCAACAAAAGCCTGCCCCATTTTTTTTTTATTTATCTGGGGCCGCCACTGAGTTTCCAGTCTGCTGCACCAGAGCCATCCAAAATGTAGGTCAGGCTTGCCAAGTCCACTTCTGCATGAAACAACCTGTGTTCTTCCCTGGGGGGGAGGGTGTGCACATCCTCCCTGCCTCTCCTGCTGCCAGAGCACAACCAGTATCCTCTGGCTCTTCCTGCTGACCAATGGCTGCTTTCATAGAATCATAGAATTGGCTGGGTTGGAAGGGACCTCAGAGATCATCGAGTCCAACCCTTTTACCACTGTTGTGGTTGCTAGACTATGGCACTGAGTGCCACATCCAGTCTCTTTTTAAATATCTCCAGGGATGGAGAATCCACTACTTCCCTGGGCAGCCCATTCCAATGCCGGATCACTCTCTCCGTAAAGAAATTCTTTCTAATATCTAACCTAAATATCCCCTGGCACAACTGAAGACCATGCCCTCTTGTCTTGTTGAAAGTCGTCTGGCAAAAGAGACCAACTCCCACCCGGTTACAACCTCTTTTCAGGTAGTTGTAGACAGCGATGAGGTCTCCCCTAAGCCTCCTCTTCTCCAGGCTGAACAGCCCCAGCTCTCTCAGCCTCTCCTCATAGGGTCTGTGCTCGAGTCCCTTCACCAGCCTGGTTGCCCACCTTTGGACCTGCTCCAGGACCTCGATATCCTTCCTGAACTGAGGGGCCCAGAACTGGACACAGGACTCGAGGTGTGGCCTCACCAGCGCTGAGTATAGGCTTTGCCCTGCATTAGGGCTGAGGGATGTTTCCTTGATGACTCAGAAGGGAAAACGAGTGGAAAGTCACCTCCTCATGGTGCATTGGCTGTGTTTGGGTTGCATCAGACCTGTGAGGGTGGCCAGCTGCCTCCAAACACAAGGTTATTGGTACCACTCGTTGAAAGTGGACCCAAGCAACACAGTGGCAGTGACTCCCATGCTCCCAGTTTGGCACTGGCAAGAGCACTTTGTCCGTGGTGGGAAAGGGGAAGAGCCATGGTGAGCAGTCCTCCCAAAGGCTTGAACACAGGATAAAATTAAAACACCATCTGGTCTAAAGAGGTTCCTGGGAGCAGGGTGCACCATCAAGGGGGTGAGAGCTCCTCCCCACCCTTGCTGCTGTTAGCAACGAGAGACTGGGAGCTGGGGAAGAAAGGGATAAGGGTGGGCAAGCCCAAGCACACTGGGCAGGTAGCTGTGTTTTGGACAGACTTGGTGGGAGCAAGCCCAGAGGCTGGGGCAGCAGCCAAGAAGGAGGCTTCAGTACCCCAAGGTATTACATATAGGGTGTGGGATTTGCCTTTAGTCACTGCAACAGGCAGCTTGAGCTTCTGTCAAGCTTTGGAGGGGGCAGGGTTATGCCAGGCTGTCAGGAGATCCCGTGTTAATTCACCAGAACTAATACTTGGTCTGAGGTTTCAGTTGCTCTGCAAGGAGTGCCTGCACACCCCTTGGACAAAGCTCTGCTCAGATCACTGAGCTGCATGCAGCAGACCAGCTCAGGCAGCTTCACTGGTTCCAGGATTCATTTCCCAGGCTTCAAAAAGGGAGGTTCACTCACTTTTTAATCCCTTTTCATGGAGTGAGGCCTCTTCTGTATCTGATGCAAAATGTAATAACTCCCTTGTGAATGACACAATGTCCAGAGACACCTGTTTCCCAAGATAGGGTGTTATTCAGATGGATTTTCCTCACTGGTTGTGTAACACAAATTAAACCAGAGTGACACGATAAGCATGGATGCAGATCTGAGGTCTCAGACCCATGTCTTTCTAAAAGCCACACCAATTAGTACAAGTACAGATATAATATTGAGGAGTTACAAAACCCAACTTAGACATTATCTGTAAGGAATTATCAGAAAACTCTCTCACATAGCTGACGAACTTTAGGAATCACCCTGAAGCTCCTTAAGGTACCTTTGCTGGGGGGAAATCTTTCCTCTTCTGTCCCTTTTCTTATCTCTGACTTTAAAAAGTGTTTGAGAAACAAGGACAGGAAAAAATTTCATATGCAGTTGTGAAATAGTGTGTAGTATGTAACACTAAATAAAGGTCCCCTATTGCTACTCCCAGTGGAGAGGCACAGGTTAGCTAGGCAAAGTAACAGGAACATATAATTTACCATCACTGACCACCAAAGTGGAAGACCAAACATTTTGTGAAGTTTCATTCTGCTGTAGACAAATCCAGCATTAGACAAAGGTGCAATAGCCCAGAGTGTCCCACAGACCATTGATCACGTATGTCATGGACTTCCATGCATCCATGTCAAACTCCTTCTTAAGACTGCTCCAGGGCTCACACACTCCTTAAGACTATGGACAGCTTGATATGGTTTTATAAGATGTAAATTCCTGGGTGGAAAGTGCAGTTTTAGGTAGTTCAGAAATGGACATAAGCAAGATTATCTGTGAAATAGTCAAAGGCAATGTCAATGAGCTGCATATATTATATGTGCTGTCAAGGGCAGTGTGGTGGACACAATTCAATGATCTAGGGCTTGTATTGCATGTTCCCAAGCTAGTACTCAAACTGAAATCCTAAACTTGGCCCTTTGTTGTTTTTTTTTTCAGTTGGTATGTTATGTTAATTGTAAGGACAAAGTCTTCCCTAGTCATAAGCAGCACCTGTAATTACTATTTTTGGTCATCACAAATGCTTACACTAGCTGGAAAACAGGGTGTCTGAGTTATGGACATATTTTTTTTTTTTAATGACGGTTTTGGCCCCAAACCAGATCCAATTCACAAGTGTTACCAATTTTCTGCAACACGTGGATTTCCAAGAAAGCTTAACTTGAAAACAAGAGTCCCAAATCAAGTCTGCAGCTCAGTCCTGTGAGATGAAATGAAAACCTCAGGCACCAAGGTTTTTCAGAAAGCCTGGGTGAAACCCAGCTCAGCCAGACCCCCAGAGGTGCTAATGCCTGCAGCTGTGATCCAGATGATGCCTAAGATGTTATGATTTTCCTGGTAGTTGTTGATTTCCAGGCTGCAAGCGCATGGGGATGCCAGCTCCAGGGCAATGTGCCATGACTCTATCCCAAGCTCTTGCCCATGCCCTGTGCACTGGGCTGGATAATAAACTCACTGAAGATGCTTGCTTTGGCCAAAATGTTCCTTATTCAGTGCATGGGCAACATCATACTGTTTCCATTTGAGCTTGTGCTGTTGAGCTGGGAAGCTCAGTGAACCTGAACAAGCTGAGAGAGGTCAATTTGAAATAAAGCTCTGAAGTTGATGCAGAACAGAAAAAGAATGAAAATAAAGGGGGATGGAAGTTCAAGACAAATAAGGAACTGATCTGACAGAATCCATGTAGCAGCTGACTTACTAAACTCGTCCTGTGCAGTGCAATGTGATGTTCAAAGACATACTGAGATTTTTCTTTTGCTAGCACTGCTCTGCTCTATCCATCACCTTCAGCTTCTAGTCTGTGGGGGTCAGATTTCTTGAAAGAGAAACTGTGCACATGCTGCCATCTTTGCTGCCAAAACCTGGACCCTGTACAGCCTTGGAAATGCATGAGTGTTTCTGAGGCAGCATGCTCAAGGGCCCCTGCTTCTGGATTATTTCTATAATTTATCTGATCATTGAAAGGGGTGAACCACTCTGGGAGCAGTTGTCTGTGAGGGGTTGCTATTAATTAGCAACACATTTTTTTATATGACATGCAGTGGTCACAGAGAAGCTTCAGAAAGTCTTCCTAGACTTACTCCAGAAACAGCTTAGGGCTGCAATGGTTCATAACTGAAGACAGGCTTTTATTTTTAAACTCATTGCAAATTCTTTCAAATGTTTCCAGAAAAAAATTAATCCTATTGATTGGATCATCCAGAGCAGATGAATAAATGAATGACGAGCCTTCACAGCCTTCTTCACAACATTGCCAGGCATTGGAGCATTGATTGTAAAGTTCTCAGTTGATGGTCTGGACTGGCTAGAGATTGCAAATGCATCCTTAGGAGTTGCTTATCACCTTGTAGCATACATTCGTTTACAGAACATCAAAAAGGATGAAGAGTGCTATGGGTTATTACTGTCCTGGAATACTCTTCATTTATAGGATATTTGAGCCACTTTTGCAGCTGTAAGAGCAATGGTGAGTCTAGCATGAATATCAGAAGCAAAGCACACACTGTAAATGTGCAAGTTGACTGCTTCTTTGCCAAGAAACTTTCCCTGAATTTTGTTGACATCACAAAATTTTATACATGCATACATATATGTTGACATCTATATAGGAAGGTATGTATGTGTGTGTGCACATACGCCTCGATTGCTGCAATCCTATGCCTAATAAATCACTATGGCCCTATAAAACCCCAATTACTAATGTGTTTAAAACAAAATATGAATGTATATTTATAATGCTGTGTAATATTTTATGTAACGCTCAAGAACAGATGTCCAGGGAGCAGTAAAATTTTAATTAAGGTTTTTCATTGCTTTTCCTAAGAAGTCAAATCAAAGTCCCACTGAAACACAGGAATGAGACACAAAAATGAAACCCACACAGTGACAAATGTTTACATGTATTTTATAACTTCCCCTGTAATGGGCATCTGTGGCTCATCTAGTGTAAAAAAGCCAAGACTGTCTGGTATGAGGCCTTTTACTATGTATGTTTCTGTAATGGTAGTGCCATGAGCAATGTGAAAAAAACATTCAGTCCTGAGTTTCTCTTAGCGTTTGCCATGTAATTTATCAGCACTTTTTATAAAAAGGTATTTTAGAGCAGACAAAGCTACCTCAGGCAGCACCAGCAAGCTGTGTGTTGCTGAAGCCACTAGTGCTGAGCAAGAGAAGCCCTGTCCTAGGGTAAATCCATCAGGAAGGGCAGGGCCACACTCCAGGCAAGGGTGCAAAAATTGCTTATAAAGACTGATCCAAATGAGCTTGAAAGCAACAAGTGTGGGTGCTGGTAAGAGTGTGGCTGTGAGGACGTGCTGTGTCCTGGCTCCACAAGCTGGGCAAGTGCCCAGTGCTATGGGCAGGATTTGCAGCGATGATGTTTCAATGCTCTAGTGGAACCTGGGGCAGGGGGTTTAAAGCAGACTGCAAAAACAAGGACGTAACTGCTGGAATCTTGGGCTTAGCAACCATGAAATGGTTAATTTCTCCATCCTTAGTAGTAAGTAAGTAGTAAGAATGGGTGTTAGCAAAACCGCCACATTAGTTTTCCAGAGGGCAGACTTGGGCCTGTTCAGGACATTGGCTGTGTGAGTGCCTGGGGAGACAGACCTGAAGGAAAAAGAGATCCAGGAAGGCTGAACGCTCTTCAATAAGGAAATCTTAAAAGCATGGGAGTGGGCTGTCCCCATGGGCCATAAAGCAAAGTGGCAGGGAAGACAATTGGCCTGTGTGAACAGGGAGGTTTGCTGGGAATCAGGAAAGAAAAGGAGAGTTTACATTCTTTGGAAGAAGGAGCAGGAACCTCAGGATGAGTACAGGGATTTCATTAGGACATGCAGAGAAAAAATTAGGCAAAAGGCCAGCTGGACAGATGGTCCCTGTCATAAGGGACAACAAAAAAAACAAATTGACAGATACATTAACAATAAAAAGAGAGCCAGGGAGACTCTCCATCCTTTATTGGGTGTGGGGGGAAACATTACAACCAAGGATAAGGGAAAGCCTGAGATACTTAATGCCTTTGTTGCTTCTGTCTTACCAGCTACCCCAAGGGTGTTCAACCCCCTGAGCTGGAAGATAAGGATGGAGAGCAGCACAACACAGAAGCAGTTAATGACCTCCTATCGTATCTGGATATACACAGGTCTACGGTGATGGATGGGATCCACCCAAGAGTATTTAGAGAAATGGCAGAGGAGCTCCTCAGCCTCCTACCCTGATAATTTATCAATGATCTTAGTTAACAGGGGAGGTCCCAGATGACTGGATGCTTATCAGTGTGATGCCCATTTACAAGAAGGGCCAGAATGGGGATCTGGGGAACTACATCCCTGTCAGTCTGACCCCGGAGCCTGGAAAAATTATGGAGAGGATCATCTTGAGGGTGCTCACATGGCAAGCGTAGGACATCCAGGGGATCAGGACCATCCAGCATAGGCTCAGGAAAGGCATGTCCTGCTTGACCAACCTGATCTCCTTCTGTGACGAGGTGACCCACCTGGTGGAGGAGGGAAAATCTATGGATGTGGTCTACCTGGACTTTGGTCAAGTTTTTGACAACATCTCCCACAGCATTCTCCAAGAGAAGCTGGTGGCTCGTGGCATAGATGGGTTTACTCTTTGCTGGCTGGCTGGCTGGGCAGGCCCAGAGACTTGTAGCTGATGGAGTTAAGTCCACTTGGCAGCTGATCACAAGTGCCCCAGTTTTGGGGCTGGTCTTGTTCAATATCTTTATCAATGATCTAGATGAGGGGACTGAGTGCTTCCTCAGCAGGTCTGCAGATGACACCAAGTTGGTTGTGAGTGCTGATCTGCTCAAGGGTAGGAAGGATCTGCAGAAGTATCTGGACAGGTTGGCTTGATGGGATGAGGCCAATTGTCTGAGGTTTAACAAGGCCAAGTACTGGGTCCTCCCTTTTGGTCACGACAATCCCAGGAAATGTTACAGGCTTGGGAAAGGGTATGGAGAACAAGTCCTAGGATGAGAGACTGAGGAAACTGGGAATGTTTAGTTTGGAGAAGAGGAGGCTGAGGAGAAACCTCAGCTCTCTACAACTACCTGAAAGGAGGTTGTAGAGAGGTGGCTCTTCTCTCAAGTAAATAATGATAGGACTAGATGAAATGGCCTGAAGTTGCACCAGGGGAGGTGTAAAGTAGACATTAGGAAGAATTTCTTTACTGAAAGAGTAGTCAGGCACTGGAACAGACTGCCCAGGGAAGTGGTGGAGTCACCAACCCTGGAGGTATTAAAAAACATGTAGATGAGGCACTTCAGGACATTTTCTAGTGGGATGGTGATTCTTTTTGTTTGTTTGTTTGTTTTTGTTTTTAATTTTTGGATTGATGTTTGCTCACAATGGTCTTAGAGGTCTTTTCCAACTATGACAATTCTGTGGTTCTATGATTCTATTAATTTGTTTGACCTCTGAGTTGACACATTTTACAGTGTGCCTCTCAGGACCTATAACGCTACTGGCTGCAGACCTCACAAGTTTTATTCAGTTTAAACCCATCTTTGCAAAACAGAAAATCTCATACCTGGTTCAGGAAGAGACATTCAAAGCAAAACAGATTCCTGTGGCTGCCTCACATCCCAGAGGATGTCCCTGAGGGCACTGGACACAGGCTAATGCCTTCACCATTGTGCCAGACTGTTGCCTGTGTGAGCTTACCACAGCAGAGCAGGGGTGGGAGACAGTGGACTCCTCTCACGCAGAAAAAGGGAGATTTTCTCAAGTTCAAAGGAATTATTAATCTTCTCTTAGAAGCTGGATTCATGGTGTTTCCCAGAGATTAAACCTCCCCAGAATACAGTGTGGGAGTGACTCCATGCCTGGAGTCCTTCCTACATATTAGGACTAAGTCCCTATCACTCTTACTTGAAAATATGTGATGGGGAGGTTATCTCCAGACCCTGGGCACCTTCTCCCCCACCCTCTACTCAGAGTATGGGAGATTTCCTGGTTCCACGTGTCTGGGGAAGCCCTGTGGGACTGACACCAGAGACAGAACCCAGCAAAAGATGAACAACTGTATTGTTTCAGCATGCCTTTTCCTTGAGTATTGAAGCACATTCAGTCTGCCTCTGAGCCAGGCTCCCCAGGAGAGTCATCAGCCTGCTCAGACTGGAGTGGTACAGCACAGGGATCATTTGTTTGCTGTTCTCCTAGTGTGGTGACCACTACATGCTATCAGGAAACCATGCACAAGGTGATGTAAGTGCCTTCCTGTGCAGGATCTGTTTCTTTACAGCCTGTCTCCTCTCAGGCTGAACAGCATTGAGGGGGGTCAGATGCCACTGAGCTGAGCTGGCTCTGCAACTTCTCACCCCTGATGGAAATGCACATAGTAGATAGCTTGGCAGGCATCCCCATCTAATCTGCTCTGGCAGAAAAAAAAGAATATTTTTCACTCCGCTGTGTTCACTTGAAGGCTTTTTTAATGTAAACATTGATTCTGCCTGAGTAATGTAAGTGGCCTAATCAAAGGCTGTTTCTGAGTAAGTTTAGAATTGTTGGTCATTCTAGGCTATTCATAAAGCAGCACTGTGTTAAAATATTCTGCTTGATTCTTTTCATTCAGTATCTCAAAGGAAACTTCACAGAAAAAAAATGCTGTGAAATCTGTAGTAAGATGTTCACTCTTGATTCTAATTATTCTCTGTGGCTATATTTAAGCATTATTAAATATGATTAAGTGCACGATCACTAGACAGACCTGTTTTTACACATCACTTAATATTCAGAGAAATCTGCTGTGATGTGTGCCTCACCATGTGAGTTATGTGATGGAAATCAATTAACAGGTGAAAAAACACACTGGTACACGAAACACTATCTGCAAAGGGCACTCTGTTCTTCTTTGGGATCTTACTCATTAAGAAACAAAAGGAAACCCACACAGATGAAGGCTGGATCATTCGTTTGGAAGTTTTAAATTTCTTCCCTAAGGGAAGCTAAAGAACATCCTTAATATAGTATCTGGAGTGTTATAAATCCCTCTTTTTTCAGCCTAAAACATTTGTTTCTGTAGTACAACCTATATGTTAAATGTTCTACAGATAGGCACTTACTAATGCAAGGGGAGTTAAACTCACAGAACTTGTTGGAGATGGGGAAGGTTGTTACTCCCTTTTAATAGGAAGGAATCCTGCTGGACAAAGAAGCTGAAGACTTCAGTCAAGGCTGTGCTGAAGATCTATAGTACAAAGAGGAGCAAAGCACCAGTTCCCAAAGCAGAGATCCAGCAAAACTGGAGCAAAACATGGGCTCTCAAAGTATACATCCAGTGGAAATTTAAAGTGAAAACTACACAATGCTGGCACATGAGACAGGAAAACACTGACAGATCTGCTAATGTGTCTGAGGCACCATAGGATTATGTGGGACATAATGTTCAAAGCTCTGGCTGCCTCTGAGCTGTCTCAAGGTCCTTAAGAACCACCAAACTGGCACCTTTAAGGCCACCAGAGTGCACTGAGGGTATGGACAGCATCCACTTCCAGCACAACCAGTGCTGCAGCTGTGGTTTCCAGGATAGCTCCACCTCAGCAGCTCCTTTGTGGGGCTCAGAGAGGTCATCCCTGGTGTGGCCCTTTTCAGTGAGATGAGAATTTATGGGCCAGAGAATAAAAAACACAGGACAGTCCTGTCACCGTAGTGGAGCCAAGGTTTTGAGCATAGAGATCATCATCTTGGCAAAGGAATTTTCCCTGCAAACTATTATTTTTATGTGGGTCCTAAAGTCTTTTTGTTGTTGTTTTTCCTCTTTCAGCTTCTGCTCTGTTTGTGCCTCTTCAATGTAATGGGCTGCTTTATGAAATGGGAAACTTCAGGATTTGTGGAGTTCAGAAAAACTTCCCTTCACTATTTTTCCTTGTTCCTAACCTGGCAAGTTAAACTTTTGAGACAAGAGTGCATTTAATACATCACACTGACAAGCAAGTATTTTTCTTAGCTACTAACAAGTTGACAAAAACCCCAGACATTCTGTAGATGTCATCCCTTCCAGACCACTTTCTTCTTTTCCTAATTTTCTTATCGCTCCTTCTTTTCTTTAGATTGTGTTCTGCTCTGAGAGTTGCATTTATTCCTTGTTGGTGCTGTTTGTGTACCTGGAAATCAGCCCTATGATATGATGGCAGCCCGTCTATCACTTCCAAGATGCATGCAGTACACTGTGCATGAGTTATAGTCAATTAAAACATGATCTATGGCATTTTTCCTGAATTTCCCAGTCATTTGGCATCTTCGGCATTGTGAAAATGATTGTCTTTCAGGGAGAATTCTTAGAACTCACAATGTACCAAAAAATGAGAGGCATTAGACATCATGAGGACTGTAAGATACAGAGTTACACCTCAACCATGGTGACCAGATGTGTCTACAAGGCATAAGTGTGGTTTGCCTGGTTTTCACCTCAGGCTTGAAGCCTGGTGCTGACATGTTTGATGTTTGTAGAGAGAGAGAGAGGCTTAAAATTTCTCTGGCAGAAACAGTCCACATTCATTCAGTGAGAAAAAAAGTGGCATTTTTCTATGCCTAGAAATATGAATGCTTAAAGAAAAGTGCGTTCAAACAGACCTGCACACAAGCCAGCATCCATCGACTGTCATCTTGGGGGGGGAAAATAGATTATATATATGGTGAAATCCCAGCTTCCTCACTTGGATGCTCTGTACACTTATTTTTGCATCTTGTCCTCCGAGCCTTACTGCTAGTTCTCTTCCCTATGTAAGCAACAACTCCAAAACAATACATTTTGTGTTTGCATTGCTACAACTCTTCAAGTGTATGACACTTAACAAAGCAAAAAAAAAAAAAAAAAAAAAAAAAAAAAAGAAAGAAGGAAAAAATTCATGGCAGATGGTCTAATAGGACAAAGCTGAATTTGAGGATTAACCAGACCATAATAAGAGCTGTCATTACAGGTTGTCATTATTGGCGAGTTATTTATTAGCTCTAAACAAACAATGTTCCCCTCAGATACCAAATGTCAAATGTTTTAATATGTAGAAACCAAGTCTTCCTCTTCCAGCTGCTCCCATTTCATCCTGCCAGCTGTACTGTCTCATCTTCTAAGACCTGCCAAAGAGCCTAACATTAACATACCTTATTATGCACATAATTTTGCCAGAAGAGGCCAGATGAGGCCAAATCATTCTGATAATAAGCCCTGCTGTCATTAAATACTATTATGCATGCTACTGTTGATTCTAAAGTCTTTGTGGAATATTAATGAGGCATCTTTGGCATTTGCTGAAAGTGTTCTGGAGTAAATGAGTCTGGCACTTACTAGATGTGTCCATAGTCTGGAGGGATCTCTTTCTATACTGGTCACTTCTCTAACTCAGGAAAAAATATGAACTGGCTGGTATGCAAAAGATTTCTAATTCTGAGAATATTTCTTTTTCATTTAAAAAACATGCAGCTGAAGGAATAATGGTTTGAACATTTGATTTGGATCTTTAGCAGCAAAGAAAGGGAGGACAAAGGAAGGAATTGCCTGAGGATGATCCAAATATTTTATCCCTTTTTGGGAAGCTTTTTCTCAGGTCAATTTAAAATGAAAATATCATTGTGCAAGTAGAAACTGAATACGCCACTGTGAAAATAGAAACTGAAACACTGTAAATTCTCTGAATGCTTTTCCCCAACTTTAAAAAAAAAAAAAACAAAACACAAAACAAACCTGAAACAATGTATGATAGCTTGACCTGAAGTTGTGAATAGCTTTGGTTAATCTAGAACTGTAATTTTATGTGATTTTATTAATCGGAAAAAACAGTCACCTGCTCTAAGTGTTCTAACTTCCAGGGAAGAGTACTTGACATTTATCCAAATGTTTTAAAGTTTCTTTGACCCAAGGTTTCTGGTATTATTGGAATCTTTTTATTTGTTTTCTTATCTTACTTATATTTTAAAAATTCAATTGTTTTTCCTTTTCCTGCCCATTTTCTGTAGGTCTTCTGATAGCTTTTATGTAGCATGATTTCAACACAACAGTAATACACAAAAATGGTGGGAAAATGTGCCATAAAGCTCTCACTTGTTATGTGGCCATAAATTTAAGCTTTATATCTTTTATGGGTGGTCCCTTCTCAGATATCTAAAGGTTAAAGCCTCACTTGTTATAATTGACTAGTCAGAATCTCAGCCAGCTGTACACCCTTTACCAGGGACCAGCAAAAGGAAAAACAGAAAGTTATTGCAGTCAGGTTTTTTACCATCTCACAGAGAGGGAGTGAAAAAGAACACCCGAAAGGGAACTGTTTTCAACTCATAACAGCTGGTTGGGAAAAGATTACACGTCAGCTGGAAACACAGTTTCTGACCCTGGAGGTGCAAAATCTTTTTGTTTTAAGAATCTAACCTTTGCTTTTTCTCCCACAGGAAAGTCTAAATAACATACAGGAAAGAAAGGCAGAGGGTCCCTACTCCTGGGCACTCTGCCTGCCAAGTATCAAAGGGTTTTGCTCTGGTCCTGCAGTGCCCTGGGAGCTGCATTGCAGAAGAGCCCTTCCAGGCTGCAGGGACAGTGGGGGCTTTGCCCCAGGGAAGCTTTCGGGGGCATGGAATGCTGCTGCATGTCATTCCCAACATGTCCATGTGTATCAGGTCCAGAGCTCATTACTCGGATAGCCAATGCAATCTGAAAGGTGGAGCTCCCTGATACCATTGGTTAAGGACCCTGAAGGAAAAGCATGGGTTGGGAGCAGATGATATGATATGATAAGATATGATATGATATGATATGATATGATACGATATGATGATATGACAGACTGGGGTAAATTTCCATGCCCTGTGTGGTGTGCAACCACTCAAACTTCAGCTCAAACGTCAAGAAAAGAGACCTCGAGCAACACACCTATTCCTCTTACCTTTTTTTTTTTTTTTGACACATCTGGTTTTGGTGTATTTTGTTCAGATAACTCAGCTTTCAGTACTTGAGCAGTGAATACTATGGAAACTAATTTAACATATTTTCCCTGAGTCTTTTGTCAAGCTGTCACTTTAAGTAATTTACTTCAGATCAGGCAGACTGCCCATCCCAGAAGCTATATTTGGGGCTGGTTTTGGCCTATAACATTGATCTAATGTGCAGGATTGGGCAAGTCACGTTATCTTTCTGCATTTCATAATCTCTGATGCATTCAAAGGCACATTGAGTGGGAGAAAACTCTCAGGGATATAGGATGAAGCCACCCAGGGGCTTTTAAGAGTCTCAATAACTGTGCAACTTCCTCCTACCATGATGTGGGAGCACCAACTGGCCTTGCAAAACATCTGCTTGCCATTGCTCTGCTTTGACGATACTGAGGGTCTTAATCATACTTTACTTCAAGTCTTTCCACATGTGTGCTTATATGCTCAGTTTTAGTGTGGTTATTCATGTATTTGTGTAGCAGAGAAGTCAAATCTAGTGGGTTTCTTTTTTTGCTTTAAATCCCTCTGCAGTTGGGCCTCCATCCAGAACTCAGGGCCTGCTTTGACAAAAGGGAGCAATTTTTAATAAAGTTTATATTGCATTTATTTCATCACAGAATCATAGAATGGTTTGGTTGGAAAGGACCTTAAAGATCACCCAGTTCCAACCCCCCTGCATGGACAGGTTGCTCCCACTAGACCAGGTTGCTCAAGGCCCCATCCAACCTGGCCTTGAACACTGCCAGGGAGGGGGCAGCCACAACTTCCTTGGGCAATCTCTGCCGTGTCTCACCACCCTCAAAGGAGAGATTTTTTCCCCAATGTCTAACCTAAATCTCCCCTATTGAAGTCTGAAACCATTTCATCACTGCTTCATCACCTAGGAAAGCTGCAATGCTTCCCCCAAGCACATGACATCATCAGCTGAAGGCGATGTGAGGATGAAGAGTGGGAGAGGCAGATTTATGGGCTGAGTGTGTGGGAGGCTCACAACAGTGGGAGAAGGAGCTCTCCAAGCACAATATCCATGGGTGGCTTGGGAAAGGCTCCAAGACCCTGTCTACTCCAGGGACATGTGGCTGCACTGTGTGGTAGGGAGGGCATGAACAGTGGACAGGGCAGAGCCAGACCTGCAACTAACACCTCAAGTTCATCCCTCCTCCAGCAGATCCTTGCATGTAAAGCTTAACCCAGATGAGGTTCATCTGCCTTTTAGCTCCTTCCTGGCCCCTTGACACAGAAGGGCTCCTCCAGGACCAGGCAACACTTGGCTGCAGATAGCTCAGGTGGCTGTGAAATAGCCCTACAGCAGTATTGGTGCAGCTCCTGTTTCCAAGGGGCTGTGACCTTGCGGGGGGCAAGGAGATGTGGTGAAACCTCTAACCTGTGGGAAGTGTTGTAGGAGCCAAGTGTGGGAGATGTATCATGCAGTCCCTGCAGGGCTGGGGCTGCTGATGTGGCTAAGTGACCAGGTGAGCAGCATTGCAGTCCTGGTGTCCCTGCTGTTGTCCCTGTGGGGAGTGGTGGCTTTCACCCAGAGCTTCCAGGGTCATCCTGCTGGTGCCCTCCTCAACATCCCAGAAAACCTGACCTGAGCTGCTGTGCCTTCCCACTCCCTGGACAGGGAGATCCTTGGGAAGGATGTGGCACTGCTTTGCAGGCAGTCACTGCCTCTTCAGGCTCTGAAGGAGGTTACTGATGCAGCAGCTCTCTGTATGGGTGTATCATCAGTACCTAGGAGGGCTCTCCCACACATGCGTAGCTTTGTAGACCATCCAAATGGAGAGAAACACATTTGTCAGGCTAGCAAATTCTTTCCCAACTATTGGTGGGCCCAGAAGAGACTGAGAAAAAAAACAGGGAGAAAAAAGTGGGAGAAGGGAATCAAGAGGCAGATGCCAGAACTTGCAGAGCTAGCTCAGGAAAGAACTGTTATGGAGGAGTTTCTTTATTGGTATGGTAGTGTCTGGGCTTGGAAAATGGACTGGAACTGTCAGGAGAAGCAATAATTGTCCAGGGTGATCATGGCAGCTGAAATGAGAAAGCTGCTTTCCTAGGTCTTTGTGAGCAGCCCACTCCCAAAAGACTGGGGCAGAACACCCATAGGAGAGTCCCCATTCCTTTAACACTGAAGATGCTTTAGGAAAATGATGTGGCAGTGTGTTAAGTGCTCTGTGAAAATCCCCTGAAGATCATTGTTTTGCGAAACTGAGAACCAGCATCCCAATTTAAGACTATGAAAGAATGAGTCATGCCATCTCCTACTCTTATTATACTGCTTTTCATTCACTAGTTAATTTTTAAAAGAAATTTATTTTAATTGCATTCTTCTTTCATAATGTCTTGGATTGTGATGTAGGTATTACAGGCATGCCATGAGATGCTTATTTTATATACACAACAATGAACTCTTGCTCATATAATATTAAAAATTTTCAGTTTCATCTAGATATTGAATTTCAATCAGTAGTTTCAGCTAAAAAGATTGAAAATACAATCTTGTCCCCAGTCATAAACAAAGCTTATAAAAGTTAAGCCTGAGACCTTATTTTAGTTGACATTTGATGTTTTTGCTAAAAATTCAACATTTTCTTGATCATGTTTGGGGAAAAACACATTTTAATATTATATTTCTTTTGAATGTCTGTGTGACTAGTGGCTTGTTTCTTCCTTGGTGCTTAATAAAACTGAAAGGACTAATCAACAGCTTAAAAACTGTTTTAGCAAGTTGCTTTCTGCTTCTATTTCTGACAAGCAACAAGCTTACTGAAAACTTTTCAGCTTGCATCCTTTAGATTCCATGATCTTCGACATATTTTTAAGGTCCAGCCTCACAACAGTCATCCGGAGAAGATGGAGAATTCCTTTTGTCTTATTTCAAAATTACTCAGAAAGATACAATCAGAGCATTTCTCAGAGATGACAGTGTTTGTCATTGGCAAACATCAGTATGGTGTGAAGCAACATTGGTTTTGTTACTTCAGTCCTTTTAAGAGAAAATTTGGGTGTGGGTACTTTCAGGACCATTTTCAAGAAGCTAAGCTGATGGCATTGGAATTGTGTGGCAAGCTGGAAAAATTAAGTGTAAGAATTTTTCTTCATCTGGCCTGAAGTCTAAAAAAATCCCATCACAAATGAGGCACCTACAGTTTTTCAACAGACAAATGGGTATAGATTATAGCATACTTTACCAATGCATTGGAAGTTCTATTCCTCAACTGCTGTAAAATGTACACCTCAGCTTTCAGAAAAGGATTTGTGGAAAGCTCATGTTAAACTAAAATCAACAGCTTCTTAGGTAACGTTTTCTGTCACCAAAAAGAAACAAACACAGAACATATGCCTAAAATCAGAGTCAGAAAAAAATGGCCAAAGTATTTTTAGATTGTCTGGGTTCCCAGCCTAAGTAAGGGAATGACTTTAATTAAATTTAGCCAAGCCTCAGCCATTCTTTCTGTGGTTGACTTCAGTTGTACATCTCACATCTTTGAGCAGCTCTTCTCAGTTGCACACAGGCAGCTTTGTTTATAGCACAGGGAAGGATCAAATGGCTTCCACTGAGGGGGAAGGGAGAGCAGAGGAAGGCATTTTCTTCTCAGTGATCCTTGCTTACAGAGGAAGCTTTATAACTTCACAAGAGAGAGTACAATATGCTCAGCATATGTCAGTCTTTCCTCCCAGTAAGAGAGATGAATCACCTGTTTTCTCTAGAATGGAGATGTTTAAATCCTCTCTGTTCATTAGGAATGGGGAGCAGCTTTTTTATTATAATGCATATTAGTAATAATCCTGGCAAGAATAGTAGCATATGCAGTTGATGCTTCAGATTGGCTGCTGATACTGGCAGAAGGGATCTTGAGGAAATACCCATTTTTCATGAATAATGCAAAGTACAGTGTTTGCAGTTCCAGTAATTCAAGGCCTGGGGTATGAAGCCTGGTTCGTTCTGCTTCAGGTCATCCTTCCTCCCCAAGGGCACTTATCATTTGGCTGGGAGCCCCCAGCAGACTCCAGAAGAGGAACCGTGTCACCTCAGAGAAACAATCTGGCTCATAAACACAGGGCCTGGAGAGGAGTAAGACAGGCAGCACATCTTCCAGGGTAGTGGGCTTTAAAAAACACCTACAGCAAAACATGTATACGTGGACTTCAGTTCCCCTCTGTTCAAGAAGGCATTTCAAGACAACTGGAACAGCAACAACACATGGGATAAGTCTTTGCTAAAAGCCAGGTTTATGTCAGAAACTCCCCAGAATAAGTGTGGTTGGCAAATCAGCCTGCAATGTTAAGGAAAACATTGCTGAGTAACCTCAAGAAGGGCCCTGCAGTTTCCACTGTAAATCTGATATTTGCAATTATTTCTGTGATGACAATACCCACTAGCCTTAAATGGGACCTATTTGTGCTGGGGAGGCTGCAGACTGGGGGGGAAGAGGATGCTCCTTGCTCTGGAGAGTTGACAAGTATAAGGTAAGGCAGTTTATTAGTATAAAACAAGGGCAGATGGAGCCCAAGGAAACTATAGTATCATGCCAACCAGAAATTATTTGTCTCATGGATGGTTCGACTCTTTAGGCAATTTGTTGATTCTAACAAACTGCAATTCTTTCAGGAGGCTGTATACATCATTCTGTGTCAGGAATTTCTCTAAGTTCATTTTACTGTTTGCTTTGAAACAACTTCTTTTAAAATTGTCATATAAAGGGGAGCAAAATTTTTCTCTTGGTTGGCAAGAGCAGAAAGAAGTACTACTATGAAAAGGCCAAATGATTTAAACTGTTTTTGCAATCAGCCTTTCTTGTTATATGAATTGATCGGTCGTGTGGGGGAAAACACCCTGCCTGAGCAGACAGTCATGATTGCATGGAGGTGGAGGAGAACACATAACCTGGGGTGGGTCAGGCTCCCCAGAGCACAGGTTTGTCATTCATTTTTGTGTTAACGAAACCCAAAACTGAGCCAAAAAAGCATCAAAAAGTACTCGATGTCACAGTTTGCTTCTGATGATGGGGCAGGGCAAGAAGGTGGGATTTGAATGCAAAAGAGAAATTGTTGCTCTAAACTCATGTTGAACTAAAATAGTTCAACAAATGAAAATTAGTAAAGTATCCAGGGAATTAAATGTGGAAGGATTTATTTGGGAAGTAAGTAGTTAGAGCAAGCTTTAAAGAAACACTTTTGACATCTTTAAATTTGAGATTTAAAGTGCTTGTTATTGTCTCTAACCATTTGATCCTTGGAAGCAGAGAAGGTTTGCTGGCAAAGGAGAATGTTTTATCAACCTGGTCTGTCTGTACCTTCCCTAAACACCTGTAAAGTCCTGTCACCTTGCCAGTCCTGGCAAGGTTATCGAGTGGACAGCCTGTGCATATGGATGCACAGCTGCCTGTGTGCCCCATCCTGGAAATAAGAATATTGGTGGTGTTGGGACTGTTGTTCTCATCACACTGCTTTCATATATTAAAAGTCTATACACTTGGCTTGATGGCTTTTCTCTTGCTCATTCAAATCCTAGGCGTTGATTAGACTGAAAATCTTCCTCAGTTCTCAAAATATTTTACTGTACTTAGAAAAAAAGGAATATGGACACCATTTGTCAATGAGATCTTAGAGTCAAGCTCCCTCTGATACATTTATTGCCATCTGTACATGTCAGTGTACAGTGCTGTGTTCATGTCAGCAACTTCATATATCTACAAATTTTTTTAATCCTTTGCAAAGTATTCCAGAAAGTATCATGTGCATAATGTATGACCTGGATTGTTAAAGTGTTAAGAAATGTGTTTCATTATCTCTAAGATCTTAGGAAATCCATTTCCTATGAGCAGAAGAAAATTAGTCTTTCTCCTGACTAATTCCATCATGTACCCTCTGTCTGTCACTGAAACACTCCCCATCCTGTCTTGGGATGAATATTGTAGATGGTAAATTTTTCTCAGCACCTTGAGTCCTGTCTCAAGTTCTTCAGCGGAATAGAAATATTCCTTATTGATTTATGCAAAGTAAACATTCTAGCTTGAGTCAGAATAATTTGGATTATTTTTCTTCTTTTAAAAATATCTTTTTGAAGTTGAAAAGTTTAAGTGTTGCCCCAAGCATGATAGTTGTGGAAAAGCCTGAGGCTGAAACTATACTACCTTTGAATCTCTGATAGTCTGTTTTATATGTTGGAGAGTAAAGGTTATGCAAGTCTATTTTGGAATAAAATAAAATATTTTACTTTTACAGCTTGACAGTTTATGGGCATTGAGGTGAATACAAAGGCAGGCTTTTCAGATCAATACCTTTATTATCAGCCCAGATATTTTACCTTTGAAAAGTAATCTGGCTGAAAGAGCTGGAAAAGTTTCTTTTAGTGAGGTGTCCCTGGTTGCTGACAAGACAGTATTTACAGAAGCTGGGGCACATTTTTCAGTAAGCAAAGGATAACCTCAGCTCTCTGACCTGTGTTTATTTCTTCCATAAAACAGACCCTAAAGTTCAGGGCCCTGAACACTGCTAAGCACATAATGGCCACTCTATTCCCTCACAAAGTCAATGCCCTCTGCGCTTCCAAGTTGCACTTGTATGGGTAGCGACCCATAAAACCCAGTTTGAGGGAAATCTGGGGTGGGAGGTGGGTTAAGCCTCAAGAAGCAGCATGAAGCTATGGCACTTGGCTGTGCCCTGGGGTTTGCTGCAGGGATGGAGGGCACCCAAGGGGCCCCGGGGTGCTGGGGCCGGGAGCATCCAAACTGTGGGGGGAAGCCTTGCCCTGCCTGCTGCCTGTGGGATCAGACATCATCTGTAGTCAGTGGTTTCTCCACTGGGATGCCTTTGTGAAGAGGGCTTCAGATCTGGTCTTTTTTTGCTGCTATTGCTGCAGTAGCTGCTGCCCAAACCCTCCCCTGCCATGGTAGCTGGGATGGTCTGAAGAGGCCATGTGGTACCTGAGCCTGGTGCAGCCCTCCCCATCAGCCTCACACCACAGCTGGCTCCAGCTGAACAGGAGGACCTGTCTTGAAACCAACACGACTGGTTTTGTCCTCACCTGCAGGAAAACTCAGGGTGGATGAACTTCCCCAGGGGCTGTCTGACCTACACAGCACCAGAGCCAAGCCAGCTCTTCAGCCCCATGTTGGATGCCCCATGGCCCCAGTGCCAACCCCGCTGGCTCTGAGATATTTTTCTTGGGTTTCTTTGTTTAATGAAGCATTTGCATCTCCTCCGCTAGAGCTCTGGAGCTTGGTCCAGAAGAACCCCCCCATATAGTCTGGAGAAGAGGAGGCTCAGGGGAGACCTCATCACTCTCTACAACTCCCTGAAAGGAGGGAGTAGCCAGGGGGAGGTTGGTCTTTTCTCCCAGGCAGCCATCAGTAAGACAAGAGGGCATGGACTTAAGCTCTGCCAGGGGAGGTTTAGGTTGGATATTAGGATTAAATTCTTTACAGAGAGGGTGATCAGGCATTGGAATAGGCTGCCCAGGGAGGTGGTGGATTCTCCATCCCTGGAAGTTTTTAAGAAGAGACTGGATGTGGCACTCAGTGCCATGGTCTGGTAACCACAGTGGCAGTGGATCAAGGGTTGGACTTGATGATCTCAGAGGCCCTTTCCAGCCTGGATGATTCTGTGATTCTGTGATATCGGGCTCCAGCTCCCCAGGGAAGATCTTGCTGGCCACCCACAGGGACACAGTGACAGGCAGGATGCCACAGAACCCTACCATGCACAGCTGGTCTTCCTGGGCAGGCAGAAAGGGGCTGAGGGATCAAACAGAACAAGATAATTCTCAGAAATGCCTCAGCAGAAGCTATCTCTTTTTTCCAGGTGCTGACCTCATGGATGTAAAGCCAGGAGCAGATCACTATCGTGCCTGTACCACAGTCAAAGGCTGCCTGTGTCCTGCTATGAAAGCAAATCCAGAGCCACTTCTACACTAACCTGCCAGTCAAATGGCCTTTCATTTTCATGAGAAACCTTGAAATTTAAAAATGAGTTTTCATTCTAGATCAATAGTCAACTTGGAGTTGTATAACTGTCAGTGAATTTAGGTTGCTGGAAAATTTTTTTCAAGATTTTTTTGAGTCCATCTGTGTAGCACATTCAACATGATTTCTATCTTCTATTGCAAGGAGGAATCTCAGATGTATTCATTTAATTCTGGGCTGCTTGTTTGAAAAGCCATAGTTTGAGGTTTTTAGACTTCTTTGATCACATTTTCTCTTAATGCAAAATTCATGGCATAATATTTGTAAACTATGTGTTGCACCTTGTTGGGTGATTCTCTCCAAATCAGAGCTCATGCATTTCAATGTATAGGTAGTGGTTTTGTGCATGGAAAATCAATTGAATTCCCTAGAGAAAGTTTCCAGATTTAACATCTATACTTACTGTCGGTGGAGATAGTATGTTGGAAACAGAATATTCTGTAATGCATTAGAGGGATGCAGTCTTAAGTCCTTACTCAGACAGAGTCTCAGTCTTAGTCTGCCGCTGATTGCAGACTCTGGCTTTAGGCAAGCAAAGAGTATAATACACAGAAACCACACTCTCAAAAATGTGCAAGCAGTTCTGTGGGAATTATGAGGATTTACCACATGCATTTCTCAAGCTGATAAAGGGCTACATTTTCAAACTTGACCTTAAGTGCCAAAATCTTTTGTGTCTACTAATTCACTTTGCATGTGCGCACCAACATTTTATAGTGTTGTAGTTTCTCCTGCCTGCTATAAATCTCTTCAGAAGGGATCAAGTTGTACACACTGAGAACACACAAAGCATATTGAAATCTTGGTCCTGAATGAGTGGGAGTCTTGCCTTTCATTTCTGTGAGTCCCAGAATTTACCCACAAAGTTTAAGGAACAGGAGAATTTTTCAAGGCCTAAAAGTGTTGTGGTTTGATTTGGGTTTTTTAATCCTCACTGGCGTTTACAGTTACACTGCATTTATTTCTTTTAAACATTGTATTTCATTGCTTCAATAAAAAGAAAAGGCAATGCTTTAAAGCTAAAAAGAACAGTGCCTAGTCCACTAATGAACTGTAATTATCCTTCTATTCACTAGAAATTGCACTTAGCCCTGAGCCTAATGGGTTGCTAATTTTGAGAAGAAGCAGATTCTGGGCAGATTTTGTACATTACTACATGCAGAGAGATACCTGTATGTACAAACAGACACACAAAAAAAAGGTTTTCCAGTACCTATCAACTCAATCATCTGACTTTAAGAGCACCAGAACAAAACTAAAATAAAATTCTGGCAATTTAGCTTTACCGCAAACTCCCTCTGGTCTGCTATTTGTGTATTTTAGACCATTTCCCTCTGTTTTCCATGCAGATGACCAGACTATAAAATTCTTCATGTCAGTCGTGCCTGGGGAAGACACTGAGATAAGTTCTCAGTCAGTAGATTAGATTTCTTTGTCATCTGTGGACAGCTACAAAACATCCAGGAAGATCACTCAACACAACTGATTTCTATGTTATGCTCATCCTCAGTTCCTGTTAAATGTCTAAATAATTATATTTACTCTGGGAATACGTCTTCAACAGCAATTCAATTTAATTATTACTTAATTACACTGTTTGTCTGGGTACTAAAGGCTCTGACTCAAGTTAGCCAGACTTACAGATTGTATTAGCTGGCTTATCTCACATCAGAGGCTAAACCAAGGTCAAATCTAAATTCTGTGGAGCTCAGGAATACATTGGCTTCATGGTGGTGGTAGAGGCAAGCTCACAAAGAGCTATTTGGTTTGTGGTTCCCTTTTATGGGCTCAGTTTTCCTGATGATCCTGAAGGAAATGCAGACTCTTCCCAGTCACTCGAGAGCTAGTGCACAGCTGCCCAGCTCAGTGTAGGACCTTGCAGCTGTGCTCCTGGGGCCTGGTAAAACCCAGCAGAGACTCATGTGCTAATATTTTGCTGGGATACACAGCCACACACCAGAGGATGGCATGGTTTCATTTTGGAGGCGAAATACTTAAAACAGATGGAGTCTTGGGTGGCTAACACTTGTTTTCCTCACACCAGACCTGATTCTGGTCTTTGTCATTTCAAATGGCTGCTTTCCTCTGAAGCCTTTGTTCTGTCACTTAAAATCCCTTCTGTGAATGCACTGCAGTCACAGTCATATTCATTTTGTTGCTACTCCATTTGTACCTGTTGCACAAGACCAGAAGGAGAATTTCTAAGACTGTAAGTGGCCTCAGGAGTAATTTTTATTGGACACAATCACCTCTGTTCGAAGAGATCTCAGTAGTCGACATTCCTCATAAAAGCTTCTGAAAACATTACTAGGCAGTGATGATGTGGACATATTTTGGAGAAGGTTTTAATCTCCTTCAGACCCTTGTAAGTGTCAGGCTTTCCTGTGACAGTGAAGATCAGTCCTCTTTCCTCCTCATGGGAGAATGCTTTCTGTGACAGATAAGACACACATCACACATCAACAAAGTGGTGTGCTTCTTGTTTTATTCCCTTTGTCCTTGAATTAACACTCACAGGGAGGCTGCAACTACTTTAAATGCTAGCCACTGCAGGGCTTTGATTCCCAAGGCTGAGGGCTCTGAAACTGAAAGAATTATTTGTTTGCTTGTGATCAGGCCAGCCTAAATGGGAACATGATTACTTATTGAGTTCTTAAAATAACCCTCTTTATTTGCATTCCCACTGCCTACAGAGATCATTTGGACCCATAAGCAACACTGATTGGTTTTAAGTTTACATTGTGCTTTTAAGAACAAGAGGTCTCACATGCCTAAACCACCTCTTTCCTTTCCATTCTTTCATTAAACCATCTGCCAATTGAGATGTTTAACTTTCTAAATAATAAAAAAAAAATATAGTAAAGTTCAGAGCAGGCATATGCATGGAAAGGCTCCCCTTTCTTCAGATAGCCAGCTGGACCAAAGCCATGTCAAAAACTTCATGCAAGGAAGAGAAGACATAACTAGAACAGGGAGAAGATTTTTCAATAACTCCTGCTGCATTAAAAGCAGCTCCGGAGAGCTGCCAGCTTGCTGAGCTGGACTCTGCAAGGTCACAGCTGTACCAAGCTCGCAACAGCTTCCATAGGGGCATTTCTATAGGTGTATAGGGCTGGATGCAGCAGGTGTGAGGATGGAGAGCAGGGGGCACCCAAGAGTTGCGTGGCTGCTGCCACATCATTGAGATGAGAGCATAGGTCTGGAAGCAGACGTGGCTGACCGGATGGGACAGTCAGGATCTGCTGCTCAGTAAATCACTCCTGCTTGACTCTGTGCTTGCCCTTTGTCTCCTGTGACTGCATGTATCAATAATCCTCTGAACCAAGGCCAGAAGCCTGGATTTCATCCTTGCTCTGAACATTGTGTGGCTGCAGCCTACTATGCAGCATTTATGTTTGCTCCAGAGACCCTCAGAGTTAATGGGAGGCTTTCCAGCAACATCTATGAGCTTTTAATTAGCCACAGGTTGAAAAGCAGAACTCATGGCCTGAAGGTGATGGAGCACTGTTGCCTCTGTCAGCAATGGTTTGTCAGTGCAGAAAAACATACCCCACTGCCTTACCCCAGTGGGTAACTTGCTGTGGAACAGAGAAAGAAGAAGCCACAGCTTTGTGCAGAACATCTATTCAGTGTGTTCTCTGCATTAGCTGAGTCTTAAAGTGCAGCCGTGTCCAGTGTTAACTCTGGTTTCTAGCCAGCTAAGCAAAGAACAAATCCTTCCTCTGGATGACCCACTGAGACTGGTATTTGAATCACTCTGGAAAAAAATGCTAGTAAAAATTTGCAGGGGAAAAAGAAAATAAAAGTGTGATGTAATGTATGTGCTGTCTGGGCTTACTCCTCCTTGCGTTTTCATCACAGGAGTTGGCAGCTCAGTGCAACACCTGAGAGCTGCAGGGCCTGGAGAGTCTGTGTGTTGCCTGTGTTATAGGAGCTGGCTTGGCAAAACCAGTACCACATGGATACCATGATTTTCTTGGCTGCCCCTCCACTGTATTCAGATCAACATTTGACTGTGGTTGTCCTATCTTTACCCTGTTACCTTTTCACCATGTTCCCTGTTACAGCCTATTTTGGACCTTGATGTGTAGGCTCTCTGTGCAGCAACTGTGGTCCTCCAGCAGAGAGCAAATGCTTATTCTCCTCTGACTCACTTTCCAAGCCTCATCACTTGTAAGAAGCAAACAAGGTGGAATTCCAGATTTCTTGGCTGGTTTAAATGGGCAATGTCCTGCTGGGCAGCAGAATCCTAGCGACTTTGGGATGCAGCAACACGAAGTGGGATGTCACAGTGTGCTCTTAGCTGTGACATGTATGTCCTGGTTTGGGCCAGGATAAAGGTGGTTTTCTGTTTCTGTACTTTTGCTTTTAGCTAAGTCCCTTGTAAGTAGTTGCATTTGCTGAAATTAACAGCAAGTTTCTCATGCAGTGTGTGTGCTTTTAGGACTGATAACACTTGATGTTTATAGTTACTGCTAGAGACTGGTATGCAGAGCCAAGGACACAGAGGTCCCACCTGAACCCTCCTTTAGGGAGGAACGGACAAGATAGATGCCAGAATTGACCAAACAGAGTATTCCATCCCATATACGTCACACTCAGTATAAATTTGAGGCATCACGTGGGCCGAGCCAGATCTTTTCCTGCTTCCCTTCCTTCACTCGGCATCCTGGAAGGATCCCGTCCGTCCGTCTGCCTGTGGTCCTGATCCGTGCCAGCCCATATCTGTGTGTTCCTGCCTCCGGTTCCCGACTGCTGCCGACTCCAGGAGTCCAGCCTGGACTTTCCCAGGGCTGCCCTACAGCCTCGGCGGTGACGTGAGAGTTTATTGGGGGAAAGGGGGGAGGAATGTGGTTTCCATTTTCCTGTATATTTGTATATATTTAGTAATTTTTTCCCTATTTACCATTACTGTTTCATTAAAGTTGTGTAGTTTAGTTTCCAACTCATAAGTCTCTCTCCCTTATTCTCTCTCCTTTCTTCATTGAGGGGAGAGAGAGATTAAAGAGAGCGTCTGTTATTCGGTTTAATTGCCGGGCCAGTGTTAAACCGTGACACATGTAGGAACAGCTGATTCCACCTTCACCAGGATGGGGATTTAGTCACTCACACTGAGTATGAAGCATTTGGATGTATCAACTATAAACAACCACCCAGGCTCAAAGATAATGAGAGCAGGGAGCTCTGGCACTTGAAGGAGGGTATGTCCTTGTCTCTCCCATGGTAAAAAAGGGCACAAAAGGAAGACAACCATCCAGTTTCCCTCAGGGTACAGGACTGTGGCAACTGAGGAGACCTGGAGGTGCTGAAGGCTCTGGTGGCAGCTACACAGCCCTTCTTGCCAAATGGAAAGGAAACAGAGTCCTGCTGTGACCAGGAACAGCATGGTGCTGAAAGCTCTGATTTTAGGAAAGCCAGGGTTGCCACAGGACGTAAAGATCCCAGCTGCTTCAAATTGCATCACGCTGGAATTTAGCAAACAGAACAAAACATGCTCATTTGCAAAGTATTAACTGGTGTCTTCAGTGTGAGACTTGGCTTTACTTTTACTTGCCATCACAGCTTTCTGTTTTTTTATAGGGCTCTGAAGCATGGGTGTGGGTTGCTTTTGAGCAGCCCTGGTGTTTGAAATGTCAAAAGCCTTCCAGTCCACAAGCAGTCCTGCTCCTCCAGCTCATGATGCATTCCTTTTTTTCTTCTCCATTGTTGTGTCACTATACAACTGGCTGAGCAGAGGATCCCTACACAAAAGCCTGTCACTACAGGCCTATGGAGATGACACAAGAGCATCATTGCTATCCCAGCACAGTGTCAGGCCAAATGCACCAGGACAGCATTATAGACAGGGGGACTGCTTAAAGAACACAGAGAGATATTTTCAGGGGCATAGAAGGTTAAGATGTTTTAATTCTGAGATTCAGGCACTGTTTCATAAAAATGAGCAGAGGAAGAACAAGAGACTGAGGCAAAAAATGCATTTTAAATTATCTCTGGTCAAAGAGGAGCAAGGGGGATGGTTTGCCTGGCTTCTACAGAAGCATGCTCAGATCTAGAGCAGAGGAAGGGACTTCAAGGCCCTCAAGCAAGATGCAATGTAGGAGGTTGCAGAAAAGGACATTTCCCTAGCAGGGTTCTGGTCAACTTCTGCTGAAGTTAATACATAGTTTTTTGCCCTGGACTTTGGCGGGAGATTCAGTCACTGCATTGTAGAAAGTGGTAAAGTCTGGTTCATCCTCAAATAGCTGGCTTTCAACTCACAGGTGTTTTGTGGTTATACCATTTCTTCTCCAATTCAGCTTCCAGGGATTGCTTTGCATTTGCTGCTGAAAATGTTACTTCTCATAAAACAGCAGGGGTCAGAATGAATTTCTTAACATTCAGACCCAGAAAGTCAACTGCATCAAAAGAAGTGTGGCCAGCAGGTCAAGGGAGGTGATTGTCCTCTTCTGTTCAGATCTTGTGAGACTCCACCTGGAGTACTGTGTCCAGTTCTGGAGCCTCCAACATAAGAAGGACACGGAGCTCTTGGAGCAAGTCCAGAAGAGAGCTGTGAAGAGGATCAGAAGGATGGAGCACCTCTCCTATGAAGACAGGTTGAGAGAGTTGGGGTTGTTCAGCCTGGAGAAAAGAAGGCTCCAGGGAGACCTTCTAGTATCCTTCCAGTACCTGAAGAGGGCCAGTAAGAAAGTTGGGGAGGGACATTTTACAAGGGCACGTAGTGAGAGAAGTAGCGACTTAAAAATGGAAAATGGAAGATTTAGATTAGATGTTAAAAGACAATTCTTTGCTGTGAGGATGGTGAAACACCAGCACAGAGAAGCTGTGGGAGGCCCATCGCTGGAAGTGTTCAAGGCTGGGCTGTATGAAGGTTTGAGCAACCTGGTCTAGTTGGAGGTGTGCATCCATCTGGTTTCCCCATCATGCAGGGAGGGTTGGAACTAGGTGATCTTTAAGGTCCCTTCCAACCCCAGCCATTCTATGATTCTATGAAACCCAGATCCTCAGTGAACTCAAGAAAACCCACCCATTAAAAAATCCCAGTTAATGTCATCTTTTTATAGGCCAAAAGATTTCAAACAAAACTATTTATTATGGGTGTAAACCTGTTCCTTCATATCAGCTAGAGACAACATTAAGGCAATCTATTGTCTTTGATAGGTAGAAACTAAATCAAAACTATCCAAATGCTGTTCTCCCTCCATTTGGGAGATACCTGAATGCAAGATCTGTTTAGATTTCTGAATTACGCTTTTTTTCTGATGGGAGAGCAATTCCAATTTGGACTGAAAATTCATACACGAAGATGAAAGTACTTTATAGGCTTCTTTTGAAGCCCACAGCTTCTCTGTATTTCCCACTTCAGCTTGTAACCAATTTGCAACTGGAAGGGCTGAGAGCTAAAACCCAGGTAATTTAACAAGCAATTAAAAACAAATCCATTCCACGTGCTAAACGATTTGCAAAAGCAAGTTACTGTAGCTCCACTGAATAGTGCCTGTAGATTTTTATGCCCAGGGGAACATCACTGAGGTAATTGCCTTTCCATTTAGAATAAATATGTTTTATTCTTTGCTGCTTAACTTGGTGTTTTTAAAAGAATGATTTCCATTAACATAAGAAAAAAAACACAGAGAAACTGCTCCTCAGGCAAAAAACCCCTGAAAGTTCTTGTTAAACAGGAATAGAACATCTGCCACTAACATTAACTATTTTGCAGCTTATTTTTTGGCTGTTGTATTTTATTTTTGTTTGTTTGTTTGGAATTTTTCTTCCCTAAGCAGAGTTCACTTGCATAATTTGGAGACTGCACACACTCTAGTCTCTTCCAGTATTAGACTAAATATCTTACTTTTCATTCACCTAGCTCTGTTAAGCTTCTGTTCACAATTTTTCCAACTAAATCATCATCATTCACAATCATGACTAACACTAAGACATTTTTGTCACCTGCATATGTTGTCATTTTACAGTTTGAGGGGAGGTCTTAGTCATTCATAATATTGGTTTAATTTGAATTAAATCTTTCTGAATGTGCATGTTTAAGTAACCTCCTCCACTTCCAGTTATTGAAAAAACAGATTCAAAGAAATATCTATATGTTACCAGGCATCTCCTCCCAAAATGAAAACATACAAATAAAGGGATGAGGGGACGCAGAGAGAAAAAAGGAAGGTGAAGACTTGGGTGTCTCTAAAAGGGACATAACAGAAAGATGGAATGAATTCAAAGAGAAGTAAAAAACCACCAGATGCAGCTTAACTTAGCTCTAGGGATACACTACTTGGAAACTCCTCTGGGGATATTACTGATCAGAGAGTTGGCTGAAAGGAGTCTGAAAACTGGAAGCAAAGAAGTTGGCTTCTGCTGTGGGCTTTCTACTGGCTTTGGTGCAGCAGTGTTTTGTCCGTCTTTTGTTAACAGGTTTCTATCAGGGGCCCTGAGTGCAGATGATGACTTGAATCAGAAAGGCTAAAAATATACTGACCAAATTCATATCTTGCTGTGGGAACGTTCATGGGCTCACTGAGGGTTTGAAGGGATCTCAAGACTTCAATCTCATGGCTTAAAGGCAGGATCTGTTATACTTATCTGTTATACTTATCTGTTATACTGTTATACCCCTCCTGACAGATGCTACATCATCTTGTTCTTCAAAACTTCCCCTGCTGGAGCTTCTCCAGTTTCCCAAGGTAAACTGGTCAAGATCTTTGTCCAAAGGTCATTTAAAAACTTTCCTCATAACTAACCTAAATCTTCTCTTGAGGCCATTAATGTGCCCTGAGCACATGAAAGAGCAGTTTACTCTTGCATCTGTGCAGCTACCGTTTTTGTATTTGAAGATTACTGGCATCTTCCCTTTAATGTTTCTTTAGGCTAAACTTTTTCATTTCACAGAATCACAGAATGTCAGGGGTTGGAAGGGGCCTTGAGAGATCATCGAGTCCAATCCCAACATTTCCTTCCTTCAACATTTGCTCACAGGTCTTGCTTCTTAAACCTGGTTCTCATCACTCTCCTCTAAAACATTTTCCAGTTCACAATCTTCTTGGAGAAGGATCCCCAGAACTAGGCAGAGCAGTCCAACCAACATCTTCACAATTTGACCCAACAGAGTGAAAAGATTTTTTTCTCATCTTATGTGTGGCATTCGTCTCACCACTGGGTGCTTTCATCTCAGCAATTTGTCATTACCTATCCAAATTCATCCTATAATTGTTAAACAACCCAAACTTTTTCTGCAAAACCGTTCCACAGTTGTTTTTTCTTCCCTGCATTTGTGCAGATGGTCCCTCTGGAGTCACGAGCAGTGTGCTTGTCCCTTTTGGATCTCAACTAGTGTTTTTTTCATACTGGATTCCCAGTTGCACAAGATTAATCTGAATTCTATGCCAGTCCTTCAGACATCTTATAGTCCTACACAGCTTCATACTTTCTGCATAATTGTTAGGCGTCTCATCTATCTCATCAGCCTTTAATGAATGTGTATCACTGGCTCCAGTAGACATTCTTGGGGAACCCAGCTCAGTCTCCCAGGTTGATAATGAATGACTGAGAAATGCTGTCTCACTATCTTCCCTTTCCTTTCTCTCTCTTAGAGCTGTGAGCAGATGACAAGGACATTGGCTGAGCCCTGGCCTCAAGTTAAGCTAACTGAACAGGACCTGGGAAATTGCTGGACAGGACATGAGAAACTGCCATACCTGAGAGATAACAAATGTGAGAAGATGAAAAAAGTTACAGATAGAGAGGTAAGGGGTGGCTGGATTTTGCAGGTGGTTAAGGAGGTGTTAAGTGAGCAATGGCCAAAATTAACAGATAACTGGAGGAAAGCACTGAGGAATTTTCCAGGGAGTAGAATTTTGCAAGACCAACAACGCACACAGGTTACTGTACCCAGGAGTGCCATGCAAGGACAGTAGGTACCAGTGTCAGAAATATTTGAAATATCAGAGTTGGTACAGATGTAGCAAACAGAGCAAAAAGAACTAAAAATTATCAGGGATGGGTTGTTTATTTGGAAGAAGTGTGGGGTGGAGAAAGAGAGGAACAAAGTACATCAGAAAGAAGGATTAATACATGAGAAAAGGGAGAATACATGAATCATGCAACCGAGGCTGAATGCCAGGCAGTTCTGAGCTTGACTGCAGCTCATGCAGGGCAATACAGCAAGCCTGGTGCCACACAAACCCAACTTCCCTCTGTGATCACGAGGATGGGGAAGAGGGCTGCTTTCCTTAGCGAATCCAGGGAACATCCAAAGATGGATCAAGCACCCTGATGTCACTGGGTCCATGCCCATGCCAAGCCTGACAGAATTTCTCAACAACTTGCAAACATTCTTTTATGTTTAAACTTGATTAGATATTTCCTTGAGCCTGTTTACAACATGGCTTCCCAAACAGTTGTGTTAATGCAGTAAGGGCATAGTGTGCTGCTGCTCAGGAGCAGAAATAGAGGCCAGGAAAGGAACCTATTTAAAGCAGCATGGTCACTAAAGCCTCCATTCCATCAAACCTTGGCCCAAGAATAAAAGAAAAATATTTTACACTATACCCTTCTCCTAGCCAAGGTTCAGACCCTTCTGAGTGAAATGTTATGTGTTTCTGCCTTTCATTTCCTCTCTCCTTTCATTCAGCTATTTATTTATCATCCAAAATCAGAAACCTGGGGATTAGCTTATTCCTTACAGTGTGTTGTTTTTCTTACTTCCAGACCTTCCATATGAGTAGGAGAGAATATTTGTTAGCCATTAATATGTCCCCGTTCTATTTATATTTGCATTCTTTCTTTCTGTGATAGGTACTTCTCTTCACCCTCTGACATTTTATTAGTCCAAAATTTGTAACTCTGGCCCCACTGACATTAAGAGGAGTTTAGCTATTGATTTCACTACAAATGCAGTTTCAAACAGTGACCTGACAGACTGCAAAAAGCTATGCCCAGGCTCTCTGCATGCAGGGGGCTGTCATCCTCATCACACACCACTTTCATTTTCCTCTTATCCATCTCTAGGTCCAGCTCAAAAATACTCATAGGAATCAGTAACAGACTGGAAAGATGTGAGCCTTGATATTAACTATCTGCTTATATAGTTTCTCTGATGTTGGCTTCAATTACCCATAACTGGGGGTTATGCTTTGCTGCCAAGTCACTGAGCAACTTCCTCTGTTTAAGTAGAACATATAAGCCTTACTTTTTTCCAGAGTTCATGACTCTTTTGTAAAGTGTTTTATGATACAGTTGTTATAGAATCCACCATCACAGTAACAGCTACAGACAAGGCTTCGCTGTGGGCCTGGCTTCAAGCCTGTTTAATTGAATGGAAGTTTTTCCATTGCTATCAGTGGATACATACATTAAACTCCACCACACATCCCACTGTAATAACAATGTCACAGGGTATTGAGGGACATGTCTAGTTGCTGGGGTGTTTTTTTTTTGGGAAAAATCAGAGGTCATGAAGCTAACCCCATGCAGAGGATCCACAAAAGGTTTGTGCACCTTTGAGGCCCTTGAAATAAATTCTGAATGCATTTGCAGTCTCTTTGCACTGGCACTCAGCACAGGATCCAGGGAGCCAAGTATTGTCATTATGCATGAATTCACACAAAAGGCCCAAACTTCTCTTCTTTCCCTTCCATCCATAATTTTCAGAGTCTCTGTTCATGTGAGATTTCATATTGGCTGTTCAGCCTTGAAAGATGGAGCAATACATGGAATGTGGTGCTTCCTTTTACCACAGAGTTAAGTCAGGTCAGCTCATTAAGTCATAGCTCTGCAGTAGTAAAGCAAAGCTGGGTAATCCACTCCAAAGGGCTTAGGACTGCAAGTACTTCTGAAGTTTGGGGTAAGCATGGGGACATGAACCCAGCATGCCTGTCCCCTAAGTATGATTATGCCACAGCTTTAGCAGTCACCTTTCTGCAGAGAAAACCTGTTACTGTACCTAATGAGGAAAGAAATACCAGCTTTTCACATGGCATTGGTTTGCATGCATGCATCATTTCCTTTGAGAAAAGGGTGACATTTAACTCAGCAAGTGAAGCACCTACTGTGCAAAAGAGCATTTGGGAGATGGTGCCATTTAAGGCAATGAAGGAAAAGGCAAAATCAGCACATTGTATCATATTTTAAATAACGTCATATTTAAATCACAGTATCTTGTCAGGGATGTTGGAATTCAGAGCAGTTTTTTCATTTCATAATTTTAAGTCTCACATATCTTTATTATTACAGGAAGCATAAAGTCAGTCTCCTGTAGCTGAGATATCTGCTGTTATTTGACCAGAACAGAAAAAGTACATTCACATTGTTCTTGTGCATGCAGTTTCAGCTGAACACTTAAAGGCACACAGATTAAACTTTTACTGCACTCTAAAGGTTGTGTTTTATAGAATCAATGTTAATACATTCTTATGCAAGCAGAGGCTTTTCCCCCCATTCCTTTAGGTTCAGATTAATCCTTTATATCCTGACTCCAAGAAGTGACCAATGCCAGATGCTGCAGAACAAGGACTGGACCATTTTAGAGTATGTTGGACAAGAGGAAAGCTTTTTCCCAGTGTTAGTTTGAAGCACAAGTTGGCCTAACTTCTGAAGCATGTGAGGGGAAAAGAGAGGAGAGGCTGCGCCTTCATAAATTCCCTTTAATGTAGATCTAAAATGGAGATTTTTGGTTCCCATATGAACACAGAGCTATTTTCTCTTCTGCTAAAAATGACCATGAAAAAAACCCCCAACCTTGTAAACCATAGATTTTTGATCATCAAGAGGACAGAAACATCTCTCTAGTAACTTCTAGGGGTCACTGGACCATGGCCCATGCTGAGTTATCAGTGCCCACTTACCCTGGTCATTTGCTTTCCCCTAAACCTTCTCTGAATGCTTTTCATATGGGAGTATCTGGTTTTTCAGTGCTAACTGTTACTGCCTGGGCCTGAGGGAGTTCAGCAAACTAATTCAGTTTCTCTCTTTTATTTGCTATGTTTCTGTTTTTAAAGCAAAACAGCCTGTATTTCAAAATCCCTTTGTAAAGGATAAAAAAGTAGTCCCTCGAAGTCTCTATTAACATGCCAATTCAATTACAGTGTAATTAGCCAGTACTGTTACTTGTTGAAATCCTGTCAACAAAAATAACTCGCCCTTCCCCTTCAGATTACTCCAGCATCTCCATCTTCTTGTCAGGGGTTTTGAAAGGCAGACCACCTTCCCCCTGCCCCTTTCAGGCTGAAGGCAGGGAATGAAACACAGATGTGTTCCCATTACAAACTAAGGAACGCTAGAAAATAGTTGGGAGAAAAGAGAACAAAGCTGACCCAACTGATCCACAGTTGCTTTTCCAGGGTGGGATAAGACCTTTGGGCAGGCTGGCCCTGGCTTTCCCTTGGTGTAATCCTGCAGGCTGCAGCTGCCTTCCCTGATTTACACCAGCCCAGGCAGGAGGAGGCCCAGTCCTGGCAAGCATTATGGGCAATTCATTTAGAAAAAAGGCAGGTCCTCTCCTCTGACCTAATTGAAAACAGGCGGCCTCCTCCTAATTGTGCATTAACAGAGGAAATTGGAGAGGAACAGGGTTCTGAGTTGTCATTAATTTCCCACACTCAGAGAGCTGTACATCGGGAATGCGGGCTGTTCATCTATATGTATCAGTCACATTGTTCTGCTCCTTTATGTAAAAACCTGACCTCTGGTAAAATACAAGCATCAGAAATTTTTTTCTGCTATAATTCTAGGCAAGTGTGTAGAAGGCTACTGTTTATCCAAAAGGCACTTCCTAACCTAATGGGGTGGGATTTTTTGTTCTTTTGTTTTTTTAATATAAAAACCTCATAATGCCAGCAGATGACTGTAGAGTTAATGCTGTTCATAGTTTTATTCCTTTCCTCAAAGATACTTTCCGTATTTGGTTCTGTTCACCTGCAAGGAGCCCTGCAAGAAAGTCATCTGGGTTGCTTAAAATGTTGCAGCCCTGAAGCAGAAAGTGGCTGCCTGGGGGCAGGCTAGCCAAGGACACCTGGAGATCCAGCAGAGTGGTGTGGGAAAACCCTGCAGACACATCCCATCTCTGCCACAGTGTGGTCTTATGGCTTTGGGGGGAACAGAGTGTCTCACAGAGCCTGGAGGGCATCTAGCAAGTTATAAAAATCAGACACCAGGAGCAGGAGAGGGCCTCACCCCTCATCTGGGGAAGGCATTCATCACTAGCAGCTGCCCCTAAACCTAGGGGGGAGGGGGCAGGGGTCTCTGGGTGTGTCTCCATGTCCCAGCAAGCAAGCATTTCAGTAGAGTATTTCTGTCTTTATATCAGTTGGTGGGACCACCCTGTCCATGTCTTCTGCGCAGTGCCAAGGGCTTCCTCAGGCAGGGGCTGCACTTGCCTGATGGCAACAGTCTCAGAAGAAGATGTTTCTGTCGGTGGTCCACTTGGAAACACCTCTAAGGAGATGAAGGCATTATTGTCCTTGCGCTGTGGAAACACCACCACAGCTTCTCAGCTTTTTTCTTGGTTTTGTTTCTGTTCTTTTTTTAAATATATTTTGCAATACTATTACTCCTCTCCTTCTTCCTTCAGACCTGGGACATTCATACACACTTGAAAATGTACGTAAAATGCAAGTCTTTGTTAAGAATATATCTATATTAAGAATATGTCCTATAGCTCCATTAAAACCAACCCTCTCTCAATGTAAGCCTGCAAGAGGCCTTAAACATTGCTTTGTTTGAATTTGAGCTCCACGATACTGGCTAACCAGCTCCATTCAACCCAGAGCCTTCAGGAATTTCATGACTGAGATGGTCCCTGATACAGTCAGTCTAGATACACCCAGGGGGGGAGCCAAGCCCCAGTGACTCCTGTGCATGGCCCTGCATCACAGGGTCTGACATATGGGGTCCATACAGTGTCTGGACATGTCCCTCTGAGCAGCCTGGGGGCCCCCTGCCACATTTCCCAGTTTTCCACCATGGAAGGCATGGTGGGAGCTGGGTGCAGCATATGGAGCTAAGCTGTGTTTGTTTATATACCTGAGCAATAAAAACTGTGATTTGGAACCCAGCTGTGTCTTTATGATTTCCTCACACTACTAATGAGAAAGGCTTCCTTAACAGTGTGCTATTAGTGGTTATCCAGGCTGAATGAAAAATAAAGTCACAGCTCGTAGATAGGTGTTGCATGCACCTGATCTAAGGAGATGACAACACCTCCTGTCTTTCAGACTTAAACTCCCAGATGGATAGATATGCAGCTTTACCAAATTCCTTCTAGTCACTGCCAGTACAGAAAAGTAAGAAGACTGAAGAAGAGAGATTGGACTGATGGGGAAGGATTTCTGCAGTAATTGTAGTCTAAAGTTGTATATGCTCTTTTCAGTAAGTGAATATCCAGCAGAAAAGTTGTTTTTTTTTTCCCATTGAAACTGAATAACTTTGGTCCAGATCTCTTCTGCCTACAATTTAAAGCCTTCAATAAATGGCAAACAGGATGAGAAATCTGCTTTTCAGTCAGCAGCTTCAGGAGGTCTACATCTGCAAAGTTATATGTGCTCTGAATATAGTTACATTACACTAATACAACAACGGCAGTAAAGCTTCTAGACAGTACTTAAAGTCTGTGTTTGTATTTTCAGTGTTTCTGTACCTATACAGGTCTCAGTGCTGGCAACTCCCACACAGTCAAGGTCCTTAAGAGCTATTTCAAAGTCACTGTAGGATTTGGAATCTTGATTTTACCTATCTGGTCATGTATTGAATGTGATTAAGCAGAAATAGAAATTACTTTTAATTGCAATCAGGGGACTGTACATAACAAAGTCACCTCAATATGCTAAGGAGGATGCTAATGTCCCCCAGCATATGTTGATGCAGTGATACCACGATGGAGAGAAAGAGAGAGAGTGGTTTTGGGTGGGAGGGAAAACACAAAAGATGAAGTCCTGAACCACACTGAATGCAGAACTTTGAAATCTAACTTCTTGCCCAGTCTTCCTGCCCCACTATGTAGCAGCCGGGCCCTGGGGACCCTGGCTATGGCCCCTCTGAATCTTGCTCCCATGTCTGGTGGTCATGGCTCCCAGCTACATGAAATCTCTCCTACAGTGATGGAGGACATCTTACGGCTCTTTTCATGGGCTTTGCCAAGTCCCTTCCTGGATTTTATCCACTATACAGAACCATTTTGCAGTCGTTTACTGAGGTAGAGTCATAAGGAAAATTACTGCTTATCAGGTGGCATTTCTGCCACCTGAAACTGGATGCCTCCCTTCAAGGCTGGCATAGGCCTTGGACACATGCATGACACTTGAACCTTGGACCTGTGCTCTTTCCAGCTCTGCTAATGCATGTGAAAAAGGGAACCTGCCTTCACTGTTATGGTTAACTGCAGAATTATTGATGGGAATTTTAAAGCTGTTTGTCAGGCGGAGGTTTGGGGAACCAAAAGGGGCAAACAATTTAAAGCAAGTCTGCTGGTTACTGGCCAATAACACAGACTAAGGACTGAAAGTGGGTGGTCTTGGAAAAAAGCCAGTCAAAATAGGGCCAAGAGATGGTGTCATCCTTGACTCCAACACATTCATATTTTCTAGCAAGTGTTATTTCTTCTCTTTGTTCTGCTGTTCAGCACAAACATTTCGTTTTCTAAAAGCTGTGGGATGACGTGTTCCATCCGCCAAGTGCAACACAGTTTACCAGAAAAATTACAGCAAATTACTAGAAAGAATAGACCAAGAGCAAACCCAAGAGAAAGCATCACACCTGCTAAGTTGTCCAACTAGGAAAAAATCTTGGCATTAGACTCGCAGAAAGGTGTGTAAATGAATCTTGAATATTACAGAATAAACATGCTTGACTAGTAGGACCTGCCCTTGCACTGAGCTTTGAAACCTACCTTAAAATAGGTTGCAGGGCTGGTGCAAAGTGGGTATGACATTAGCTGCCCCTTAGCTGCCATCAAAGTTTTAAGCAGAGCAGCTTGACATTTTCCTAGCAATAGGCAGGATTTTTAAATTTTAAATTGTTACTTATTCTTTTTGTTGACAGTAGAGGTTGGGTAAGTGCATATAGGTTTTGTGGCACGTCTGAACAGGCTCCAGCTGAGTTGAGAGGTGCCCTGCATCACCCTGTTGACACTGAAGAGCCAGTCCCAAGCCATGGAGTTCCGGGGGTGTCTCCAAATCACCCTCAGTGACAAAAACATTTTAAAGATTTTAAATTATGGAGCCAAGCTAGGCAGCTCTGCAGTCCTCATGGTCACCTGACTTCACCTGGAAATCAGAGTTTCCTATCTCTGAGACTAGATTAATGAATCAAAAGGGCAAGCATTTAACTGACCTCAGATTTATTCCATAAATTCCATAAACTTATTCCATAAATGGTTTCACACTTAACGTATGTCACCTTGAAAACCTCAGTGTTCCACTAATGGTAAAGCATGATGGAAATTTTGATTTGTTCCCATAATTGGTGCCACTTTGGTTTCTCATTGCTTTATTAGTGCCATGTGATAAAAATTCCATGGTAGACACATAGGTTAATTGTAGTGGTGATTTGGATTTCATATTATCCTTTGCAGAAAAACATTGCACAGTACATTAAATGTTATTCTTATCTTTTTCAGAGGCGTGCAGCTACAGTGTTATGAGCTACGGATAGGTAGAGCTGTAAAAGGCAGAGGATTTGCAATTAAAGTGTGAAAAAAATCGAAAAAGAAAAATGTTCTTTTCTCTTTTTATTTATTCAAATTCATCATTAAATGACAAGAGAGGATACAGAGCATTTCAGAAGAGCTTACTGGGTGCTGCTTGGGGCCAAGAAAATAAAACTGATTTTTCAGTACATCAGCCCAACAAAACAAATCGGTTCAGAATCCCTCTGGAGTGAACCAACTTATGAAAGATTTAAAATTAATTTCTTCTAGGGGAAAAAAAATCAAAACCAAAAGAAGGTGCTATTTTCTGCACAAAATAAAGCCTTGAACCTGGACAAAATTATGTTTTCTGGGCTTGTAAAAAAAAAAAAAAAAAAAAAAGCAATCAAAAAAAAAGCAAACAAGAAGGAAAGCAAGGATATTAAAACTGAAAGAAGAAATGTCCCTATTTTCAGTATTTCAGGCTGAAAGGATTCACTGGGATGTGGCAAATTTAGTTCTCTTCCTTCCTCTACTTGAGGAAAGTTGACTCCCACTTCCCAACTTCCAATCAGTTTTATGAATCTCTTCCCAAAATAAATGTATTTCAAGCACAGACATTTTTAAAGCCACTGATGATTTCAGAAGGACCAAGGCCACATTTTTCAGTGAATTTACTATTTGTCAATGTATATTCATGGCTCTGCCCTGGTCTAGCACAGAGTTTTAAAAATACCACTCATCAGACATGTTAATGTCTATTTTAAGTTGCTTTCCAGTGCTCTAGAAATTGAAAACAAGCAAGTCCAACAGAACTATGAAGCTGGGTTCAAAATTTTTTCCTTTAGCACTCAAGGCTTTCAGTAGGACTGGAGTGGCCAGGTGGAGGTAGAGACTTGGCTGTCTCAAGAGGTCATCTGAAAAGGACCAAAGGAGGTCGCATATCTTGAGGGCACAAAGCATGAAAGCTTCCCCACTGTAGTGCTCTGAGTTGACTTGTTTGCTATCCTCCAATGAGTTTTATGAATCTCTTTGCAGAATAAATATATTTCAAATCCAGAGTGTTCTAAAGCCACTGCTGGTACTAGAAAGACCAAGTCCAGTGTAATGGGAACCTCACCCAAGGAAAGAAAACAGGGAAGTTTTTTCCCTTTCCCAGAGCAAAAGGGGAGATGGTTGGTAGTCACCCTTGTTTGAACACCAAGGTGTCTCCCTGTGACGCTGATTTTCAGACAAAACCATCTTGAAATTACTGCTGATGGGATGGAGGGATTGCTGCCCAAGCCTGAGCACAGCCAGTCAGTGTATCCAGCCATTCAGGGCTGGGCAGTACCAGAGACACTGGAGCAAAATCAAACACACTCCACAACAAAAATAGGGTACATCCTACCCAGAGACCATAATTCCTCTTGGCTATGCTGCCCAGCAGCTGACTGAGATGGTGAATCTTAAATAGTCTTCAGTCTTAAAAAAAATCTTTTCTAGCATAATACCATTTTTAGACTCCAAGTGAAACCTGCACCTCTTGTACTTTTTGGGTAAAGCGTGTGTTAATGGGAAAGTATTTCTTGTCCTCCAGTCTCTTCTTCTGTGACTGAGACCAACACTGTCAGGTAGGTGTGTCTTCCTCCCCTGTGCTATGCCCTCTTCTTGTGGGTGGCACTGCACATCATCTGGAAGCGATGAGAAACCGAAGCCAGGCTCTTCCCCCAGTGAGGAGAACAGAGCCAAGCACACATCATTGGATGGGGGAAATCTTCAATCTCCATCTTCACGTGCCTTGGAGGACCTTTGTCCTGCCACCTTGGAACAGCAAGATGGAGTCATGGCTATGTTGACAAAGAAAGATATCCAGCCCAGCAAACACCAGCCAAAGAAAGGACCCAACATTTATGGGCTCTTCAAGGCAAAACACAGGCTTAAGCAGAATCTTGTTCAGCAGAAGAGAAAGCAAAGGCCAGCCTGTGTGTAAAGATAGTTTTAACTATTGGCAGCTAAATCTGTCTTTAGATGTTGCTGAGGTATTTATATAGCTTCTGGAATGGGATTTGAAAACATGCTATAATTAAACATTTGAACTGGAATGATGTTATGATAAATTATCATATGGAGGTTCCAAACACCTTAAATAGTCACTCTGTGCTTCTAATAAGAATATTATTGGTTCTGGTCTTGATTTAATGTCCTCAATAGGGGCTTTAAAAACAAAGGCAGGACAGAGAAGTCAAGAATCAAGTTTTTATTTCAGAGTTCAAAAGCCCAATGAAGTAAGGAAGCTACCAAGAGAACTATAAAAAGAAACGCATAAGGCTGAACAGTCAACAAACTTAAACAGGAGGTGCTTGCAATGTGCATGATATACAACACAGGACAACTGTTGAACTTTTTATTCACATATTAATCAAAGCTTTTCAAAATAGAAGCAAGAAAAAAGGATTAATTCCTTTTTCTGAACTTCATTGGATCGCATCCAGACTGCCCATCAGCTGTAAAAAGGCTGAAGGTTACTGGTTGCTGGCTGCCTGTTCTGGTAATAAGGTTTTGATGAGGAGTGAGCTTTTTGCCAAAATAGTTGTATTACTGTTTTCCCTATCACAGTCGTAGCTGAACTGGCATAAAGGTGTATTTTACTATCAATAAATCAGTCCTTACTGAAGATGATTCAGCAGCAATATACATTTGCATCAGAATAACTTCAGTCATACTAAGGAGACCATGCCAGTATCCACCAATCTAAGGACTTAGTTAAACTGAAAGGGCTATACTATCATCAGAGAAACCTTCCAAAAGGCAGCAAAGATCACTCTTTTTTTGGTGGAAGTTTATCTCAGCTGCATTTGGGTCAGATGGCAAACAGCAGAAATTACTGGCATGTGTCCTGCCCTTGAAAACTTCAAAGCAAAGAAAGCAAAGCAGTCACACATTTTCATCCCAGATGACACTCCAGTGATAGCCTGGTGCACCTTAAAACAGCTTCAGCTTTAAATAGATTCTCACTTGTATGGTAGAAATTATTTCTGTACTACATGACTATACAAAATGGCAATGTTAGCAAAAATACACCAGTCAGAATTATGATAGAGTTATCACTTGAGCCTTGGCCTTTTACAGAATCTTCTACCATGTGTTAACTTTCAGAATGAGTGGGTGAATTTTGATAGTGCAAAGAATCCAAAATGATACTGGCAACGGACAGTTAAATCTTTGACATTTTGGCACATCCTCATTTTGAGTGGCTGCTGATCAGTGCTGAAGGAGCTATAACAACTTGCACCTCCTACATGTCTTCCTAGATCTTCCTTCTTTACTGTACAACTATATATAACACAACAGTTTGACTTAGACTGATTTTGGAGGTGAGTTAGCTGGCTGGCCTTTTGGATTCAAATGCAATAGTCACAATGAATGCTATGGTGAAAATGCCACTGGATTTTCCATGGACAGCCTTTTGTCTCATCTTGTCTGCTGGCTTTCCTGACAAATCCAAGGCACTATTTTTTGAAGTGCCTGTCTAGTTATGGATTTCCCCTCTTTGTAATGGAGGCTGGAGCTCAGGCAGGTTTCTCTGTCCTCCAAAGAGCCACTCAGAGCAAACATATTGGGGAATCCAAACAATTCCAGCAGCAAGTTGTGAGCAACCTGTCTTCCCTCAATACACATTGCCAAACAAATACACTGACATCATCCTCATTCATCGCACAAAATCTATAGCAAGTGCAAACACCCTTTTCCTTCCTTTCTGTTCAGCTTTAAAAATGCAGAAACTAATCCTCCCTTGCCATAGGAGAAATGATCTGTGTTTTTTACATTTTCCTGTTCCTGTTCTTCCATAAATAAACTTTTTACATCATTGTCTATTAAACCAACACCATTTTCCTTAACCTCTTTGACAGATGAGCTGGACAGGATGTAACATGGTCATGGGGTGAGTCTGTGGCAGTGTTATTTGGTTAAGTTCCTGACTCTACAAACAAAGTTTTGCTGACTTCAGTGAGCTGAATCCTGGCACAAACTCAAGGGCTGAACAAATGTGAAGGATCCAAGTGTGGATCCTAGGGAGACCAACACCTTAAGAATACAGTGTAGACTTAAATTTGGATTCTCCTGATTTCTGTGTATTGAGTCATTCTTTGGTTTGATATTACAGTCATGTCTTCTTCATGCTGTCATTCATATGCATAAACCAAACATGGCAACACTCACATACAAATGTTAAGTGTATTTTAATATCTTCCAAGACTTTATAACCATAGAGGATGAAGTCAAATGGAACAAATATTCTAACACAGCATTATAAGCAGTAATGTGCTGAATAATTCCAGATGTATAGTGCCTCAAATACATGAAATCAATTAGTCAAAAGCAATTGGTCCATTAAAATAATGAATCTGTGTGTGGAAATAATGACATGAGTATCTTTGACTGCTTCTGTGATTTTTCAAGAGGTGCTAGAGGTTCTTTGTTTGGAGTGGGTTGTTCCATTGGCACCATGGCTTTGCTTAAACAGGCAGGAGACTTTCGTGTGTGGATTAACACATCTTTTTGCAAGAAGCTGACTCGGCATATTTTGATTTCTCCTTTAATATGTCTGCATATACATACACGTTCATATATATGTTTATATGCAGAGAGGCAAATCAGGGGCCAGGTCCATGGGAGGGCCACTTTTCCCTCCACCCCTGAAAGCTGCTTGCAGGAGGTCATTGACCTCTGCCCACCTGACTGTATAATCTCTGTGCAGTGCCAATCCTCAGGGCACACTAATGCCTCCCTCCTTCCTCTGCCCTCACATCCCTCTGCAGGGACAGGGCCTTTATCCCACTCCTTGATCTCTGCAAGGAACACCAGCCCACTCAGCAAAGCACCTAAATGCCAGAGATCATTCAGCACTGCATCATCCCTTGCTTTTTGCCTTCACACTTCATCCAGGACCTCCCCCTGTAAAAAGCCTACAGCCCCCTGACACTTCCTTTTGGAGTCTCAAGTTCCTTTTTTGCAAAGCTGGGTTCAGACCTTATGTCCAAATAGAGGAGTGCCTGTGGAGAGCTCAAGTCCAGATTCAAAATGTATGTCTAGCTCTTGTTTATGTATAGCAAGCTCAGGAGCACAGTTGCAACTGTAGACACAAATACATTCAGACTCCAAGGAATTCAGGGTTCAGACTTACTGATGGCCCTTCTTTCCTACTGTGAGCCAAAGGGAAAACTGCAAGTTCCATGGAGCAGCTCTGAGACTGGGTCTTGCAGCTGGCTGTATTTATAATATGCTTAGGAGTAATCAAATCCCATTATATGACTAAAATGGTTGTGATAATAACAAAACGTGCTCCACTTTTCCTGAGCAGTGAAGTTCATGGCTCTGTGTGTTGTGTGGCTGTTGCATGAGAGTAAATATGATTTATGGGCTGTATGTTTGGTGTCTATGAGTGTAAGACTTCATAAGTAATTCTAATAATTTAAATCAACACCACCATAGGTTCTCCATTCTAGGGTGAGTAGCTACCTGTTGAGTTGGCAATAAACACTCTAAGAACAGTATACCTTAGTAAGCAGACAGAGATCCTCAGAGAGTGTCACCAGTGTGGGGAAACTCCTCTTGGGTTTAATCACCAAGTTCTCACTTTTATGGATAACCTTGATGTCAGCCATTAAAAGGTAGCTGATCAATGAAAGATTTAACCAAGACTGGCTAGGAGAATAGTAAGGAAAACCATATTAATTTGGAACATGTTCAGCTTCCTGCTGAACCTTCCCACATGGACTGTTTAATGTGGGAGCATACAGTGGGACCAAAGGGAGGACAATGAGCTGGCCACTGGGAGCAAAAGCTTTCCCCTGGCCTTCAGTAGAACTGAGCACTTGGGAATTTGCCTGGACTTCTCAACAAAGAAACAGCAGAGCTACAAACAGGACCTTGTTATAAAATGTTGAAGTGTTTTTTTGTTAACAAGGGAGCATAAACCACCCTGTAGTGGCTTCACCAGTTTTGCTCTACACACTTCTAGGCCTCTCTCAGGACAAACCCTACAATGACCTCCTTGAAGTGTGCAATACCCGCGGGCAAACCTGAATGACCACCTTGCTGCAGGAAAGCCACGGGAGCCCCTAAGCAGCGCTCCCCCTCACCCCCCTACCCCAGGGGCAGGAGCCACCCACCCAACCCCACGCAACACGTGGTGAGGCTCCGGGACCACCCGATGGATCTCTGCTGCATCTGCTCCTGCCAAAAGTCACTGGAGAGGGTCCAACCACCTCGTGAGCTCTCTTCCCTGCAAATTACTGCAGCACGAGGTTAGTGACAACGCGGCCAGGTGGAGAGTATGTTGCTTCTCGCTTTTGGAAGGCGAGCAAAGGGCTTGACTGGCTTCCAGCTAGCGCCGCGGCGCATAAATTAGGTTGGTGTGTGGAGTACTTGGCAGGAGGAATCCCCCACAGCAGGAGTACAAATGCACTGGCTCGAAGCCCCGGTGTTTATCAGAACCAGAGGAGCCATTCGAGGCACGCAGGGGGCCCTGCAAGGACATTCTCGCTGGTGGAGGCTCAACCTCCAGCCCTGATGGAGGAGCAGCCCTGAGAGGGGATGGGGTGGGGAGAGATTAATCCTGCCTGATGGTTTCTAGAGAAGTTTCGGTGGCCTTAAGTCAATAGAGGATTACAGCAGATGGGAACAGCCCAGGAATGCTGCTTCAGCTGTTTAATAAGGAAGGAGGCTTTGCTGTGCTTATAAAACCAGTCAGAGTGTGTTTCTGATACCTTTAACCTTTGTGGGGTAGCTGGACTCTTGGCTGAGGGAATGAGAACATTGTGGAACTGTGGCTGTATCTGCAGTGCTTGGGATGTTTTCTCAGCAAGAGTCCTGTCCTGCCAGAAGGGGTTAAGATGGTGAGGAAAAGGCTGGTGGCAACTTTGGCAGCTGCTGTACCATTCATTGGAGAGATAAGTGGATTTTAGATACACTGAATGCTTCCTCTGTGTTACCCATCCTGTGACACAGCACTCTGTGCCAGTGACAGTGAGATGATAATGAACTGCTTTGCTTATTCACTGGATTAGATACCTTTGACTGAGGGTAACTTTTCCCAGCCCTTTAGTGACAAAGTTGGAAAAGAAAACTGAAAATGTGTTTGCAAGTGAGTGAACAGAAAGGAAGGAAAAGTGCAAAGCTGAAAGCCAGCTCTCCCAGAAAGATTTTCAGTATCATACAAACCACGATAAAAAATTGAAATAATTCTCTTTTTGTCCATCCATGGAGGTCACTCGGTGAGTCAGGACTGGGGGAGCAGGACTGGGCACAGGCAGCATGAGATAGGCCTTGGGGGGTCCTGTGGGCAGCAGTATGCATGGGGGTGTCTGAGGATGCTCAGGGCCATCAGGGCCTGTGATGACTGACTTGGCTTTGGTAACAAGGAGAGTCAAAAGTGAGGACGATAGGGAAGACAGGTTGCAAACATGCAGCCTGAGCCTTGAAAGGGAGGTCTGCATCCCTGAGGGAAACTGAGGCACTGGGACTGGATCTGAGGATGGAGATGAACAGCACATCTCATAGCTCAAACATGTGCTAAAAGAGTCCAAAGGCAATGCATTTTTTATGTCCTGTGTTTAGACTCTGGAAGTATTGGTCATACCCTCCATGAAGGCTTCAGCAGCCATCTCTTCCCCTGCAGCCCAGAAAGTGGGGGTCAGTGTCTCGTGGGGTCAGTAGGTTGGCTGTGGTGGCCCAAGAAAGGCAGCCCCACCTCACAATATAGCTCTACAGATGAGTATTTTAATGTGACTGTCACCATTGGCCTGTCTTCATGACAAGATTAGGTTGAATTTAAAGCATTTTCAAAGCAGTAACCATGGGGTATTTTTAACTGACTTGTGCTTGCAGGAAAAATATAGTTCCTCTTATTTAAATACAACTTGAAATTACTCAGCCCACATTCATAGGACATGTCAAGTGGGATGTGTAATGCCAAGTTGTCCTACAGTTGTCATGACATAACTACATATGGTGGAGCATCCATTTTATATAAAATCCCTGTGCTGAGCATGACATGAAAGGCTTCTCCACACCTCATGCTTAGAGGGGGAACACCATAAAGTCAGCTACTACAGAGGCTTCTGTCCATTTTGCTTCGTGATGTGTTGTACAGAATAACACTCTTCTCTTCATGCAGCAGTTTAATGTCTCCTTGGTGTGAAGGTGATGCCTTGCACAACACAGAGGCCCTTCCAGATGGAGGTTTTGGGAAATAAACCTTTAGCAGCATTAACTCCTGATAAACAGGGCAGCCTCCGGCCAAGTCCCGGTCATCTGCCCTGGGGTCATCTAAAAGTTTATCATCCTTGATCTGGCCATTGGTGAAAACTGTCACCCCCAGGGCAAGGGTAACCAAGGAGGGGGTGTGCTGTTGGGTCAGATGGCATTTTACATCATTGGTGGCCAAGGCATGGCACACCACCCAGCCCAACACTCCTACTCGGAGGAGTTTGGCAGCCAAACAGGGCTGCAAGCCCAGGCAGTAAATTAACTCAGCCAGGCTCACAGCAGCTCAGACAGACACGTCTCTGCAACCAGACCCCTACACAGCAATTAATTCCTTATGCTTGGACAGGGAAACTGCTCATATGGGCCAAATGGGAAAAGCAGAACCCCCTGTGTGCTCAACAGGTAAGCACCTTGCAGACTCAGGGTTGCCCTAGGGCCACCTGGCACTTGAGCCATATTCCTACTCAATGCCAATCACACTGACTCTCTGAGGTGGTTTACATCAACCCTGTATCTGGCTCTGAGACTTTACACAAGTGATTTTAACTAGGTTAAAAAGCATGTGACACGTTGCAGATTGTCCCACTGAAATTTTGCATTGTCCACCGTTGCCAAATCAAGAAGGCTCCATTCAGCTTCATCATGGCATTGGTGCTGAGCTGCTCCACAGAGAAAACTGTAAATAAATGGGAACTTGGCCTCTAAAAGTAGGTATGTGCAGTATCAGGACCCCCAACTTTACTTAAAATTTAAAAAAAACACAAAACAAACCGACGAAGTCAAGTTGGCCAAGTCATTGGAATTGCCATCCTTCCTCCTCCAAGGGAGAAGTTGCCTTCATAAATAACAAAACACCAACCAACACAGAGAAATATTACATGCTCTTGTCAAGTGCAGAATTAACAGAATATATTGTTATGCCTGTATTATACCTATCAAATGCAGGAAAACATGAGAATCTGAAACTGAAATTATAAACAGACAGCAGAAATCAGCCAGAGGCATGCACAGATATGATATACCATGGAGAGATTTTTCAGGCTATGATGACAGAAGGCATTCAGAAACATTTTTCTGGGGCCATTACTTGTTGGGAAAACTGAGACCAAAATGACTTTTCAACTCTCTTTCAAGGCAGCCTGACATGCATGTAGCTGTGCAAGTCTAACAAAAGTTAATAAAACAACTGGCAGCATTTTAGAATCCATGCAACCACTGATTTTTCTAGCTTTTTTTTTTTTTTTGCTGCTATATTATTGCTATATGGACTTTTTTTATACTAGGGCAGATCTAGATCTTCTGCATCATCATTTACTAAGACGTGATGTTCATCTGATTGTAGGAATTTAATAAATGAACACTGGTTGATAAAATAAAAAAACAACAACAAAGCGAGGGAAAGGAAGAATGGCTCAGCCTTTCATCTGCTGTGAAGGTTACTGTGGGACAGTGGAAGAGCCAGGGGTGCTGAGCCGTGTGACGTGACAGCCTGCAGAGCCTCTGACAAATGGGCTTTGACAAGAGCAATTGACAAAAGCAAGAGTCAGTGCCTGAATTTTAAGGACTCTCTGCTGCTTCTTTTACTTTTTAGGTTCTGTTTTTTTTTTTCGCTTGCTTTCAGGAAGGCTGTGTCAGGCAGCTGTTTGATGCAAAGCAGACTGATATATTGCATGGCCCTGTGGGGATCTGAGGGAGATGAACATAAGATCCAGCCCATCCTCTGGCCACACATCTTCACTATGTCATATGTGAGGTGCCCAGCAGCCCCCAGCCAGCCTCCTACCTCTCTTGGGTGCTGGGGGGGCATATCTCATCTCTGAGGGGGCCTTGAGGAGAGCTGCATTCATTGCATTAACAGCCACTGCCTGATCTCCCTGTAGTACCTGAGGGGAAATTCCCTCTAAGCATCTGTAAAATCAATCTCAGCTTTTCCTCCTAACCCCCACATAAATGCTTTTTTTTTTTTTTTTTTTTTTTTTTTTTTTTGTGGGCCCTGCAAAAAATACACAACTTCTGGATGCTGAGGAGATAGTTTATGACACTAACCAAAATTAACTCCTTGTTACCCTGCCTTTCTGCATTTGTTTGCTGCAGAGGGAGGAACCATCTTCATCGTGGGTATTTGCATAGCACTTAGGATTAATTCCTTGCTGGTCCTTGACAGTCTTGCAGGCTACCCACACAAAATATATGAAAGCAGCAAGTAACTCTCTTACAGGGCTTTAGCTAAAACCGCCATACACGTAGCTTGCTCCTCTAATACCCTGTTCTTTTTATTTCCTTCCAAATATTTAAACAAACAGTATTTTCATTTCAAGCTCTTTAACTCTTTCCCACATCTTCCCAATGAAAAGTGCCAGCATTCCCAAATCCTGACGATCCTGGTTAGCAGATATGTGCATGTGGATGACACACACCCAGAGCTTCATACGTGCCTCAAGAGCCCCCTAAAATCCTCCCCCTGCCTCTGTTTTCCCAGCAGATATTTATTCCCTGTCTCTTTTTCACAGCAGACTCAAGCAAAGAGCTTGGAAGACAGTCAACACTTGTGGGCTACTCCAGCTTCAGGGCTGCTTTACACACATGGAGCTGTGTAGAGAAAATAACCCAGTCCTATCCTTTCATTTCAGTGGTTTCACCTTAAAATAGAAATTACAGTTTTGCTTTGAAAAATTAACAGCATAAAACTTCATACCCAGCTGGTGACTGATACACATTTTAGTCCAAATACTAGAAATGCAGGATGGGAGGGGACGAGCTGGGCCAAGATGCCCAAACCCTGAGTGGTACAGACAAGTAAACCTTACCTGAGAGTTCAGAAAGGCAGGCAGAGAGTTCAAACTTCATGTGGGACTGTGCTAAGCATCTATGCATTCTATCTATCTAAATGAACATGAGGAGTAAAAAATCCCAAAGCCATCATGGCAGTGTGCCTCAGGGAGAAAACAAGAGGGATCAGGGATAAAATCACCCCTTAGTAAAGCTGAAGAGACAAAGAAAGCCTGGAGGTGGAGTGTTGAGAAAGGAAAAGAACTGTGGGCTACAAAGAGAAACTGGCTGTGCAGCATCTAGGCTATGTCTGGAGGGCCTTGTGCAAAGTCTGTCCATCATTTGTCATCAGAGTTAGGGGAAGGTTTTGGGTTTAGAGAGACTGACAGTAAAAGCCTGGAGGTACACCTAGAGCGTGGATGGAAAGGGAACTGTGGGCTCACAGGAGAGGTTGAGTGTGAGGTATTTTTCAACTCAGGCAAGGCCCTTGTCTAGAGTTCGATCATCAGCTGTGACTATTTTTGAGAGAGAAAGAAATCAAGGACTTGCAGTTAGAATTAGGATGGAAAGGACCTGGCCATGGATATTATGAGCTGTTCAGTGGGCTAGGCTGTGAGATATTTTTCCTTAAGGCAACATCTAGATGACCTTGTGTGCAGGTAAATTTTCATGTTGCCATTAGGTTGAGCATAAACATTATGGTCAAAAGAGGGAGAGAGCCTGGACAGAGCTTTTGTGTGGATGGAAAAGAGCTGCCCAAGGGAACTGATGGCTGTCAAGAGAGCTTGGTTGCAATGTTTTTTGTTTGAGCTGTCTGGGTGACCTGTTTGAAGGTCAGCCTGCATGGAGGGTTACAGTGAGGGTTAAGGTAAAGGGATGGAGACAGCATGGAAGTACAATCACTGTGTGCAACAGGAAAGGTGTCTGTAAGAGTGCTTGGCTATGAGATACTTTTTTGCATGGGATATCTGGAGGGCCATGTTGAAAAGTTGTTCCTCAGGTAAGGTTTGGGGATGGGGAAGGAAGGAAGCCTGGAGTTGCACTTGATGTGAAGATGGAAAGGGACTGTCCAGAGGAAGTGTGGTGCCAAGAAAACTTTGCTGTGAGTTATTTTCAAATTTGACTAATGTCTATGGTACCTTGTCCAAACATTGGCTGTCAGTGTCATGTCTGGGGTTTGAGTTTGGGTTAAGAAAGGGAGATGGCTGGAGTTGCTTTTGTCTTGGGGGGTGAGAAGGCATCTGCAAAAGGGAAGAGTGGGCTGCCAAGAGAGATTGGATGCAAGTTGTGCTATATTTGAGCAATACCTCAAGCCCATTGCCCTTAAGTCAACTGTTAGTTAGAGTTAGGACTAAGGGGGGGAGAAATTATGAAGCTGCATTTGATATCAGGATGGAAAGAGAAGTGTGGGTTGCTGAGAGAGCTTGGCAGCGAGATATGTTTTGTCTGGTTACCCTCTCCAAAGGCTGACCATCCATTACTGCTTGGGTGAGGTTAGGATTAGGCTTAGGATTCAGAGTGAGCCCAGAGTTGCCATGGGAGAGGGGCTTGAAAGGGGCTGCCACAGGGAAAGTTGGGCTACGGAGAAAGCTTGGCTGTGAAACAGATTTATATGGGATACATCTGCAGAGCTTTGTCTAGCAGTCTGCCTTCCACCAGTCTGTAGCTGAGATAGAAAGCCGAGTGCTGCTTTTGGAAAGGGGCCACCTAAGGGAAGTCTTGGCTGCAAGTCAAAGGCAAAGAGTTCAGACCTTGCTGTTCAGGTGCTCCTTCCTTCTCTGCAGCACAGTGCAGACCCCACACTGAGCAACTGGTGCAAAAAACATGGAGCAATTCTGAAACAGTTTCTATCTACTATTTTTTGTCCAGATGTGGAGGATGACAGGAAAGGAAAGTGTAATCTTGAGGTTATTTTTTGTTAAACCTCCTCCTAGTGCCCCAAATACGAATTTGTCTCTGTGTGTTGCCTTCTTCTGGATTGCAAGGCTGGTTTGAAAGTAAACGTTGTTCCTCCTGGTGATCATTTGGGAGTGGAGTTGTGGGAGTTTTAGTATCACAGATTAGCCCAATTATCAAGCTTTAAACAATTCTGAGCTTGTTCCACTTGTCTCCTTCTACACCTTGTCCCCTTCTTAGTACTGCTTTGCCCTCTCCCTGCTGACAGCTAATGGAAGAGCCCAAGGGCTGGGCCAAGGGCCATGGCCACAGGGTCTCAGCATAGCACTTCTGTTGAGTACCAGCTTTTCTGAAGGCAGTGCTCAGGGAACCTTACAAGAGGGTATTTTCCCAGCTGCAGCTTGAGAGATGGCCCCTGCCTGATCACACTTCCCTGCCTGCGTGGGGTGTGGGGTACACTGGTGTGCAACAAAATGAGAAGGTTGAGAGTAAGGACAGATGCAGGGAGATGTGACTGCTGTATCTCAGCAAATTCACTGATTAAAATACTACTTACTTAAGCCTTGCTGCCAGCATCCTCTCTATGGGGTCGAGTCCCTGAAGCTTAGGGGAAAAACAGGATGTGGCTCACCACGCCTGTTTGCATCTGTTCTTTGCAGAACTTAGCTATCACCTGTAGAAGGGCAGCACAGGGGACATTTCAGAGTGCTCTCCTCAGCCATCTGGCATCTCCACCTTTTGAAAGGAAATTATCATGTGCAGAGCTTTGAGGTTCCCCTGCAAGCCATGCTCAATCACAACACGAAGTCTCAGAGCAGGGTTTACACTACCAACAGGGTTTTCCTCAGCTGGCTTTATCCTGCTCAACTGCTCCTAATATCCCTGTTTGCCCAGGATGTTAGTTGACCTAAAAAAAGTACCAGTTCCAATTCTTGGGGGCTTAATGGTTTTGTTTTTTCCCCTCCCCACAGAAAAGGAGAATAGTCCAAATCCAGTGAAGCACATGCTAACCTTAAATTCATGTCTGTGACACGTTTGGCTGGACTGAGGCAAATGTAGACTTTCTTCACTACTCAGCAGCAGCCTTGCACCAGCTACATAAGGATGGAGGAGTCCAGTAGGATCTATTTTACAGACATGCCCTGAGGTTTTAAATTGTCTTAGTCTTTTACATAGTTTGAACAAACCCCACAAAGGTGCTGTATGGCTCTTGCTCTTCAGTTATTTTGGGGCTGTGTCCTCCTGCGCCAAAATACATGAGACGGAGGAAACTTGCCAAGACTCTGAGAGGTAGAAAGAACAGGGGAGAAGAGTCATTAAAATGCTTAGCACCCACTGTGAGTGCAATTTGAGTCTCTGTTGCATTGTAGAAAGACTAGCTAAATTTTCACAGTGACAGCCAGAGATAAATGAGATGAGCCTCCATTTTACACATAAAGAAAAGGAAATAAAGATTGCAAAAGCCTGTTTTTTTCATGCCTATGAGGGGCCCAGTACTCCTCTTGGAGACAACTGGGGGATGCTGGGTTGGTGTCTTTAGAAGCACCATAGGAAACACCTGGTGGGATACACATCCAGCCCAGACCCCTGAGGGACCGATGACTCAGATTAAAACCAGCCCTGTGGGCATCCCCACTGTGTTCCCCCCTGCTGTCCTCACTAGACTACATCAGCTCATCAAGAAATTACAGGCTGCTCCTTGTCATCAGGAAAGCTCTGTTCTTCAAATGGAAATCAGAAATGCTATTTTCCTGCAAGCTTTAGAATTTAGGCTTGCTTGTTTCCCTCACAATCTCTAATGGGAAACAATGACTGATAAAATTATGCCTGACTCATGCCTTTACTGATTCATGCCTGAGGAGCCCCAGTATTGGAAAGAGCTGTGCAGATAGTCGGGGGGAGCTGTTATTCAGTGGGTTGAGTATCATTTGCATCTGTTTTTGTGCAACCTCTTGGCATTTCATGCGGTGCAGCTGTGGTGTGGGTTAGGGTCTTACACAAAACCCTGGGAGGTGACCTAGAAGCCCTTCACCCCTGAAGTCACACAGCTGCTGTCAGTGAAGACTTTTCCTGAGCCTTGGATTTTCCCAGCAGGTCAGAGTATCTGGAAGAAACAGGTGCTCAGCATAATTTGTTGTTGTAGATTAGCAAGCAAGAGCCAGCAAACTAGTGTCATTTTACATTAAGCTTTCAGACCTCTGATGACTTTCCTGATCCCACATGTAAGAGGACTGGAAAGTGCCAGGTGTGTAGGACTCCTCACCCTATGTCCTGAACAAAAGCAACCCTGTTCTTGGGGCAGCCCAAGAGCTTGGCAGGTATCAGACCTGCCACCAGCAGATTCCAACTCACACATTGCAAGGAGAAATGGTACCAGACTAGGGGCTCAGTGACCCTGAGTGATGGTGAAGGAGCTGCTGCCCAAGATCACAGCCCACCCAGGGCCACTGTGGAACTCATAGTGCAGTCCCATACCATATGGCATATCTCCTTTATCCAGCTAGGTCCTGTACTTTCTTTTCATTCATGAAGCCCCAAAACAGCACATCTTAGCTTACATGTTTGCTCTGCCCTTCATGATCCATGGTAAACTACTCTCCAGGGCCATAAGAGCTTGTAATCTAAACTGCACAAGAAATACAAATGAGACAGGAGGGTGTCTCCTCAGGAGAGAGGGACATGGGGGGGTGATTTATGAGGAGTGGGGCAGGACTGATTGCAAAGAAAGGTTTTATGGCAGTCATTGGCCTAATAGTACTAAAATAGGACAATTTCTTATTCTGAAATCTGTCAGTGCTGTGTTGGGTGACCTTTGGCAAATCAATTCATCTCTGTCTGTGACTCTGGTAAATAGGAATAATACATCCTCACTGTCTGGAGAACCCTTAGTAATTCTCAGATGAAAGATGCTTTACTGGTACCAGTATCGTCCTTTATTGTCATTAGCATGATAAGAGATCTATCACCTAGCAACAGGGCAGCAAATCTTCTTGCTCTGGTTGTCCACATATTTTTCTTCAATTTTGGCTCTCTGGTAGCCTGCTTTTCCTTTGGTGATACTTAACAGCTTGTGACTGTTCTTCCTTCCTTGCCTTTGCCTGCCACAGAAAAGCTCAGCTGCTACATTCCAAGTCCCCCTCACCTCCTTTCATTACCCCTTTTAGCCTTTCTAAGGCCCAGCCATGTATGCAAGTGGTGAGAGAGTATTGGCTAACACAACAAACAGCATTTGCTTCTCTTAGCTAAGGCACCCCGGTAGAAGTCTTGAACTTTAAAATATAAGCATAAACTTTAAAGTACAGTTCTTTCTCAGATTAGCACCAATTACAGAGGAAAAAAAAATAGTTATCAGGAAACTTTCTAAAATCTTGCAGAAGCAACCTTTGTCACAGATATTCCAGGCATCAGTTTTAAGGACAAAGATACATGTAAATAACACCAATCACTGGAGATTTGGAGTCCTGCCAAGTCCAGTGATGCCTTAGACATGGGGTAAGAGCAGTCCTTCCATCCTCAAGTGGATAGACCAATATTAACCATTAAAGCCAAGAATCAGGGTTCTTATTGTTTGATTAAGCTATTTTGTTATATCATTACTTAAGGAGAACCATTAAAAAAACCCAAACAAAATCTCCAAAGTTTGGGTCAGAATCTGAATCCAAGATCCAGTCTGCTGGTTCATTAGTGTGACGAGCTATAAGTTACATTACCTCCACTAAGATCAGTGAAGCATCACTGATTTCCTTCAGGTAGGGTTTTGAGCTAAAAATACTCTTATTTCTTCTGTTGCTTTCTCTTTTGCTACTTACAGCGTTATCCTGTAACCTAAAAATATGACGACATACCAGTTCTGTTCGTCCTGCAAGATAATTCAAGGAGTGGTATCCCATTCCTCTTTGGGGGTGAGAGAACTGGGAGATACGGCTTCTCTCCCTGGGAATGACTGCTATAAACCAGCAGTGTCCTGGGTCATCTGTCTGACACTTCACAGGAGGATAATGTGCCAGCGGGATGTTTATTGCCCAGTAAACCCCATGCTGTTCCCTGCCCTGGTTGCTGTAAGCAGAGTGATTACTGGCATTCAATGCATATGCAGCTCCCGCCTATGGAAAAGGAGGGACAGGAGGGAGTCTGGGTTTCAGATGTTTCTGGGCGCCAGCGCTGTGGGAGGAACCCACACTTTCTGCCTCAGAAGATGCCTATCAGGAGGAGCACAGATGTTTGCTCATGGAGCTGATGCATCCATCATCATTAGGTTTCCTTTTAGAGAAACCTTTGCCAGGACAATTGCTTCTTCTGTAGTGTTTGTGCTCTGGAGTGTGCTCTGTCCTTTGTGTGTACTTTCATTCTTTGTGTGTATCTTCCTTCTTTGTGTGTACCTTCCTTCTTTGTGTGTATCTTCCTTCTTTGTGTGTATCTTCCTTCTTTGTGTGTATCTTTCTTAAAGGTACTCTGCTCTCATGTGTGAGAAGGAATTACGGTTCTGATGTCTCACCTGGCTGTGAGAATCCCCTTCACCAGCCTCATCTTCTTCCAGTCTCTTCAGGTCACTGCTCATAGCAGCTCTTCTAAGTCCTGCCAGTCTTTTCCCCAGAGAACTGAGGGATTAAAAAACACTGGAAAACAACATGGAATTAACTATAACTTCTTTACTGTGCCCCTTCCCCTGCCCTCTGTTCAAGCACAGCAGCTTTGGAAAGGCTTCTGGCTGAAGATAGGCTATTTTTATACTGCTTATAGAGCAGCACATTGAAGAATAAAGGAGGAATAACACTGCAGGAGACCAGGCCTGTTGAATAGGAGAGCACTTGACATTGCTAAAAAAGCAGATTTACTAGAAGCTGCAGCTTCTCCAAGGATATATACAGAGGTACTCAACCACCTCCCTCAGTCAGCAGAGACAGCTCAGCTCCTTCCCAAGGCAAAGGCAGATCCTTCAATCATACTCCTCCATCGGCTGACTCAGAGCAGGAGCCTGTGAGTCCCCATTGACTGGTAAAAAAAAAAGTTTCACTGCTGAATTGAACAAGCACAGTGCAGTGCAGGAATGCTTCAGTCCAGGAGTTATGAGTGTCTCCTCCACTCAATGCTGGTCAACATCTGCTCATCTGTCTGACTCTACCAGCCTGATGAGCAGCAGAGAAGGTATTAATCTGATTTGATCTCATCTCCCTTTCTGTGGCTGTCAGAAGCATGGCTCTCCCTCGCAGGAAAAAACACTTCCCTAGGATGCAATTTATAGCCCTAAGGAATAGCTTATACAATAAACTTAAACGAGGGACAAATAGGGAGAAGTTGTCAACAAGAATTTTTAGAACATGAATTAAAAAGGAGAGGAAAGGAAAGGGAAGGGAAAGGAAGGGAAGGGAAAGAAAAAAGAAAATCCCTTGATGCTTGCCAGGGATTTGAGAAGGACTGAGATGATGAATTTAGCACCCAGTTGGAGTAGCTGGTTGCATTTTAAAGGGGGAGGGAATGGGGCATCACTGCATGGTGAAAAAAGAGTAGTTGCATAAGCAGAGGCAGTAACTAAGACAAGCCTCCCACAGATCAGTCCCATGGTCAGAGACTGTGGAGCCCATGGAGGACTCAGGCTTTGACTGAAGCTTTTCCATGGCTGTGGTGGTCACAGCAATCACATCCTGAGCAGGCACTGCAGTTTCTGTTGCAAGTGGAATGCTGCCTGCAGCCCATGCTCTGTGCGAGTGGAGTGCTCTACCTTCTCTATCTCCCTGTGTATTCTCATGAAACTTCTAGAAAAAAAGTGATTTCTGCAGTTGCTGTGATCTGCAGCAGAGCTTGGGTCAACAGTGCAGAAATGACTAGGGAAGACAGACACATGCACTGAGGGACAGAAAACAACTGATAATGTTGAAAGTCTGTCTTCTCCCACTTACTCTGAGTGTGAGTCAGGTAGCAGACACCTGTGAGTTATATATTCATGTACAATGATATTCATGTCTACTAAAAATGCATGAATACATAACTGTAACCCTCAGATTATATTACTGACTATTTATAAATATGTTATAGTCGGTAGCTCTTTAAAACTTTGAAGGCACAGCAGCCGCTCCAATGCGTCAATTACTTTTTCTTTCAAAGATTAAAAAAAAATAAGCACACAGCTGTATCATGTTTCCAGGTCAGTACCTGGGTCTAAGCAGTGCCGTCACCATGGTGCTGTCTGGGACTTGAGACAGGGAATGACAAGGGTAATTGCCAGCAGTTTGCTTTTCTTGGCCCTCACCACCTGAGCACGAAATACAAGCCACAATGGTTTTAGGAAACCAGCTTTTGAGATTTCATTTAACATCCCTGAAAGGATTTGAGGTAAGGACAGTCAGTTTAAAACACTTGTACAAATGGTTTGCAAGGTGTCAGCATCCCTTCTAATAGGCTGGGTCTGATTGTCTGTGAATGCCATATAATCTTATTCTTTTAACCTGGGATGCACAGGCAACTGTGAAAACTGATCAGTTTTCTAATCTGGCTGAGAGCTAGGGATTTGGTGTCTTCATTCAGAGGACTGAACATAACTGAATAAAGATAAGAGAGGATTCTGAAGATGACACTGTCCATGAAAGCTACTCTCTTGGCAACCACAAGTTGAGAAGCAGAAAACATCAGGAGAAAAGGATGACCTGGAAAGAGGAGCATTTGTCCAGTACAGGGTTGCTAGGCTCTCACAGAATACATCTGCAAAGACAGAAAAAGTGGAGGACACTTTTATTATGGCATCCTTTCTTCCCTGTAGTGTTAGACCATCCTTAAATCATTCTCTTAAGAAGCTCACCCAGGTATCCCACCCCACAGGCAGTGAGTGGCTCAGGTGGATGCCACATCTCTGTTTCCTGGAGGGACCATTCAGTACATGTGTTGCCAAACACAATGAGGATTTTCATCCCCCAGTGCTGTCAGCCCACTCCTTCTAATCACTTAAGCATTTAGATCAGTTGCAGTAGGGAAGTGGTGTCTTCCACGAAGTAATTCATTTGGGTTGCAGGGGGAATTCTCCACCTCAGCCCCTTCCACAGACCTGGAGACTCCAAGGAGCATCAATGGCGATACAGAGCAGGAATCAAATGCCTCTTGCCAGTTTTTTCACATGCCAGGAGGCTTTCTGTTTCTGCATCCCTGCCAAGTCAGGCTGCCCTGTCTGTGGAGGTACAATTAATCACTATGGAGACTGTTGCAAAGTTACCAGTTTGGGCTTAGTCTATCAGCTGAGCACTAAGGGGTGGCTTTGGGAAAGAGGTTTTAGTTTTGTTTTCTTTTGTTTTTTTTTCCCCATGCTGGTCTGCAGTGGCTAAAGGCAAAGAGAAGTTTTTCCCTCCCAGTTATCAGTATGTGTGTAGGCCAGATGTTTATGTGGGATTTCCCAAAGCAGCGGAATCCGCATGGCATGGATCTGATCCCTGTCCCTGGTGAGGTGGTGGGAGTTTGGACTTGCTCATCAGAGGAACAGTCAGACTCTGCTCTGCCAAGTCCTGCACAAACACAAGTCTTGGAGCTGAGACTAGCATGTACCTTTTAGACATGGGAGCCCCTTCCTGGTGCTTTGGTACTGGTGAACTGGGGGACTGCACTCAGTTTAAAGCACCCTCCTGGAAAGCAAACCTAAATATGGCATCTTTTCCAAATCCTATCCCTGTATAGGGTACCCCCAGAAATGCTCTGTGTATTTCAGCAGCCTTACAGCAGGTGAATCTACAACCTCACAGGCACTCCGTAAAAGAGCAGTGATGAATAACTGCATCCAGAGGCACCTCAGGACAGCAAGGAAAGCATTTTTTAACCAGGTGCTGCTGATGCAGAGCCATCAGCAAAACTTCATATGAAACTCCCAGTGCAGCTGAAGGTTCACATCCTCACCCAGTTGCCAGGAAAGGACAGAGGAGTTACATCCAGATGCATAAATGGATGAAATAGTTAAAGGAAAAGCTGTGAAAGGGATCCCTGGAGCATGGCAATAGATAGCCCTTGTGATGCACAAGACAACCCACCCTACTCTGGGTCTCTTCTTTGGCCTAGTTCCATTACTACAGATGTAAAGACAATAGATGTAGATCCTGAATAATTGTTCCTCTTCCTTCGCTCAGTGTTTTCTTGGTAGGGCAGACACACTGCCATACCTGTTCACAATGCCAGAGTGTAATTTTGGCTTTGAGGTATACTGAATACCTAGCAAAGGAGATCTTCCTGTTTGCACCCAGAGGCACCTAAACCTTAGAGACACATGTCAGCATTTGATTCAAAGCAGTTCTGCAGCTTCCCTGCCTGGGCTAGGCCTGAAACAGTCTCCAGGAAGCCCTGTCAAGTGGGAACCCTCCATTTCTGCTTGCTGTTGAACCTTCAGACATTGTACCAGCCCCCCAAAACTTCAATGGAGATGCTCCAGCCAAATTGAGTGTTGTGGAAGATCTACCGAACAGTTTGCTGGTTCAGCAGAGAAACCCAAAACACAGCTGCTCAAAAAGATAAAGCATGCCTTTAAAAGCATCAGTTGCAGCTGTTTTCCAAGCTGAGGAAGGGGAAAGGTTAGAATTGGTTTCAGTTTGGGGAAAACCACCAGACGCACTTGAATTTTATCTCAATCTCTGCTCTTAGACTTAGGCCATATGTCACTGGTGTTGTGGTAGCCCCAGAAGACCATGGGGCTTTGCCCTGTTATGTGTTCCTTAAAAATAAAGAAATTATGCACTCATCAAAACTGGCCCAACAGAAATCTGGGCCAGCAAGGGCCACTGTTGAGGCAGAAGTAGTCTTTAATGTTGCATTCAGCAATCCTCCCTGCAATTTCACCTGTTTCTCTGCAGTCATCTTAAAAATGTTTATTTTCTGACACAGTTTTATATTCTTACCTAATTTCACTGCCCAAACATACCAATTTTTTCACCTGAGGCTTTGCACCCTGAGGCTGTCTCGCTTAGCTGCAGCATAGCCCCTGGCAGAATCTTGAACCTGCAGAAATTATAATAGTGGATTAAAATTGTTCCAGTTTGCTTGCAAGAGGTTTGGGTCAGAAGTGTTGGTGAATTGTCACAGTTATCACTGGACACTGATGGAGTGTGGCCCTGTTCCTGGCAACTGTGATGCCACCTTTGCCCAAATGTGCTGTGTCCTCTTTCTCCCATGCAGGAATAACAGATTTTCCTGCCTCTGGGGCTGTGGATGGGAAAGGTTGAGCAGGTTTTGCTATGAAGGCTGAGGCAGACCCACTGCTGAAGCAAGCATGTGCAGATCAGGGAGCTTTCTCATCTGAAATTTTCCTTCATGTTCAAATGAAGAAAAAGGCCTTTGATTTCTGTTTGAGAGCTGTCACTCATGGTCCTCCCCGGGAGCAAAGCATCTGAGGATGAAGTTCTGCAGCACCTTGGACTGGTTGCAGGGGCTGCCCTGGCTGGTTGGGTGACAGGCACCCCCACCTCATCCATGTGCTTCCATCCCCTCTCCACGGTGACAAAGAATGTGGGCTCAGGAGAGCTGAAAACCATCCCAGTAAATAAGTTAATTATTTTTCAACTTTGTCACCTCCTGCAGTTACTCCTTATGAAGTGCCAAAAAAACAGCCCCAAGGTGGGAGAGGGCAGAAACAAGTCAGCAGAGCTGGAGGAGGGTGGTGGGCATGAGAATAAAGGGGTACATGATCCAGCCTCAGCCTTGATTTTGTGAGGTTCCAGCTGTGGGAGAGCAGCTCCTCATCTACTCCTTGTCTTCCCTCTGCCTGCCTTCCATTTTTGTTTGTCTGAGTTAATAATTAGTGAGGTGACTCTCAGAGAAAGCAAAACAGGACAGTCATTGCTTCAATGGTTTCTGCCATGCTCTTGCTACACAGCAAGTAGAGGCATGGGACTTACCCATAAATACCAGTATGTAGCTGAATACAGGCTGAAGTCAGATTTTCTCTCCTAACATAGAATATAAGCCCAAATCGAAGAGCTCTCTTCTGCTCTGTGCTAATAAAGCAAGCATCCAGCAGTACTCCCAGAGCCACAGATTTTATCCTGAGGCAGTTGTGCTTAGCTGTAAATGTAATCTTCTCTCCTGTTGTTTCAAGACACTCATCTCTGAGGGAGGTGTTTTATATTAACTTCTCCTTCACAATTTCCCAGGCTCTGTTTGCCTCCAGTTTCCCTGAAGCAGCACCGATGGGGTCCACATCCTGGTTAATCCCACCCGAGCCCCTTACATGCCCCAAGTGTGTCCCACACCAGCCACTGCCCATCACTTGAGACATCAGATGGCAGCAGCAGCAGCATCTTTCTACCAGGGAGATATCCTCCTCTGCTCATCCCATGTCATGCCCATCTCAGAGGCTCAAGATACTGCTGCATTTTATTCCCATTAAACCTGAAAATCACACTCACCAAAGTGTGAATTCCCATGGAGCTCTCATTCCACTGGAACGATGTGAGTTGTTGTCCTCTCCCAAGGCTCAGCTGCCAACCCAGGGATGAGGGGGACATGCTGCCTCATGGAAGCTGCCAAAAAGCATGCATGAAACCTGCTTGTTCTGAGCACTATTTTAGCTGTGGCAAAGACAGAAAAGTCCCATCGAAGAACTGCACTCTAGGGCTCCTACTGTCAGTCCACTCCCCTCAGATAGGTCTCCTCTTCCTGCCCTCTTGCCCTTAGCTAGCACCTTCCCTGAGCCAGCACCTGAAGGATGCAGCCAAAAGTTCACCTTCTGCAGCTAACACCTACTGAGCATCAGGAGGGAGGCTTCTCTTTCCCTTTTCTCTTCTTCAAAGGTCCTTGATGAAACAGCTGTGTGAGTTAAAATATTAGCTGCAACACCCAATACACCATTGTTTTCCTACAGCCAGACTGGTTTTGTAACTTGCAATTTTGCTGTGTGCTTAAGTAACCAAATAAGAAGGTTTGTGTTGCACATGGTTGTTAAGAAGGTAAGCCTCGAAGCCATCAGTAAAAAGCCTATCAATAGCCCTAGGGTTCAATGTAAAATCAAATTAATCCATAAACCATCACAAATTGTTGGCCTCTGCAGGGACTGGAGAGTTAACCACTGATTTAAGACACACTCTGTTGGGGTAGCTAACTCCTCCACTCAGAAGCCATGCTGTGAAAATGGACTTTTTCACCCCTCTCAAATTGTTTTGCATTCTACGTAATTGCTCTTTGAAAAGTGATAATTAGCAAATATGAGAGAGGAACTTTTTTCTGGAGGACTTACTGAAAGCATCCTAATTAAAATGTTAGGGCAGATCCTCCCAGTTTTAGAGATGTCATCCCTTGGGGACTTCTGCTCTGCTTTAACTTTGAGGGTGGCTTCCCAATTCCCTGCTCCCCCAACTGCACTGGTGGTGTTTTGTAGAATGAGCTCCAAGGTCTCTGGGCACTGCTTGGAGGACTTCCCAACAATGCTGCTGGGTGCTGATCACACTCAGCAAGATCATGTCAGAAGCTTGTCTCATCCTTCAAAACCTTCTGCAACTCCATATCCTACCTCCAGCTTTCACTTAGGGATTTGGTTCTGCCACCCAAAATCCCTTTTTCCTGCAGTGCTGTGGTCTTCCAGGCAGTCTTTGGGGAACTGAGTAGCTAGAAACAACACACCCTCCTCTCAAAAATCTGCCCATCACTGTTTTTCAAAGACTTTATGGTCTCGTCCAATGTGGATGGCTCTCATGGGAATGGACAGACCCCTTCCTGGCACAAAGGCCACCTGCAGGCACTCTGAAGGTGTTTGTACCTGAGGGTTTGTACTCAGAGACCTGCTGTAAGACAGAAGCTGCAAAAACTTGCCAAAACTTGCTAAAAGCCTGGCAATTACAAAACTGTATTCTTCCCTCAGAAGTGCCAGAAACTTTTTAACTGCATTAAAATTGTGTTTTAAAAGTGGAGCCTCACATCAGGCACCAAACCTCCCCATCATTTCCAGTGGCTGGACTGGTAGACTGTGCAATCTCAGTGCCAGGCCTTCCAGGAGATTTCCTGCATCAATGCCCAAGTAATTCCTGGGGTAAATGCCCCATGCATTGGGTATCAGTATGTGTTGGATACTCCCTGCAGTAACAGTTGGGTCAACGTTGGGTGAAAAAGATATTTCTGTCATAGATCCCAGATCAAGCTGTTCAGTCTCCCGAACAATGTCTGAGCCCCCCAGGCTGCTTTCAACCAGAGGTGGTCTCTGAAATCTGAAGTTTTCACAGATTTTATGAGGATCAGTGACCAGGTCAGCTCAATTGGGCTGCAGAGGAAACACAGGTCCAAGACCACACGCAGACAAGTTGGAAACAACTCATCTGGGGGCAGGTAGAGATGGGAGGGAAAAAACCATTTTATCAAACAGCCACCCCTGTGCTATAAGCTCAGAACAATACTTCTGTTTCCTTCTGTGAAACAGAAAGAGGAAGCTATTTCAAAATAAAGCCTGTGGTGGCTCTTGTTCTCTTTGTTTTAGATTGAGTCTATCTTTTCTGGTTGCAGGTGACGCAACAAATTAAGGGATTTTTACAATTATAGATAGGTAGAAGAGTGGTATTCTTACAAATATTAATGAATATATTTCTTTATAATCTGTATCTCAAAAATGCAACAGTCCTGATTTCAGATATTGACCGACATTTTAAATTAACTCACCTTTAAGCAATAAACTTCTTCTTATTTCTTCTCTCTTGGGTATTTCTCTGCCCTGACAAAAGCAGGCACACAGCAAAGATGCTCAGATGAACTCCAAATGCTTCTTCAGGCTTCATCCTGACACCCTTTGTTTCTAACAGCAGCTAATTGCCTGTACCTAAGTAACAGAAAGTGTTGTATTACAGGTTTCTTTTGCTATTAAACACTGAAGAGGCTCAAAATTATTTTGCCTGTCCTCCCCCTGCACACATCTGCAAACCGTCTTTGTGAGGAACAACTGCAGGTAAGGCAAACATGCCTGGGGAAACCCATGCAAATATACACGGATAAGGAATTAATGCTAAAGTAGCTCCCTTGACAGAAAGCCTGCTGCAAGTAAGACAGTCACTCACTCACTCCTGAGGAAGCATGTTTCTCTCAATGAGAGGCCATGACATGAAGTTGAACCCTCTTATTCCCCCGGTGCTATTCCTGCTTGAGACCTCCTCCGATGCAAACAAGTCACAGAAGTAGGAGGCAGGGAGCTTGCTGAAAGACTGGAGGAGTCACACCTAATAATGTATTTGCCACACGGCTGTATTTCTGCACGTGAGTGATTTGTAGCTCTCAGTCTACAGCACTGTGATAACTTTTTAATAGGAAAAACAGGCCCCAGTTTTGCTATGCTCCGGGGATGCTATGTGGAAGGGGAAACAAAAAAGAAAACTGACCACCAAGTATTAAAAAAGCAGAGTAGAGGAGGGCAGACTCCAAACCACTGCACACAGCAACAGCATCCCTGAAACTTCACCTTACCTCTTGATAAGCAAGGGCCTTAGGAGCTTGGGGTGATTCGAGCAATAAAGTTTAAAGCTTAATTACAAATGAACAATTACAAATGGGCTGCTTCCCCTTGGGCTGGAGGTTTTTATCACACCAGTCATGGAGGGGGTGTATCTAATATCACATAAACTCCCTTACGACTAGCAGCAGCCCTGGTTCCAGCAACAAGCCAAGAGTTTACCCACCAGCCTCACACTTTGACAGTGGCACACAATCTGTCTGTCAAAAGTACAGCACAGCTATACTGACCACTGAGCCTTACCCCTCTCCTTTCCCTTCTCCCACACACTTATCACAGCTGCACTGCTGGCCTGAGCATGTTTGTGCTCAGCTGCCCCCAGGGAGTGGCTGACAAACCATCTTACTGGTACATTGGAGAGCTAAAAGTCTTCTCCAAACCTGACCCAACAATTCTGCAGCTACACACTGAGAGATTTTGTTGCAAAGATCAAGTGATGTCAAGTGCAAAAGTATGAAAGTCACCACTATTTATTTTTAGGATTTCTAAACCTAGGTCCTTGGGAATTTTAATATTTATCAGCCCATTTACAAGACAAGTACAAAGGCCAACACCCCTAGCTAGAGATGCTGATTTGTGCTCTTTGCCTTGCTGAATAAATTTTTCCAGGCAGAGAGCCTGAATTAAATTACTTTCATTCCTGAACTGCTCTCCAGTGATCAGCTAGTCTGCATAACCCTTCTTAAATGCTTCTCAACTGCTCCATTGATTCCATTAGGCTATGCAGGTAAATAGCACCTCAGAAGGACCCCATAAAGTCAAGGTGCTTCCAACCTGCACCCACAGCTCTGCAGTGCTCCTTTCCCCAGTGCACAACCTGACATGTATGGTGTATTTCAAACAGGTGCATTACAAGCTCAGTGTCAAGCTTGTAAAAACACCAGAAAAAAAACTCAGCTGATTCTGGTGGTCTTTGGATTGGTTGTTTTTTACAAAAGAGTTGTACAGTGGTAGGAGGAAGAAGAAATAGTACTTACAAGAACTGTTGGATCAAGATCAGCAATGCCTCACCTGAAGCTGCAAGAGATGGTCAGTGTGCAGGGCTCTGCTATGCTTAGTGAATGTAGGGATAGTCCCAACCAATTGAAGACATTAACTAAAGAGGCACAGAAAGCTGATCAGCAGAAGTTGTTGGTTGGTTTTTGGTTTTTTTTTTTTTTTATATTGAGGTGACTTCCTATGGCTGTTTAAAAGCTGGATTCACACCTGAACTAGCCAACTCTATTCCCTTTCTCGTATCTGCATATAGCTATGTGTTGCTGAGGAGAAATTCCCATCATTTTTGAGTTCTGTTTTAAGTTGGGAAGAACTGGAGATACTGGGCTCCACTGGTGACGAAGAGAACTTGGATAAGCATACACTCATAGAATTGTTCTGGCTGAAAAAGACCTTTAAGATCATGGATTCCAACCATTAAGCTAACTGTACCATGTGCAGTGCTAAACCATGTCCCTAGGCACTACATCTCTATGTCTTTTAAACATCTCCAGGGATGCTGATTCCACCACCACCTTGGGCAGCCTATTCCAGTGTTTAATCACTCTTTCAGTGAAGCAGTTTCTTCCAGTGTACAATCTAAACCTCCCCTGGCACAACTTCAGCCCATTTCCTCTTCTCCTGTTGCTTGTTAAAACAACTTACAAAGGGTTCAAATTGAACAAGAGAAAAATCCCCTTGTGACTTTTAGGTCATTCTGGGTTTATAAGCAAGTCACCAGCCAGATTCAAAGGGATAGTCTTTGATGGGTGAATGTAAAGGGGCTGGTAATACTTCTGGCACTTCACCATTTTGCTGGTTGTCTTTGTACTTAGATAATCTTTGCTACATAGTGACCTGGCAAACAAAGTCAGCAGTCCGTGGCAATCTTGTTCAAAAAGTACATATATTTAATAATGATAACAAATACAAATTTTTCCCCCTGGAATTTCCACTACTGTATTTAAGTAAGTCCCTACTATGGTCACTGCAGTTTGACTGTACATAGCTACTGTCTAAGCTGGATACATGGTTACGTTTTAGCTGTGTAGTACTCATATATTCTCTATAAATATAATAAAAGATTTAACATCTGTTTTCATTCTGATTCTTCACATATTTACTGGGTTTTCACAAAAAAAAAAAAAAAAAAAATTACATGTCTCTTTCCTGCCTCCCCTAACCTTTTATTGGTTTCCAGATAAACCTGAGTTTGCAATTCAAGTCAGTGTCTGCCATCTGTTCAGGTACACAAGTCTGATGCACATAAAAGATGGGATTTCAGTGTTCCCTGCTCGCTAGCTTTGCAGCACAAACACATTCTTAGCACGAAGAAAAAGAAAATGCTTAGACTTGGACATTTTTAAAACACAAGGAAGAGCTAAAATGGACACCTGAGAAGCACAGGTGCTCTGTACAAACATAAGATGACATTTTTCAATCTGAAAATGAGTAAAATTGTTTCAGGGATGTCTTTCTTCCCATACTGGGATTTTTATGTATATTATTTCACAGGTGGCTGAACTACTCCAGAGGGTGTCCTAGCTACACTGAGGAATGCAACAAGATGCATATGGACTCCCCCATACCGAACTGACAGGCAGCTTCAGAGCTGAGGTGAAGGTCCCATCTGCAGGGATGAGAAGGGTGCTCTGGGCATTCACACACTGATGGTTTTGCCAGCAAGCGTTCCTAATACTGAACAGTCCAGTTATCTGCTCTGTCAGTATCTGGTTTAACGACCCTGGTTTTTTTTTCCTTGCTCATTTTGGTGTAAGGCTGACAACTGGGAACACGCACTCAGCTATGGGCTCTGCTGGGGACCATCTCCCCTGCCCCTGCTTGCCCTTCCCCCACCCAGTCCCTGTGTATATTTCTCAAGAAACTGGAAGGAAAGCTTTTCAAACAGGGGCAATTGTCAGCATTTGTACAGACACCAAAGCAATGGGACCAAAGAATATTGGTAAAAATGGGGCATGGATTTCTACTGATGGGCTTGATGCAAAATCCCTGTTTTCCAACAACGGCCCCATGAAAAAGACAATGCCTCTGCTGCCTGGGTTTTGAAATAACATCAAGGGAGTGAGTAGCAGTGGGGCACATGCAGGACAGGGCTGCCCACTTGAGAACCAGACTAGAACAAGCTTTGTGGAGATGTCCTGTACATACAAACAGACACACAAGCGCAGTGCTGACAGTAGAAAATAGTAGTCTTTGGCTAAACCTTCTAATTTATAGGAAATGGTCTGAAGAAAAAAAACGAACAAAAAAAATGTTGTCAGCCTCTTAGATGTAACATTTACTTAGAAAAACAAGACCAGTATGCAGAACATGGTGCCTTTTAAGAAAGTTAATCTTCACTGCTCATAAATACAATTTTATGGTAATCACTGTGCTACCAGTCTTCCAGTATAAAATGGCATTGGTACAGTCTTACGTGTCCTTTGTTAGTCTTTTTAATTCACTGCAGTCTCTCAGAAAAGCTTTCAGGTATTTCCAATGCTGTAAAGGGGGCTAAAACAGTCCTGCACATAGGCACGCCATGGAACTAGGATGGCTACAAAAATCAGAGGTGACTGCATCATTTAAACACAGAATGTTGCAACCTGGATTACTGCTTGAAGCATCCTCTTGGAGACCCGCCATGTGAGAGGAATGTGTAGTAGATTTCCAAGTGATGAAACTTGTTTTCAAATAATCATGTTTCTTCTGATTGACATATTTAAATCACCATTTTCTCTAGGAAAATAATTATTCTGTGATTAGCTACTTTAGGTAATTACCAGTAAAATCTGCTTTTTCACTTCCAGTACTCCCTCTTCTTCTGAATTTTTAGATCACTTGTGCCTTTATTCAGGCTTCAACCAGCTTCATCTTTGTGGCAGTGTTCACTTAGCAAGTTGACTTCAGTATCTTGAGTTTTTTCCACTTGTCTAGCCACATGAACAATGCCTGTAGCAGTACAATGGACTGTGCAGTACAGGCAGATGAAGCACGCACAGTCTTACCACAGATCCTGGATGGGACTGGCATTCATGGCATCACACAGATGGCCATGATGAATCAAACCATTAATGCTTGCTGGTTTTCCAGTCTAGAAGAAAGCGGTGAAAATACATAGTCATGTAGCTCTTTCAAGACATGTCTTACTACACAGTCAGATGCCAAATGCTCATATTTCCAAACATCACAAGCAAAGCCCTTGTCTTTAAACTTTAATATACAGGACAATACCTTCCTTACAAGCAGACCTCTGATTTTCTACATTGGACCACTGTAGTGTATTATGTAGTGTCAATAACATGCCTGTGGCTTTCCTTTTTTGTTAAAGGTAAAAAAGTTGAGGTCCCAGAGAACAGCAGTGAAAATCCCAGGATGTCAGACTAACACTGGCCACTGACAGCATCTGCTGCATTGAAGGAAATCTGCGTGGGGCTCATCTGCTGCAGCTGAGGCATCCTTGCTTCCAGCGGCTTGTCGCTCGCCGACTGCATCGTCTGGTTCCTCTTCCGCAGCATCTGTCCAATCCCCATCATAGGGAATCTGCCTCTGCTTTTAACACAGTTAGGGCTGCCCAAGGGATTGTTGGAAACCAGCTGAGTAGGGGACACTGCTTCTTCCTTCGCTTTTTCTTCATACGTGAACGAGACTTGGGTGGGGTGGATGGGGGACGTACTCCCTGGCTGAAAAAGCGGGGACAGTGTCCTTTCACTTGAGCTTTTGTAAGGGAAGTTCATTGGTGAGCCTAAAATCCTGTACTGATGAGAGGGGGAAACCTGGTCTGTTTGGTCCTCTCTGTCAACCGACTCGAAGGAGTGCACAATATTCAGGATGAGAGGAGAGTCCTTTGCCCGGCCCCCGATCCGGGCTGGCTCCTGCTGTGGAGACTCCTGCCTCTTGAGGAGCCGAGGGGTTCTGGGGGGTGGCTGCTGGACTTCAAGGTACTCCAGAGAGCTGGAAGTGACACATCCTGTCTTGGTTGCCAGGGGTTCATGGAAAGGGCTCACCCCACCGCTGGAGTCTGCAAAGCAATCAGAAAAGGGACCAGAAGAGCCAATTGCATTTAGCAGCACTGCCTCTTTTGCCTCACGGCAGACAGCATCCAACATCATCTTTAACAAATTTTAGAAGAGCGTGACAAATGCACTAGCTAAAACAAATGGTCTCAGGGATCTACTCAGAACCTAATTCCCTGACTCCCATTTGATACTTACGTTGTTGTTTCACGGGTAATTTATCTGCCACTTTCCTCAAAGGCAGGAAGAGTGCTTAAACTCAGTAAGACAAGGACATGAAATGGAAAACCACAGATGTCTTCAGCTGTTTTTATTAATTATGTCCTCTAAGGCCATGTCTGAGAAATCTCACATTTCTCCTTTCTTAGCAGAACTTTGCATGGTTTTAAGTGGGTCTGTGTACTATATTCACTCACATACCTAGAGATGCAGGGGACAACAGTGAGCTAATTCCTAATGCCCTGCATTGCCTTTTGGAAAAGAATCTGCTCTTGGTTTCACACATGTAAATACGGAGTAGCCAGATTCAGGCAGTTCCAGTTGGAACAGATTTGCTGCATTGACTTCAATGAGAATCTTCCTTCAGCAAGGACTGAATATAATTGAACAATCTTTGCAGGATTTGGTCCAATAAAGCAAAACAACTCATGGAGAAGATCTGCTCAGTTTCTACAGGATGCTGCCACTCCCTTATGCCAAGCTAAGTGCAAGAAAACACATTTTGCTGCCTTTATGGAAAGCTCTCCAATGAGCCACCTTTGCTAGGTTGCCCCTAATTGGAAGAATATCAGATGGGCAGTTAATCACTGTTCACAGGTTCCCTCGGTCACAAATCATCTAAGAGGGAAATAAAATAATTTAGGTCTGCCAGCCCTCATGTCACAGCCACAAATCTCACATGTGTTTCTTTTGAAAAGGGTGACTATGGTCTTGCCAGGGGTTGAGACCTAAATGGGTGCACAGGATAAAATCACACTGAGAACTGTTTGGAAAAAATGTTTGGGGAAAGCAGACCAGGTTTAATTTCATTAAATTTTTTTCCAAAATGGGTCAAAATTATATGACCATTTAATTTAAGAAGTGTCAAAACATAGCTTCCATAAGCAGATAAATGCATTAGCTGAGATCCGAATGCTTTTGAGGTTTCAGTTCAAAAAAGCAGGGAGAAACCTAAAGAGGAAAAAAAACGACCCAAGTCTGCTTGCCCCTGTATCTCCCTCCCAAAAGAAATGAGGATATGGACAAAATGAGCATTTTTAAAAGTTTTTTTACATTTTTCAGATGAAGTATTTCCCATTTCTCTCCAACTCAATGGATCACTGCTACCTTGCAGCAGCGGTGCTTGTGCTGCCAGATGAACATCATTTTGACATTTTTTTTAGGTAGAAAACATCAAATGATAAGTTTTCCAAGCCACCATTCCAAATAACACCCTGACACACAGTAAGCATTTTACATCACTGTATTTCCCCACACTCCCTCCCCTTGTTTAGTTTCCTCACTTAACATCCAGCTATGTCACCTTCCTGCTCCTCCGTGTCTCCTGTCCACATGTTCAGTAGTGACATCCCACTTTCCCACTGACTCCCCTTTTCCTATACTTCTTCCTTCTGCCTCCTTTTGTGAGCAGCTCTCCCCCATCCTTCCCAGGCTGTCTCCTACCTTGTGTGATTAGTGCTCTGCTCTCCTTTTGCTGTCTGAGATGTGCTGGGGTTGGCAGTCCCACCTGAATTTCTTCTCAGCTATTAAATTCCCCTTCCTCCACCATCCCCTGCTGCACCTGCTGCACACTACTTCTCCCAAGGATGCCCCATTACTGGCATTCTCCTCAGGATCAGGGATTTCTTCCTGTGCTGCCCCTTAGTTCCCCCTAAGCAAAGCACATTCCTTGGTAGGAAGAAGCTTGTCTACCAGCTTTGGCTTGTAGTGATCTGGGGTGGGTGTTGATGCTTTGAAAATGCCAGTATGAAGTGCAGCTGATTTTGTATAAATATGTATAAACAGGGAAAGAAAGCTTTTTTTAAAACACTGTGGGAATTCTATCAAACAAAAAGAGAAGTAAAAGTGAGCACTCATGACTGCTGAACATCACGGTTTCCTCAGGACTTTTCATTCAGTGTTTGACTATGTTATCCACTCCTCTTTCCCATACCACCTACAGAGCAGACAGTGAGTCCAAGCCCACGACTACTTACAAGCAAACACAAAGCACAACGTGCAAAACCACTGTCATTAACACCACACATGCCCACACATGCACATGCACACAGGGACACACCACTGGCATTTCTCCCTCTGACCTTTCTCCAAACCTCCAGCCTTGGTGACTTTCCGGTCCTTCAGCAGAGCCTTGGTGTTCTGTATCTGTGAGATAAGACAGGAAGAAGGCTGTCTATATGAAACTGGACTTTTCTCTGTTTTCTTTGGGAGCTGACGGTGAAGACTTTCCCCTTTCTTTTCTTGTTCTTTGAGTTTTTTGTCCTTTAAGTTGTAAAACAAACAAGAACAATTTGGTTTACTTAAGGGAGGTTTAAATGAACCCTAGACTTAAAAGCACAGCACTTACCAAAGCCAAATTAAAACCTATACAAGGAACTTACCCTGGCTACTCAGAATGACTAAAACTTCCATGCCTGATGGATCTGTTTGACATGATTTCATGGCTCCCATCTGCTCTGACATTCACGCAGTGTGGAGGTTGGTTTTGGAAAATAAAGGAAAAGGAAAGCTTTCTCCTCAGAGGCCATTTGTCCTAGGAGACCACATTGGAGCAAGCTCCTCCATACCTGAAATTTGCCTCAGCTATTTAAGCACTAAAAAAAGTCTTCCATTTCTCTTTACTGCACTTCCTCTGCCATTTGAAAAGGTGAGCTGCAAAGCTTCAAACAAGTTTAAACTCTTTGAGTCAGTTATCCTCTACCTGAAAAATATCCAGAGGAATGCGGTCCTTGTGTTCACAGCAAGCATCTCTGCAACTGCACAAGACATGGGAGGTGGAGGGAGAAACTCCTGACCCAACCATCCACTGACCCCTAACTCCTTCTCATGGCAGTGAAGGCAGCTGAAGGTAATACTGCAAGCACATACATCCTAAAAGACAAGTCTGAACTCCAGTGACAATGGAGGAAAAAATGGAACCTGGGAGTGGGATTCTGAAGAGGAATCCAATTTTCGAAGCACTGTTCTACAGTGAAATACATTTTTCAAGGTGAAGCACTACGTACAGCAAGCTGTGTAACACTCTCTAGCCGCCACTGATTTCAGGGGGAGCCAGAAGTCCTATTTCACTTCTAAAAACAGGGGCATCAAATTTGTGGTCCATATTTTGCTATCCCTCAAAGACCTCAAGAATCTCTCAGCTTTCTGGAACATATCTGAGTGGTTTTGTTTTAGTTGTCAAACTCAAAGAATAATAGAATGGGTTGGGTTGGATGGGACTTTACAGATTACCTACTTCCAACCCCCCTGTCATGGACAGAGACACTCCCACTATACCAGGTATTTGCTTTGGGGTTGATTTTTTCAGAGGGGCAACTATGTGGCATTCTTTGTGTGGTTATAATTCTCATTTAAGTAGCACATTTTGCTGCACCTTATTGAAAAGTCTTGTAACTACAAGCCTATTTTTTAAAAAAATGCAGCAAAAGTCCTTCATCCAATTATGTGCTGTAGTTTTCCTGGTAATAATGCACTAACCAAAGGCTGGCTCTCTTGGTGATTTTGCTTTGAAAGTTCATTGACATGAAGGCTATTGAAACCCTAAAATGCAAGGTAACTTGCAAACATATGAGAGAAGGAAAGAAAGATGCAGAAGACAGCTTGGGTCTTCCACCAAACAGCTCGGGAGACATACTAAGACAACTAAGAGGAAAATAAATGCACAGAATCTGTTTTGATGATTCCCAGCTCAGACAGAGTTCAGACCCCTGCACAGACAGCATCTGAGCACCACTGGGCTCATTAACCTTTGAATTTTCAGGAATTACGGAGTCGGAAGGCAGAGCTTCAGTGAATCATGAACTGAGGTTTTTACCTCTCAAGAACCAGAGCTCTGTGAGCTCCTCACTGTCCTCACCTCAGTCTCCTTTTGCATGAGTTTCTTGTCCCCAGTCTTCTTATCCTCTCCACTTTATTTCCCTTTAGCAAGCTAAAGCTGGCTAAGCCTTCCACAGAAACAAATAAATTGTGGAACCATCATCACTTTGTTTGTGTGATATCTCTTCTTTCACCTTATGTCTTCCTCCTTGCATTTAGAGGCAGCAAACACCTCTGTCATGGAATATTTAATCATCCCTGCCTGTGTTGTGCTTGGAATGATGCAACATTTGATCTGTCCCAGGCACTATCTTGGCAAGCACAGTCACTATTGATGATGATGAAGTAATAACAACAGCAGCAGTAATAACAACACTGCTGTGTGAATAACACCTTGCAATAATAGAGACAGTGGGAGCTGTACAGTTAATTTTAAGCCCACCAGACTGGTTTTACTCTCGAGGCTCTGAAGCTGTTGTCAAGTTCAGCAGAGATTGGGCTCTATCGAGTTGTTTTTTTTTTAAAGGTACTTGTGAGGAAGACACCAAGTTCTGACTATACCAGCCCTAAAGGAGACAATCAAGGCTTTCCTCTATTTTGGATAGGCGAGGGAAGAATTTGCACGTCATTTGCTAGAGCATCTGTCAGAATGCAGGACTTCTCAATTCCGAGATGTTTTTAGCCTAATGGTGCAAGAGTCAAGCTGCAGCTCCTCATCGCTCTGCTCTGAGACACCTGACAAGTGCCCCTGACTTTGCCTTCCCACTGCTTTAATGTTTTATAAGCAGCAGTAACACAGTCATACCGCACAATTACAGCACCCAAGTAAAAGACAACCCATATATCCGATGCTAGCAATTAATTATTTTGCCTACAATTGATTAATTACAACTGATTAATGTTGCAAATAGTCTCATAAGAATTTTTAAAATTTATTAAGATCCCTTCTCTTACATGACATTTGTTGGAGGGGAAATGACCAAAATCCTAAACCCGCAAGGTGCCACATACTATTATATTTTAAAATTAAAGGAAGATTTTCTTCAGAGGAGGTATAAAAGTTCCCTTTTCACTGTACCATGCACAGCCATGTAATGGCATGCTGTCACACAATGCAGGAGTTGTACCGGTATGTTATACTTGAATAGGTTTGGCATTACATCATCCTCTGCTATTTCCTGTCCTGACCTCAACCCAAAAAACCTACTCTTAATCCTAGCAATGGATTTAGAAAGAAGATAAAGGGTGTTTGCCTTGGCAATGTCTGAAATAGTGATAAGACAGTAACATGAGTTCTGAAAAATTGCAAATTCTCTGAGTCCGAGCCCACTGGCTACACCGTAGGAGGCAAGTATCCCCAGAGCTGGTCCCCTAAATTCTCTGCAGGGACCACTCATCACATAAGACCCCTCCCAAAAGAAGAGAGTGAGCTGGAGAGAGAGAGGTTGCTGCCTCCTTCCCTCTTCTCTGCATCACCCATCCACCCCAAGCACCAAAATGGAATCAGCCTGCCAAACAGTCTGGTTATTCAGCACCCATGGCACCTCTCAGCACCCTCCGTCCCAGTGCACTAATCCCAACACCTCAGGTTAGGAAATCTCACGGAGAAGAGGGTCTGGACATGGACACAGCTTGAGCACCCTTCTTCCTGCCCCAGCTACAGGCAGTGCTGCTGCCAGGCAGCCCCTCACCCAAGGCAAAGCCCTAATTTCACATCTCTTCTGTGAGGTGGAAGAAATTCCATCAGCTGCTGAAGCTGAAGCTGACCAGCTCTCTCCCTGCTATTCCCATGGCAACACACAGATACACTCTCTTTGCAATGTTTGCCTAGGGACCAGTTCCTCCCAGTTCTCCTATGGAAATGGGGGCTGGTAAGGGGACTCTATCTACAGTTAAGACCCATCCCCGAGTTCTGGTGGTACCCTCTGATCCCAGAGTCATGAGAGAGAGACATTACTGGGGCTATGCTCCCATACACAGGAAGGCATTTTAGGAGAGATCATAGAACCATGGAAGGACTTTGGTTGGAAGGGACCTTTTAAGATTATCTAGTCCAATACCCCTGCAGGGAGCAGGGACATCTTTAACTACATCAGGTTGCTCAAAGCCCCACCAAGCCTGACCTTGAATGTCTACAGAGATGGGGACTCAACCACCTCTCTGGGCAACCTGTTCCAGTGTACCACTCTCAGAGTAAAGAACTTCATCCTAACATCCAATCTGAATTTACTCTTCCACTTCAAGACCACTGTCCTTCATCCTATCATTACATGCCCTCATAAACAGTCCCTTCCCAGATTTCCTGCAGGCCCTTCAGGTACTGGAAGCCTGCTGCTTGGTCCTTCTAGAGTCTTCACCTCTCCAGGTTGAACAACTCCAGCTCCCTCAATCTGTCTTCACAGGAGAGGTGCTCCAGCCCTCTGATCACTTCTGTGGACCCAGATGTCTGTCACAGCTACAAACAGCTGTAGCATCCTAGGGTCTGTATTCACCCATGTGTGCTGTCCCAACACAATAAGTGTAACACACCTATTGACTCATGTAAATACAGCTAGAGTGTTATGAACATGCTTTATATTCACCTATCCCCAGTCAGAACATGCTGCATTATTATTATTGTAGTGTCTGCACTGTGACTGCATCATGATAACTATTTCAAGAAAGAAATGACACCCTCTCATTTTCTGCTGGGACTAAGTCCAGGGAGCCTTTACTCCTGGAGTCACACAGCAGTGCTACTTTCAGTTTCCAATTATCCTTGCAGAACTCAAATACCAGTTCCCCTCTAAGAGCAGTGGGGGTTTCAGGACCACCACCAAACCAGCCCACATGTTTTTCTCTTGGCCAGAAATAGTGCACAGGCAGGCCTTGCTGCAGCCTCCCCTGCATGGGGTAGATACCCAGAAGCTGTGAGCTAATGGGCAGGGTGTGGCTCTCAGTCACTGCACAGAGGAGTGGCACCAACATCTGGAAGAAGCTGGTCCAGAGAGCATCAGGATGCACCATGCCACATCCACAGCATTCACTTCCAAGGACTTGCCAGGGGAAGGCTGCCCTGCAACAGCTTGAAGTAAACTGTAAAAGAGCATTTTGAAATATCATACTCACTGAGCCTACCCACTGCTGATGTGTTTTAGGTCAGGTGGTTTTTGAGTTATGTATGAAAAGAATGGTAAGTACTTTGCCCTGATATTTCCATCTGGCTTGCAGTTCAGATTGCCTTGCAAGCAAGACTTTAAAATAAACAAAACCAGCCATCATACAAATCTGTCCCTGCAATTAGATCATCCCTACAGTGCCGAAGAGTAGCTTTTGAATTAGGTATACTCTTCAGGAATACTGCTCTTTGTGTTGGTAGGTAGGACACGGCCCATACTACTATTGTAATTATAGTGCTTGGCAAAGAATCAGCCAGGGAAATAAAATCCAGCCATGAAAAGACTCCTATTATCTGATACGTACTCTTTTAATACAATTTTCCCTCTTTATTTGCAGTCGTAATTACAGGAGACCAATACAGCAAAAGGAAACCTGGTTAAAACTTTCTCTGGCCAAAGGAAGTCACTCATGATGCAGTGCATCATGATGCTCTGCATCACTTCTGCTAGGAAGCAAGCAGTAGTAACCTGGGCTGAGTTTTGTGCTAACACAGTTTCACTATTTTTGGTAGTCAAGACAGTGTTGGCTCAGGACACCAGCAACAACATCAGGCAACCAGGGAGGGACACCCTGACTGTCACTAAGCTCTCTGTTCTACACCAAGGTGCTGGTACTCAAGGCAACAGTTACAGGTTTCTTACAACACCAGCAACTTGCACCCCAGAATGAAATTAGAGAGCCCCCTGAAGAAGTCTGTTATTATTTTGTACTTCTATTTTGTTCATAAAAGCTTTACACTTCCACTCCAGGGGGTTGATATTTATTCCTTCAGAAAGAAATCGAGGCAAATTTCTTTCTGCACAGGCAAGACCACAGGTCTTTTTTTTCTCCACAGGTCCAGAAACCCATTGCCTTAATCACAATCACCAGGGAGCCTCAAATTCAGTCTGCTATCCAAGTGCCTTAATGAGTTTTCATGAACTTTACCTCATGGGAGTCTTTATTTGCCTTGTATTTTTCTATCTGGTATAATTGGTTCTTGTGGCAAATACTGTCCTGGCCTTCAGATTTCTGTGGAGAGAAAAAGCACAGAAAAGTAAAGTACTTAAGATAACTAGAGAAAACTAACGTCAGTTACTGCTTAATGGACCATATCCAGTCTTGACCTTCAGTGGAGATGCATCAGCTTACAGAGATGGTGCATTTGGTCCATTACATTTCAAATATCATTGATGGCATCATCATTAAAACAAGCTTGCTAAAAAAATAGGAAAATGAAAAAACTAAGAAGCTACTGTCAGATCAGAAGGCTGTTGGACATAGTTTTGCTAAGATTCAAACACATTAAGAAGAAAACTCCATAGGCATCTATGTGGAGAGGCCCAGGAAAGAGAGTGTGCACCTTGTCTTTGTGCACCGTGCCCATCCTAGCACTCAAGCAAGTACCATGCAAAGTGTGGCTGAAGAGCTGAGATCCCCTGGATGTACAAGGAAGGGTAATGTGATGCAGCAGACTCCTGCCCCAGAGAAAGCTGCTGTGCAAACCCTTCAGCAGGGTTTCTGACACCCAAGCCATACCCAGCCGGGGGCATGGGAGGTCGGCAGGAGATTAGGGATTTCATATTTGTATTATATCTCATGTAAAACTTTCCACTATGTTTCCACTTTAAAAAACAACACAATTTTAATGGCTCTTAAGCTTCCTCTTGGTTTTCTGAATGAAATTACATTGCATTATTGATATTTCAAGAAGCAGAATTATCTCAACATATGGACACAGTTCAGCACAAACCACAAGTAAGGCTCTGCATGACAAGTTTGCTTTCTGTAGGGTTAACTGCCTAGACAGGAGATCTCCTCTGGAAACAGGGACTCACCAGATGTAAAGCTCTCAGCAATTACCTCTGAAACCTGGGGAATACTTACCTGAAATGCTGTCATTAGTTTGCAAGGAATACTTCCCCTTCATGGCTACTGCAAAAAAATCAGTAAGCAGTACTTACCCTAAGGCTTGCCAAGTAGCGCTCCAATTTCTTATTAAGTAGAAAGTAGATGGCAAGTGTGTGACTCGCCCTGTTTGAGAGCACAGTGTTGATGACATCGCTGTTCTTGTAGCCAAGCTTCTCAGTCATATGGAGCAGGACACTTTGGCTGAGGTCCTCAAGGTGAATCCTGCACAAAGAGAGAGGCAGAACACATTCTTTGGACCATCCTGCCAGTGAAAGCTCTCTCATAGGTGGGACATAGCTGAGTGTAAAGAAGAGGTCTGAAAAGCTCAGTAACAGGGGAGTGATTGGCATGGAAAGGGCAGGCTGTCTGGAAAACACAGGAACTGTGGGAAGCTGTGATAGATGAATGAACAGCACCTTCCCCACCATGTCCCATCCTGAGACGAAATGGCACCACGATGCTCAGGATGCAGCCTATTGTTACCCTACATCTGACCAATGATGGCTGTCAGGATCATCCATCTGGCTTTGAATAAAAAAAGGTAATATCCAACTCAGGTAGCTACCTTTGACTTTCTGAAATTACTCTTTCCTCGTAATCAAACACCACTGCATTCAGTTTCACTCCTTACCTATTGCACAATATTCGTGCACTGAGCAGCTAGGGAATTCCATGCTGAAGAAAGGGGATGCAGGGATGCAGCAACTCTCAAAATGGTAAAACTGCTGCTATATTCATGTCAGTCAAAAGCACAAGACAGACTTATGCATTTGCTCTTCTATAAAGTCTACAATGGACTGAGAAATTAAATGAGAAATTAAATACAGCAGCCTTGTGGATATGGCAAAGCATCTTCTCAGTCTAAAATTAAAACCAGATTTTCCAAAGAACTCTGCTCCTATTTAGACTTCTAAATGTGCTAGCCAGCTTCCAGATGAACCTGTCAGCTCCTACCCATCTCTAAAGAAATGCTAGGTTTCTAAAGGATATTCCTTACTCCTAATAGTAAGCCTAATATCTGGCTAAGGCAACTTAGGGGAACTTAGGTTGAGGACTTTTTCACAACCTATCTTCCTCCTCCCAAAGGACCATTCTCTGGTTTTCTCACTCCTGTTCTCTTGTCTCCCTGTCCTGTGCACCTGTGATGCAAGGAATGGTCAGACAGCAGTCTAGGTCTGATATAGATGATTTAGACAAGATGTAAAACAGTCTGGAAAATCTCAAATAACTCTTTTCCTTTACTTGGTGTGCTTATTAACATTTGCTCTGCACTAAGGAATGCTTGGCATTGGATTTTTATTTTTTTTTAAAGTTCAAAAGCAAAACTTATCTTGGTCATTGCCTGTTAAAGAATGTGGATAGCAAAAGAAATTCAAGCATTTTCTACTTGAAGTGCTCAGCAAAATGGGCATTTTTTGCTTCAGGGAATGTCTTTAATAAAAACAAACTTATAAAAAGCCTAGGAGAATATTCTCCTGAAAATGCAGTTTCTGCAACTTTTCCTCCTTATCTCCATGCTCTCCTTTTTCCTACCAAGATCTTGTTTTGAGAGCAATGGGTGCTATGTCCAAAATCATGAAAGTGCACTGCAACAACGTAACACAGTTTCTTGTTTGTTATAAAAAGCACGACTGGGAGAGGAACTGTTTTTTCCTTGAAAATTCAGTAATGGATTTTTTCGTACTTATTATGATGCAGCTCACCCACATTTGCACGCTAACAAAAACTTAAGAGCAATTCTGTCAAAGCTGACTCAAGTGGTACTTTTTGAGGCAAGCTCAAAAGGACTCCAGTCATGTCTTTAAATATTACAAACTTCAGTGTTTTCCCTATAGGATTCCAGTGTGACAAATTCCAGACAGGTCAACCCTAGGGCATCAACTACTTAAACTAAAGAAACGCTATCAAAAAAATTAAGTGAAAGAACGAATCTCTATGGATTTTGTTCTTTACTGCATCACATAAAATCTGAATTCAGATAGGAGTTTCTCCTTTTTTCTTGTTTTCAGACCAAATGGAAAGAAAAGCACTTCAGTGAGAAAGAAAAAAACCCAAACAACTGTTTTTTTCAATAACAAGGCATAGCATTCCACATTGATACTCCCTTTAGAAGTGCTTATAATAGGAATGGATTATTATCATTACCATATACCCATACATGCATGAGCAAGCATATGCCCTCTCCATGGTTTGTCACTTAATTTTCTTCTGTTTTTCCATTTGTTTCAATTGCCTTGAGGAGGGAATGATTAACAGGCACCTCATAAATAAAGAGCATTGCACAGCTTTTGTGCCTAACAGAGGCTGGCCTCTTCTCAAAGTCACCCACCTAACTACACCAATGAGCAGACCCTAGAAGGGATGCTTGCACCACAACCTGAGTAAAGCCTGACAACTGCAGGCTAAGAAATCAAAAACAGAGACATGAAAATGTACCTACAAATGCAAAATAACCATGAAAGCCCATTCAAACACGATTTCTTTTTTCTTTTCTACAAATCAGATGATGCACACAGAAAGAGAATTCAATTACCCATACAGCTTTCAGTTACACTTAGATTCACTTAACAGATGCCACATTCTGTAGATTGATTAGACTCATTATGACAGTGATTTCATTAGCTTAATGACTCACTTAGTTTACACTCGTTTTCCCTTTCTTTACCATACAGTGCTCATATGTACCATACTTCAGTAAAGTCCAGTGCAACATGGAAACTCAGATTTCCTTTCATGGATAAAATGTTACTACACAAATTAACTCAACCACCCTTAACTTTGGGCCAGTAGCATCTATATAATGTGTCTGCCTGTTCTTGTTCATATTCCTTGCAAAGCAATTGTTCACAGAGGGCATCTTTAGAGTCAGTCTATGTAAGTCTGAGGACTGCAGAGAGTTAGCCTCACATTTGCCCTCCCCATTGTCCATCTAGTGATGCCTCCAGGCATCCAAGCTGCTCAACATCTATCCAACCATACTGTGAGAGTGGGAAATCTGTTAATCTCTTCAGGTCAAACAAAATCATAGTCACAGCAATTCTCCACAATACAATAATTGAAAGTCAGGACCCTGCCTCTGGAAGGGAAATGCTTGCAGCTAAATTAGCAATTCTCTGTCAATGCAGAGAGAAAAGGGAGATGACTCAGGTAGGAGCCCAGACAATGTGGGCTGCAACCTGTAAGCCAGCTAACAGCAATGTCAAAGGGAAAGGTCTCAAAAAATTCTTGAAGATTCAGGGGTCACAATGATTTTCTGTGCCTAGGTCTCAACATGATCAAGTGGTGGAAGTACTCATCACCTGCTTCAGTAGTAAGGTGGGTGTCTCAGGTACCTCTTAGCCTCACAGGAGTTGGAGACCTGGCGCTGAAACATATCCTGCTAGGAGTGGAGCAGAAGGGAAAACAGGCACTCTCACCAGCAAAGCTGTGGCCTGGGCTGAATGCTGAAGGCTGGCTGTAAGCATAGCTTAAAGATGCACGACAATGACACAAAGGCTGCTCAACATCAAACTATCTTTGGGTGGAGGACAGCAGTTCAGCCATTCAGACAAAAGCGAGTTGCCAAGCCCTTAGGCAAACACTATATCTGGTATATGGCAACTGAATTAACTGTAGGGGAGAAGTTAGGATCTTCACTCAGGGACTCCCCTCTCAGCAGGAAATTGGGGCACCTTCAAATTTTAAGCACAAAAAATTGGTTTTAAGTTGCTGTCTTTGCCTCAGTGTTCCTTAAGATCTTGGCCTGCAAGCTCTAACTCCTATAGTGAATCCTCAGCTGGTACTAGACTATGCATGAGACACAGCTGGAGGGCTTTGATATGGGAAAAAGGTTTTATCTGATCAAATACATATATATATATATCTATATATATATATATATGTCTAGGTGGGTTGCCTGAGGCTCCATTTACAATAACTGGAGAGGGATTTGGATCTCCTGGGCAAAATGTTATCCTATTGCAGAATCAAAAAGTCAGATGAATAATTCTATGAAAAGTGCCCTTATTTCTCTTCATTGACTGTAACGAGAGACCAGGCTGGATGGGTCATGTGTTGACTCTACATTGCAGATGTCTGAGGTCAAGCAAGATTGTTTTCTTTAACCAAAGTGGATCACAAGTATCTTTCTTTTTTCTCCTAGATGGTTGTTTGACTGACTATGAAACTTTTTCTCTGTTTGTATTAATTTATCCATTCAGCGTTGAACAGGTATTCATGATCAACAACCAACAAAGCAAGATCTTTAAACTCTGACCTCTCTCACCTGGGTTTTCATATTTACCTAATCCACAGAACCTCATACATGTATGACAAAACAAGCATAATATCATAGCTGATGTCACTCATATCTGTTCCAAGGTCTGGAGCCATTCAGTCATACAATCTGCACCCCAGACCCTTCTGCAAATAATGTATCTATGCCAGCTTCTAATTTAAGGTGGGGTTTTTTTACCAGTTCAATCAACAATATTTAATGTAATTAAAACATTACAGTCACAAAAGCAATCCCAGAAGATGCAGTGGGATGCTGTCACACAAGGAATAAAATTTCAGTGCCAGAGACATTTACTTTTAAAGGGATATACACCCTGGCAGGCTTTCTCCTTTTTTTTGCACAGTACCTGTTTGGATATGTGACATTAGGTGGTGCTCTCCCAGGGTAATTCTCATTAAGCCATCGATTCGCAAGTGCTTGCTGGATGTTTGGTCTCTTTGCAGGATCTGGCTCTAGTAGAGATCGTAGAAAGTTTACGGCCGCTGTGAAGAAATCAAGAAAAACAACAGCTATGTCATATACTTTATGATGTAACATGGTAGCTGAGTTACTACAGGTGTGTAGCCTGACCGAGAGTATACTAAACCTTATGGTACATTCTAATGTTCTTGAGAAAAAGGAAAACCCAATAAAGTAAGTAAAATAAACAATGATTCACAGTGATTTATAGTGTCATAAAGGAGAGGAGAAAAAGCACCTTTTGTTTCAGAGGTTTTGTTTGAGGTTTCCAAGCAGTTAGCTAAAACTTATCTTTTGTCTGAGGACAAGAGGCTGATGTCAGGTCAGAGGCAAATCACTCCATCTGTACTTAAAGTAGAAGGAGATAGACTGCGGGTGAGTGGAGGGGAGGGATGCAGAGTTGGGGGGGAAGACATGGAAAATTGGCTCCCCTTGACATCCTAAGGACAAATTCTCTCTTGGTTTCCATCCAAGCTACAATCAGTTGCAGGAGGTTTTAGCCAAATTAAAAGAGTACAGTAAAATCACAACACTTCCTTCATTCTCTTTGCAGATACTGAACCTTTAACTTTCAGTGACATTCAACCATCCCTCAGGAATTTCTTGCAAAAACCCAAGAAAGTACTTTTCTGATATGTTTGGAGTCATGTGCTTCTTATATGGTTAGGAGCACTGAAATCAAGTGATTTTTAAAAAGACTCACAAAAAGTGCATATCTGAGCTGAAAACAAACTCTGTTTTGACTAGGTCTAGTCTTTATTCCTCATATTACCAGGGCCGGATTCAGTTTATCAGCTACAAGATAGTAGAGTTAACTGTCTCCTACAATTCCCTTCATGAAAGATAAAGAAACCTACATCTGGGAAAATTAAAATTGGAATTATTTTGTAGAGGACATACAGTCAAGTAAGATCATGCCGAATTAGTCCCAAATGAAGTCAATGGCAAGTGAGAAGCAGAAGTGATGACTGCAGCAGAGGTTTCACCAGGTCAGATGGGCAGAACCGTGGGGACTTTTTACCACCTTCTGCCATAGCAGAGCCATGGTTGCCCTCCTGCACTCTCCTGAGTGTGTCGTGTCTACTCCTCTCCTTGCTGCCCTGGGCAGTGACAGCCCAGGACCACTGTGGCACATCATAGTGGGATGCCTGCTCTGGGCAAGCTGCAGTACAGCCTTGCTAACAGAGTTACTTCATCTCAGTGCAGGCAACCCAGACCCCATAAAAGCTTGTGATACAGAGCAGATCAAGCTGCATGTGCTAATACCTCAATGCTAGAAAACTGAATTACAAGCCAGTTGCTCACATTTGGCTTTAGAGGTGTTTGGTCTGACCACCACAGCATGCATACAATCCATGCCCTCTGTTCTGAAGCAAAGTAGCAGTGATGTCCCTTCTGCACCAGCAGTAGAGTGAAACCTTCATGAATCCCCACTCCCATATGCAACTTAAGGAGAAGAACATTCCTGCCATGAAGCCATGATGTCCACATCTGAAAAGGGCATACACCTAGGTACAGGCATACACCTCGGTACAGTGTACCTGGGCATACCTAGGGACAGTGCTGCTGCCCTCCACAGATTCACATTTATAAGGCTGCTGCCCTCCTTCATGTTTGCCTGGGCGCTCTCCTCAGCATTTTTTTTATTATTATTATTCATTTTTATTTTTCTTTTTTTCCTTGAGCTTACCTGCATCACCCCACACACAGTATGGGAAGGGATGGCTGGGCTGATGCACCAGGCCAGGGTGGGTATCAGGGAGGGAGGCTTTATCCCCAACTAAATTAGAGTTACACACAATTGTTGCTGGCTCCTACAGTCTGGGTAACCTCAGTGTTCTACATCCTGCAAAAAATCAACTATCAGCTGGAGGGGGCCCTGAGAGGCTATCAATTTCACTGCAGGCCTACTGTCAAAAAGTTAGTATGTGGAAGAAAGAGAATTCTGATCATGTATTTACTGGTTCAGTTAAGCATCAACTGCTGCTTTGTTTTTTTTTCCTAAGCTCTGTCTTCACAAATTGCTGATTTATTTGAGATACTTTAATATTTAATATTTGAGATACTTTAATATTTTGAGATACCTTCCCACCATTTTTTGTTTTTTCTTATGACAGCAATATTGCAGCAACAGCAGGTAACCCCACATCCAGGTTCATAAACCTGCTGGAAGCTGATGCTGTGGCTGCTCTCCACATGCCCCGAGTGCCTCCCGTGATGCCTCCCTGGCACAGAACCCGCTGTTAGGACAAACAACAAACCCCTTGTTCTTCCATCTGATCTCCTCTTTCTCCAGTACTTCCCTCATCTCAGAAATCACATGCATCCCATGGGTTTACAGCAAAGTAAATAACCTTTTCCCAATCTAACAACCTCCTGTCCATCACGACCACCTTTAGTTCCCACAATATCCCTGAAATATTTTATTTATTTATTTATTTATTTTTCCCCCACATCCTGGGCTAAAGAAAACTAATTAAATGAGGCTTGTGAAGCGCCACAAAAATAACAGATCTAGACCTGGAATGACTAATTCTGTATAAAGGATTCACCCCTGGTGAGGCTCCCAGGCCAGCTGGACCCAGGTGACATGGAGCAGATGAGAAAGAGCACCTTAGCCACTTTGAGCTGCCAGATGGTACTGGAAGAAGATAAGCCTTTTCCACTTAGTCCCACGGCTGTGAGATTTAAAAAATAACTCTCCAGGAAGCAAACACAAAGTTGTCCAATTGATTTTTGGACCCGTTGCACCTGAAGCTATTTTTCCTGCTGCACTAAGCAGGCTGGTGAACAAAGGCTGCTGTGAACCATCCCATGGGCCTCATTTTGTGAGGCCTCATCTACGATTTGCTCAAGGACAGCACTAATCTGATTACCTGGTGACCTTCACTCAGTGGAATTTTGTTCCTGTGGTGTAATTTTTAGTCAAACTTTGCTCTTTTGACAAATGAGAGACCAGCATCATGAGACACTGCATCACTCTCCTAACTTCCTTGAGCATACTGAGCTCAGTGATGATAAGAAACAGTGGCTTCAGGGGGGATTACAAGAACTCTTGCTCTCTTCATCTTCCTCACCATGAATGAAAACAGCTTGGTGTCTTGCTTATACTGTGAGGGCCAGCCTGGCTAAAATCAGGTGTACAGGTGTTGTTTACAAAACCAGCTGGAGAAAGGGCAATGAGGTCATTTCACAAGCCATGAGCAAGGCCCACTTAATAAAATCCTCCCTCTACACTACAAAAATAGGCAATGCCTCTTCTTAATATCTCTACTTCATTTCTCTTCTGCGGAAGAAAGACCATGAACCATGAAATGTTGGATCCTTGAGGTCCTTCCCAATATGGCATTCTATGAACACAGAAAAGTAATAAATTGAGGATAAAAAAGGAACGTGTAAGAGGTGAGTGCCAACTTCCTGGACAACTAAACTCTGCTCACCTAAAATCAATAATCAGATAGCTGTGTTGCTTAAGAAGCTTAATGAAAAATGGTTTCCTAAATGGGAAAATCAAACACTGATTCCAAATTTTCCCTGTTGCTACACAGTTGCTTAGCGTGCTCAAGGTCACCCAGCGTTTTAACTAATACAAATATAGCATACACTTGCTCAATGATAAGACTGTCTACTTTATGATGGGACTGTGTTTCGAGTAACTGTGAAATTAAATATTAAACAACAATGTACTGAAAAGGCAAAACAGGCTCCTGCAAAAAATGTCTATAGGTGAATATACAGAAAAAGAAAATATGATTAAAGAAGAAGATCCATAAACCTAAGAAGTTAACAAACACAACAACTGGTAGAGCAGAGGAGCAGAGTTTCCACCTACTGACCCAGAGCCAGAACAAATGTCATGTTAGTTAAGTTTGTCATGTCAGTGAATGAGCAAGGCTGCTAACTTAGACCAAGAACCCACACTTACCTTTGTTCACAGTGAGTAAAGGTTAACACACTTAAATCTATTCCTTTATTTTGCCATCATCTCTTAAAGTTCAAGCTGCTATAGGTCTTGCAGGACAAACAAAATACCATATGCACTGGAGACCATTGTGTCAGTGAGCTACAAGTGTTACAGAGATGCATTTGGGATAAAATTTGATCTCCCCTATGAAATGGTAAGATGAATGAAACAGCAAAATGAAACCTGTCAAAAGTAATGTTCTCTTTTTTGCTGGTCTCCTTTAGGCCTTTAGTTGGTGATTCAACCTTTAACAGATGAGTTGCCCCAGTGAAGTCAGTGAAATGTCCTACTCAAAGATGACTGAACAAAAACAATTAGGGAAAAGGTCCATTGGTTCAAAGGCACTACACAGACATGATATAACTGCTCTTTATTGGTAAAAGCCTCACAATGGGAGGTACGTTTGGTAAATTACTTGATAAACTTGAAAAATGTTTATTATCAGGTGAAAGTCCTTGAATTCAAGAGTAACTTTGGAATTGATGCAGGATTTGTCATCTAGATCAGTAGAGCATGAAGCAGGCTGTATAAACTTTCTTCTAATTTACTCAGCAGGGCTTTAGAGCATGTCCTAGAACATTAAAATCACCATTCTGTGCAACTGAATCCTAACGGGAAGTCTCCAGAACAGAAATACCAAACACTCTAATTGCATCAAATGAACTGCAAGACTTGCAGCATCCCAGCTCACTTTTAAACCTACCACTTCACAACATGCCAGCAATATGAACTGCTGGCAGGAAAAGCGTACTTCATACAGATGCTGAGTGAGCAAAGAATAACATACTCCACTTGATTCCTGTGTGAGAAACCCTTAACTACCTACTTCTTCCGTATGCAGGTAAATTTGTACTTGGAGAATTCATCTTGAGACACAATTTCCAAAGGCTTTACCTCACCCCCCATGACAATGGTTGCCCTCCCTAGTGCACTGTGAAAATGTATGCTCTGTTACCCTTTTTCTCTTTCTCAGTCTTTTAATTTCAATGAATGTCCCTTGTAAGCAGGCCGACAGATAAGGAGAACAGACGCTCTCTGTGAACAACAAATGTATCAAACAAAAATAAAACCCAACTACAAAACAGAGTTTGTTCCAAATGCTGATGATGGTCTTGCAATAAGCTGAAAAATTATTCTGTTGCCTAGTGACATGGCTTTCAAGCAGGAATTAGTATTTCTAATACTAATACATCAGCAACTTTGCATTTTGTGAATACACAAAGGTTATCGCAGGCCACTATCCCAAAATAATTTTCTGCATATGTGTGATTATTCCATATAATTAGGAAGTCATTCAAGGTACCGTATCACTCAACCTTAATCATAATAATCTCCAGGAATTTGTTTCTTCAGAATAACCTGTTCATGCATCCATACCCTATGCATTTAAAATCTTCTGAACATCCAAACTTAACCAACTACTCTACAAAAGCAATTGCACAGATTTTCACAGATTTGTTCCTTTCTCATATTCAGCCCAACCTGGCACTTCTCCATCTTAAATAAAAAAATAAAAGCAAAAGGAGTTATACTAGAGCAGCTCCCGCACATCTTTTGGAGGATAAAATACAAAGAGGATTGTTTGGGGTTTTTTTTAGTGTGCCATGGCAGCAGCAAGACTCCACATTTCAATGCAGTGGTTCTGATGAACTGGATCTGAACAAGTCCCAGCACACCCCCTTGATTACCTGTGGAGAGCTGGGTGGGAAAAGGGTTCATTTCTTTGTCCACCATTTTCTGGTATAAAGCTCTCAAGCTGAAGGGCTCCACGGTAAAAGGTAATGTTCCTGTCAGCATCGCGTACATGTTCACCCCACTAAAAGAAATCAGAGAAAAAAGAACGCAAAATGATCAGGAACAAGGAAAAACTCAATCTTAGGTTTTAATGACTGTACTTCATATTTAATGTCTGACTGCTATTAGAAAATATGGAAAAAAAAAATCTCTTTCTTCTGCTGCACACAACAATTTGGGCAAGAATTCCCGAACGTTTGCTCATGGAAGGTCACACAATATGTAGGACATAAGCTTGGAGCTAGAGAACTCAGCCCAGCTCTTAGGCAGCTCCTGAGCTAAATGCCACACCACAGTCAGGCTGCGGTCTCTCCTCAGGCTGCAGAAACATGCTGCTTTTGGAGACCATGTCCCAGACCTGCCCTGGGTGTGGAAAGACTGTCTGCAGCAGTGGGGACATCACAGGTCCTGGTTCAGTGCCCAAAGGTGACCTCCACAGCCCCTGCTGCAGCCCAAAGATCAGGTGTAAACAACTACATTTTTTAGAGCAGAAAAATTACTGCTAGTTTACACCCAGAGAAGTCAGTGATGAGAAGTAGGTTGGTCACTCTTGTTCTTTTTCTTCTTAAAAGGGCTTTAAGTTCAATTTGAGTGGAATTACTCCCATTTGGGAATTTGTTTCCCCAGGGTGCTGAATATACATATATGAACTGAAAGAAACTAAACCAGTGTGCTGTCACAAACTGCAATCAAAGACACCAATTGTTCAGCTATGAGGAAGAGTAGGAGTTAACCATATTTTCTTTTTTTATTATTATTATAAAAGGAAGTGGGACATTATTTCTGGAGAAATTTAAATGGTTTACAAGAATGACTGTGCTCTGTTTGCCTGCAGTGCTCAGGGTTGGTACTTTCAACCTTGATGCTGGCGGATGTCCCACTGCTGAGGTAAGAAATTCAGTAGCCATACAGATTTAGCCATGGGTCTCCTTGGAGAACAGACTGCAAAACAGGCTTCAGCAGGGGAGTTTCTAAAGAGCCTTGAGGTGCAACAGGGGACCTACCAGAATTTGACCCACGTCCTAGTCTAATATATAAACTCGGACCAATTTTTCTTAGCAGTGTCGTGCTTATACAGTACTTCAGACCTTCCAAATGCGCTAAATACTTCAACTTGGGAATTACTGTAATTCCATTATTTCACTGAAATTTATACTGATGTTATTACCTCCACTTGGTGAGTGAAAATCTATTAATACTAAAGTAAAAGCTGAAATTTAACTGATTTCAACTAATTCCTCTCCAGGACTTACCAGGATAACTGATGCCATTTCCATGGCCAACTGGAAGGTAGTGGGATTTGCACAGTCTACAGCCGTACTGCAGACAAATTCGTTGACCCCAAAACATCTTTGTAGCTTCTTCTACCCCTGGTATTGGGGACTTCTGTCTGATCTTTTGCCTGAACACTAGTAAACTCAAAAAATCTCATGAGTTTTCTGGCTGTTTTGATTTCCCCTTTAATAACCACGCTTGACTCAGTGTTACATTTCCTGTCATACTTGACAGTGGATAGTGCATGGAGCTGAGAATTCTTGAGTATCCTTTGTGGAAAACAAAAAAGTTTTTGGTCTTCTTCTGCCAGAGCCCTGTCTTCTACTCTGTCTGAACAATTGATCGGCAGCTGTTCTTTATTTCAATTTCTCTATGCTACATGTTCTAGCAATCTACTTACAGTTATGTAAAAGATCTATATCAGAACCAAAGAGCTGTGCAATTTAGTTCAGAGTCACCTTAATCAAACAGATTTTCTTGCTCAGACTAGACAAATGCACAAATAAGGTTTTGAATTGAGCAGTGGGTAAAGATGACAGTAATAACGATTATAAACTAGAGAAGAAGTAACTCACATGGACCAAACATCTATTTTGGGCCCGTATTTTTTCCTTGCCAGAAGTTCAGGGGCTGCATATGCTGGGCTCCCACACTGGGTGCTGAACGGATCAGAATAACCCAAGATGCCTGCACAGTTGCTCAATCCAAAGTCTGTGAAAGGCAGAGAGATACGGTTATGAAAGAGACAGATACAGTAAAACTGCACCAGAATACGGGGAAAAAAACCCACTTTTTTTCCAAAAGCTAAGCAATGAACTGCCTAAGAGACAAACCATCCACATGCAAAAGTTTTATAGAATTTGTTTCTCTGAGGTGATAAATAACCACAGATATACACAACAATAAAAAAAAAATCCTAGAACAGACACGATCATCTATTTCATACAAAAAGAAACTACATTTCACTGGGAACTGGTTGGAAGCACCCAGAACTGAGCTTATCCCAGGCACTACGTGATGTGTACGGGGCAGAAAGTTGCATCAGGATGTCTCATGGATTCCATACTGCTGCAGTATGCCACACAGAAGCCAAGTTTAAGTAGGACTTCTTCAACATTTTCCTCTAAATCGTGTAAATGAGGCACCAATTGTAAGGCAGGGTGGGGGGTGGGCTGCTTCTGGTAATGCTGTGGTGATGCACAAAGGCACAGGGCTGCAGACTCAGCATTTCAGCTCTGAAATAACACGGGGAGATCTCAGAGCAAGAGGAGGAATGTGCTGATTTGGCTCTCCCCCTCCCCAACTTCTGCCTTGAATTATTGTCTTTCTGGCCCCTGGGTGTATCTGACACTCTTTTGCTGGCAATAACAGCACGGGACTGGCAAAGGCTGGCACCATGAGCTGAGGGGAGACAAGAGGCAGGCTCCCTGCACCGAAGGAGGCTGAAGTTTCCCAAGTGCTCTCAGCCAACCCAAGGCCAGACTGGCGCCAAGCAGGGTGTTTCCAAAATCTCCCGTCTGCCTCAGTGCTGGTATGGCTGCAGGCTGAGCTGGGTTTAGGGAAGGATCTTAAAAAGTAAACCACAGAGCAAGGGAAGAAAGGCAGACAGAGTTGCACCAGTGGCAGAAGCAGCTGGGGGCAATGTGCAGCCAGGGGAGTGCAAGCCCACCCTGTTGAGTGGTAGCCCATGCTGGGCCTGGGAGAAAGCAATTATGGAACCACAGCTGACACAGAAGGAGGAGAGAGGTTTCAAAGGATCTTGAAAGTAAAGTCAAAAAACTTGACGGGATCAGAGGAAGAAGCAAAACAAGCTTGCAAGGAAGAGGATGACATGGGCAAAGCTGACAGGCTGGGAGCACAGCCTTTGCTTTTGGGCAATATATCCAGGAGTAGAGGATCTAGGGAAGTCACAACCAAAGATACTCACATTATTAATAATTGTAATTGATGACAGCAGCAACAATAAAAATACTGCTATTATGTACACCGATGTCTCTTTTGTTCCTTTCTTTTTTTCTTTCTTTTTATTTGATCTAATCTGCTTAAAAATTCCCAGAATGCATGGTTGCTTAAAATGCAAACTATCTTATACATAAACAGGGCAGTCAGGAGATGGAGAACACTGAATCTTCGTCCTCCAGACTCGCATCTGGCATCCATGTGTCTCATAAACCAGGATATTTCTGTGTGTGCTACCCACCTGCTTGGATAGGCTAAAAGCATCACATCTTGCAGTCCAAATATAGCAGGCAACTGTTGAGCTCATGCAGTACTCTCTCTACAGTCATTAATTTGGGTCTCTCTCCCTTATCTGCTGAAGACTTGAAGTAACCACCTGTCCTGGAGATTTTACTCCAGATTTGGCTGAAATCAGGCAGGAGATCCTCAAGGTATTCAAAGCACCCTGACAGGGGGGTCACATAACCCTTGTTCCCTTACAAAACCAGGTGAAAAAATAATAATGTTTTTTAAAAAGTGCAATTATAAAGATGACTATGTGAGCTGGAGTTCCTGAGTGACTGCACAGGACTTGCCACTCAACTGGCTGCACCTCTGAGAGTGAGAAAAGCACAAGTGAGAAAGAATCACCATGCCTAAAGGTCCAAAGAGGCTCAAAGATGTTTGCTGGGAGAACTCTGTCAAAATGGAAGGAAAGATCAAGACAATATCCTTCCCTCTGATGCAAAACAATTTGTCTCTGGATACTGCTTAATCATGTCTGCTAGATGTGTATTATCCCTGGGGCTTATATGCATATTTCTGAGGATCTATTTATTTAAGTAATGTTTTTATTAGCTATGGCCTGAGATGAGTTATTTCAACTGTAAAATGCCTTTTAAAACTCCTAGAAATAATATCCCCACACACTATTATTCATGGTCTTTTCTGTGTCATACCACCTCAAAATTATTTGACTGTAATATGCTTTACAATCAACACAGAAAAGGGCTATATTCTGAGACCCTTTTGTCATTAACAATGGAGGTACACTCTAGTGGAGGTTTTCATTATCTTACTCGCTTAAACTATAAATAACTAATTCACTTTTTTCAGTTCATGCATTTATTCTAGGCTGGTATGCTTTTTTCTTTTTTTCTTTTTTTGTAGCCCATGTTGAAATACAGAATGCTTGTGAATACATGCATATTGGGGACAGGGATTTTATCACAAAAGAAATAGGAATATTGTTATTAACACTGTGGCAGCACATCATAATAGCAGTGTGATTTTATTAAGGATGCACTGCTGATCTTGGTAAGAACGGTATTACCACCAGCACTGATAATTGCACTGCCATTCCTGCCTCTGTCTTCCTTTCAATAAGCTGAACTAATTACAGAATTCAGATCAAAGGCCACACTTGGTTTTCCAAAGTAAATATTATGACATGGGAACTCCACCACCCCCACTGTTTGTACTATCGAAGTATTGCATTACACTACAACTCTTTTAACGCCTCCAAGAAATCACCCTCAAGCTATGGATCTATGGCTACCTCTGAAGTTCTGACAGTGGGAATAGGGGAAGAGTTTTTCAATTAACAGAAGCCTTAGCACCAAGCTCATGGACAAGTGTGACCACAGAGCTATGTATGAGCAGGGTCTTTTCGGTGCCACAGGTCTCTGAGCAGGATGCCAAGGACTCCACATGGCCTCTGAGTGGCTTTCAAAGCAACTTTTTCAGACAGCAAACACCATGGGCTGCTACATATAAAGAAGCAAATTATTTCCAGTGACTCCAATCCTTCTGTTCTTAGATTTGAGACAGAGGGCTAAGAATAAGTCCACTTAACAAAGCAAAGGGATTTTTTTCTAATAATACTGTCTAAGAACATATTATAAATCACCTTGTCACATAGCTAAAAAGAGTAACAAAAGCAAGGTGCCATTAAGCAGCTGGGTGAAGAAATGGACTCAAGGGATTCAGGTCTCATTGAAATGCATGAATGAGCAGGTACTTTCAATGTCCTGGTACATTTTTTTAATCTTCGTTTCACCTTTTTTTTTCCCTTTATGGTGTTTTGGGTTTGTTTTTTTTTTTTCATTTCACAGTTATTACAAGAGCAACATTTTTATTAGGCAGCTGCTCCATAAGACACAGACACCAAGCTCCTATCCTAAAACAACAAGTGTGAGATGGTTTGTAGCTTAAAGTCTCTTCTTCCAAGCACGAAAAGCAGCACATCATTCCTCAGAACATGTACTTGACTCCTGAAGAAGGACTATGCAATGACACAACTGATCCATCATATTTCTAGAAAGACGGGCTACATAAAATGCTTACTAAATGCTGAATGGCCTGATTGAGAGAACAGGCAGGAAAGAGGAGTAAATTAGTTGGTCTATAAATTAATTCTACCAGCCACAGACATGTGCTGGAAAATTTTCCTCATCCTGGGAAAATTTGGTGGCAATGGAAAGATGTGCACTGCTTTTGCTACCAGGTGGAAAAGAGGTGTTGGTGAGGAGAGATTGCCCAGGGACCTGAGGCCAGTTCTGGAAGTTCCCAGCCCCAGCTTTCCACACAAGCACAGCAGACAGAGCATGAAGATTGGAGGCACTGTTTCTTCAGAGTGAACAGCCATAGATCGCCAGCATCACTAATGTAATACAGCATAAGCTGACTGTGATACTAAAGCTGGTTTTACTTACAGCAAAATTATTACTAATAAAGCAACCTTTCTTTTTCTATACCATATCCAGTTGGACAGTGGGATTTAATTGCTTTGTTTTAAAATGCACACTATGTACAATCTGCTTTGCTTAAAACATCAGGCTGCAGACCTGAGGACAATTTATTTCAACACTAGGGAGGCTATGGGAGATCAAACTGTCTATTTTTCCTATTCTTCCCACACCACCCACTGAGAGGAGACCTTTCTATGCAACCAAAGCAAATGAAACGGCAGGAACAGTTCTGAAATAATTTTTTGGCATGTGAGTTTTAGCTATACATGTATCATCTGATTAGGCCTGGGTTTGGATGTCAAGTTCACACACTGTTGTGTAACCAAACACCCAATAACAGGGAAGTTATAGAAATTCTTTAAATCTATCAGATGTTCATCTAGTGCTGTTGCAAACCATCTGGTCTCACTTATCTACTAAACCAAGATAACGGGTGGTAACCATCATTACTGATGAATGATTCATGGTAACATATCAGTATCCTCTTGACCTGTAGCTGAGGTAATGCAGAGTTCTCTTTTGCTATTATTTTTCCAGAGCCAGTTGATTTGCTACAGAGTAATGACTAAATGTCACGGTATTATTTCCAAAGACTGAATTCTCTAAGTAAATTTTTAGTATTTCAGATTTCATTAACCATTCTCCTCTTGTTTGTTTGGAGATGCATGTGCTTTGGATGTTACAATGAGTGCCTATTTCACCCGAATGCTGTGGTTTTCATCACTTTTTTTGATGATTAAACCTTTTGAAGAAAGAAAGTCAGTTGAGTTTTTAAGTCTGCATTCAGAGACACTGATGTTGGCAACAGTATAGGCATGGAGATAAATAGAAACAGAAATCTGAGGGTTTTTTTAATGAAGAGCATGTTTTCTTATCAATGCCCATATTAACATTAATGGGAGTTATGCAAAGGCAGTGAAAGACTATACCCACCAATTATTATAAAGTGTCTGCACAACTTGAATGAATTTAGTGCTGTGTACAACAGACACCTGAATAAAATCAAGACGCTGTTGCTGATCTTTTTTTATTTTTTAACAGTGCTCTAAACCAATTTTATATTGGGTGCTGGAAGCAAATATAACAAATATAAATATAGGTCAAAATTTTGCCAGCTGCTAAAAATATCTTTAACTCCCACTGACTTCAGCAGAAGCATATGTATATGGGGGCAGAATCTAACCCTTAGTAGATATGAAAATATCAAGATGATAAAGTACATTACTTCTGCGTTGTCAATTCTTTAATCCCCTAAAAAGTTTCCCATTTCAATATGAAAACTGTTGGTTAAAAAATGAAGGATAATGCTCATACCCGGTTTAAGCTGAATTATTTGGAACATTTTTTTCACAAGATGCTTTCAGGAACAGCTTGATTGCTATCTATACTCAGCTCCTCTCTGCAGCAACATTAGCAGTTGTCACATGGAGGATTATGAAGTCTCAAAAACTCTCTGTATAAAACTACCAATTTTAATTACTGGAATTGCCAAACTGGTTTCATACCAATAAGCTTGATATTGTTGTCTTCATCTAGCAACAGATTTTCTATCTTCAAGTCTCTGAAAGAAATAAAATATTTTGAGTGAGCCTCCAAAATACTGAAGCAGCTTCCCATCATGCTCATCAGTGTATTTACAAGATTCCTATTTCATATATAATAACACATATAATGGAAACTTTCTTTTGCAGAGATAAACCTTCTTTTGTAGAGATCTGAGGAACCAAATGTCTGTCTTTTGCTATTGTCTGCTTGAGGAGGCCAGAATCACCTTTCCCTGGGGATGAGACATCCAAACTTCAGAGGTGGTCAGCAGTGGTACTCATGCTCTCAGAGAAAACCAAAGCTCAGGGATTGAAATGACTTGCCCAATGCCACCCAGAAGGCCAGTAATAAAAATAAGAGAAGAAGCCACACAGGTTTTCTGAGTGCCACATAAGTACTTTTCCTACCGTGGCTCCCTGTCCCCACCCCACAGAGGCACTGCACAGATAAGGGGCTGAACCAGTGTTGGGAAGAGAGGATAAAATGAAAGTTGTCTCCTTCTACAGGACAACTGAACTTTCTTCTGATATCTATGTCAGCACACAGTTCACTTCACATGTACCCTTCAATCATTTAAGAATGCAGTTGTGCTTTCCCAAAACATGTCCTTCCTAAGAAAAATATCCCAGAACTTACCACTTCCACACTCACAAAACACTCCATAACCCCAAACTGTACAGACTAAGCATTAAGTATAACATAAAACCCATCATTTAGGTTGCCACATATTTTATCCATGACTTCTAGCAGTTGGCTGTGTCTTTATCACAAGAATTTTCTCCCCATACAGACATAAAGTATTTCTAACAATTAGCATGCTGGGATATCAGTAGCTCAGGCAGGCAATGATGCTTCTCCCAATGTGCTCCAGACAAATCTGGAAAATAAAGCCATCAGCTATAATTATGGGAATTCAGTGATATCCATGGTTATTTTGCCTTTGTAAGGCAAGATGGAAGGAAGGAAGGAAGGAAGGAAGGAAGGAAGGAAGGAAGGAAGGAAGGAAGGAAGGAAGGAAGGAAGGAAGGAAGGAAGGAAGGAAGGAAGGAAGAAGGAAGGAAGGAAGGAAGGAAGGAAGGAAGGAAGGAAGGAAGGAAGGAAGGAAGGAAGGAAGGAAGGAAGGAAGGAAGGAAGGAAGGAAGGGAAGGAAGGAAGGAAGGAAGGAAGGAAGGAAGGAAGGAAGGAAGGAAGGAAGGAAGGAAGGAAGGAAGGAAGGAAGGAAGGAAGGAAGGGACTATAGCAGCTGCAACCAACTCTAAGCCTTTCTTAAACATTTCCCTCCATTTCATTTTATGCTTATGCTCAAATCAACCTGAGGCAGAAGACTACTTGCAGGTAGGATACCATTCCATTAATACACCCACAAGGACTTCTGAATTGAACAGGTGTTTCTACACATCAGTGAGCATTTCTTGCAGATTTTCTTTCCTTCACATGTAAAAAAAAAAACAAATAGGGGAAACACATTATAAATCTACCAAAGGAGAGCATTATGCAAATTTGAAGTATTCAGGAGTGATATTCAGGCTCTTCTAGAGTGTTCAGCCAAACACCAGGCTTCCTGAACAGAAGACTGCATTTTTGTGCTTTGTAGCCAAAACACATCAGCACAAGTTCTCTTTGCAGAGAAGCAAGGTAACTCAGTCAATAAAGTGGGAGATTGAGAGGAGAGGGGGTTTATATTCCCTTTTCTGGCAATAACCCAGTGTGCTGACTTTACCAGCCACATTAAAAGTGACAATTAATTGCAAATGTCATGGCAGAGATGTAACCACACTTGGCCATGTTTTGACAAAGAGCCAAATTACAAAGAGCCCACTCTCCAGCCCTGCTCCTGCTCTGAGGGAAAGCTCTGGTTCCAGCTGGCATCCACATCATCCCTCTCCTCATCAATGAGAGACCCCAGACACATCATTATGCACCCTCCAAAAGGAGCTTCCCTTGCAGGGCAACCCCTGCTGACAAAAAATGGTTTGATACAAAGGGAACCTGCCCTGCCAGATGAGTCTGAATCAACCCACTTCTGCTTTCCCCTGCTGCCAAAAAAGGGCTTATTTCTTCACATCTCATGTTTTTATTGCTTGCAGGTGGACATTTTCAAGACAGTGTGATTAGCCTCTAGAAAGATATTGGGGCCAGGAATTTAACAAGAGAGACTGCCAAAAAAAAAAAAAAAAGGTATTAGAAAAAAACCCAAACAAAACTCAAAAAACCTAAACTGAAATCAAAAGAAAAGGAGCACATGGAGCTTTGGGTCATATACTGCAATGCTTGATACAATGTCTCAAAGCAAGGAGAATGACCATTTGGAAGCTCTCAGTATATTAAACACTAGCAAAGAAGTGCTAAGACTTTAAAAATAAAGGCAAGAGAACGGAAAGATGAAAGATGTGAGCTGAGAAGAAAGGACATGCAGGCAATTAGAATAAAAAACGAGCCACAGGACAGCTAAAAATAAACACAAGAAAAGATATTTTAAAAGATCCAAGGCTAAAAAATAAAACTAAAGGTAAATATTACAGGACACTTTAAAGCTATCAGAGGAAAAAAAATTAAATATAGCCTCAGTGTAGAGTTCAATTAAACCTGGTTAATTAAAATGTTTACCCCCGTGTCTATTCTCAGCAGATTTGCTGGTAAGTTGGTAACTGATCTAATACTCCATATGCACCACATTTTTGTCAACACATGTCAACATGAAAGCACTTTTTTCAGTGTGACACTTGGAACAAAGACAACAGTTTTTTTCTCCTTGATATAACCTAATGGAATTATTTAATGTGAACCAGTCTTAGAAATGCAAAGCAAAAGCTGTAAGTTATCAAACCAAAAATTCCCAGAGTAAGCCATAGCTGGAGCACTGCTGCTACATAGACGTGCACCCTTGGGCAGGCTCTGGGCAGGACCCCCAGGCTGACCAATATCCAGCAGCAGGTTGGCAGCGAGGCTTAGAGATGGCGGGGACCATCAGACAGGACAGCAACTGGAGTCTGTGTGTCTGGACAAGATCCACATCCATCAGGACAAAAGGGTTATTTATTCAGTGCATACTTCAAGAGACTTTCACAATATCCCAATTACCCTCCTTTTAGCAAAAAGTGCAGTGCTACAACCCAATTATGTATCTGCTCACCCGACCAGAGAGAGGACTGATTTCCCTAGAGTTCCTAAATGCTTTATTATGTCAGTTCTGTCCCATTCAAACTGAAATTACTTTTTACAAAGAGAGGCTCATATGAGTTGATGCTTTGTTTGCAGGTTTAAATTAATTAATTATAATGAAAAAAAGTAGCACCATTGTGCCCAAAAGTGTTAGGGAACCCCGAATTTCATGCACTATATTCTAAATATTTTAACAAACAAAAGTAAATATACCAGCTTATTATTGATTCTAGCCAGTGGAGGGTTTTGCATGTTTTTAATAGCTGCAAACTGCAAGAGAGAATGGGAGTTACCAGCTATGACACATACAGCACCCAAACCCCTTGTTGGAAGTCAATGTGAAAACCCAAAGCATTGAACATCTGGTACACATGATGGTTCCTGGAGGCTCAAGGGTTCTCATAATTATGCCTGTGACTTGCACTTCTTGACAGGTTGCTGGACCTGGACAAAGTTGCTTTGCAACTGGAAAGGATGGGCAATCACCCCTGATGGCACCCCAGCAGCATGTGCCATGCTGCATGGGGTGGAGGTGGGAAGAAGAAAGTAGCTTTAGCTTCTCTCCTTGAGGTAATCTGATCTTGTTCTTTACTGTCTTGGCGCCCTCAAAAAATGGGACTAAAGAACTATTTATTTTTCCCCCCTTAAGCAGATTTTTGCATTTATCTCTGAAAAACTTCAAAATAGAAGAATGCACTCTCAGTATTAAAAAACAGAGGTACAAAACCTTTTACCTTTTTATGAGGGCCTAGTTCCACGATGTATCTATGGTACCCGTTAGTCAAATCTATGAATAATGAAGACACTCAAGGAAGATCAAACTGCATTACTACGACGTGAAGAATCACCATATATTTATGCCTTGTCAGCATGTGAAGCTAGTAGCATCGGGCCATCACTCCTCAGCTTTGAAAATAAACCTCATTCATGGGAATGGTTTGTTTTGGAAGTTGTTCCTCTTCTGATGATGGGGCCAATTTTCCTCTGGCATTGCTCAGAACTTCACAGTCCACTTCGGAAACCCAAACTCCAGCCAGTGACCCCACCAAGCAACATGATCCCGCTTCAACTGAGCGAGCTACCCCAGGCTTCAGCTGTCAGCTCAGTGTGCTTCTGAAAAAGCAGCTTTCTCAGTGCCATTGTAGACATCAGACAGTTAAACTGAAGTTTTTGCATTTCACACTTAATTTCTTGTCTGGGGGAGGAGTGATGAGAAGGAAGGTTTTACCAGCAAGCAGATGCAAAGCAGCAGTGTTTGGCTGCTGCCTCCTGTATCTTATTTTCAATGGGAACAGCACCATGAAAAATCACACCTTAACTACCAACCTGCAAGCCCACTTTCTAGCTCCATGCAAGAGCTGGAGGTGAGTTGGAGAGGTTGCAGAGATTTGGTTTCATCAGCACACCAATACACATTTCAAAGCCTTTGATATCAAAATATTATCGAGCATTATTCTTCCATCAGTCACAGTGTCACTTAATTTGATGTGCCTGTTTCTGTAGAAGAGGAATTGAGTCTATTGTCTTCACTAAAACAATGTTTAGTTTGTTTACAGCAGTAATCCAGGAGATAATGCCCAAAGGTAATTTTGAAATCTGACACAAAATAGGAAGACAAACCAACTTTGCACTTCAAAAGGAGGCTTCGTTCTGTAGTGCAAGATCTGTCATAAATATTGCATCAGCAGCCAGACTACTGGCACTTAAAATTAATAGGATGGAAGTTATCAAAGCCAACATGTCAAAGTAGCAGGTACCAAGGCAGGAATCCCGTACCACCTTGAGCAACTGGATCATACGGCACCACCTTACTCTTCTAGGGATAGACATGGAAAAATATATAAACTCCACTCAAAACCTCAAGGCTTTCTCGTGTCTTTCAAATTCCTGATCTGCTTTTGATTATGAAATGGAAGGTATGAATGTGCTGCCACAAAGAGAGAAAAAGGGGGAATACAGAAAGCTATCTTTGCTACCAATACATTATTAAATTCTTTTCTTTGACATCGTGACAGTAATTGCACTAAATGGGATTGAATTTTCTTAAAATTACTTTAAAAGGCTTGTTGAGAATTTCCTGTGGGATGTAGTGGCAAGCACCAAGGCTTTCACTGCATTTTCTCTGTTGTCCTTAAACTCCCAAGGGGCTTATTGTTCATCCAGCTTTTTGACAGCATGAAGGCCTATGTAAACACCCTCTAAAAAGAGAAAGCTTCACGAGATACTGCCATTTGGCTTTGTTTTCCTCTGTCAGAAGGAAAGATAAATATTCCTACCTGATTCACAGCTGAGCTTGTTGCAAGCGTATTTTTAGTAACCAACCAGCTCTTCTGATAGAACAAATGAAACACAGATGATGACATTAAATTGTATATATAATAGTGGGCTTTTTTTCAGTGAGCTGCCATGAGTTCTAAACTCTGAACACTCCACACGATAGGTATAGGTCCTGCACTCAATAACTTGCAGTCTTCATACATCATAGCAGACAAAATATTTATAATTTAAAATGCACCTATACAGACAAACAGGAGTTTCGGGGTTTTTTAACTCTCTAAATAAAATTAGGTTTGATTAAGTTTTTTTAATTTTAGGCTGTTCACACATCAGTGCCTCTCAACAGAAGCATTTCCATTGAATTCTGGGTCTCAGCTCTTGTCCAAAGATCAGGGTGCTTTTCTGCCATGCCAAGTCTTGTTTGCAAGTCATGAAGCTTACTGAGTAATATTAATCAAATAATGTAAGCCAATTTCACACAACTTACTTCATCTGGCTTCTTTTCATCCTGAGTTATAGAACAGGGTTAAGTCATCTGTATTATTTCCTGAATAATGCAGACAAAACCAAAGATTTTTTTGCAATAAAATACTTTTCAACATCCTGCCTCGTTCAGTGTGAACAATGAAATCCTTTGGAGAGAGACAAACAGTAGACCACTTTCTGGCCTAGGATGTTGTGTTTTGTTTCACAAGCCATGAATGTGAACACCCACTGATCACCACACAGACCAAAGTGCTCTTATTTTTACCTGCTTTAAAAATAACAGCAATAACAACAACAGAACACTGCCATTTCATCCAGGGTGAGAATGAATCAGATTTCTGCACTATTTTTCCCCCTCTTCAGGTGCTGATTGAGTGGTCTGTTTTTAAGAGTTGCCAGAGTCAAAAACATGGGATGCTGAAGGACAACTCCTGGGATAACTATTATTCTTTCTCCCTCTCTTACTCACAGAGAGCCAAGAGAATAAATCTGGATCACTCCATCTGTGTTTTTCCTGCATCTCTCTACTGCTCTACATATTTTATCTGTAGAGAAAGTCAAGAGATGGAATGGTTAAGCTAGTGAAAACACCTGCAGATACACTGAATGTGATTCTGCCAAATTTTATCAGTTTAAGTGGAGTTGGACCTGCTTGCAAGAGAGACAGAAAACTCCCAAGAACAAGCTCTGTGCTGCACTGTGATTTGACAGATAGACAGGATGGAGCATGCTGCCTTTGGGGTAAGGATTAATCCAGTACCACAGGGCTGGATGGACAGAGCTCAGATGCCAGATGCAGCAGAGCATGTCAGTATTTCCAGGGCTGCTTCCTCCCCTGCTCAGGAAGGTCCCTGGTGCTTCAATCTTGTGAGCTGCACTTATGTTCACAGAGACAGTGGAGAGAAAGAAGGGCTGAAGGCCAAAACTGCTGCAAGAGTGCAGCATCCTTATGGAAACTCAGGCTCACGTTCTCTCTAGACCCCAAGCCTGTAGCTATTTTTGTATAAAATGTGGGTCTGAATCCTCTCTGAAAAGTAAGGCAAAGTCAAGCCCATCAACCCCCCATAAGCACTTCAGACACTATGCAGAGGGCAAGTTTTTCAGGGAGAGTGATTGCTGCTGCTGAACTCCATACTGCTGCTAAAAGCTAAACATGTTCATCTGTTCCTGCTGCATTTTCCTCTGTCAGTATCAGAAACTTTCTGTCTTATATACTGGTATCAATTGATCCTTTAAAGCAATATGTAGACTTCTTCCTTCTCCATGCCCCAAACTGTGAGGTTAATAATGCAAAGAGGTAAGCAGTCCAGCTGCTGATAGAAAGCCTGCTGAATAGAACTGGTGGCTGCTTGAATATTTAAATTACAGTGGCACCAAAAACTTAGCTCAAGATAAGACTTCAGTACACCTGAGGCTGCTGGATCACAAGGATTCACGACGAAAAAAAGCAATTTTCAGAGGGTATAGAGCTTCACCAAGCCAGATGCACCTACCAGCATTACACCAGTGTAGGCACCTCAGCACACAGCTGGGCACAGCTGGAGAAGCTGGCTGTGGGATGCCTTCAGGCAGTTTGCCAGCTGACTGCATAGCAGCCCTGTGGACAAGCATATAAACCAGCTCTCCATCTTCTACAGAGATGGTGCAGCCAATGAAATTAAGACCCAAATTCTCAAAAGTATTCAGGTGTGTAGCTCCTGTGATGTGCCTACATAAGGGGCCCACACAACTTGCTCAGTGTCATATGGGATGTGTGTGGGAGTCCAGACTTAACACCGGTTGGCCCAAATTTAGAAAGCAGAGCCTACTTCTTAGACAATGCCCCATAAACATACCTAAGAACAGAAGAGGTGACATACTGGGTCAGAGCAAAGGTCCACCCAGCCCACCATCCTCCTGTCTCCATAGCAGCCAAGAGCACATAAGAGGAGAAAGGTACAGGAACAGGGAATCACCTGTGATACCTCCACCTGCACTCTTCCAGCCTCTACCACTTGCTGCTCAGGGACTTCAGGAGGATGAAGCTACTCCTTATTCAGCAACCCTCTTGCAGACTTTTCTCTGATGAACTTAATCCTCTTTCCCCTGGAGCCCAGGTAAAATCTTAACACCACAGCATACTCCTGGAAGGAGATCCACCTTCTGCTAACACACCAATTGAACAAAGGTCCTAAAGAAAGAAAGCAATGTATTGCAACAGCTCTGCTTCTCTCCTGAGAAGATATTGTGAAATTAATTGAATGGCTCCACACTGTACTTCACAGTCTTCAGATCTGTGAGGTCCTGTCCAGGCAATATAACAAAAGGAAAGAGCAGAGAAGAAGCAAGGGATTTCTGCAGTCCCACTCAGGCTTCATCCCAGCTGTGTTATTGAGAGGCTTTGGGCAAATCAGTTCATCTCTCTATATCACTGTGTTTCCACCAATAAAACAACAGACACAACCACCTCCTCAAAGCAATAGTGAAATGATTCATTAGTTAATGTTGGTACAGAGATATCAAGAGGCAAAATTGTGCTACTTACAGGGAAAGAACCTTATTTTTGCAAAGCACAGGCTTATCTTTAGGCACGTGGAGTCAGCCTGGCTTCTGTGTGCTCTCTTGAAGGTATACACTTACTTAAATGCTTTCTGCAGACAATTGCTAATGTCTGAAATACGAGCATCTAAACAATATCACAAAGATTAGCCAAAAAAGCTGTCAGGAATATGTTTTCATAAGGAAGTCTCTTTAATATGTAAATGAATGCCAAAATACCACTTAGAGGCTCTGAGACAAATTTTAAAGAGAGCATTTTTAAGATTACCTGTGAACTACTCCTGCCCGGTGAAGGTGTTCAACTGCTAGGATAAGCTGCCGGATGTATTTGCGTGCTTCGTGCTCCTCAAGCCTTTTTTTCTCATAGATCTTGTGCATCAAGTTGCCACCAGGGCACAGCTCCATGACAAGGTAGTAGCTGTTCTCAGTTTCCAGTATATCCAGCAGCTGAGCAATATTTGGGTGGCGGATCATTTGCTGGATCTGCCCTTCACGTCGTAGATTCTTGGTGACATAGGTGTCCTTTTTGGCTCTTTTCTTGTCAATTACTTTTACTGCCACCTAAAGAAAAAACAGTTAGCAGTCATACCAATGGTTCATTGCTTTACCCTTATATGAACAACCTAAAAATAATGGAAAAAAAAAATAATTCAAAAGGATGTCAGTCTCAACTGATGAACCACGGTTCCAGGTGCAACTGCCCAGGCCAGAGAAATCTGTTTTTCCAACCCCACTGACAATGTCTTTCTGTTTTTTCCCTCATACAATGACAGACAGAAGTTATTGCAAGGAAATAAGTAACAAAGGAGAGGAGACAATCTCATTTATCATTCCCAAACATTTAGCACATTTAATGCTGAGCATTCATTTTATCTGTTTTCCCAGAAAGTCTTCAGGCTGGTGTCTACAAGATCTAAGTGACGTTTTTGGGTTTTTCTGGCTTTGGGTGTACCACTTGACATTATGTGCTTCCATGACAAGTTTCTTAAACTCTAGCCAAGTGTTAGTTTTGCGTGATTAAACAGAACAAAAGCACACTACAAAAAACAAAATAATTTTTGTACCATTCGCTTGGCACGTTTCTTTTTTCTCTTTTAAACTGTATATGAAAGATGAAGCCCTCATGACTTCTAGAACTGAGCAACTCTGCAAACTCCAAGAAGTCAAAGCTTTTTTTTTTTTTTAGTGTAAGTTTCAGCAGCATAGAGCTTTCCAAATCAACTAAAGACCATCATGAAAGTACATAATACTTGAAATACATGAAAGTACATAAGGAGACTCTACCACAACCTATGGACCAGCACCTGCCCATGCCTATCCAAGTGCTTTCCTTCTCATTGCTGATGCAGAATATCACATGAGAAGAAAAAGATGAAACTGGCTAGGATATCACCCTTTTCTACACCTAAACACTCTGGTCCCTTTTATTGTCTTAATATACTTACTACATAGCTGCAATAAAAGTATCTGCCTTTTTCTGCCTCAAGTTTATAGACACTTACTTATTTATTGAGATTCCTTATTAAGATTGGGTGCTGCAGACTTCCAGGTCATCTGCACAAGGCAAAGATTTAACAGCTTGTGCCAGGCTGAGCTACAGAGGACACCACAAAACTCTCCTCCCAGGCTCCTCCTTTCCTCAGAGCTCTAAAACAAAGGGAATCCTTCAGTATACCCACCCAGACCCCGCAGCTCACACATCATTACCCAAGTGACAGCCGCTTGTTTGTCAGGATGAGGCGGGGGGACACAGTTCTTGGTATTTCTGCATGATACTGAATTTTACATGATGAGAAAGGGTCTTGTTTGCAGGAGTACAGGTCCAACAAAACACACAGAAAATGCTACATCTGCCCCTCCAGATGCACCACAAAGATGCTGCGTCTGCATCTCTGCTCCCTGCTGTGCTTTGGCCTTGGAAGATCTCCTGCATTACCTTACTCTTATAATGAGAAGGAGTAAAAAATGTGGGGAAAACCTCAGAGTTTTACTTACCTTAGCCTTAATCTTAGACAAAAGCATAAGCCTAAGAAGCTTTTCTCCATGTCCAGCTCATAAAACATCCCTTTTCAACTATGGTCAACTACATTGTGACAATCCACAGCACTGCAGGCTGATGGGCTTCAGGAACAGGAAAACAAAACCTATTCCAAACATATCTGGCTGCCTTCCTAGCTTGAGAAAGTGCCAAGAACCCATCAAGCACAAGACAGCTCCCAGTCTGACTAGCCTTACCTTTATTTTCTCTGCAAGCAAAGGAAAGGTTAAATTAGTGAACATTTTTGGTTTTCCTTTAGAGAACAAAAGCCACAAAAAATATGCTCTGGAAATATGACAACAAAAATAAATCCATACCCTTTGACATGAATGCCTTAAATCAGTCAAGTTTTATCAGCAGATGAACCGAAGAATAAAACTTCAAGAACTGGGGCTTCATAGTCTGTCCTAAGAATCAGAAGCCAGTATTGCTGAACATGTTATTAGCTGGATCCATTTCTGCTGCTAAAATATTATCGTGATGAAATACTGTTGATAAAGAGATAAGGCTGAACATCACACATGAGACAGTTGCCTGGGTGAAGCCCAGAGCAGCATCAGGACCACAAATGCCTGGAAGCTACATTCCTGACTAGTAACATTAAAGAATGATCATTTAGTCATAAGATAAAACAACAGGTAAATCAGAGCTTAGCTTCACCATTTTTTGAAGCCTCAGGTGGTTCACCAAGGAAACAGTCTTAAATTGGTATTTTCTTCCATCTAATGAGGTAGAACTGAAAACACAGAGGCTGACATGGATTATTTAGACAGCAAACCACAGAAGTTATTCTGGTGAGGACAAATTCATGGGTTATAGAAACATGAGATGCCAGATTGTTTGCTGGCAGCACAACATAATCTCTGCAAAAATTTTTAAAAAGCCACAACCAAACCTGGTATTTTCCTCAGCTGCCATATACAAAACATGTAGTATGAACAGTATGGAGAAGTAATCTGTTCTCCATATTCCTAAATCATTCCTAATTCACTGACCAAAAATACCCAGAGTACTACATGTGTGCACATCTGCTGCCCAAGCTGAGCATGGCTGTGGAGATGGGAGCAACCATCTGAATCCAGGAGATGGAGCCAGCTATGTGAGTACTTGATGTTTTTTTCACTGTCAAAAAGAATTTGCTTCCTGTGTCTTAAGAATAAATTTTCTCCTTGATTTTGACAGGTACTTGGTCAACAGACCAACTCTACTGCTATCCTAGCAAACAAGCAAAGCTGCTTTCAGACCCACACTTGATTCTGAGCTACTTTTCCCCCTTGAAGGCCCCTTGCTTTGGGTCCAAGAGATCCACCAGCATAGCTGACAGAGCTGACAAAGGTGGAAATAACAGTTTTGTTTCAGTAACAAGCTTTGCATAGGGGAAAGAGAAGAGTAAAACACCAGGTAAGGCTACGCAAGGTTTTGTTTTGGTAGCCAGGGGCCTACAGAGGTGGTTTCTGTGAGTTGTTCAAAGCTCCCTCCATGTCCAATACAGCCAATGCCAGATGGCCCATCAGTGACAGTGGTAAAACCTCTATGATAACATTTGAAGATAAACAAACAAACAAACAAAAAACAAACCCTGCACAATTGCAGCAGGAGATGCTAGCAAGAATACGTAAGAGAAACAGATCTACAGACACACAGATCAGTGAAGGAGGGAGAGAAGGTGCTCCAGGCACTGGAGGAGAGATTCCCCTGCAGCCCACGGTGAGACAGGCTGTGCCCCTGAAGCTCGTGGAGATTAATGATGGAAAAGAGACCCTGAAGCCTGTGGAGGATCCCACGCTGAAGCAGGTGGATGCCCATAGGAGGCTGTGATGTGGTGGGAACCCCTCACTGGATCTGGCTCCTGGCAGTACCTGTGAGCCTACAGAGAGAAGAGCCCACACTGGAGCAGGTTTTCTGGCAGGACTTATGAGCCTGTGGGGAACCCCTTCAAGAGCAGTCTGTTCCTAAAGGACTGCACCCTGTGGAAGGGACCCAAACTGCAGCCTATGGGAAGAACTCACATTGGAGAAGTTTGTGGAAGACTGTCTCCTGTAGGAGGAACCCCACAACGGAGCAGGGGAAGAGTGTGAGGAGTCCCATCCTGAAGGAGAAAGGAGCAGAGGAAACACTGTGATGAACTGACCGTAACCATCATTCCCCAAACCCCTGCAATACTGAGGGAAGGATGTAAAGAAATTTGAAGTAAAGGGTCCCAGGAAGAAGGGAAGGGTGGGCAAAGGTGTTTTTGAAGATTTAGTATTTATTTCTCAATACCCTTCTCTAATTTGATTGTTAATAAATTAAACTAATTTCCACAAGTTGAGCCTGTGTTGTCCATTATGGTAACTGGTGAGTGATATCTCCCCATCCTTATGTTGACCCATGAGCCTTTTGTTGTTATTTTCTCTCCCCTGTCCAGTTGAAGCAGGGAGTAATAGAGCAGCTTTAGTGGGCACCTAGTGTGCAGCCAGACTCAGCCCACCACAACCCAAGCAGCCTAGCAATTTTCATATGGATGTTCTCCATAGTAGCTTCTAGCTTTTATTTTGCTCCTGAGTCTTCTTCCTTGCTACTCTTTTCACTTAATCTTCGGTCCTCCCAGTCAGTGCCCTTTCCCTTGCACTGCAGTTCTTTTTGCTTGCCTGTAGGATGACTTAGCTTTCCTAGATGAAATGCATCCTGCAGTACAAGGTTCTTGTAACAAGATGAGCACTCTCAAGCAGAGCTGCTGTGGGGTTTTTTTGCTTATTTGGGTTTCTTTGACTTTCCTCTGATTCACAGGCTACTCTGAAGCATATAGAGAAAATCTATGGTTCAAAGACAGAACTCACTTGCTCCAGCATTGGCTTAGCTAAGTATCCCTGATTTTGAGTTCACCTAAGTTAGATAAGTGAAGCCCGAATGTGCCCTGATGCACTTAATACATACTGATACACAGCCTCCTGCACAGTGTAGATGTAAATGCATGGACCTGAAAATTTCATTCACGCAGAAAGAAAAAGCATTCAGTAGATAGAATACTGTAGATGTTAGATAACCATAAAATAAACACATTCAAGCTTCCATCGCCTACTCAAGACATGTGAATTATTCAGTTTTGCTCTCCCAACATTCAAGCAGGGGCTCTTTGTCTCTGAATCATGCCTATCTCTTGACTTGAATTCTTGGCCAATATTAGCCCAGAATTTAAAAAATAAAAGATAAAGAAAGCAATTACTCCAAATATGTGGCAACAGTGGTTCTTGACATTGAACACTTTGCTTTTGGCTAAGCTCTTGCTCTGTAAATAAATAAATGGTCCAGGTTATTCTGTGTTATGAGATACAAAGATGAGTAATAGGCCATATTTTGGGTTCCCGAGTCCTAGAATTACACTGTTGGAATGAATTACTTTCCTGAAGTTTATGGTGTGACACATCATATGAGCAATTGCTGCTTCTCTCGATCGTCGCACTAAAATAGTTGAGGTGGGGCTAAAGCCTCCTGAAGTGGAGGTGAGGGGGAAGTGCAAACACCACTCTTCACAGATCCTTGGAGGAGACGGTGACATTGCTTACAGAACTAAGCAGCTAAAACACCATCAGCAAATACAGGCACGTGTCATCACCCAAACAAAGGCACGTGTTTGACACACATGGGCGGAGGATTTTTGCCAGCTAGTGTTTTAGAAGGGTTTGTGAATCTGCAAGAGAGAGAGAGGCGGGGAGGTGGAACTGGCTGGCACCAAACTGCACAAAAACAGTCACAGCAAGGCCCTGAGAAAAAGGCAAGAAGACACAGTTTAAAGGACCAAATATTGCCTGGAGAAATCTGGGATCCAGGGCTTTGGTTGCTAGATCACTGCTGCATCTAGAGAAAACCTCTGTTCCATCCTCTTTGTAAAATCAGTCATGCCTTGAAATGCAAAATTGTAACAAAGCATGGAAGGTGGCTCACACACATCATAGGAATGCCTCAGGGTAGCGTCCATATGTCCATGCAAGATGCACAGTTCATGCCAGGCAGCTCCCCAGACTTACACCCCAACAACACACCGAGCCCATGGGGCCAGTGATGCATCTATTGCACCAGGCAGGAGGAATTTCAAGGTGCTTGGTGGGCAGAAGTCAAAGTCATCTTCTTCCCCTCCCCTCTGCTGGCTATTCATAACCCTCACAGTGACACTTGGAAAGATCACAAGTTCAGGAAGTAGTGCTTTTGCCAGTGAGAAAAAGATGCTTCTTACCCAGTGAACATGCAAAGGTCTGTTTGTTTAGATCTTTCGTTAGCCTGCAGCTCAGTCTTACAGAGATCTTTTACCTTTGGACTAACCCTGCAAAAACACCCCTCGGTGCTAGAAGTCTGCTTTGAAAACTTGGAGCAACCCAGTCTAGTAGAAGGTGGGAGATTGGCAGGGAAGTTGGAACTGGATGATCCTTAGTGTTCCTTCTAATCCAAAAAATTATATGATCCTGTTTTTCTGATTGGTTGTTCCCCCCATCCCCAAGATGCAAAGAGCTTTACTCAAATCATGGTTGTATTGTCTGCCTAGATTTCCCTGGGGAATCACAAGCTTCGACCAGCTTAGGACACATCACAATTCTAAAAACCAGCAACCATTACCAGCAGTGGATTCAGTCACACTGTATATTAGCACTTAAGGAACCCAGGTCTGAGTTCAGCATCTGATCTCTTGCTTGCCAGATCGGATATCTTTGCACAGGCTGTATCTTGGCAAAAGGAAGCAGCTCAATGGCACAAGCCTTCCTGTTCACTGGAAAATGTGTTTTCTCAATGGCCTGGTTGCTGAGTTACAAGTCAAGAGGTCTTCAACAATACTCACATCAGATGCTTGCAATAAATCCAGAAAACCAGCTTCATATTAATGGCCCCATCTGGTAAATAATGTTAAAACATGTTTAACTTTACAGAGAACAGAAGATGGCACGTGACCTTGCAAAATCAGGGTATGACATTTTGAGGGCTTTTTAGAGTTTTTCCCACTTATCCAACCACTTGAATTGTTTCCTTCTGCAAATTCTCTCCTAACTTTAAGGCAGTTCCTGAAGACGTCTGCCAAAGGGAGCTCCAGATGAATTGAGAGGAAACTGGATTGAGTAAGAATCCAGCAAGCACTGTGGGATTTGGCTAGGAGACCAACATAGCACAAGAGAAGCAACTTCAGCTATTGGAGTGAACTTCCCAACTTTTTTTTCTTTCATCTTCTTTTATTTTATTTTTCTCTTTTTTTTTTTTTTTTTCTTCTGCTAAAGCCTGCTTCTGCTGAAGATGATGTCAGGCAGCAGTGCCTTCCCTCAGTACAGTCTGTGCCATTGGAGGCCTGGTGCACCGTGACCATTCAGATGAAGTTCAGAACAACAGGCAAGAGGGTGCAGCTGGGGGGACAGTCAATGCCAAGGCCTGAGACTTGGATCTCTGCACCTAAACCCACAAACTATTACTCCCTGGTTTAAGCTTAGCTAGGAGAATGAGAAAAAGAGACAGAACATGTAGATATTTTACAATCATCATTAGTGCAAGCCCATCTTCAGCCCTTTTTTGAAGTGCCCAAGGCAGCTCATGCAATGAATTTTCTTCCTTCCTTCCTTTCAGTGATAGCTGTCTGGCATTACTTGCAGCTTGCTTTGTATTTAGGACTGCTCTCACCACAAAAATCTGAGCTTAGTTTTCAAAACCAGCTGGTGATTTTGGGTGGCCAATTCAAATCATATTAAACAGAATTAACTTTGAAGCCTGCACAACTGTCAACGCAGCCCTGAAAGCAATCCCTTCAAGGGTATCTCAGTTTAGGCAACCAACCAGCAAGACACACAAGAAGTTGTTTTTCACATCTGAATCCGAGAATAAGAAAATGCCAGCTTCATCCACTGGGTAGTGTTTATTCTCTCTGTTCTTACAGCTTTTACACTACAGAAATTGAATAATTTATATATTCAGTAGTTACATATACAGCAAGTTCCAATATCTTAAGAAATAAAGCATTAAAGAAAAGGATCATTCAAGCAAACTGACACCAAGAATCAATAAACTGTGCACCACTAGGAAGGACATGCACCACATGTCCTACTGAGAATGGAAAGAAATCTCTTCCATTAGGACTATCAGTCACATATAAGACAGTATCACAGAAATACAAACTTAACTGAACACAATGAAACTGTAAGAAAAGTAACGTTTAATGTTAAGCATTTGTCAAATTACATTGTGGTCTGTACCTCCTCATTCAGAGAAACTGTCTGAAGAGGCTGCGGGGTTGGCATTTTTGGTGGGAGACTCTTCACCTATCCCACTTGGCTTCCCAGTTCCCTAATGGGTGTTCCCATCCAATTAGTATTTCAAGAACCACTTTGAAAGAAAACTGCAGAGCATTTCTGAGAGCATATCAAGAAGGTAACTACTTGCTGACCATTCACTTCATGAAAACCAGCAATCATCAAGACCCACAGCAATGTGTAAAGGAAGACTCTTCAACAAGAATAAGACCTGTCCCATTTTTCAAGGATAGAAAAGGATTACTCTTTGCTGATGGCCATCTAGTACCTTTTGTATTTGCCTTGTATGCTTCCTTCTAATGGAATAAGGGGGACAGAGGTCAAGTTAAATATGTGCATGTATATGCAGCACATATATGCACTGTAAAAAGGCTTCTCCTTCTCAGTAGCTCTACATTTCATGTAACTAGTAACAGTTAGTTTCATGTTAAATGAGCAGTATAATTTCTTTGCTTCACACTTGAGTGGCAACGTTCAGTCTCAGACAGTTTTTGTATCTACTCTTTGTAGCATAGCTTGAATATATGGTTTTTCTTTGGTATTTGCTCTGACTTGAGTAAAAGCAGCATTCAAAACAGGAATCTACTCTGTTAAAAGTATTTTCTTTTCTTCTGAGTCTCTGACAGTGTAAGCCAAGAATTTTGAGCTTAGCAATACATAAAACCAGCTGCTGTAGAGACAAGCAGAGGGTAAGTGTCTCAGTAGGCAGGAGGCCACTTTCTTTGTTGGCAGACTAGACACAGTCAGGAAAGCTTGAAATCAGCCCTGAAGAAATATAAACTCCTCGAAATAAGAAAGAAGCTCTGAGTATGCTCACTCAAATACTTCAGATTCAAGGTACCTTGAACAGAAAGAATCAAATTGCCAGAGGATAAAAAGAAAATCTTGCCATTCCCTACAACCCAAAGATGACAGTCTCCAGCAATGCAGAAAAGGATTCAGAAGTACTTTAGATAAGCAAATGAACATAAGTCCTCCTGATGCCACAGCCAACTTAAACATAATCCCTCAATGCATAAGCAGGATGTACTTGCTACAGAAAGAAAAGGTATTAATTACACCTGTCCAAGGCACAGGGGACTATTATTAGATTATGGTATCCATTTCTGCTGCCAGTAATTAAAAAATTATGTTAAAAAAATTGGAAAAGGTTCTGAAAAGAGCTTCAGGAACACTCTGAGGTCTAAGAGCTGTTTGTCATAGTAACTGACAGAAGCTCAAAATATTTGATTAGGAGAATGCTAAGCACTGACGATGATTTTCTGCAAGTACCTACATGAGGAAAAGATTTCTGATACAGAAAGCTCTTTAATCTAATAAAATAAAAATTAGCTTCCCAAAAGGTAAATTGGGCAAACTCAGGCTATAAACACAATCCTTGTTTTTTTTTTTTTTTTTTTAGGTGTGGTAAAGTAATGATGGAAACATCTTATCTCACAGAGATTAATGTAGATCTTGAATTTTTTCCCCTTCTCTTAGAAGTATGCACTATCTCAACAAAACATTGATACAGCTACTTCTGAAGAGAAGACTGGGGCTAATCTACAGAAAGTTGGGCTGGATGATTGCTGGGATCCCTTTAAGGGGCTCCAGTGTCTGTACATACATGGAGAGTCTGCAGAGAGTGGGGAGGCACAAAGCACACCGCAGGAGGTTGAGGGCTGCCCTAGAGAAGATGCTCAGGGAGCCATCTGCAGTCACTTCAAGGGATGTAAATTTTGCGAGCTCTCTCTGACATCCTTGCTGGAGCTTCCCACTGCAGAAGACAAGAAATGTCAGGAGGAGTCATGCAAATATTGATGCTGCTGCAGACAGCCCAACTCAGCTGCCAACTGTTTTGGCGTTTCCACAGAGAGAAGGAGTTTTCATGTGTGGATGCACTGGTAAGGACATGCTACAGGGTTGCTAAGAGTGAGGGCAGGCCACATGAAGGCTTTAAGACTAAATATTGCAAGACTGTATGAATGGACTCCTCAGGGCTTCCTCATCCTCTGCATTAGTGCCTTTCCCCACAGTATGACATTCCCCAAATTTCAGCAATTTTTCCTCCCATTTCCTCTTACTTCAGTCAGGAAGAAAAGAAACTGCTGATTTAACACATGACTAACAGCTTGTCTGATAATGTCCATTTCCATAGAGCAGCTCAGCTTCACTGGAGGAGAGCCATTCTCAGCCATTTCTTTCTTCAACATGCTTTTTACTTCACATTGCATTTGTGGGTAGTTTCATGCCAGACTTCATGGGCAACTACTGTTGTGCTTTCCTGGACACAGTTCTGGTCCAATGTTTCCACAGAGCCAGCTTCCCCCTTCCCCTCTAATGTTCTGCTTCACTCCCTTTTCAAACACCTGGAAGTCAGACATATTCTTACATGCCAGCATCTCTGTCATCTGAAATGGACAGAACTTTAGAAGGCAGTGACCAGCAGTCTCAAAAATAGCAGATTTTGAGGAAAGGAGGGTGCTACAATTCTGCCCCTACCCAGCCACTCTGAAAAGAAACCCCCACAAATTTCATTTTCTCTTGGTGCTGTATATACAAAGCAGCAGGATTTCTACAACACATAGGTGGCACAGGGTCAGAGGACAGCCTGGGAAAAGGGTGGCACAGGGTCAGAGTACAGCCTGTGTGGCTACAGCACATCCCCATTCAGAGCAATGAACGCAAGGCTTCTCTTGAGAGGGTCATGGAGGGGATCTGTCTCGCTTTTGTCGGAAAGAAATGAATTCCAGTGACCTTTCAGTGCTCTCTTGGTCAACTAATTAATGAGGTAGCCATAACTGCATCCCCCAAGGGAAAGAAACACATTTTTACCTCCCTAGCCTCTGAAGATATCTACACAAGTCAAGAGAGATTACACAGAGACTAATGGAAGCAGTCGTGGCAGAAAGCCAGATGCAGAGATACGTGAGAGTGCACTGAAAAGGTTCCAAAAGAAATCCTTATGAGCTTGTCAAAAACAGCCTCTGGGACAGAGACATTCCCTGCAAAGAGAAGGAGTGTCTCTAGGCCAGATGGGTTTGCCTTGCCGTTGACATGAAAAATGCTCATCAAGTATTACCTTCCAAATATCAGCTATTTTTCAGAGGAGGGCTTTTTGACCCCTGTTTATAAGGTAAGATTGACATGTTCAAACACCACCCAGCATTTAGCAGGAAAGCTCTTTGAACCCAAGGTATGATCAGGAAAGAAGTTTTTCAGTGCCTGTCCCATGAGGGCATGGGGAGCCTGGTGTGCAGCCACTGTGGCAGATGGGAACCCTGTTCAGACCAGCAAGGCCCTCACTTCATGTTGACAGAAGCTGATGGCTACTCACAGCCCCTCACAGAGGAAGCCAATGTGACAGCTGCTGGACAGTGGGGGTCCTTTCCACCCAGATGTGGCCCAAACAGACTGTCAGGACAAGAAACACCTACCAGAGCCCAGACATGACCAAGCATGGCTGATCCCTCTGTCGCAAGTGAACCGTATCCTACGCAGCTGTTTCTGATAAACCACAAGTTGCTTTCTAATCCTTAAAACTTCTTCTGTCACTGTGAGATGGATGAAGATCTCAGGTTACATGTGGGGAAGCAAAAGCAGAGAAGCAATACCAAATGCCATTCCTCCAACACCAATCCCTGCAGGAGAAGCCTGGTGGCCAACGCCGCTTCCCATTTTCCTGATCATGGTCTCATAATGTGGTTCACATTAAATAGTCCCTGTTTCACATTTCAGTGATTAAATGCATAACTGCATAGCTGAACTTATGGAAGACGCCTCTGATTTAAAGCACTTAATAAGTGATATGGCTTTATGACCATAAGGAGCTAAAAAAAAAAAACACCACCAAACAAACAAGAACACAAGAGCCACTGCTTTGGAGACCCAGGTAATACCCTCCTTTGTAGTGATTTAAAACACAGTAGATAAACATTTACAACTGTTGGGAGCCAAAAAAGAGGTGTCTCCAATGAAGTTATTATACATGAATAACACTTTTTCTCCCTTAGTTCTTGAACATAATTCACATAAAATAAATTTATTCTCTGAATAAAATGTTTCCATGACAATCTTCCACAACAGGCAGAGAGCAAAGGAACTTTATTATATAAAACATATCTTTTTTTAGTTCTCTTTGTTGAAATTATTTTTCTCACAGCACTAGCAGCACTGATCGTGCACTGCAAATCAGAGCCCTGTTGGACCTTCTGTTAAAGGTCTTGGACCTAGAGCTCAGCAGGGTACCAGCAGAGCAAAATATTGACAGAAAAGGAAACTTTGGCCATCTTTCTGTTCATTTTTGCAGGTGGTCTCCCTGGGGGACCATGGTAACTCCTCTCAGACTGTTTCCATGAGAATAAGGTTTGATTCTGTTCCCTGAAAGGACCAATCCCCTGCCATAGCCTAGGCTCCTGAGCTATGGTTGTGATGGTGGCTTCTCTCTTACTCCAGTAAAGCTTACTGGGAAAACCTCTTTATCAGCACAACCTCCATCAGCCCCACTGAGGACACTGGCACCACTAGATTTGTACCCTCCAGGAGATCAGACACCAGACAACCCATCAGGGAAGCTCATCAGATGGAGTTACAGGATTGTGAGGTTAAGGTTTGGGGCTCTTCAGCTTAACAGAAAAATAACAGCTATGCCAATCTGGAGCTGAAGCTATGCAACAGGCAAGCAGGAGAAGAGCTGAGTTGGACTAAATCTAGCCAGTACTGGTTTGCTTTGGTTTGGTTGTATCCCCTGCTGCTAGGTGAGCACCAACACAGCAATCAGCCTAATTCTTCTTCTGGCTGGCATCCACCCATTCATCATATTTGTACAGTTTTAGATGCTTCTCTATAACCTTGAAAAGTAGTGTAGTCAGCATGTAAACTCTCAGCTCAGTTGATGTTATTGTTCACATAACACAACAGATTGGGGTTTAGACAGATTATTACCATTCAGTTGCCAGAAGACTTGGCATGCCATCTCACAACCACTTTCCTTCTGGGGTTACATCCTTGTGAAGAGTAAGTGCTGCTCATTAATAGCCTCCATTTTCCCAGCTGCAGGCAAGCAACACATGAGGATGGGGAGGCAAACACCTAATGTGTTATATTCATTTAAATGCATCAAACCTACGGTGGCATTTTCCAGCTCATTGGTAAGAAAGGAGATAAAACAAACTGCAAGACATGGAATTAAAGATGTGTTTTAATTACCACAACATTTATAGGTAACAAATGCCTACAAAACCAGGGACATCTTTATGCATCATTAAGTAAGTTAAAAATACTAAACTTGCAAGAATAAATACAAGGATCCAGATGTGAGCATCTCAAAGGAGCTACACCTGGTGTCAATTCAACCTAACGCTCGGCTTCTCTCAATCCTGCATACACCACTAAATTTATAACAGTCTATATGAGAAGCAGCACATTGCTGACATACACTGTTAGCAATGTCCTTAAAACTGCTGAATGTAAACTTGAAAGCAGATTATCTCAAGAGGATAAGCAACTGCCACATGTGCATGAATTCAGATCACTGCAGAACAAGTTGCAAGCTACAGCTGAAAAATATTAAAGCAATCTTCCTGGAAGACAGACTGCACTAATGAACAGGCTCTCTTGCCTGTTTAAGCCTCTTTCCACTTACACCAAGTATGCAACATAGAAAAGGGTTGGAGGGAAGCGCATGGCTTTGTAACTAGTGCAACTGCTTATACTCCAGACAAACAAACTGTTAGCAGGTGATCATATAGCAAAAGGAGCTGGTAGGTGCACATCAGCAGTCTGGCATTTATTCTGCTGTATGCACAAAATTTTGAATGCACCATAACACAAACCAGAGAATGCTATGCTGACACAGCAAACTATCATCTGGTCCTGACTCCAGCCAAGTCCTAACTGATGCCATTTGCAACTATGACACTGTCCTTCAAATAATTTTCTGAAGGATCATATGTCAACAAAACCATGTTTAGTAGCTTCAATTCAGATTACACATCTGCACACACACACACACACATACACACCCCTCTGAGAAAAAAATAGCATCAAAGCTGTGAAAGTGAGGAAATGTCAAAAATTAGGCTGCAGAAATACCCTCATTTCATTCCCTTGGTGCATATAATTAAGAGCAGCATATCATCCAGATGCAACAGTTGGCAGCTGTTAATAAAAGTGAACAGCATCCTGGGAGAAAGCCACCATGCAGATTTGCTGTAAGCACTTTTCAAAACAAGTTGGGTTTTTTTATATAGTGATAAAATTTAAAAATATGTAGATAAACAGGCAAGAAGAGAACTACTAATTAAATACTTAGAGTGAGAGAACAAACACATCTAGGAAACTGATATACAAGTCTCACCAGAGGAAGAATATAAAAAAGAGATCAAATTTCAAATTAAGATTCTGTGGCTTTACCCTCTGAGACACTGAATCAACGAAGACATTCCAAGTTTCACAGTTCTACCTACAACCTTGTGATACTTGAGGGAGAAAAAAGGAAAGGACTGAACTGAAACATCAGTGACCACCTACAAAACTCAACTTTTGTTTGCAACTAAGTAATTTCCTGGCCTATTTAGTTGGCAAGATGGTTTGAAATTGAAAATGACCCTCACACACACAGAGCCTCCAAAACTCAGAAATCAGACAGAGGTAAGGATCTTAGAACTACAGTTGAATGTACACCACATGCCCCAAGTTTTAAGTCAGTATTACTGCTTGGGCAACCTTGGATCTTGAGATACAGACAATGTTGATGATGGCAAATCCTGGCACAGAAATCTGCAACTGGAAGCCCACTCGGTGATGAGAAGCAGCAATGCTGCAGGGGCAGACACAGTCACCAAGGGCATTAATGGTGCAAGATCTCACCTGCCAACACACCCAAAGGTCTTTGGCCACCAAATCTGTTCCCTGAAGTCTACAGTGGGTGGAAGACACAGGAAAATTGTGACTTTGCTCCAGGCAAAATTAACATTGTGACACGTGAAAGTGTATTAGGGCATCATAGTATCTGCTATTGTCTACTGGAACCTCTTTTGTTCACATTTCTCTGTGTCCACCTGCTGATATCTTCTTAAATGTTTGTGAGAAGATAGAAACTGTGCAAAAGGAGTCGCTTCAGCCTTTGCTGAATTCACTGTCAGCTATGCTGACAGCCTGTGCCTGGTGATGGGAAGTATTTTAGGAAGCTTGGCTAATGCAGAGCAGTCGCATAACCTGCCTGACCACGGGTTCCACCTCCCACGGACTCCCTGGCAGTGGCTCCAGCCCCAGCTGCTCCACACCTCCTGAAAAGGCTGGGAGCTGCACTGCTCCCCCCATCTTCATTGAAAAGCCCTTCAGAAAGTAAAGGCAGGGCACAAAGTTTGCACAAGAAACGGTGCTGCTAGGCCAGCGTATAATTTTGCATAAAGTACACAGTGTGATGTGCAGCTAGCAGGGGAGAGCCATGCAGGCACCTTTGGAAACACCTCCCTCCTTCCAGGAGGAACTGTTGGGGCAAAAGTGGCATTTCCAGCTCTCTGCAGGGAGGATGCTCTGCCAGCGTACCCACCCTAGCACCCGCAGGGTGCCCAAATACACCTTTTCTTTATTTCTTTATTTCTTTTTTAGGTTTTTTTTTCACCTCTTTCATACAGAACCGTGTTCTGAACACACTCTTCTGTGAAAAGGCCGTTTTTAATATTAATTGCTTTGCTTTCAATGAAGGAACTGGTAAATTGTATTTTTAGCTGCTGCTCCCCACTGTCACAGAGAGCCACTTGACTAAATGTAACTAAAAACGTACCTTTTTCAAGCTCAAAAATAGCACTAAAGAAAGCGGTAAACAAATTTTGTGGTGGATGAGAAATAAAATGATTCAATTTGCCTCAATGACTCTCTTTTTTTTAGTGCTAAAGATTATGCTCAAAAGCAGTTAAATGTAATCTCAGTTCAAGTTTGTTTATAGTAACTTTGGCTCAATATAGTGTCAATCATTGTCACATAGCAATGCTGTATGGAGTTATTCAGACAGTTCACTGGGTTCCACAGCAGATAACACAATCTATTTGATCTACTCATAGTCTCATACTACGCCCACTGCAGTGAGGGCAACATAATCTCAGCTGTCAAAAAATGCAAAAAAATCATTATCTTGTGGTATCTGCCCAATTCTTGTCAACCAGGGACTGACCCTCCTGAACCCACCGCTGAAGACTTGAAACAATCCAAGAGCAGAGTGTGCAGACTCCCAAATGTCACTGAATACAGCTAAATCAGCAGGGCTTCAGAGCCATAATTTCAAGCTAAATTGGCGTGCTCTTCACAGAGGAACTATGTTTCCTTAGGATTAGCAATAAAGACTGCCTGAGCTGATCTGACAAATCAGCCTTTTACCCAAAAATGTCAGATTATAGGCTGCAACATTTTTATTCAAAAGCAATGGAAAGAATAATCTGTTCAACATTCTCCTGCACTCAGCTAAAATACACTTAATTGCATCAGGCACTACCAAACATTTGTCAAGCCCAGAAAATAATAACATGCCTGACATTATGGCAACACAAACCACAAGAAGTACCATAAAAGGCTTGACTTTAAAGTCCCATGCTGGAGAAATTCATACAGAAGGCTTAAAAATCTCACCTTAGCTCACCCTCTTGTGCCTAGGTGCCTGTGGGAACTGTCGATTCCCATCCCACACAGGTTACTCAAAATGCATCATCCATCAAACTGTCCTCTAAGCAGCTGGTAAAGTAACTAGCGTTTGGCCCTCAGTATATAACATCTCATGCTCTCTTGAAGACCTCTTTAGCTTCTAGCAATTTCAGGGTGAGGTAATGGCAGATTTTTGGCATCCGCTCCACATTGCCTTGATTCTGTACAATGCGTTGTGTCAGTGCAATGGATCCGAGCCTAGCTGGGGACTCATTAATCCACAGATTTCATTTCTAAACACACAATTTTCTGAAACAATAATGCGCATTAACTCCTCCAGAGTTGCTAAAGTCTGCTGCAAATCAAAACCTGTTTGGGCCCCCCTTACTGAAGTTAGATATTTCAGTGACCATAAGAGCTGGGGTTCTGCCAAAACAGCTACCAGACATTAGTAGTAAAACCCCTACTTTACACTATTATGGCAATTTTATTGAATTTAGGCAATGCCCTTGCACAACAACAGCTTTACAAGACAAGAATCAGATGTCAATTTTATTGGGTTTTTTTCTTGCTTTCAAAATACATGCAGGCACTAATCCTGGAATAATAGGCTCATAAAACATCAGCTTAGAAAAATGCAGCAATTACACTTATCCAGCAAGCTGTCCATGGGAGATGGCTTTGTTTCCAGATTTTGCTTTGCTGAACTCCACTTGTGAGCATATTAAGTATACACTGCTGCAAATTAAATTTTCCTCTTCAGGTGAGTGGACTGGAAGACTATACCTAGCCAATTTCTAGCTCATGCCATGGATGAAAAGATAGCATCATGCCCTTACGAAGAGATCTTCTCTTCCAGCCTCTAAAGGAAGGTGTCACTCTTGGGGCACATTCCTCTGAGACAAGATCTTTAAGGATGGAGATGGGTAGGGAGAGATGTCACATGCAGCTCCTGATGCCATGTCTCACATCTGTTAACTCAGGCCTGACTTTGCCTGCCTATAGGAGGAGGTCTGTGATGAGCATTGGTGTCACCCAGGCATAGGCACTGGCACTGTTGTACCTAACTCTCCAGTGCCTGGTCTGCTGCTCAACAAGATTTCTCAGAAGGCGCAAATACATCTTAAACAGTGGATCTGGCCCTTATGTATCAGGATGCTCTTGCTGCAGTACTTTGCCATTTCCTATGTAAAATGCCCGCTTCCCACAGAACCTTTTCCCACGACCTGCTGTCACTGGTCTCCACTGTCATGTGTCATTTTGCCCCTGATCCCACTTCCACCCTTGCCAGCCTCAACTTCTTCTCTGATACACCCTTACACTCCAAAAGAAGAGAGCACAGGTAAGCAGATGCTTTTCTTCTTCACCTCATATCACAGGCAGAGCTCAGTCACCCACAGTGGGCTCCAAGCAGGAAGAGCTGCCAGCAGCTGTAAGGCAGAGCCAGTTTGGGCACGTTTCAGCTGCCTTTGGCTGGAGGCCACATGAAAGCTCAGCAGAGGAATATGCCCAAAAGAGCTGAATGTCCATCAGCTCTCAGGATGAAACTCTCTTGTGGGGTCACAGATGGGAAGGAAAGCATTCACTCCTCTGGTTAGAGGGAGGAACCTCTCTAAGACAGGACCTCACCTGAAGAAAAACAGTAATTACTCTTATCTCCTATCCATTAACTCAAATTGTTTATCCACAAATACCTGGAATTTAAAGCATGGACTTTCTGAGAAGATGGAGCTTTGATTAGTCAATTGGAAACTATGCAACTATCTTTTAACCCACCGAGGTTGACAGCAAGAGCTTCCTTTGATCCCGTGGTACAAGATCAGGTCAGACGGAGCTCAGAAATAATTTTGCCTGTCCACAAAGAGGGACACAGCAGCTCAGCAGGAAGGAAGTGTGATTCCTAGAGTTTCTGCTTGTCACTTTGTCACGGTGTGTGTTATTCAAGACATCAAGGGGGAACTGGGAGGGGGAGGTGGAGACAGTGGGGCGCGTGGTGGATCTCTTTATTTTTTTCCTCTCTTAACAGACTGAGATAAATGTAGCAATTGAAAAACGTGGAGGTGGGAAGGACGCGTGTGTGTGTGCATGTGCCTTTTTTCAACTGGAGGATCATTGGATGCATCTGTTACCAAGGAGAAGCACATGCTTGGTAACAGAAGTGAGCAAAATATTTTAATTTTTTTTTTTGCATTCCTATATGACAATAATCAATAACCTTACCATTTTTCTCATGATGAAATTTAGAGCCCTATATCTAATTTCACTCCATGACAAACTTACTGGAATGAGAAAAGTAAAGAAGAGTGCAGGAATTTACGATACCAACATGCAATCATAACAGCAGCACAGATACAGTGCTGTTCAGAACTGGAGAAAATAACACTGTACTTAGCCCCACTGGCGCAAGGAGCTTTCAGTAACAGTAAGGCATCCTGCTTTGGGTAGCCCTCTGCTAAGGATCTAATAAAACAGAGGCACAAGTCAGCTCAAACAAGAGAGGCACAACTCTTCACCAAGGGGACATGGCAGGCTTCCCCTTCACTCTGATAACCACCCAGCCGAGCCCCTACTCCTCTTTATTACGTTGTGATATAGCTTGATCGATGGGCAACAGCCTCCACTGAAGGGTTCTGGATAGTAAGTAAAATAAACCAGAGACCCTTCACAGACTTTTCTTTCCAGCACCCTGAGAAAAAAAGTAAAAAAAAAAAAACAAAAAACAATCCAGGGTGCATCCCGGATCTTTTTCCATGCAGAGATACCAACAACTCCCAGTCAGCCGAACCGTACCCCCTCCTGCAGGCACACGCAGCATCTCCCGTCGCTTTGATGAGCAAGAACTACCTGGATGTACCTACATGCTAAATGTCGTGACTAGACTGCACACAGTCACTGGTCTTCAACATCGCAAGTCTCACCATTAAAAATACCTTTCCCACCAAAAAACAAACAAACAAACAAAGAAACAAAACCAAACAAAAACAAAAACAAACCCCAACCCCAACCCAAACAAACAGGTTAAAAAAACCCAAAACAACAACAACCAACAGGTCAAGGCAACTGAAGTATTTCGAGAGGAAGGCAAAATCACAGCCACAGAAACCTCCGTATGGGAAGGGGAAGCGCCGTTTTCACGCCCGCTGCGTGCGGCAGCGCGGCGGGGAAGTTGAGAGAGGGGCGCCGAGGGCAGCCCCGCACCGGCCCCGCCTCGACTCCCCCCGCCCCGGTCTCCTCCGAGAAGGGGGCTCATCCTCCCAGCCGGCAAAGACCCCTTACACCCATCTCACATCCCCAATCCCCCAAAAAACCCTCTCCGGGGGTGCCGACAGCCACCCGAGGGGTGCCCAGCTGCCCGGGTCCCGAGCGCGGTACCTTCTCTCCGGTGAGCACATGCAGCCCCTCCCGGACCTTGGCGAAGGATCCCTCTCCCAGCTTCCTGCCGATCAGGTAGTTGCCGACCCGTTTGGTGTGCTGGAAGTCTCGGAGCCTCTCCCGCGGCGCCGCCGCCGCCGCGCTCAGCCAGGCGGCCAGGAAACTGCCCTCCGCGCCCGCCGCCGCCTTCCGCGTCTCCCCCCCGCCGCCGCCGCTGCCCGCCACAGCCGGCGGCTCGCTCAGGAGCCCGTCGCCTGCCGCCGCCGGCATGCCCGGCCTTGCCGCTGTCCCCGCCGCTGTCGCACCGCCGGTCCCCGGCCCGCGGGGCGGTCACCGGGCAGGCAGGAAAGTTGCTCGGGGGAGAGCGCCGCCGGCCAGGCTAGGGCGGAGGAGCCGGGGGGCGGAGCGGGGATAGCGGGGGGCCGGGGCTGGGGCGAGTCGGCGGTGCGGTGCCCCGGGCTGCCGCCCCTCATTGGATTCGGCACCTCCTCCCCTTACTCCCCGCCCGCCCGTCGCTGCTCTGCCCCGCTCCGGCAGCGGCTTCGGGCGTGAGGCTGCCGCGCCGAACGGGGAGGAGGGGACCGGGGGAGGGACCGGCGGAGGGAGGGGGAAAGGGCTCATTCAGTTTGAATTTGAGGTAATTTAATCCTCTCGCACGCGGCGGGAGCAGATGCGATCCAAACCCCGGCAGCCTGGGTGTTTTCAAATCCGGCTGGCCCCTCTTCCCGCCCCCCGCCCGGCATCCTAAAGCGGGGGTGGCACCGCATCCCTCTCTGGAACTCAACCAGCGGTTCCGGCTCCCGGGTAGTGCCGTGGCTCTGCGTGTGACTCGGTGTTATTGCTGCCCGGGAATATCTTTTGTGTTCCTTTCCCCCACCTTTCTTCCCGAGCACGCCTCATCCCCGTGTCGCGGAAACGTGCTACCGCGACGCGATCGTGACCGCCCCGCCCGCCCGCCCGCTGCTCCGGCGGCGCCGGCGGGCTCTGGTCCCGCTCCCCGCCTCGTTCACCACCCGCTTCTCCATCTTATGCCTCCCGGCCCTCTGCTCTCCTTTGCCGGCGGCATCCTCCTCCTGGTTTGCAGCGCGGGGTGGCTGCCTGAGTCCTCCTTCCCCCATCGGAGTCTGCATCCCCCAAAAGCTCCCCGGGGTTTGGTGGACCGAGAGGAAGGAGGTAAATTGGGCACTCGTCCGCCGCAGGCTGCGTTCAGTGAACAATAATTTCCATATCGATCTTCTCCACCCTGTGGCGAGGGAGAAGAAGCGGGTACATTGCCATTTTCACTGCCCAGCCTGCTTCTACCTAAACTGAAGGCTTCACTGGCAAGCAGGAGGCGCATGGAGAGGGAGAACAGAGATGCGAGATGAGACAAAGCTGGTAGGGCTACTCTGCTCTGAGTGTCCGATGGTCAGAGATGCACTACTCTGCATTGAGTTTCTGACGGTCGGTGATGATAGCAACCGTCAGCTCATGCTGTGGACGATTTAATCAAACAGTTAACTCATTGAAATGCCTCAGGGCTTATAAGGATTTTAACCTAAAATCTATTTTAAGTATGGTATCAGCAAGAAAGTAATGGAGGACCTCTATTTAGCTTCAAGCTTCGTCTACGTTTCCAAGTTTTAGTGTTAGTTAACACTTTGGAAAACAGAAATCACGCGCACCCTAGCAGATGCGAGCTATGTCAGCAAAACCTTCTGTAAAGATGCAGTGGTACCAGATAAAAACCGGCTTCGAGCTTTGCTGCAGTCACACTCCCGCCCCATGTGAAGCTGTTGCTCCCACTAGAGGGCTGGCTAGCACAGCTCTCCCCGCTCGCTCACACGCTGCTACCTCTTCTTAAGCTCTTCTTTCCCTCCTTAAAAATGTCAAGCCAATTTTACACCACACTGCTGACCACTAGCCTTTGCTTCTGTCTCGACTCCACTTCTGCCTCTTTGGTGGGCCAACTTTATCTGTCTGGTCCCTTCCACTGAAGTAGTCAAGTAGATTTTGGCTGGCAGAGGTGTTAGTTAGCCCTGTTCTCCTTCCACAGCATCTTTCCTTGACATCACTACTTTGGTAAAACTTCATAATTAAAGGCACAGTTGTGCCAAATCATGATTTGACAATGCTGATCATGATGGTTAACAATTTGCAGTCTGTCAGTCCAGGCTTCCCAAGCCTGAGTTAATCAATTGAAACATACTCAGCTCTGGCTTTAAGCAGCTGCCCAGGCAACCTGGAGGCAAGGAGCCCCTGGGCTGCCTGTGCAGGATGAGGCACTGCTGCTGGAGGCACTGAACCCTGCCATCTCCTGATGACCCCGTGGTAGGGGCTAGAGGGTTGGTTTGGGTGCAGCTAGTGTACAAGCCCTCACCCCCACCTTTCCCAGCCCTCTTGGCCCAGACGTGTCATTAGTCATGCCAGTCTCCCTCCACACTTGAGATGTCCTTATCAGAACCCTGTTTCTCTCCTTGCAGCTCAGGAGGGGTAAGAAAGCATCCAGTCTGCTCAAAAGAGAAGCAGAGGAAATGGAGGGAGTGGGTCCCCATGCTGCACAGAGGTGGTGGTGGTAATTTTGGAATGAAGGCCCTTACTGCCAGGGGGAAGTGCACAGGTAAGGAGAACTGGGGAAGCAGACTTGCACCACAGATTTCTGGAGCTCAGCTGGCTACTTTCCAGCATCTGACTTTAACTCCCTGGAACTTCTCCTGAGTCCTCCAAAATGTATTCCCTGTAGCTAAACACAGACAGGTTGCATTGCTGAGAACCCTGGGACTGGCTCCACAGCACCACACTCAGTATGTTTTCAGATGAAATTTCAAACAAAACAGAAATCCAGCACTGTCTAAATAGGTAGAAATTGGAGAAGGGAAAGCTCCAAAGCCAATAAAGAATATTTTTTCATTTAAAATATAATCTTATTCCATATTTCAGATACATTTACAAGTATTACAAAGTCACCTAAAAAAAGAAGTCTGCATTCTCTGACCTGCCTACCCCAGAAAATCACCAAACCATCATGGTTGGAAAAGACCTTTAAGATCACTGAGTCCAACTGACCCAGGAGCAGTTTGGACCCCTGTGAGAAGGTGTAAGGAGACAGGGTATGACATGTTTTCTGAGCTGATGGCTGCTGTGCTGGAGTTGTGCTTCTGACAGCTGGGGTGCACTTTGGTATGACATGTCCCGAAAAGCAAAACAGGTCCTGCCACTGCTGTCCCCAGCAGTGCAATTTTCTGTCAGCATGTTTGTGCTGCTGATGGTTGATGAGGTGATCCAGGCTTTTTAAAAGCGTTAAGAAGTTTAAGCAACTCATCTACTGACCTGGTCATCAGAGAAATATAAGTGGAATATAAGAGGAGGTTGCCTTGTACCACACTGTGCCACTCCGATGTCATGCTCAGATAAATTACCTCTGCTATCAGACTTTGCTCATCCCCCTGAATCCACCAGAACTGATAAATCTGGTGACCACCAAATCTTAACGGTCTAGAAGCAAACTTTATTGGTGTTTGCTAAATCAGAGCTGGAAGTGGGAAGGTGCCAGAAGTATCCCCATGCTTGCAGGGAAGGCGGCTCAGTCCTTGAACAGGTCAGGATAGTGGCAAGGTCCTTCCAGCAGTGGGCCTGGGTCTACATCACAGATTGGTCAGCATGACATATGTGAGGCTTGTAACAATGTTATTGTATGGAGGAAAAGAAGAAAGAAAAGAAAGAAAGAAAAGAAAGAAAAGAAAGAAAGAAAGAAAGAAAGAAAGAAAGAAAGAAAGAAAGAAAGAAAGAAAGAAAGAAAGAAAGAAAGAAAGAAAGAAAGAAAGAAAGAAAGAAAGAAAGAAAGAAAGAAAGAAAGAAAGAAAGAAAGAAAGAAAGAAAGAAAAGAAAGAAAGAAAGAAAGAAAGAAAGAAAGAAAGAAAGAAAGAAAGAAAGAAAGAAAGAAAGAAAGAAAGAAAGAAAGAAAGAAAGAAAGAAAGAAAGAAAGAAAGAAAGAAAGAAAGAAAGAAAGAAAGAAAGAAAGAAAGAGTAGAACAGCAAACAGTTACATTGGAGGAATAATAACTACATATTATTTTCCAGTTATGTAGAGGCTATATTCTATATAATTTAAAAATATGACTGTGCTAAGATGATTTGCAACTGTATTTTCTATACAGCTGTTCTCATAATGGACCAAATACATGGCTCAGACAGACAATGCAAGAATTCCCAAGTGTCTCCTATGCAAAGAACTGGAACAAGGAAATAGGAAACATGGCTGCCCAAGAAAATGCTGGAAGACACGCTTGGATGCAGCTTCTGGCTAATCCTTACATGAAGTGATGGATCACAGAGGAAAGGCGTAGCCCTGTTTCACCAGTGACAGTGTGCTCTTGGGCAGGAAAAGCTGCAAGGCAAAGAATGTGTTAGTGAGCAGCAGGAGACCAGCCCATAGTTTAAATGGCAATAAGTGCTACGCAGCAGGAGATGCTTAGTACGCATGTGCCTGTATCCTATTTTCCCTGGCTAAAGAGCTTGCCTCAGTTCCCCTCTCCCCCCACACACTGGCCTCAGTATGTGTAAGTATGGATGCTCCAAAAGGGATGCACATCAGCATTGGTAAGTCCTTACTGGCATAGAAGAGGCGAGACCATTTGCCTCCATCATCTGCTTCCCTGCTGGTGTCAGCTGGGGATGGGGGAACCTCACCCAGTGCAAAACAAACCAGACCCTTCCCTTGCCCAAAGGAATATGCTTTCAGACAGACAGACAGACAGACAGACAGACAGAGGTATGTGCCTTTGTTTAGGCACATAGCTCCCATTTGGTTTTGTGTTTAGGCACAAAACCAGAAACATGGTTTTGTCCACTGTGATGATTAAATGGATGTTAGTAATACATTTTCTGTCAAATACCTGAAAATCAACCTCTTTAAAAATAAAACTGGCAAGAAATGGCCATTGCAGCAAACATTTGGAGACCTCTGAAAGAACCCAGTGAATTAGTTTTTTTTTAATTGACTCAACTTGAGAACTTAATGAGTTGACAGTATCCTTTTAAACAGGCGAGACTGCTGCCTTCTCATGATTTCTGTCCTGTCCAGCTGTGCCCATCAGGGTGCAGTCTGGATGGAAGGGAGATCAAAGGCTGCATTCATTTCTGTCCGTGCTTTAATTTAAATTTAACTCCAGTATGCTTTATTTTGAACTGCCATCTTTCTAGGTAATGGCATTTTCTGATTAACTGTTGAAATTACTAATGAATTAAAGGCAGTAGTCTGTCTTCAGGCTGCAAAAGCTGTAATAACAAGCTACTAAAAATAATTTAGAGCTTGGTTTAAACCCATGAAAGCAAAGAAATTCAGAGTTACCCTGACAATATTGTCCTTTGCTGGCTTCAACACTGTAACATGTTGTAGTGAAATGTGTTACTAGCCTGCAAAGAGGGAATTTTGCAGCCCCAAGGAAGACCGAGGCCCCCAGCATCTCAAGTTCTATGGCTTGCTCTATGTGGGCTGAATCCTTCAAGGGGTCAAAGGCTACAGCTGAGTTCCCAGGCTACAGAGCCATGTCCAAGGAGCTTGTGCCTAGGAACAGAAGTGGGAAAAATGCTGGTCCAGTGGCAGAACAGGGCAGTGCTAAGGAAATGTCTGTGAGCCTGGGAGTCCATCAGCAAAATGTTTCACCGTGCTGTGCTGTTGCCTCCTCTGGTGAAGCTGGTGGTGGCAGCTTTCCAAGCATTCCTCACAGAAGCACAGGTCTGTAACCTGGGATGCTCCAATTCTCCTGGCCTCAGCAGTGTACGTGATTCCCATTAATTGCTCTCACTTGCCCTTCCAGAAAGATCCAAGGTTCTCAGGTGAAGGAATGATGAAATCTCAGCTCTTTTCAATGGGATGATGGTAAATGAAGAAGCAAGTGAACTCACAAGTATGCTGCATGACAGCAATGAGTAAATTCCATACTGGTTAAATTAGAAGTGGGTAAGCTCCATTTACCTGCCACATCATCAGTCCTTCCAAAGGCAATGACTTCAGACAGGTTGCAGGAGAAACCCTGGCTTAGTACTGGTGTCGTTGGTTAAAAAAGAAAAGCAATCCTGATATTGCTCATGTGTTATTTTTATTTAAGTATTCTTTTTTTTTAAAAAATAGTTCTTTTTTATTTTTATTTTATTCTACTTTAAAATGAGGGGTTGGGCTTATTGTCCACTTTTTTGAAGTGAGAATGTATTTGTATTTGTGTTCTTAGAGAATTCATAAGACACAGGATTTTTTAGTGTTTAAATCCCTGTCTGAGTTCAGAATGTCAAGAACCTAAGTTTACTGGCACTTTCACAATAAACACAATAAAAAAACCCTTTCTCCCTGCACTGCAACATGGGTAGCAGTGAAGACAACTCCTTTAGTGGGGCAATAATATCCAGTATCAGCTGATAATTTTATGACATATGTGCCTACATATAGGTACTTCAGACACCATTTACCTGACAGTGATAGCAGCATTTATGAACACGTGCAGTCTTGTAATCACAGAGAATAAATGTATTTCACCTTTCAACTACTGCAGAAAAAGGGAGAACTTCTACAGTTAAACTTTCATAAGCTTAACACTTGTATTTGAAAAATACTGAGAAAATTTTATCCTTAAAAATAATCAGAATATATATATGTAAAAATATGTAAGCAAGCATTAGAACTATTTGATGTCATTGTCTGAGCTTCAAAAGCTCTACTTTTTCTGTGGTCCCACCAATATCTCTTATTTTCTCTCTGTCCTGCAGCTTCTGTAATATAGTTCTCTGCAGCTAGAATAAATATTGAGGGCATGTGATGACTTGGAAGAATCATAAACCAAATTGAATTTAGTATCAAAGTAAACAGCAGGGGGGTGCTGTATTGATGCTGTTATTCTTTTTCACATTTCATTAATTAAGAAGTTCAATTTTTGAATTTAAATTAAACTGCTGTGAAACCCTCCATGCAGTGTATGGTGCCATAAAAATGAGGACCCCGAATTTAAGTTTCACTTACTTATGAGGGAACACAAGAGTATTGTATAATTATGCCTATGCTAAATACTTTTTATTTTCAAAAGCCTTTAGATATCAGTGATAAATAACATGTAAAAAAAAATCAAACTTTTGCAAATCCCTGAAATCAGTGTATCATGCAGAAAAAGGTGTGATGTATTCTGAATGCTGACAAAGCCCCTTCAGTGGAATTCTTGGGTCACTTCATGGTGTCACACTGGCACACTGTTATTGCACTCTAAGAGTGATTTAAATGCACAATGAGAACAAAGATGAGCGTGTATTTGAAACAAAGCTTTCTATTCGAGTAGGGACTGATCCTAGTCCAAATGGTCCTGTAATTTTCATGCCAGACAGTATTCAAGCGAGTAGCCTGCCACAGTGGGAACTCAGAATTAAGATGCCCTTAACCTGCAAGACTGTATCTCCTTACTCTTCTCCTTTTTCTTGGCAATAAATCAGAGAAAACTCCAATAGCAGAGTACAGTACAGGACTGGTTGTATTGTTGCTGCAGGCTGAGCACCATCAACCCATGTCTGCAGTCTGCTTCCACTTCCAGTAGTCTCTCTTTATGTCAGTCAAAGAAAGCCATTTACTAAATATTTCTTGCAAAAAATGTTCCAAACACCTTGCTCACATCTGTGCTAAAATGTAAACAAAACCGTGATTCAGTCCTGAAGGAAGATTTCTGTGTTTTGGTTAGGCCTGAAAGAAATTCTGATGACTGAACGAATTGTTAGAAAGCAGAGTTTTATGGTGGCAAAAGTACAGAGTACAGCATCACAAAACTGTGGCAGAGATGTACTCTGTACGTATGGGTAACCACGAAGGGACAAGATCAGAAGCGCTCAGGCCAAACCTTTCACTGTCCCCCTTAGCTCTGCCTTAGTCCTACAGCTTCAGGCTTTTCCTCTGCAGACAAAAGCAGCCAGGTGTCTATCCTCATCAGCCAGCAGCATGCAGGGATTAAATCATCCATGTTCCTTCCAGCTCCTCCCCAACAGCCTCTTCCCTTTATAAGGTCTGTAAAGATTGCTGCACACTGGTGTAGAGCAGGAGTGGGCACACAGGGCAGCACTGAGTTCCATAGTTATGGTTCAGCTCAGGCTTTAGCTTGGGTTTTCATGTTGTTGAGTTATCTTAAGCTTCACTGGAGCTTAAGAGATGCAAAGTAACAACTTTTATCCATGCTGTCAATAATCAGGTTCCTATAGGCTTATAATATGCTAGATATGTAGCCTGTTACCTCAGGGAACACTTCATCTGTAAAAAAATATATAAAGAGTGATACCTCTTCCTGACTGCGTAGTGTGGCAAGGAAAAACAATTTAAAAATTCAGCCAGCCATCATTCTGACTGTTGTACACAAATCCCATCATAAAACTGCTCCAAATACAAATCTTGCTAGCATATTTAGTGCTAATTATAATTTGGGAACACTCATACATTTAATCAGATTAAAAATCTTGAAATTAATGCACTATTGTACTAAGCAGTGAAAATTCACCTTGGTACTTTGCTAAAAACATTAATGTCCCAAGTGTCTGCCTTTGTATATGGATAGACTTGCTGCATGATTATTACAAATCCCATTTGCAAATCATGGTTAACTTGCTACAGTCGTGTCATGTCTGTGTGTGTGATTTCTATAACTATTGAAACCACACCAATATTTAGATTTGGGAAACCCAATTATGAGGTGTACAAGTTTTACAAGTGAATCCTTTGGTATACATTCAGGACTTGGCACAGCCCTGAAGCATTTCTGAAGTGTTATTAGCTAAATAATAACTTAATTAAATTTAAAATCATTAATCATAAAACCATAGAGTGGTTTGGGTTGGAAGGAACCTTAAAGTTCATCTAGTTCCAACCTCTCTGCATGGGCAGGGACACCTCCCACTAGACCAGGTTGCTTGTGATTTTAACTAATTGGGACTTGGAATTTGAAATCTCTAAAAATTCACAATTAGTATAAAAATCTGTATGGGACTATTCTTAAATTTCAAAAAGAGAGGGGTGCACAGCATTCTGCAAACATGAAAATAAGTATGGCACCAATTCCCAGTTTCTTTATTTAGGAGATTCATGTTTAATAGGACAGCTCACGGAAGTAAAAAGGCAAAGATGTGGTTTTGATCCTCACTCTCTAGAGCTTTACAAACACTGAATGGCTGAAGCAGGTGTAGAGGATGAGTGTTGGAAGCAGAAACAACATAATGAAGGATGCACAGAAAGCCAGCAGCCACCCTAAGCAGAGGTGAATGGAGGACTGACTCAGAGGAACGCATCCAGCTTCAACTAGAAACTGATGGTTATGCAGACTCAGAGCTTTTTGCTTGGAGCTTTTTGCTTGGATTATGATGCCTTTGTGACCTAGGGTACTTTCTAACAGTTTGTTGGACACCGGATTCCCACCAGGCTTTGTATCTCTGGCAAAATGAATTAATTACCACCCTCCTTTTAGTCCACAGATATTTCAATCAACAGTTACTTCAGCTTGAATGAAGGCTCACAGTTTTTTTTTCCTTTGCATGCTTACAAGAAGAACTATATGGGCTGAACTCGAAAAAAATAAAGAAAAAAGAAAAGGGAATGTATTTCTTTGTTACCTTGAAATCCTTTTAGTGTTAAATAATATCACATGGGCTCCTTCTATTTAATGATTCAGTGTTGGCTTAGTCCTGAACATATAATATGTGCCAGTCTGTTGTCATGGAGGTAGCTGTGATATTCTTTCTTTGCAGGATCAGGAATGGACAGACTATGAGAGATCACTTTATCATTCAAGCACGAAGAACCCTCATAGCACAGTTACCAGAACCTGAGGGATTAATTTTTTTTCAATAAATTTATTTATTGTATAATGCCTGTAGGGTAAAATGATTTTGTTTAATTTTCTTGCAAAAGTCTGGATTCATACACATTTTTTTAAAAGAACAGATTAGAACCAGGCTGGCCACTGTTCCTCTCACACACACTCCAACAGGACGAGTTGACCACGAACCTCCCAGCCAGAACCTCAGGCAAAAATCTGAGAAAACAGATGGGTCTCCATTGTGCCCTGAAGGTCAATGGACATGGGCTCTGCTAGGCCACTGGGAGAAGTAAATTCCTAAGCTGAGGATGCTTCACAAAGAAAGCAGAGCTTACACTCTCCAGATGTTTAAATTCAGGGTGTGTCAAGCAAAAGCTCTCTGCCTGGTCTCAGCTGTCAATATAGAGCTTAGAGGAGGAGAAGAGGAAATTCCTTGGGAAGCCATTGCCCAAGCTATGCTGCTTCCCTGGTTCAAACTGAGCCTCAGATTCACAGCATCAGAATCAACACAGGAATCCATGCCTGCAAACAGACAAGGTAAGCAGGGACTGTATTTTATAAGGAATCTTTTTCTTGGTAGTGTAGCTTATATACAATATTCTTGTGTAATTATGTTCTGAATTACCTTAAAGTTTCCTGCAGTGAGAAATTTTTTTTTTTGGTCAATCACATTGCTTTGGTTTTCCTTCTGAAAGCTTGGGGACACACTGTGCAAAGCCTTCCTTCCAAAGCTCATTTGCATCCCACCTTTGTTCTAGTCCACAACTGAACCTCTCTGTGTTGCATGGTTCCCTTTATACAGATACCCACCGCCCTCAAATCCCAGCTTCTGGCTTAGGTGTCTGAGGCAGCAAGCCACAGCACCTCCAGAAGCCACCCCCAGCTCTCTCACAGGGAACATGGCCAAAACAACCCTATATGAACAGTGCTCACTGTGTAATCAAGAATGTTTCCCCCCATTTATTTTCTGTTTCTTTCCGTATTATTGTTGGGGTTTTTTTTTTCTTGCTTTTTTTTTCAGCGTCAGAAGTACAAGCAGCAAGCCCAAGTTCCCTATCATGTTGACTCAAAGACCACAAAAGAGTCAGACCTCTGGACCTCTGTGGCTAGTGATGGTTTAGACTGCTTGCCCATGTCTCCAACTTCTCTCTCAAAAGAAAAAAAAAAGATATGCTGGTAAAATAATATTTTCTGCAATATTCTGTTGCTCTTTCTCTTACTGGTGTCCTCAATACAGAGATGGGTTCCTTGACTCCAGCTTCCACTTTGACTGCTCTGATCACTCAGGCTCTGGTCCCAGTCATACCAGGAGAGGATTTGCTCCAAATACTTAGGTATAGAGAGGACAGCAGTTGGCCAATGTTAGCAGAGAAAGTTGTCCAGGCTGTTAAAATGTCTGGCAGGCTCCCAAGCTCAGAAAATAGATGTTTACTTCAACAGTGGCCTGCCTGGCAGCTGTGACTGTAGCCAGTCCAGCAAGACATGGTGCTCAGCAGGTGGAACAGCACATCACTCCCCTGCTGCAACTCTGTTATCTGAATAAAGATTCTAAGATGCCCTAGGCCTGGCACCATCACCAGATGCATCTTCTCAAACCTCTCAACAATGGGCAGCTGTCTCCACCACCACACAGGGGATGTCCAAACCATCTTTATAATCCTGGGCACCCCTGCTCCAGTTCTCAAATCCTGAAACTCAAATGTACAGAGATAAAACTCTCAAACCCCAAGCAGACCATGATAATGGTTTTGGAGAGATTTTTTTTTTGGTTCCATCCTTGTCTCCATGTGAAGATCCTGCAGACTAAACCAAGCCTTCCAATACCCCTGGGAGGGCTGGCTTTTGCACTCCTGTCTGATTCCTCTGTCAGCTCACCTGCAGAGCCAGCCCTCATTCAGTCCCTCATTCAGTAATGCTAATCCATGCATCTAAAAATCATTACTCACACCTCCAAAAACCATGAAGCTGGCTTGAAAATAAGTTCTAGCTCTTTTTGTCTTTCCCTTCTGGTTTCTGGCTTTTTCAGTCTAGCCCTAAGTATATGGTATCTCTTAAACATTTGTTTACATAGGTAGAAGATGCTCTAAAGAACACTCTCATTTAACAAAATCAATTAGTCCTAGTGTGGAAATTTTACAAATTAGACTCTAAATATGTATGGAATGACCAAATCTGTTTTGGGTATAGAAAGTGCTATTTACACATTTTCTGCAGAGATGTTTCAGTCAACATTTCAAGTTCTCCAATGGAAAACTGGAAGCCAGTTATTGCTGGGTTCAAATAAAACTTTTACATCTTTTTACTGGTAGCCTCTCCAGAGAAATGTAGAGGAAAAAAATTACAGATATAAAAATCCTCAACCAGCTCCGGATTTGTGTATTTACATCATTACAGCATTACTTAAAGATGTGGTTGAATATGTCAGGATATCAGGCTGATTATTACAAAGCCCAGTAGGTTATTAATTTCTGCACCTGTTTCTATAGCAAACATACTTTCTCCCTTGAATCAGCACTGATTTATCCACCTGGCTGATGAATGCCATGTATCTTGAAAGATCTGGCAAGGAAGAGGAATTGTTCATTAAATCTTTGGCTTTGGTGTCACTTTCAAACCCTACTACTTCCTGTTTGCTCTCCACTTAAATGACCAAAATTGATAATGTGACCGAGGCTCTGGGTGGGTATCTCTGCAGATCAAAAATAATATCTTAATCCATTTAAAACATGGTCCACCAGTACAACACAAAGGAGAAACAAGAAGGAATAAAGACAAAAAGCTGCTAAATGATCAGAGTATTCTCCACTCCTGTAACCCCCATCTGCATCTGGTTCTGTTTCCCACAATTCAAGAAGAAAGTTGGCAAACTGAAGAAAATTCAGAAAAGAGCTATAAGAGTGAAGAAAGACCAAAATAATAAATTTTACAGTGAAAGAATTTGGTCCTTTTAAGCCTAGCAAAGGGAGGGGGTGATTGCTCGTAGCCTGGGTGTCTAAGTATGAACGCAGGCTCACAGAAAAAGCTATAATGAGATCCAGTGGCTGGGAGCTGAATCTAGACAAATTCAAGCTATAAAATAAGACACACATTTTTAACAGTGAGGGTAATTAACCACCACAGCAACCCATCAAGGCATTATGGCACAGTCTCCCTCTTTGGAATTCTTTAAATCAAAATCAGATGTTTTCCTAAAAGACATTGTATTGCAAACAGGAAGAAGCCTGATGCTGCGTGTCAAACAGGAAGGTGGGTTGGAGCATCGCAGTAGCCCATGTGGCATTACAAACCATAAACTAGAGTTATTCTTTTGTAATGAACCAGATTCTCCAGGGAGAATCAAGAGAAAGTTTTGCCACCAGAATCAGAAGTTATGTTGTTGGAACGGGGAGAATGGAAAGGTGAAGCAAAGCATCATTTCTAGGAAGAGACACTCTTTTATTCAGTCACTGGATACAGCTTGATCAGCTTTCACCAATTTGCCTGGAATTTTTCCAGATATATTAATCTAATAAAATATTTTATCTCCTGACAAACCTGGCTTCACTTATCATGAAAGATGATTGAAGGACTAGTCACAAGCTTGTCATTAGGGAATGCAAAGGGAGAGAGAAGCAGACTTAAAATCAAGATAAGAAGCTGCAAAAGGTGGAAGAGCGAAGGACAAATGGGACAAAGTTGTGTTTATGTGATGACTCCAGGGATATAGTTAGTGATTAGGCATTTCTGCATAGTCAAAATGCAGAAATTCTTGATTTACTCATTGCAAAGGTGCTGAGCTCCTGAGTGCGTGTGGAATTTAGAACAAATTACTATAGAAGGGACAATTGCTTGATTTCTTCATGTGCCTTTCAATTAGGGTTATCTATCTTATTTATGTAAATTAAGAGATCTAAATTCTGATGATTTAACGTTCTTCTTCTCTTTACTTACATATAATTCGTATGGTTTCAGAAGAGGCCTGGGAAATTAGCTGCTTGTCCTCTCGGCCAAGTAATTGAAATTTCACAGATTCTTAGACGCAATGACTTCTGTAAAACAAGCCATCAGAGCATGGAAAAATGTTACCTAAGTGAGCAGCAAATAGATAAGTTCTTTACAAAATAATAAATAGGGATGGCTCCACAGAAAATACGACATTCTATTTTTCTGTGGCAGACTTTTCCAGTACTGGCATTGTATTGTCTGAAATTCCTAAGCCTTCAGAATTGAGACTACAGTGGCTTAAAATTTCTGCTCTGGTACAAGCAATGAGTGACAAGTTTAATTTTGCAGAAGTGTTCAATTGCAAGATTCAGGACACTCGCAGATTCCTACTGAACCATGAAGGACCAGAGATGGAGCAGGAAAGTGAGTGTGATGAGTGTCCAGTCATATTTGTCATCACCAGCTTGCTTCTGATGCCAATAATCATGCAAGACCCTCACATAAATAATAAAGTGTTTTATACGGTGCAAGGCAGTCAAAGTGGGTATGAAAAACCAATCAACTGACAGACAGACAGTGAAGATTATGTAGCAAGAAGATTATAACAAAACACCTTGTTATTAAGTGTACTGCAGCATTATGAATCACCCATAGTTATAAGTACTGCTTTAGTCTGTCCCCTAAAATACAATAATACAGTATAATAAATGAGACAGATGAAAAAAGCAGAACTTTATCTTGAAACAAGTAGAACAAGTAGTTTTAAGTGGAGCAAAGCTTTAAATATTTTGTAAGACAATTATGCTTTAAGTATATTTAAAGCATTTTATTCTTATAAAATTTTATTTTTAGAAGTAACCTTAGTGATAAAACAGGATGACCTTTATATAGAAGCATTACTACTTGAAAGGGTTAAAAGTATGGATTCTTAATAGCCAAGGGTTTATACAATCAATGAATCAATAGCAACACATATAAATATGTCATCCTGTGACCACCTAAGGAACCTGAAGGTGAATGAATCCATGGGACATGATGGGATTCACCCACAACTCCTGAAAGAACTGGTGGATGAAGTTGCAAAGCCACTGTCCATCATACTTGAAAAGTCATGGCAGTCTGCTGAAGTTCCTGCTGACAGGAAAAGTGAAAATATAACCATTTTCAGAGCTGGAAAAAAAAAAAAGATTCAGGGAACTATAGGCCAGTCACTTCTGTGACTTCTGTGCCGGGCAAGATCATGGAGCAGATCCTCCTGAAGGCTCTGCTTAGGCAAGCAGATAACAAAGGGGTGACTGGTGACAGCCAACAAAGCTTCACTAAGGGCAAGTCCTGCCTGACTGATTTGGTGGCCTTTTATGAAGGGGTCACAGCCTTGGTGGACAAAGGCAGAGCAACAGCCAGCATCTACCTGGACCTGTGCAAAGCATTCAACACTGTCCCACATGACATTCTGATGGAAGAGGAAATGGTTTAAAACTTCAAGAGGGGAGATTCAGGTTAGACATTAGGAAAAAAATCTTTCCTGTGAGGGTGGTGAGATGCTGGCACAGGTTGCCCAAGGAAGCTGTGGCTGCCCTCTCCCTGGGTATGTTCAAGGCCAGGTTGGATGGGGCTTGGAGCAATCTGGTCTGGTGGGAGGTGTCCCTGCCCATGCAGGGGGGTGGGAACTGGATGACCTTTAAGGTCCCTTTCAACCCAAACCATTCTATCATTCTATGACCAGATTACAACCTAGCTTCCCCAAAACACAAAAACATGTGCAAAAGGCATAATTACATGAGCTTAATTTTCTTAGTATTCTAAATAAAATGCTAGAAAACCTCAGGGTCATTCAAAGTATAACACACATAATTTGACAGTCAATGCCAAGTGTATCTCATTTCCAGTTAGTTGATTTCCAAATACCGTAAAATAAAAATACAGAACAATTCTAAAAATCTTTCAGAAATGTCAGAAATAATCACTTCTGAGTTATCCCTTAATCACTATATTTGAGTACAATATCTAAATACAAATCTTATTTAGAACTATGTATTTAACATAAAGTTTCCAACTATATCTGTATGCTTATAACGATATTTTTCCTGTAACCCATTATAAATTTACTTATATTTTTAAAAATGTATCTCATATTTGCAAGTGTAGATTAATTACAGGAAAACAGAATAAATTAACGAACATATTGGACAATATCTTCACAACGTATGGTTCTCATCACACAAAAATCCCCAGGCATGTAAACATTAGGAAAATTAAACACATGCATACACGTGTGCAAGACAAGGATCACGCTAATGAAGGCACTGTGGCTGCAGCTAACTTCTCACTGGAGACCTTGCAAATACATTAAAATTAAAAGACAGAGTCATCAATTTATTCTGGCTTAACTTTGGGATAAAATGTTTTACATATTATGCTTCTATTTAGATCCCCCGTTACATGGTCAACAGAAAACCATGCACTTATCTCAAATAAATGATTCACATCAGCTAATACATCAAGAATGCAACTTACAGAAACCCCTTAGTCGTACTCCAGAGGACAAATAGCACCCCTAGAAGTACAAAGGGTATTGAGAACAGCCTGAAAAAAGATGGCACAAGGCAGAGCCCACTTGGAAATGCCAGCCAAAATGCTTTGCTCATGCAGATGAGTAGCAGTGCTGAGGAGGCAAGGTAACTGGCCCATGGGGCAACCAGTGGTGCTTATCTCTACAGTGCCAGCCCCTGCTTTCCACCAAACTTTTCTGGTTTGGGGGAAAAAAAAACAAACAACCAAAACCAAATCCAAAAACCACAACAAAACAAACCAAAACCACAATAGAAAACCAAACAAAAAATCTTTCTGCCATGAAAGAGACTTTTCAGGCAGGTACAGCCAACAGATACTAAACTGCCATTGAAAATCAACAGGAATTAAATGCCTAAGGGCAAATTCTGCCTCTGAAAATCCACCCAGAGGATTGTCCTACCACCAAAAGATAGCCAGAGTTTAACCCTTATCCAGGAAGGTTTCCTCACATGCCACAAAACCACACAGATTTCCCAAGTGTTTGAATTGTCCCAAAGAATTTTTACAGCACAGCCTTCTAAGTTCCAGTTGAATGTTAGGGCTTGTCATAAAAATCTTTGTCCATCCTCTTATTTTCTGTCTTTGAGCATTTTTATATTTTCAGCAAATGAGGGCAACCTCATGTCATGTTACATTATGTTTCTGTCAATATTCACTTCTTACATGCTGCCCAATGCCAAACAACATATAGTAATTCACTTCAAGCAATATCAGAGGCAAGAAGCAGGCCAAGGGGAGAGGGCTGGCTGCAAATGGTCTCATCACCAACTACAGAGGCCACCAATTCCTGCATATCAATATCATCCAAAGACAGGATTTTTACTTTCTGTTGGGTTTTCTTTTGGTTTTGGCAAATTAGAAACACAGTAATTTCAAATATAAATAATTATCAAAACAGACCCTTCCAAAATAAACATTATATGCAAATCTTCCCCTACCTAAAGACAGAAAACAAGCTGTGTGATGGATAAATTGTTTCATGAGAGACCTGGCTTCTTTTTGTAGCCATCCTACAGCATCCATGTGCCCTGCGCACGTTCTGTGATATGTGGAAGATGGTGCCTCTCGGAAGAGGTCCCAGAGGATTAGCATTTCCAAAGGGAGTAAAAGACTTTAAGCAGTCCACTGCAAAATAAGAGGACATGAAACACCAATGTACAACAGTTTGTGTTTGACTTTGCTTGATGTCTCATGAGATATCTTTACAATTAATTGGGTAGAGAAAAACAGCTTCTGAACCTGTTAGCTGAAATTAAGACCATGAAAATAGCAATATGATGGTAAGGTGAAGTTTTCAGCTAATTGCATAGCCTCCTACAGAACATATGTAGGTTATTTTAACTTACACGTACACAAAAATCCTATTGTCTGCATGTGAAGTTAGCACTCACTCATGCAGGTGCTTGTCAATCAGGTCTGCAGATTGAAGCCCTGTTTTTTTTCTGCAGAAAAGCAGTAGACTGGTGCCAGCTGTCATTCCTTCCAGAGTGTCACCTAGCACACCTAGTTATCCTGTCACAGTGACTGAAAGTGAAATTCAGCCTATTTGCTGAGACAGCCAGAAGAATCTAGTAAAGGAAGATGGTTTAGTGGCTGCTGAAGCTCCTAAAATAGTTGAAAAGCACTCTTGAAATCCTGCTGTGAAGGCAGGGGTGATCCTTGGTTATTTTGAGGAGCTACTAAAGGCAGCCATCCCAGACCTGGGCAGCATCACATTAATCTTTCAAGTAGCATGATGCCTGCAGAGTGCTAAAAACTCTGCAGGATGTCCTTCAGCTGTGCTTGCTCTTCACAGGGATGGCAAACTTTACTTTTCAAGGCAGTCACAAAGCTGTCATCAGAAGAGAGCAGAGATGTGGAAATGATAAAGCATTTTTCAAAGCCAGAAAAGCACTCAGAAAACTGCATCCCACAGAAGTCCACAGGAGATAGGTGGACACATAATGTCCAGTGACTGTGCCTAGTGACAGCATATGGTGAGACAAGACAGGCACCCAGGGAAGGGAACCTGGTCAAGATGCCCCAGTGACACCCACTTGCTATATACAATCTGCAGCACCATGTACCATGTGGAAGTGGGGGAGTAGCTGCAGGGTTCCTCCATCAGCCTCGTGGACTAATTGAATAATTTTGATTGGAAAAGACCTTAAGATCATTGAAACCAATCAAAAACCTGACACTACCAAGACCATCACTAAACCAAGAACCTAAGCACTGCATCTACATGCCTCTTTAATACCTCCAGGGATGGTGATTCCACCACTCCCCTGGGCAGCCTGTTCCAGTGCCTGACAATCCTTTTAATAAAGAATTTTTCCTAATATCCATTCTAGAGCTCCCCTGGCACAACTTGAGGCCATTTCCTCTTGTTCTATCACCTGTTACTTGGGAGAAGAGTCCAACCCCTCCCTGGCTAGAGCCTCCTTTCAGGGAGTTGTAGAGAGTGATAAGATCTCCCCTGAGCCTCCTTTTCTCCATGCTAAACAACCCAAACTCCCTCAGCTGCTCCTTGTAAAACTTGTTCTCCAGACCCTACACCAGCTTCATTACCCTTCTTTGAACATACACCAGCACTTCAGTGTCCTTCTTGTAGTAAGGGGCCCAAACTTGAACACAATATTCGAGGTGCCACCTCACCAGTGTCAATTGCAGGGGGACAGTCACTGTCCTTCTCCTGCTGGCCACACTATTTTTGATACAGGCCAGGATGTTGCTGCCCTTGCCCACCAGGGCATACTCCTGGCTCATGTTCAGCTGACTGTCAAACAACAACCTCAGGTCCCTTTTCACCAGGCAACTTTCCAGACACTCTTTCCCAAGCTTGTAGTGTTGCACATGGTTGCTGTGACCCAAATGCAGGACCTGGAACTCAGATTTGTGGAATGTCATACAAGTAGAATAGAATAGAATAGAATAGAATAGAATAGAATAGAATAGAATAGAATAGAATAGAATAGAATAGAATAGAATAGGAGTAGAATAGAATAGAAATTTTCAGGGTTGGAAGGGACCTTTAAGATTACCTCGTTCCAACTCCCTGCCAGAGGCAGGGACACCTCCTACTAGATCAGGTTCCTCAGAGCCCTGTCCAGCCTGGCCTTAAAAACTTTCAGAGATGGGGCTTCCACGACTTCTCTAGGCAACCTGTTCCAAGGTCTCACCACCCTCATGGTGAAGAACTTCTAACTTCCAATCCAGATCTACCCTCCTCTAGTTTGAATCCATTCCCCCTAATCCTATCACTACCTGACATCCTCAGAATGTCCCTCACCAACTTTCTTGTAGCCCCATTCAGATACTAAAACACTACAATAAGGTCTTCTCAGAGCCTCCTCCTCTCCAGACTGAATAACCCCAACTCTCTCAGTCTGTCTTCATAGGAGAGGTGCTCCAGCCCTCTGATCATCCTCGTGGCCCTTCTCTGGACACACTCCAGCACGTCCATGTCCCTCCTGTAACGGGCTCCAGACCTGGATGCAGTACTCCAGGTGGGGTCTCAGGGGAGCAGAGTAGAGGGGGAGAATCACCTCCATGCTGGCCACGCTTCTCTTGATGCAGTCGAGGACAGGGTTGGCTTTCTGGGTTGCAAGTGTACACTGGTGGCTCATGTTGAACTTCTCATCCCCCATCGGTCCCAAGTCCTTTTCCTCAGGGCTGTTCTCCATCCAGTCACTGCCCAGCTTGTATCAGAGTTTGGGATTTCCCTGACCCAGATGCAGGACCTTGTACTCGGCCCTGTTGAAATTCATGAGGTTGCCATGGGCCCACCTCTCCTGCCTGTCAAAGTCCCTCTGGGTGGCATCCCTTCCCTCCTGCGTGTCAGCTGCCCCACACAGTTTGATATGAACTTGCTGAGGGTGCACTCAATGACACTGTCCATGTCACCAACAAAGATGTTAAACATCAAAAATGTTAAACAAGACCAGTCCCTTTGGTCTTGGCCCATTGACCCAGCCTGTTTAGGTCCCTCTGTATAGGCTTCCTACCCTGAGGCAGATCATCACTGCCACCCCACTTGGTACCATTGTGAACTTACTGAGGGAGAACCTGATCTCTCTGTACAGATCACTCACTGATAAAGATATTGAAGAGAACTGGCCCTAGGACTGAGCCCTGGGGAACACCACACGTGAACACAGTCCCCACTTGTGACTCCTGACTGGGTGCAGCCCAACTTGTCCCATGGTTGTGGGGGCATGCAGTGTTTAGCTCTGGACTGTCCCATATCTCATGGGAACAGAGAAGTAATGTGGGGTTTTTGGGGAATTTTTAATTTCTTGTTAAAAAGAGCAGTGTTTCCTTATGCTGTCCAGTTCCTCTGGAGATTCATTACATATTTGTACTCTCTTGCCTTCTGAAAGCTCGCCGTGGCTCTCTAGTCTGGCAATACTTGGGATTTTGTGCTCGCTCTGCTGTTGCTATGCGACCAACCACCAACAGCAATTTGCATCTTTTCATATTGCAGATGAAGCATTTAGCAGTTGGACTAACAGTTTATGGTCAAAGAAGGCATGCTATTACACATGCATTTAGTAGCAGGTACACTCACACTGCCAAGAGCTGTTTGAAGCCCGTGACCCATGCAGCTGAACAGTGCAAAGGAACAACAGAAGGCTTACAACTCAGTGCCAAGCACCCCAAGCCAGTCAGTCAAAGAGCTAGTGAGACCTGGTTTCCACACATAAACACACACACACAAAACCCAAACCAAACAAAAACCAAAAAAAAACAAAAAATACGAAGGCACGCAGTCTGAGGAACAACTGTGCCTCATCCCAGTTCGGAATCCTGTTCTGGACCAGCAGTGAGACAGGACTTACTTAAACTGCAGCCTCCTTGTGGCGGGTTTGGATACAGCCTGCTAGCCCATCCCCAGTGCTCCTTGCAGTCCTGCCTCCTTTCACAGCTCATAGTCTTTTTTATCACTCGTTGATCAGAGAATCACAAAATCTTCTCGTTGGAAAAGACCTTTAAGATCGTCGAGTCTAAATAGCCTAACTCTACCGAGTCCAGTGCTACACCATGTCTCTAAGGACCACTTCTACTTCTCTAGGGATGGTGATTCAACAGCCACCCTTGGCAGCCTGTTCCAGTGTCTGATCTCCCTTTCAGTGAAGAAGCTTCTTATATCTAATCTAGACCTCCTCCGGTGCAACTTGAGACCATTTCCTTCAGACTTGAGAAGGTCCAGGAGCCCTTTGGATTGTTTAGGGGCTTAGCACTTGCAGGTAGATCTTCAAAGGACTTCAGGCTGGGGTTTGATATGGCTTAATTTGGTCTTGAATCAGAAAAACTACTACCAGAGACAGTGGATGAAGCATCCCTTGCAAGAACCCTAGCAATGTGGAAAATAATCTGGTTGTTAGTGACCATAGTGCAATATGTGTGCGTGTGGGTATGTATATATACACATACATATAAATAATGATTTAATTTATTTATTTATTACCAAGAGATAACCAATGAAAACACAAAGGAAACAGATTTTCAAGTTGTTCTCACACTTAGGAGTTTTCTGACTGAAAGAGGACTCACAGTCTGGGGAAGCCTAGACGCACTCTCCACTACAACACTGCTTTGACAGAGCAAAGCAAAAGGTCTGGAAGCAAACTCTGAAACCAAATCAGTGACAAGAAATGGTGGTGGGAAGAAGGCTGTGGGCAATGGCAGGTGAAAGAGACAGAAGGTCATGAAGGATCAGTGACTGCAGCTGTTGGCATAATGAACTGACAATGACATCAAACCCCTGGCAGACCCTGATAAAAGAGGGAGGCTGACAATAATAGGGAGGCTGAATCCTAACCCTGTGAGACTGCCACAGGCATAAGTCCAGGGATTTTAGGCAGTACCACCACATGGACAGCAGGCCAGACAAACAGCTCTGGTTTCTGCTCATGTTTAGATGAGCCTTGATCTGCACAAAAAGAATAATAATAATTAAAAAAACTCTGACAGCCTTGGGAAACTGCCTAGATGAATTGCAGCCACTTTATCTCCTTCCCCTTTGACCTCTTAAGTACATGTTCAGAGCTCCATCCCTTCAAACCTGGTGTCCTGGTTTGGGCCAGGATAAAGGTGATTTTCTGTTTTGTACTTTTATTTTTAACTAAGTCTCTTGTAAATAGTTGCACTTACTGAAATTAACAGCAAGTTTCTCAGACAGTGTGTGTTTCTAGGATTGATAACACTTGATGTTTATAGTTACTGCTAGAGACTGGTATGCAGAGCCAAGGACACTGCTCAGCTCTGAGGAAAACATTTTACCCTCCAGAAGGAGTAAAGAGGTCCCACCTGAACCCTCCTTTGGGGAGGAACAGACAAGATAGATGCCAGAATTGACCAAACAGAGTATTCCATCCCATATACGTCACACTCAGTATAAATTTGAGGCATCACGAGGGCCGAGCCAGATCTTTTCCTGATTTCCTGCTTCCCTTCCTTCCTGGCATCCTGGAAGGATCCTGTCCGTTCGTCTGCCTGTGGTCCTGATCCGTGCCAGCCCATATCTGTGTGTTCCTGCCTCCGGTTCCCGACTGCTGCCGACTCCAGGAGTCCAGCCTGGACTTTCCCAGGGCTGCCCTACAGCCTCGGTGGTGACGTGAGAGTTACTGGGGGAGAGGGGGGAGGAATGTGGTTTCCATTTTCCTGTATATTTGTATATATTTAGTAATTTTTCCTATTTATCATTACTGTTTCATTAAAGTTGTGTAGTTTAGTTTCCAACCCATAAGTCTCTCTCCCTTATTCTCTCTCCTTTCTCTATCAAGGAGAGACAGATTAATAGAGAGAGTCTGTTATTCGGTTTAATTGCCGGGACAGTGTTAAACCGTGACACCTGGCTACACAGAAAAGCTGTATTGCTTTAACAAGACTAGCTGAGAGCACTGTCTCTGACATTTGATAAAGTTACACTGGGATAAAAATATTCATGCTATGATGGCTTTATCATGAATGGGCATGGGAAGTTAGTTTGCTGTAGAACAGTACAACTCAGTCTACGTGATGGATATAAATACCATTATTTGGGAAGGAAGGGTAAGTAGAAGCATAAAGGACATAGGTGACAAAGCTGTTTCAGTGGAAAATAATCTCTAGACCAGGCCTGAATGTGAAGTACAAAGTCTCATCTGGAATAGGAAAACAAGTTAAGAGTTAGAAACCGCTTTTACGTTATTCTCCTTAAAAAACAACCAAAAAACAAACAAACAAACAAACAAAAAAACCCCACAAAAAAACCAAAAAACCAAACCCCACAATAACAACAGCAACAACAAAAAAAAACCAGCAACCAAAAAACAACAACCCAAAATCAACAACCAAAAAACCAACCAAACACAAAAACATGCAGTATTTTTGTGCAACAGTTGCCTTCTGGGACATAACAGATGCTTATTATTGAAAAAGGAAATAAAGAGTTTCTATGTGAAGTCACAAGTTCCTGGACTTTGTTCTTGAATGTGTGCCCCTCATGTGCTACAAGATCAAAGTGATCTCTTATCCTGTGATTTATCATTTGCCCAAGATGTTTACTGTCGTTCCACACAGTATCAGCAAAGCTAAATTGTATTAGCCTCATTTACTCCTTCTTACTGCGTACCTAAGTGCCATCTTCTGGCCACAACAGGGACGGTAAGAGAAGTGGTGATAGTAAAAAAAAACCAAAAAAACAACCAACCAATCCACCAAAAACTAAAACCAACCACCCAACCAAAAAACCACCAAAAAACCCCAACGGTTTTAAAGCTAAGGAGTAAAACCTGTGAAGAATTGTTCGCTCTAGAGATAGCAGTGGACAAAGAACAAGTGTCTACAGATTTCATGTGAAGAAAATTTAATCTGGAAGGTAAAAGCTTATTCCTGAAGTTCAGAGCAGTCACATTTTCAAACATGTTTCTAATGTTGGTAGAGTGGAGAAAAATAGACAAAAAGCTCTGGTTTTAGGTGCATCTTTAATCAGATAATGTAGTTCATCCCAGGTGGGAATAGCTGCAGCCAGTGGTTCAGAAAGTCCTTTTCCTGTGTTCCCAAGACCAACATGCTGTAACCTGAAAAGCTGAACAGATGCCACACATGAGGATTGTGCCACCAGGACTTCTCAGTAGTACCAAGGAAAAATGTTCAAATCCTTCTTAGGGCACTTTGGTAGAACTTCAGGGAGCCTGACATTTGTCACTCCTGGACTGTGTTGCTGGGCTACTGCAGCAACAAAAAACTCTACTGAAAACACACAGCTGAATCAAGTAAATCTTGACAATCTGTCCATGCATGTCCCATGAAGGCTGAGAAGCCTACCTATTGCCACATCTTATGAACTTAGGCCTAAGAATATTTGCCTCTTGCATAGGAGTTCTTTCTCCTCCCTCAAGTGTAATCAAACTAGAGATTTATACCAGAATATTGGGGGATAAAAAGCTTAACCATTAATTAGTTACATATTCATTCTTAGTCTTAAACACTTTGTGGTGACATCCCATAGTAAATCAAGTATCATTGCTTGTACACATAATTTTACTGTACCCCATGACACCTAGCTGCCGTAAAATCCCATCTTCTAAACAGTGACTACATGATGACTACATGAACATTTTGATGCTGAAAAAAATGAATCTCTCTCATCAGTGTGAAGAAGAAACACCACCCCCCCCCCAAAAAAAAAAAAAACCAAAAACCAACCAAAAAACCAAACAACAAAAACCAGACTTCCAAAAGCTAGAACACAGATCATTACAGCACACATCCACTGTTCTTGGTGGTGAGTCTCACTCATTACAGAGAAGGAAAAAAGGACCGAGCAAGTTTTTTTGAATGCCTGACATAGACAACATAAAATAAGGCACTTCAATACAGGTTCAACAGACTGTGTTACTGTAAACACAGATCATTCGATATACTGCAAACAATACTCAACTAGAAATCACAGTAAAATACAGAAAACTTTTTGCCTGAGATAATAGGGGAAGAGAAGGAGAGAGGCTAAAAAGAACAACAGGGAACTATTTATTGTTTCTGTGCAAGGTGTTTGACACAAGTTCTTTTGAGACCTGAAGTGATCGAGATGGGTTTTGTGATAACCACAAAGGAAAAAAGCCCCCAATGCTCCTGACCTAAGGGTGTCAGCAGGAGGTTAAGAACACAGTAAACAAACGGAGTACAAAGTACAAAGCAGATGACCTGGAGGCCTGCAATAACTTGTCACTGAAACCTACTGAAACATCGGAGCATCATCTCAGTGAAATTCAGAAGCACAGAACTTTAATAAGGACACCAGGGTTTGATCCTATTCAGAACCGATTTTGTAAAACTAGTATCAATGCTAGAAAAAAGTAGTTCCCAGGCTTTGATCACGAGAAACACAGTAACCTGAAAGCTAGCTTCATAACGACAGCATTTTCTGCTTCTGTTGACTGTGTAATCTGATCTTCTTCTCCTAAATAAACAAGCAAACACAAAAAAAAACCCCAAAAGATCTATTTCCTAAGGAGTTGGACATTTTTTTGCTTCTTGTCACTTCTCTTAGAGAAGGGGTAAGAAATAACTTTCAAAGTCAAATTTCATTTAAACCACAATTAAATATTTTATTTCAAAATACCTAAGCAGAAAGAGGACAAAGAACTAGGGGCCACAAATTTACCAGGAAGAGTTTTACATTTTGAAAATTTTTATTGCTCTTGGCTTATCCGCATGCCTAGAAATTTACTCAAACTCATGGTAGCTGCCTTAGGGGTTTCAGGCTTTTTTTTCCCTCCCAAGTAAATGATTAACTAAAACCATGTCATTTGTGATTCCTAATTGAAAAACAACAAGCACAGACAAGCACAGACAAGCACAAAACAACTTCTCATTGTGTAGGTTTTCTAAAGCAGTGAATATTTAATTTTAATGTGATGATGTGAACATATCTGTTACAATTGCTCTTACTAACCCCACAATGTGCTGGACAGTCTATTAGCCATCACATATAACATGTATTTCTGTATCTGTTTCCAAGCCCCATGTCCTAAATTCCACCTGTTCATATCATTGCTTAGACCACAGTTAAACACCGAATTTTTCAAAGGAATGAATTAGCCTTTAATTAATGCTCTCAGAAGTCTCTGTGCCTCTGATGGACAGCAGGAACAGCAGTACCACAGTATTACTGGAGAGGGAAGTAATTTCTGACATACTTTGATCTGCAGTGTTGCATCTACAATAAAACCTTGTCTAGTCCCTATCTTGTCAATCCTCCACATCAGACCAGAAGAGGGTGGTAAGACAACTGTAGTGGAGCAAAGTGGGAACTCTGTTCTCATGTGTCTACTGGCAAAAGCGAGTCTAGATTGCACACAAAACCTGAACAGTGGTTTGTCTTCTACCAAGTTAATATTCTATCCCATCATCTTTCAAGTGCAAAACCTCCACTTAAGAAGCTGTGCAGTGAGCTCCTTATTATCTTGCTGTATGATGTGGAATCTCTGTAAACAGAGGCCATGTTCAAGATCCACTGGAGACAGGGGATTAGCGGGCAGTACTATTTCCATATCCAAGATATTTTGTTAAAGGTAGAGGCTTCCTCTACAATGGTTACACCACGCATCAGACACAGCCAAGCCACACCCTCAGTGATTAGTCAGCAACTGCAGTTTTAAACAATGTTTAATCAGCAGTAGAAAAAAAAATTATTGATTTATTTAACACTAAATCCAAGTCTACAGTAGTAGAATTATGGTAGAGCATAAAAATCTAAACACTTCTAACAGACAAAACAAAAAATCCCCCTGCTCCAACTTCCCACAGTAAATAGTTCAAAAGAACCTTCCTGTCCAGAAAGAAGTATTTTACTCTAGGTTGAAATCTTGGTATTCACTGGGAATACAAGAGAAAGCCCCCAAGAATATCTTAAGTGCAAACATCAGGTCCACATGTCTGCATCAGAAAGGTGCCTGCAGAAATTACCTTGGTCACTTAAATTATTCCAACAGTGCCAATGAAGTCAGACGACTTCCAAACCCACCAGCTGTTAAACCTGACACATCCTCCTAGGTTAGAACTCAGAACCTTTAACTATACCTGCACACTTAGGGTGGAATGTAAAATGAAACTGAAAACTAGCTCTGACCAAAGCTTGTGCACAGTGATTCACTCCACTGAGGAAGCAGGCAAATGCTCCCTGTCCTGTGAAATTTCCAAAAGGCTTTCAAAGCACAGCCACTACAGTCTGTTAGTCTGTGATACTCTAGGTTTACAAATATCAGAGGAATATACTGACAATGATAAGCAGCAGTTTAACCCTCTGGTATAGTGCCAGGTCTACAAGTTTAATCCTGCCTGAGTACAAACAGCAAGGGAAAGAAACCCTTCCTTCAAGGACCCATTGATTGCAGGGATCTGATTTTAGAGTGGCCTATATTTGACACCAACATTTAGAGAACAATAAGTAAACACCTTCCCCCCCATGATGTGAGGTAGAGCTACCCAGAGTGCCAGAAACGTTGGTAATACTTCTAAATTCAGTAAAAATGTACAGTATTATTTTAATAAAGAGTACAAAGCTACAGCAACACGTTGAACATTGTAGGAAAACCAGTCCTGTTTTCTATAGAACACAGGATTCTAGGACATTCTAGTAAAAAAACCCAGTTGCACCAGAAGTTGAATTACATGACTAAATTAGAGAGTCACAATGTGCTAGCGATAACTAACCCTTACCAAATGAGTCAGAGAAACACTGAAAGGCAGACACAGATAATCAAAGAACAGGGAATATGATATTTTAATGTATGATCGTTGTCAATCATTTTCTTTTTCAATAAAGATGCACAATGCTAATAATAATCTAGGAGACTGAGCAAAATTTAGGATTCTTAACATCTTCAAAGACCAAGACTTAATGTTTTTGCAAGAAAAAATGACAGACATATCATTATGTAAAAATCTTTAAATGCTTAAGCTAAATCAAATTCAGTTAAACTTCTGTTTCCTTGTGTGTAAAGTGACAAGGACTATACTGAACTCAAAACCATTTCAGCTCTCAAGAAGCTCAAATAAGACTTGCACGTGTATTTCATCAGCTGGTACAAAGACAAAAAGAATTATTACATCAAGTAACCATAATTTGTTCTCAGTGGCAATTTCCATGCATTGGTGTGCCCATTTATTGCCCATCTGTCAGAAACAGAAGTAAGCAAGCTGAACAAACTAAGCCCATGCACTAACACAAGTTAAAACTGTTAAACAAAAGACATATGGAATGGTACTTTAAAAAATATATTACATGAATGATAAGAATGTTATTAAATGCTCTATGAGCCACGCTGGACTGAATGGTCTTTGAAGCAGGGTCCATCATTTATATTGTACAAATACACAACATAATGCTGGGCAGCATACACCATACACCATTTAGATGATGCCTAATGTTATAAAAGCAACCTGCCATGGTTTACCCCCAGCCAGGTTTATTAGTATTTAAAACCTTAACTACCTGCAAATGTAAAGCTGAAAAAAGCATAATGAAAAGAATATGATTTTAATTCAGAAATTATATGATTGTCTCCTTTCTCTATAGGCCGATATAACACAATGCAAGGAACAGCAAATTTGACTTCAAAATTACTTGGGATATTATCTTGATGAAGCAGATCTGCTTTTAACAGCAAAGCTGTAGCCTAATAAAGCCCAGACTTAAGTCTATAGCTGCAGTAATTAACCTACTTCACCCCTTCCCACCACTAAATCCTAACATTCAACCCCCAGGGAATCAGAGTTTAATTCTCAATGAACAAAAGTTGCCAGGGATAATTCTACAGATCCTAAGGATTTGTCTACAGTGCAGGTGGAACCAGGACCATAGTACAGAGCACAGACACAACAACAGCAGATTTTAGCTTGGTAGGGGAACAGAGACAGTGTTTAGCACAGCAAAGTAAGCAATAACACAGCTGGCCCACCAAGCACCAAGGCACTGCACTCACCAGCACCTGAACTGGACAATTCTGAAACACACTGGGGTACACGTACAGTATTTCCCCCTCTCTCCCCTATAGATCACATAAAATCCAATTACACACAAAGCCTGACTGCAAAATGCTACAAAGCAGATTCTTTAAAAAATAAAACTCATACTAAACCAACGTCCAATACAAAACCAGCAACTAATAAAACTGAAAGTACTTAACACCCAATTTTTAGACCAGTTAGCTCTAGAAGTCTCAGCCTGTGAAAGGTAAATATATTATTTAACAAACTTAAGTTTTAATAGAGAAAAGAACACCCAAATTAAATTTGAATTTCCAGATTAAATTTGGATTTCCAGAATCACTGGCAGACTTTTCTGTCCTGAGGTGGTTCTGTTTTTCTGTACTCTGTATAGGCTCCTAATGGTGTGTTGAGAGAGCTGCATTTGTATTTGGCATAATGTCAGGTACTCAGCATTATAGAAACAGACATTACCTCTTTAACACCAAGGTTTCAAACCCTAAAATTGATCACCAGTGCAGGATACTTACTCTCTCTCTCCCTCCCTCCACAACATAAAAGCCCTCAAATAAATCATCCTTCTCAGAAAGTGTTTTACCTGATGCAACAACTGGACAGAGAAAAGTTGCATTTTTCAATCTCTCACCATGTATTTCAGTTCTGCATTGCAGTTCATACTTTTTAGGTGTCAGAATGAGCTACATTTTGTGAATTTTTGGACAGTGACTTGAACAAGAACAGTAGCAAAAGCTACGTAATTTACCATGTTGTAACTGGCAAACCACAAAAAGCACAGACCCTGAGTCCAGATGGGGAGCATCTTTTTGCTCCCTCCACCCCTACTCTTCTCTAGCTTGACAGCTTTCTTTAAAAAAAGAACTATACACACTTGATTTTTATTTCCAGTAAAAAGATCAACCTATAGAAATTAGTTACATCTAGAAAAGCTTTCCATTTGCCATTAAAATTCCTCTGAATATCAGCCATGTAACTCTGTGCAAACCCCTTAAGCATTTAATATCCCAAGTAGAAAAAGAGTTCCTATTACTCTGTCAGCTTTCTTTGAATGTCATATTTGGTTTTACAGAGAGCTACCTACTGGACAGACATACACTGGTGACAGGGAGAAGACACTTCTGAAAGTGAACTGCATTTGATTAGCAGCTCTAACACCAGGACAGTTTAATGAATGCAAAATAGAGCCAATTGCACTTTCTGGGAGATTTCTCTAACGATCCGAGTTTCCTTTTTCCAATTTAGTGGCTTGCAGATGCACTGGACTAGAATGAGTCAAATCAAACATTAAAACTTTGACTACATTGCACAGGACTCCTCAAGCCTCAAATCACTGATTAGACACTAACACCAACAAAATACTATAGTACTTGACAGGGTTCTTAAGAAACATTAATTAACATCTGTAGCCTGCTCATGCCCTTGAAACTCCATTTTCGAGCACCCATGCAGTTTTCCCATTAAGATCAGCTCCCACTGTGAGCAGGAATGTATTCACTCAGATCTTCTTTACTGCTGAAAACACACTTGACTCCGAGCCTTTGAATTTTGCTGCTTAATATTTAAGTGAACAGCTCAGTCTCTTCCACTGTGACAGCACCGGCCACACGCTCGATCCGAAGCAGCGGAGCAACGCCGGTTCTTCCCGTGGTTCGGAGCATGTGCTCTGCGACACTAGCGAAAAAAAAAACCCACAAAACCCCCTTTTAACTGTACACACGGAACCGGGCGCCGCTTCCACCCCAGCCCCTTCGCAGCTCCTCGGCCTGGACTCGCGCTCCACCACGTCCCTCAACGAACCGAGCCGGGCCCTACCCTAACAACGCCACCGGTGCTCTGCCCATCCCCACAGAAAAACAGAGCAGCAAAACCCCGCCGAAAGCAAAAATAAGAAGCCGCTCCCCTTTCCTCCCTTTCCTCCCCCGCCTCCCCCCCCGCCATTTCCCCTCCCCAGGGGCGGGGCCGGCGCTAACATGGCGGCGCACGGGGAGGGAACCCCCGCCCCTGGTCACGTGGTGCCCCGGCCGCTCCGCGCGCGCTCCCTCCCTCCCTCCTTCCCCTTCAACCCCCCCTCCCCCTCCCTTCCCTCCCCTTCTCCCTCCTGTGGGTGGCGCGGGGCCGGGAGGCCTGTGCGATCCCAGGGTGCTGTGCGCGGCGTGGGCACCGCCATCCCGCGGGGAGAGACGGTCTGTGCCGGGGCCCTGCCAGCGAGACGCTGCACCGGAGCGGGCGAAGCGAGGGAAAGAAGGGGAGGGGGGGGTGGGGTGGGGAAAAGAGCCCGAGCCCCCCCCGCTGCCGCCAAACGGCCATGTCCGCGCGCAGCCCCTGAGCGGGACCGAGCTGCCCCTCCTCCCCCTTCCCTCCCCCGAGCGGGCGCCCGCCCGCATCAGCCGCCGCCGCCGCCAACATGGAGGCCGTGAACGCCTTCAACCAGGAGGTAGGAGCCGGGGGGAAGGGAGTGGGTAGCGGGGAGGGCCGCGCCGGGTCGGGTCGGGGACCGCGGCGACCGCCATCGCTTCCCCCCTTCTTCCTCCCCCCCTCTCCGCCCCAACCCGTGTTCGGCTTCCGCCTCTGGGCCGCGCGGGCCCGGTGTGGCGCCGCCAGAGGCCTTGTGCTGGCGAGGGCCTGGGGAGCACACGGCCTGGCTCGACCCGGGGCCTCTCGGCGGTTCCGGGGTGGGGAGGGCTATGGTGAGGGGAGAACGGGTCCCCTGAGTAAAATGGAGGCGAAGGGGGTCAGTCCCGCCGCTGCCGTTGCAACGGCCTGGAGCGTTACCCAAACGACGGCGCAGCCCGAGTTCCTGCACGGGCAGCGGGCGGGGGTGGGGAGGTGCTGAGGGGGGATTTTCGGATTCCCTTCTTTGCTCCCTTTTCCCGCCCCCCTCCGAGTTTTGTTACCGACCGAGTTGGGATCCCTGTTACAAGGCGTTTCCACTACGTGCGTGTTGTTCGGGAGGGGGAAGCCGCGTTTCGGGGCGCGAAGCAAGCACTTTTTATTTCCTGGCAGTGGTTTGGCGAGAGACCTGCCATGTGAAGAGGCGGCACGTAGGATCGGCTGGGTGTTCAACAGGGAGAGGGAAAACCGCGAGGGGGTTTATCTCCGTATAGAAACAACGCTTGAGGGGGGGAGGGACACTTAGGGATCGACCCCAGCGCTAGGGTGTTAGGTTAGAAATTAGGCCTCCTTTCATGCTACACGGAAGATTCCTGTCTTCTTACGTTTATTTATTTATTTATCCATTCCTTAATCAGCCAATCGGAATTGGAAATAAAATAGGCCATGGTTGTGTTTGATTGGGTTTTTTTTTTTGTTTGTTTTTGTTTGTTTGTTTTGGGTTTTTTTGTGTAATGTATAGCAAAACACTGAAACATTTATACAAGTTATACACGACTTAAACCGATTTTTGTAATAGATGACACTCCCACTTCAGTTTGCTGATTGGAAGTTTGCAGGACCTGTATGGACTATAGAACACACACGTTATCAGTGCAGATAATCCGTTAAAAGTGGAGCTAGAACCTATTCCACGATGTTTTATACGTTTTGAAGGTTAGATAGCTGTGAATGTTTACTGAACAGAAACAGGAAAAATGGCAGACGACTCTCATGTGATGAAGTCAAACTGTGTAAAGTTCACTCCCTGTAACTGCTCCTCATGCAGATACAAACTGAAAATCTACTCATCCTCAAAAACAATTCTAGAAGTACAAAGGGAAAAATTAGTAGCATATCCCTCTTATAAACAGTTTTGTTTTTATTTATTTGCATGTTTTGAACCAGGGATATAGAATGGTACAAAACGACCACCTCAAATAAAATAAAGACATGCATGTGGCATTTTCAGTTGTTGTGTAGACAGACAACAAAAATATACTTACCTGCATAAATAAAACCATAAGTTGTAGTAGCTGATTGCATTGACTTAATTAATTTCAACATGTTACTACCTGATAAAACTTGTACAGGCAGTGCTTAGTGTTTTTCAGACAATAAAAACCACTCTTCTGCTGGTGGTGAAGTATGTGTAATTTTAGAGTGAAAGCAATGTTTCTGGAATTCTGTGACTAATCCCCATTTTAGAAGTAGGAGCATTTTATTTCAGATGTTCTTCTCTAAGATTTAGTAAGAGGATAAAGCTTTTGTTTGATAAAGTCAGATACTGGGTGAAATGCTGTCTAGCTGCTGAAAAATACTAAAACACTGGATTTCATTTGAACTCCACCTATGAGGAAGAAAACCACTACTTAAAATCTTCAGTCATTCGTACATACGGCTGGTTTCACAGGACTACTTACAGGGTAAAGTTACCAGATTAATAAGTTCAGGATTTGTATAATTGTTGTCCTGTTCTCGGGAGGCATGTTTATGATATTTGCTAAGAACATAAAGTCCGGTTCTTAAACTGTTCTCTTAGCTTACAAGTATGTGTTGCCTTGAAGCGTGCAAAACAGTACATACTAGAATAAATTATCTCAAACTTTTTTGAAGATAGGAAGATGTACAGACAGATACTGTTCCCTTTCTGTGCTTTTGCAGCGAAAGCAGAGAAAGTAAAAGAGCTTTTCTTCAGAAGTCCCAATGTTATTCACAGAATGGTGAGAACAGTGCAGGCTAGTGAGTGTGTGTGAACTTGTGATTGCCTTTAAGACTGTCTTAACAATGCAGAGATGTGAGCACTACAGAGATACCAGTTGCTGTTCACTGAATAATTGTTTTATGGAGAGTGGAATACCTTCAACAGTGAAAATTGGGGTGTCTGCAGAATACCCTGTAGGTCAAGAGTTCCTGAACTTTCTGGGTGATGGCTGCACAACACCGCTGTTGATAGAGAATTGTCCAGTTTTGTGCTGGATTTCCAGTGTGCATTAGAGATGATGTGCTTCTGGCTTTGCTCTTTCCTCTGGAGGTGGCAGCCATCAGCTCTTTGCCAGTCTGCATGAAGGAGGAGGTATCACATAACTGCTCCAGGTGATACCATCCTTTGGGATTTTTTGGGGGTGGGTTTGATGATTCCAGTGATTTCTTGAATAGTGGGAGTCAAAGTTCAAATCATGGCTGTGAATTAGACATCCTCTAAGCTATTATGTTGGTATCCTCTTCTCTGACAAAAGAGCTGAGGGAGGAAGAGAAAACCACTTTAATTTATGCAATTTGAACCATTTTGATTTGGTTGAAGCTGTTCACCCAGTCTGGTAGAAATCTTTAATAGGTTTGGCTGACTCAGGTTCCAGTTGTACTTGGAAGTTCAGTTTCTGCCACTTGGGTCATAGGCTTCTGATGATATATATGATTATGCTGCAGTGAAGTAGCAAGATTTTGTCAGCTAATAGTGATAAATATGTGATCTTAACTGTCTATCTGAACTCTGAGGTGAAACTTAAGTGTAGAGGTTTGAGCTAGCATGTTGCACTTAACAATTGTGGCAAGCACACTTTGAGTCAAATAGTCTGGCTCTTGCAATGGGTGGTAACTTACACGGGTTGTATAGTTTGATCACGTTTGATTGTGTTGCCCCCCATTCCTTTAGTCCTTTTCTTTGTGCTTATATTTTGAATGTAAATTTACCACTGAATGTGCCTCTTGAAAGTATTTTTTCTGTGGGAGCTAGCACGGTTTTTGTATCGACCAAACTCATTTGCTGCTTTATTTTTATTCAGCTGTACCCTAAGCAGGTAGCACTGACTGTATAGGAGGGGTTTGACAGTTATGTAGTAATAGTTTATTTTCCCTGAGGAAATTAATTCCAATTGTATCCTGGAAGAATAAGTTAGAATTCATATCTGGTTAGGTGTATATGGTGTGTTAAATTAATAGTAGGGTCTTAGTAAATAAGAAGGTAGCTTGATAGCAGTTCAAATTTTTTTTACATTTTTAAGAAAACAAATTAATATTTTTCTAAAGAAATGCAAAACACTGATCCACACATCTGCCATGGTTTAAAAAGGTTTTAATCCTCGTTATGTTTTAATTTAGAGACTATGTCTTTCCTTTAATCTGAAAAATTTGTGGGATAATTTACTGGTTATATGAGATTTCTTCACAGTCTTGCTGCTAGAAGTAGAATAAAGTCGAATTTGCTGTTTTGTAATGTTATGTTTGCATTGAGTAATGCAGGATATTCACATAATTGTGCTTCTCAGGTTGATAATAGTTAATCTATACCACTGAAGCAGTTTATATTCCACTTAAGCGTGCCTGGATCGTAAGCAGGATGGATATTTTGTGGACTTTTTTAAAATTAGAACTGGTTTTCTTTTTCACAATTTATTCACATCCAGTAACCTGGACAGTTGTATTTTTTATCTAGTACAGCTACCTTGTGCTGATGGTAAGACTTCATTTTGCATGTTCTATAACAATCTGTTGCTCCCTGTTCTTCCCTTCCCCAGGTCCTATAAATAGAGGTTAGCAGGATATCCTTCACAGTGGTTCTTCAGCAGCTACTGAGATTCATGAACCCTAGTTAGATTATCTTTTGTTGTACAGCAAAGCAGCAAGGACACAGCTACTGAATTCAGTGGTCTTTTGTGCATTTTGGCACCCTTTGTCTTTTTCATAAAACAGTAAGAGCTGCTGCATGTTGTAGCTGCCTAAAATTACACCCATATTCCAGTAGGTGCAATAAATTGTATTTTTGCATCACTGCTGCTTTCCACGTGTCCTGAGAGTGTGCTTAAGCAGCAGTTCAAATGCTATTTGGATGGGGTACAAGGAAAGAAAGATAGGAGAGTGCTACTAGAGTTTGGCTGAATTTAGTCCCTTTTTCAGGCTGTCAGACCCAGAGTGAAATTACTGCAGAAGTATTGTACAGCTCTTGGCATGGAAGTTGCTTTGTTGTTTTTATGACTATCACAGTAACTGAGGGGCCATAATTTCTGTGATCCTGAAAGAGCTGTGTCTGTTGCTTCTGGACTGAACTGTTTCCAGGAGTTTTGAGAACTGTGGCATTCTACTAGAGATTCTTGGTAAGAAAATAAATGAGATGAACAGCTTTTTAGGGGACATGCTTTACTTACTTAACACAGCACTGATCTGAAGTGGCAGATAATTTTCAAAAAACAATTGTGTAAAACCCAAAATTCTGCTCTGTGTACTTTTATGGTGTCATTTTCATATGAGTGTCTTTTGTAAAGAGATTTCTCCCCAGGGATTCAGAATTTGTGAATGGTCTTTTTTAGGCCACTAGAAATAGTGTAGCTGATTAAGTACTATTTAGCTTCCTTGCCTGGGGTTCATATCTGGTCAAATTAAAATCTTACTTTAGTTTCTGAGGAATGTAGCCTGACAGCCATGAATTTTATGGTGATCTGCTACCTTCAGCAGTACCTAATACTTGGAATTCTTCACAGTTGATGGTGAAGAATCTAAAACTTACATTGATCCTCTGAGACACAGTTTAGCTACACAAATTTAGCTAACACATCATTATCTTTCTTCTTTCCTTAGTGGCTTGAGGAAGATTAGGGACCTGAAGAGTGAAGGAAGCAATGAGTTTCACAGGGGAAGGAAAATATATGTGACTAACCAACACTGTTTCTTTGAGTAGCTCATGCTTCTATCTGTGCTGTTGCTTCTCTGTGGATTTTTCGGATAGAGGGAAGGGCATTCTAGAAATGTTTTGGAATTCTTAAATTGAAATTGTTTCCCGTACTAGAGCATGTGTAACACAAAAGTCTTGTTTTTTCATGCTACTTCCAACAAGTGAGACTGAAATGGTGGTGAGACACTGGCACAGGTTGCCCAGGAAGGTTGCAGGTGCCTCGTCCCTGACAGTGTTCAAGGCCAGGCTTCATGGGGCTTTGGGCAACTTGGTCTAGTGGAAGGTGTCCCTGACTATGCAGGGGGGTTGGAGATAGATGGCCTTTAGGTTCTTTCCAACCCAAACCATTTTATGAAATAGTAAAGTTTTTCTTACGACCTTTGCCTTAATGATTTTGATAAAATATTGTGGCTAAGCCTTTCTACTCTGTTGGTTTTGTTGTGGGTTGTTTTTTTGTTTGGATTTTTTTTTCTGCATTAGTTCTTCCTTGCGTATGAAAAAATCAATGCAGACAGCAGGAGACCATTCTTAAACTGTTGAATTTATAGAAACTGAATAAAGGTAGCTTGAATAGTTGTTGGATTAATTACTTTTGTAAAAATTAAGTTTCACTTCATTTATCTCCCCTGCTTCTCGCAACATGATACCACCCCATCCTAATGAGTGGGATTCCCTGGGTACTTGGAGCAGTGGGCAGTAGAAATAGAAGCAGAGCTCAATGCTTTTTTTCTTTAGCCAGTGGTATCAACTTATGGAGAAGGGGTAGGGAACAACTAAGAGCTGTTTTCTTTCACTGAACATCCACTTTTCTAGCAGGTCAAGCTTTAGGTGTCAGAGAACTGCAGGGACAGGCTCCTGTTGTGAGGCAGGTGTTTTTTTCTTCATTTATTGGTTTGGGAAATATGTATGAAAGAAGATCCAAGTCAAGAGGATCCAAGAACAAATGCCAAGTCTAAAGTACATGGGCATATTACTGATAAGTTTTCCCTCTAACAGTGAAATCTGCAAGGGGCTAGTAAGGTAGTTAACTTGTAGATTTACCCATCTTTAAAACATGGTTTTGGCACACATAGCTATGATACTGAAAACTAAATAAAAATGAGCTTTAAGATAAATTTTTGTAAGATTTTAGAAAACCAAAATACTAAAAAGGCAACAAAGCTTCCATATACTGAGGAAGAGTGATGGAGGTATGTGTGAAGAGAAGGAACAATACATATCTATGCACACATATTTATATATGCGTATACACGTGTGTATATGTGTGTATGCATATGTATTTATATATTTAAAAATTTGCATCTCAATTTGCATGTTCCAGCAGTTGATCATTCAGAGCTGAAAATATCTGTGCTAACCTGTTTGCTTTTACTGTGTTTTTGTTGCTGTGGCCCAGAGTGTAACTGTAATTTCCAGTGCTCTGCTCAGTCCTGTTCTTCTAAAGCTCTTGTTTATTCCTGCCGTATTAGCTTTAGTTGCAGCCTCTTGTGTTCTTTATTTAATGACTTATCCAAGCAACCATATTCTTTGTTGCATCCTTTCTGGCTATTTCAGTGGATTTAGCCAGTTTCCCGTTTTCCTGCCCTCTGTCGGTTTTTCTCCATGGATTATTTTTGTTTTTTCCCTCCCTAGTTGCAACATGATTCTTGAAATACCTTTTTAAAACACTTATTTTTTTGCTGCCACTTTTTTATTGTCATCCTCTCCCCTGCTATGAGCTCTCCCAGTTTTCTGGTTGTCTCTGACTGCATTCCTCTAGTATGAACACTGAAGTGCTGCTTTCACACTGTCATCTTTGTTCTTTTTATATGGGACTGGGTACTTATTTGGAAGGCCAGTTGCTTCTTGGTCCCTGTCTTAATGTTGGGGTTTTTTTCTCTTTCATGTAATTTTTAAACTTTCTGATGGTGGGTATTGGATTTTGGGAATTATTTATTTATGTATCATTACCTCTTAAATTTTACGGGGTTTTAGTAATAGCAGTGACTTTAATAATCAAGACTCTTTGCACTTATTCTAGAGAAATAAAATTAAAAAAAATTTTTTTTTACAAAACAAGTCAACTTACAGACATCTCTCCTGTCTTTTATCTGACAATTTTTAGTTATCCATACTGTGATTTCTTACAAGCAGGGGTGTTAGCTGAAGTATGTCTTACAGCTAGAATGGCTTTAAAAAATAAAAAATTCTGGCAGTAGAACTTGCTTTTTATGGAGATTAGTAATGAAAAGTCATGATCTTGACTTGGTTTTGGTGTTGGAAAAGGTATCTGTCTCCTTCTGTCTCTAAGGACAGTTTTTCTGCTTTCATATCCTGGAATAGGAATCAAATTTAGAAAGTAACAACCTTTGTGTCTACTCCTTTTGTATTTGACTGGTGTAAGACTATCATTCTGTATTGCTGAAAAGTTATCGCTTTACCTGCCTTTAAATATTTGGCTATTTTTTTTCTTCTGCATTGTTATTTTCCCCCAGACACTGGGGAAATCTGTGTAGCGTGGTAATTCAGAGTTATCTTGCAATTTCAAATTTATAGAAAAAAAAGAAATTATAAAATGACATCTTACTCTCCATTACATATCAAATGAAGATACTTCTATTCTCTCATGCTTTGTGGCAAACAGTTGATTACATTTTTGGCTAGTGTGCAAGGACTCTCTTTTTTTCTTTATTGTGAAGAGCAAAGTTGAATTATGTAATGTAAAACTATTCTATAATTTCTGGAGAATATTTAAATGTAAACATGATTGTGTGAATAGGAAATGTTGAAGATCTTCATAGTTTTGTTTTGTTTGGTTTTTTTTTTTGCATCATACGTATCATGACAGTTTAATTCTTCTACTTTTAGTAAGCCATAGCTGAAATAGCAAATTAGATTTATGGGAAGAGTAGAAAATATTATTTAGTGAAGCAGAGCACCTAACCATGATGTAGAAGGAGGAATTAAAAATTAGTACCGGGATGTCCTGGCTTCTCCTTCTGCTTGAAAGATGGGAAGGAAGTTGGAGAAAAGTCTTAACAAGCCAAAGTGTGCTTCCAGGTCCAATGACAAGTATAACAGAAGCATGCACAGTATGCTGTAAAAACCTAGTGTAGCATATGGTGTGGTTTTTGCAGCTGATTGTTTTATGATGTGAAATTACAACAGCAGCTTATGGTGTATTTAGAATTCATTGTAAATCCAGACTAGGCAGAGTGGTCTAGAGACTGGTGAAATATGCACTGGATTTTGGTGTTTTCTGGTGTGTGCACGTGCATGCTTATTGAGTGCCTGACTTATTTAAAAGCAAATTTCCCCAAATTCATCATTTCTCTCTTCTTTTCAAATTCTCTACAGGAGGCTAAGTACAAAGAATGTCATACTGCTCAGGTAGTGCTGAGGACCTGAGGAAAACGTATTCCTCTTCCCTCAGCTTTCTGTTGTCAGCCCTTCATGGATGTTTCATCAGCTCTGACCATTCGGTGTGCAAGTTTGTTTCTCTTGGTCTCTGAAGTGTGTTTTTAGAGTTATGGTTGTCCTGGTTGCCAGGACAGAAAAAATTTTATTTTTTGTAATTTTACTTTTCAGTTAGGTTTCTTTTAAGTAACTGCACTTTCTGAAATTAGCTCTTTTACAGTCACTGCTTGCAGGATGAATGTTGATGTTTATAGTTACTGCTGGAGGGAATGGTATGCAGAAGCAAGCCTGGGTTCTGCTAAACTACTTGTGATCTGGAAATGAAAGGGAGGTAAAGGGGTCACACCTGTGACCCTCCTGTGGGGAAGAGCAGACCAGACAGGTGGCCCAAAATTGACCAAATTAAGTATTCCATTTTATGGGTGTTGTACTCTGTATCTGAGGGATCATGAGGGTGAAGGTCTCTCCATCTGTGGGCCCACATCCTGTGAGGATTCCTGGCTTTTTCTGCCCTTGATTCTTACCTGTGTGTTCCAGTCTGTTCCTGGGTCAACTCAGGAGTCCAGTCTGGGACTTTCCCAGGGCCTGCCTGTCTTGGTGGTGATGGGACTGTTACTGGGGAAAGCGTGATAGTGATTTTGTATATGTCTATATATTTCATTGTTTTTCATTGTTACTGTTTCATTAAAGCACAGTGTAGTGTAGTTTCCAACTCTTAAGTTTCTCTCCCTTATTATTCTTTCTCCTTTCCCTTTCTGGGAAGGGAGAATAGAGAACATCAGTCATTGGTTAAGTTGCTGGCCCAGCCTTAAACCTCTACAGTGGTCAATACTGGACAGCAGAGTGGTGTCTTTTCTGAATGATCAGGTTCAGGACATCTTGAAAGTGTTGTATAATAAATGTCCTCACACATGAGATGCAAGTCATGGCAATGCCTTTTTGAAAATTAAATTCATATGATTTTTTTGTTTAGAGTTACACTTTGAGATTTGAAAAGCTGAACTTCTTACCTGTATCGTACAGGATTTGAATATAGAATATGCTTTCAGAATCCAAACTTAAGAAAAAAAATTAAGTTAAATCTAGCACTGCAAGAATCCCTTTCTGTGTTTAATGGTCTTAACAGAATAGCACTGTTTAACTTCTGATATGATTAAACCCCTTTGAAGTAATATGCCTGGACTATGTTTTTTGAAGTCAGATCAGAATTACTTGCTAAGTTGGGTTCACAGAATGCCTGAAATTGTCTTATATAAATGTGTCGCAGCTTCTGAAAGCTTTGTCCTTGAGGAAGTAACTTTTCTACTGGGCTACATTAGTATGGATAATAGTGCAGAGGATTCTGCGAAACAGTTGCAGTTAATAATAGTAATATGGTATGGTGAAAGCAAACAAAATGGTAAACATCTCTCATTAAAGGCATTTGCAATACCTGTATATAGAGGGATAATTTGAAAGCCTAGTATTGATTTGATCACCTTGATGGATGAAAGTTATTATACTTCTATGCCTATTATTTTAGGATTATAGGATAATATATAGCTATCTGTAGGGCCATCCTAATATTTCTGTTTAGTAAGCATATATTCAGACTACATTAAGCTGCAGTTATTTCTGGTTTATATTGCTCTTTTGAAGCAGCAAGTTCACATGCTGTAGGTTAGCAGTGCTTGTACTTTAAGTTAGCAGATACTAATTCTAAGACAAATGGAACTTTGGCAGCAAAAATCTGGTAGATCAGTGGATATGGGTTAGTTCACATGGAAGACAGTTTTGAACATTGCCTGGAAAGATTTGCCTGTTAGTCTCTGTTACAATGACTGGCCAGCATTGTGGTGGTACTTTGGAATGTCAGTAGTCAATCAGTTTTCTGAAATGTTGTCTTTGGTTAACTGCTTAAACTTCAGAATACATTTTTAATGTTTGTTTTCTCTGTTTAGCTATTTTCATTGATGGAGATGAAACCTCCTATTTCCCGAGCAAAGATGATTCTCATCACAAAAGCTGCCATTAAAGCTATTAAGGTAAAATACAAGAAAGCAAACACAAAACTGGAACAGTAGCAGTGTTTTATAATTCCATTTCTAATACATCTCTGAATGTCCCAGTCTTGGCTACATGGATGTTTTGTACTAGCCTAGTGTTAATATTGTTATCTAGAAAAAAGTGGGCGGTGAATATGTCATCTCTTGGTTTTAGACAAGTAGCATAATGCCATCTTGATTATTTTTGAATCATTGCTTTTTAATGCTACACCCACTAGGGTGCTGGGATTTTCTGTATAAAAATTTTTTAAATATTGCAGGATGCAGGTGCATGGAAGCATATTAAAACACAGTGAGCTTGCTTTGAAAGTAAATCCAGAAAGCTATCAATAATGCTTTAGAAGTTGTGTATGTTCTATGTGTATACTGGCATACTTTGGAAAGAAAGCATATCTTATTTATGTCTGTTCCCTAGTGAAGTCTCTTTCTCTCTGCTTGACTAACTTAGTTTAATAAAATACATATTTTTAGAATGCGACTACAATATTTTATTTGTAATCTTTCCTAAATGCTGGTAAGCACAAAGAGTTGAAATACTAATTGAGCCACTGTTGAGTAGATGATTAATTAATGTCTTTATTTTCCAGCTCTACAAGCATGTTGTCCAGATTGTAGAGAAGTTTATCAAAAAGGTAAAAAAAAAATTAAAAATCTACTGCTAAAGATGATACCATCTGCATCCATTACTAGATATAATTAATAAGGCTAGTAAATAAGCAGAAAGGCTTCTGTTATTCAGAGACTGTGGGAGGAAATGATGTTTTGTTAGCATTTCCTACATTTGGTATCTCTTTGTGTATATAATCTCCTTTAGTTTTCTGTAGTACACTAAGCAGGGTAGACAAAAACGTAAAATTCTGTCCTTCCTTCTCCATCCAGCAGCTAGGGAGTAAACTGGAGGTACTGAACTTCAAACTAATTTTTGCTGTCTGAGATAACATATTTTCAGAAAATACATTTTTCATGCTTGCATAGGCGTACAGAACCAGCTAGGATGTAATGCTCTCTAAAACCAAACCATTGTGCTGCCTAAAGTAAGCTCCTCTGAGGGAACAGAAAACATACTCTTTTTCATTCAAAGAGAATAACTTCACATTAAATGCTGGAAAATAGGGTTGGTAGAAGTAGTTCAGCGTATTGAGTGTGAGGTGGCTTGATAGCAGAGTTGTGATGTGTTGTGATGGTTACTGCTGCAATCACCTGTTGTTGTGATTGTATGTTGTCAAGCTAAAGGTAGTTTAGAAACAGTAATAGAGAAGATTAAGGCTGCCTCAAGCTATCCAGGTATGTTTTATCTGTCCCAAATATGAAAGCAGTGTTTTTCTCCTTTCTTTTCCATTTCTATAAACAAAAGTAAAGCACTAAGAGTTCTACATAAAATTAACTTTTTTTTTCTACCCAGTTATACTAAATACAGATTTTGTGTTAAGGATATGATGTGAATGCTTGTTACTTTGTTAGTATCACTGCATAATTAATTATTATTTTTGTTTTTTCAGTGCAAACCAGAATATAAAGTCCCTGGATTGTACGTTATTGACTCTATTGTTCGTCAGTCTCGTCACCAGTTTGGAACAGACAAAGATGTTTTTGGGCCAAGATTCTCAAAAAATATTACTGCCACATTCCAGTATTTGTATCTCTGTCCATCTGAAGACAAGGTACATCTGTAATTTCCAGAGTGATCTTGTGAATTGGTAGCAGTGCTGCCTTGGTGTTTCCAGTTATGTGAAAGCTGATTCCATGCATCTCTTTCTTGATGGTAGTGAATGTTGTTACATGGAATAGGAAAACATGCTGAGAAAGATTATCTAAGGTGATAGTTAAATGGAAGTTCTAATGAAAATGTTTTATTTTACCTAACTTCATCTGTTCTGTTTTGCCTATATGAACACTTCAGCACTGTGTGTGACTGTGCCAGATTTTTTACTCTTGAGACCCCTTCAGGAAAGCTTACTATGAAAGGTGGTGCTTCCCACAAAAAAAAGCTCCAGTGTTGTAAGCAGTAAAGGTTATGCTCCCAAACATTTTCTCAGAAAATCACTGTTAATTTCTTCATGCTTTACAAATCCCATACTTGAGAATTTAATTGCTGCTTTCTGTTGTCAAGACCTAAGGCCCTGGTTTTCTTAGTTTTACTGTTATGCTAATAGAACAGAGGCTCAAAGGTATCCTGAACTCATTGTGGTCCATGTTGCTACCAACAGAAGATGGCTTTTATCCCCTGTGTCAGAACAGTTTGAGAAGACTGTGTTTTATGAGCTGCCAGTTAGTTTCCAGAAAATCTGAGTCTTTTTCTTAATTGTAGTCCTTCAAGAACAAAATGCACTTTTTCTAACTGACTTTTCTTCAAACTTTCTAACTAAGCTTTTGGAAAGCTTTGAGGCTCTAGTTTTTGAATGTGGAATATTTAGACCTTTAGGCCTTGAATCTGACGTTCTGGAGCTTCTAGGTTAATATCTGGGTGAAACAAAGCAGTTCTTTCTTCCTTCTGTCTTTGTGGTTGCCATTTTTGTTCATCTAAATGAATTAGATTAGCCATCTCCTTTCTGGAACTACCTGATGTCTCACTGCTAAAGTAATTAAAATGCTTTCCACTAGGAGAATAATACTGCTACTTGGAAACATGCTTGCTCTCATGAATTTCCAGTTCCCAAACAAAAAAACTGACCTGCAGATACATAGTGCCTGTGGTTGATGTCTAAAGAGGGTGATACTATCTTTTTTTTTTTTTTTTAACATCCTTTTTGTAAGATTAATATGTGACTGAAAACAAGAGCATTTGATTTATTCATTTTTATGGCCTTCATATTATTTTCAAATCTTCTGAAGGGAAAGAATACTGAAAACGAAAAATATGCAGCTGTTTTAAAGTTAACTGTTTTTCAGACCAAAAATCTTATTTTGTCATAGCCATTTCAATTTTTTCTCTAACTGATCTTATTGTAGAAAACATTTTATGAAATTCTTTCATCATGTAGCTCATAAAAGCATATGTGGGTTTGCATGACTGGTTCTATATAATGGAGTCACAGTAAGGAATTTTATTGTTGATACAAGAAGGAACAGAATAGATTCATTCTTAGCAGCTACAGTAGAAGTAAAAAGCACTTAAATCTGTAAGTCATATTTCAGATACAAATAAGAAAAGTATGTCAATAAAGCATATATTCTGACTATTACCTGCTTGTACATCCCAAATGAAGGAGCGTAACTGTTTAGATATTATCGTTTAATACTGGGTTAAAGACGGAAAAAATTGATTTCCAGCTTGTTCCTTCAAAGCTTCACTGTACTTAATGTTAAAAAAATAAGTGAGCTTGAAATAATAGCTGACAAGCAGAGGTTCTAATTTAAGCTTTTTGCAGTATCAGAATGTTTTCCAGTTGCCTTCCTGATCTTTTTAATAATGATAGAAGTGAGTTTCCTAGTGCTAACATGGAATTGGTTGGATTAGTAGAAAAAAATTCAAGCAAACCATCTTCTGAACATTAAAGCTTTCTTTCTAGCATTTTATGATCTAATTGCACTTCTCTTCATTAGGGCTTTCCAGCTCATCTTCATTTTCTCTCTTTTTGCATTGTTTGTTTCACCCCTTTATGACCATCTGTGAAAAAATGGTGGGGCTGATGTAACTGCCTTCCATGGTATATCAAAACTGGATTTTGTGACTGGCCAGAACAATTTTAGTAAAATGAAACAAGTTGGTTTTTGTTAAAGTGGATAGTAAAACAAGTTGACAGTTTTTATCTTTGCCATATAAAAGGTCTTGCTGGCTTGTGTGGCAATGCAAGGGTTGTTAAATGCTGATGCTGTTGGAGTCCTGTGCTGTTCAAATGCTTCTTAATGTATGGAAGATAAATTTGGAATTTGTGAATTTAGGAAAGCTATATTTAGCATTGATGCTTGCTTGTGTTTTAACAGAGCAAAATAGTCCGTGTCCTGAACCTTTGGCAGAAAAATGGAGTATTTAAAATTGAAATAATTCAACCTCTTCTGGATATGGCAGCAGGAACTAGTGCCACTGCACCAATGACAGAAAATGCTACTAATAATGAAGGTATGAATGACAGTATAACTTCTTCTAAAAGGCTGAATAATAAATAACTTGTTTGCTTTCAGAGTAAAGCTTCTCCTATTCATTTCAACAGTAACATATTAATAAACTTAACTTTCTTGTCACAATTATGTGGAACAGCTGGACTAATTTTAAGTAAATGCTGATACTGTACTTCAGAAATTGTCAGAATGTGAACACTTATTTGGAAAATATCTGAAATTAACAGTGTTCATGCATATGTACGTATATATATGCACACTTCATTTACAGAGTACTTCAGTGTCCCCTCTTATAAAAATCTTTTTTTTTTGTCTGAAATATTTTCCTGTTGTTTCTGAATTTTTAAATTTTGATGTAATTTTTTGTTAGAATACAGATAACTAAATCATGATTTTACATTTCCAAGAGCTTCATCTTTCTTTAAATTAACTTACTGTCTGAAAGCAACAGCAAATTTATGCCTGGCAGTAGGCTTTTACACAGACTTCTGGTTGAATACCACTGACCTAAAGAGAAAAGTAATGACAGTCTGCCCACAGTATTTTCACTGATCTGTTTTATGCCACATAAAAAGATGAGGTTACTGAATTGCGGGCAAGAATGTGCATACCACAGTTCTCTACTTCTCTGGAGGGCATTCATCTTGAGTTTGCACTCTGTGTTTCAGACTTAGCTTTGGTTATTTGGTTATTTGTTTATTTATTGCACTTGTGTGTGTGTGAGCAGGACTGGAGTAAAATGTAGTGCAGTGAACAAGGTGTCATGACAGACAAAAAAATAATGATGCACAGTAGCATAAGTGAAAGCATTCCAGTGGTATTTAGGAGTATTTATGAAAGTGTATACTATTAACATGTTTTATAAACATGGCAGGGGGAGGGAATGTCTTAGTGTCTGAACTTGGGTGCAGACTGGTGGCTATATGATTTCATTCTGGTGTGACAAGTGAGTGGCCATATTTTTCCACCTTTGTCTCATCACTAGGAACTAAATGGTTTGGTGCCTTCTGCATAGATTCTTGTGTATAGAATGACTGTTTTCAGTGAAGTTATTCAAGTGCACCAGAGGGGATAAGTTTTGCCCCAAAATATACATGCTAATCAATAATAATAATAAAAAATGTGTTAATGCACTATGTGAAGTTGAACCTTATAATGCTATAAAGTCTGCTTAGCCAAAAAAGGAGGGAGAGAGAGAGAGTAATGCAAATTTTCTCCCTTGGGCAAGTAAATATCCTCCTGAATATATACAGGAAGTAATTTGGGAGTTAATTTGTATTAAAAAACAATCAGGTATCTTTTTGCCGTATTTTTATGTAGCATCTGACTTATGGGAAAATACTATTCAACATGTTTGTCTCTGCTTGCCGCATGTCAACACTGCCATTACTCAAACAGCAGATGAATGGCTTTGAAGAAGTTTGTATAGTGTTTGTTTAGTGTCTCAAACAAAAAAAAATATTTCTATCTGTGGCATTTTCTTAACTGTCTGTCATACAGTTTTATAGTAGTCCATTAAATGTATTTGCTATAGAAAAGTTACTTGCTCACAGCATCAACTCCTACGAGTTGATGGTACTTCAGCTCATTTACTTTGTACTGACAAAATGCTTCTTAAAAAATGCTTTATAAAGAAAAGAGAATGGGAAAGCTGCACAAGTCGCCAAAACTTGTCGTAACATGACTTAAAATGTGATCTCAGATTTAATAAAGGTTAGTGGAAACAGGAGCTTTTTTCCTGGAAGAATTAGTAAAAACTGATTTTTTTGGTAGGAAGATTTATCTATCAGATGGAGGTTTGGCTTGTGCCTATATAAAAGTGCCATGCAAACAAACCTAATCAAAGGAAGAAGTTCTTTTGAAATAATTAAAAACCCTTTTATTATCATCAGACACTTCAGCAAAAGTTCAGTTTCTGCTAGAAAACAAAAAATGGTAAGAGAACACAGGTGCTCTTAAAATGAACCATGACAAATTTGAAATACCCATCCAAAACAATGAGTCTGGTACTTTGCAAACAGAACTAATATTTTAGAATCACAGAGTCACAGGATGGTTTAGGTTGAAAGGGTCTTTAAAGTTCCATCCTGCACTGCCATGGGCAAGGACATCTCCCAGCAGACCAGGTTGCTCAGAGCCCTCATCCAGCCTGGCCTTGAGCACTGCCAGGGAGGGGGCAGCGACAGCTCCTCTGGGCAACCTGTGCCAGGGTCTGACCACCCTCACAGAGAAGAATTTCTTTCCAATGCCTAATCTAAATCTACCCTCTTTTGATCTGAAACCATTCTTCCTCCTGTCACTATATGCCCTTAGCAAAAGTTCCTCCCCAGTTTTCCTGTAGTCCCATCAGGTACTGGAAGGATGCTGTAAGGTCTCCCTGGAGCCTTGTCTCAAGGTTGAAGAACCCCAGCTCTCTCAGCCTGTCTTCACAGGAGACATGCTCAGCCCTCTGGAGCTCCTTAAGCGTGTTGATAAACATTGTGTAACACTAGTTGAGTAATAGTTTTTAATTTTCTAAAATTGTACAGCAGTGAATGGAGCAAGCAGTTAAAGGCAAAACAAATATGCAGTTGGGATAATTGAATTAGAACTTTTTCAGTTAAATAGAGTATCATAGATAGACAGCTGTTTTGATGAGGTATATGCAAGTACTGAAGAGTAAGGTGAATGTTTTGGAGTAACGTAGTGCTTTTTCAATTCCTATGAAACTCGCAGGCTCACCACCCCCTCCAGCAAAAGTTGCTTCAGAACCTGTTCAAGTTACTGCTAACTCAGTACCCACTGTGCCACAGTTGCCCAGTTCTGATGCCTTTGCAGCTGTAGCCCAGTTGTTCCAGACAACGCAAGGACAACAGGTAACCATTTTATATTTGGTTCCCTTCTGACTTCAGTTTTCATGTTACATGAGGGGAAGCAATGGAGGAAGTGTAGTAGCTTTGATTTGAAGCCAAACAAAAAGCATCTGTGGAGTCTTCAGTGGAAAACATGTAAAAGCAATCATCAGTATTTGATCTGTGATGCTTCTACTCAGTAATGGTGGTTTTTGAGAAATTTGGCTATATATTCCTAAAGGATTAGTTCTGAATTGATGCAGTTACAAAATTTCAAGAAGAGACAGAATATATCAAGATGTTGACTTTTATTGTTCAGTCCACTTAAACGTTTGCAAGTGTTGAAAGGCCTGAATACTGAAATTTTGGGATCTGCTGAATTTTGCCACTTGAAGTATTGAGAGAGTGACTTTGGCCTTGCCGAAAGTTCTCCATAGTTGATTTGGGTCGTTGGTCATGTTTATCCTATGCTGTAGTCTGGTTTGATGTGACATTTGTATCTTATAACTCTTTAAATAATATGTGTTTATATACGAATATCTACTTAATACCATACATGTTCTTGTAGCTTCAGCAGATTCTTCAGACTTTTCAACAGCCTCAAAAACCCCAGTCACCAGTCATAGATAACACTGTGATGGCTCAGGTTCAAGCTATTACTGCTCAGTTGAAAACTACAGCAGCACAACCAACAGAACAAAAAGCTGCTTTCCCAGCCCCTGAGCAAAAAACATCATTTGACAAAGTAAGTCTTCATTTGTTCTTTATGTTCCTCAGTTCAGCAGAAGACTGGTTGATGGCTGCCTCAATGCCTATCCTTTGTTAGAGGAAAAGTGGTACAAATTTTGTTTCTTTCCATTTGAAGATTGCATTACTGGTTTTATAGCTGTTGCTGAATAAAACTGGGTTTGGGTAATTTCTGATTCTGTTTGTCAGGTTTTTTTGTTGTTGGTTGGTTGTTTTTTCCTGATTCTAATCCTGTCTTTAATTGCAGAGCTGTTAGATATGTAGTAAGGCTTCAATAATGGGGATATTTGGCTCCCAGTTGTGTAAGATACTGAAAAAATAGTTGGCTCAATGTAATTTCTTTCAGAAGCTGCTAGATCGGTTTGATTATGATGATGAACCAGAAGCAGTGGAAGATTCAAAGAAAGAAGATTCAGCTCCCTCTCCTTCAGTTTCTCAGCCAGCTTTGTAAGTTTTATATCATAATAAAATTAACAAATCTGTGTTCTAGTTCAGAAAGCTAAATAAAGTTTTAAGTTACTTCAGTGCTTAACTGTTACAGTCCAAAGTTAAAACATTGCAAACAATATCTGGTGATTTGGGTTCAAGTTCGGTTTGTTTGTTGGGTTTTGGTTGGGTTTTTTTTGTTTGCTTGTTTGTTTTTTGGTTGTTTTTTTTTTCTTGTCTTTGGTGAGCTGGGTTGTATTTGGCATGTTGATTGAGGAATGTGTTCTGTGGAGAAAAACTCAGTTTTGGTTTCAGGGTGAGTTCCATGGTTTTGTTGCACAGCTGAGTGTGTTAGGGTGTTGTTAGTCATCAGCTGGTTTGCTTTGTGCTGTTTCCAACATTCTGGTAGTTTTGACTATTAAAAAAATTAAAATTGGCTTTGCAGCTTTGTTCTCAAACATTAAATGCCCACACAAACTAACTCAGACCCCTGTTGCCCTTTTGATATGCATTATGATCAAGTCTTAAATTACATGATCACATACTAGTTTTTTCCACAGGACCTCTCTCTCATTCAGTGCACAGGCTGGATGGTGCTCAATACCTGGGTTAGTCACTATTTTTTTTTCCCTGCTTCAGTATGTGGCCCCATGTCTTATTTTCTGTATATGCCTTCCAAACCCTTCTCTCAAAACCAGAATCACTAACTTTGTCATAAGCTTTCTTGGTGTGTTTATGACCTTGAATACAATAATCCACCAGTATTAGTTAATTAAAATACCTTTTAAGTAAATTGGTAGTATATGTTCGTATAATACAGGTGGAAATCTGGAGTACAGAAGGATGAGGTGCATCAAGTACAATCACTGCTTGTATATGCCCACTAGACATCATTAGAGTAGACTTTTTTATCCTGTTTAGTTCTGTTTGTAATGCTTCAAAGCTTCCATCCTTATTACCTTCTAGTTTCATTAGATGTCTCTGAAGACTTGGATCCCAGTAGTCTCATTTTGGGCACACAAAATTACCAATACTTTGTAAGAAAAACTTATCTGTCCAGAATTATCCAAGAATTGTATGGCACTTGTGTCTTAAAATACAACCAAATTCCATTTCACATCACCATGAAATTTTTTTATCTTCCTGTTTAGTTTCTTACACAAACTCCCTCCACAAACTGTAAACAGATCCCATTAACTGCACAGGCCTCATCAGTTCCCTGAGCACTGTCCATTCTGTGTGATGAATCAGGAAGTGAATGACGTTACTCCTTGTGTGATATACATATCCCTTTCTCTTCTGCTCTAAATTCCTCCCAAACTGAAATGTTGGGTTTTTTTTTTTCAGCAAAAAGTATGGCCAGTTTATTTTCCTTGAAGAAAAGGCTTATTTCTTTTGTCCAAAAGAGGAACTGGAAAGGAAAAAAGTTAGTCTAAGGCAGACAGCCTTAAAGAAAAATTGTCCTAAACTGAGATCTTTAGCAAGATCTTACAAGTACAGGGGGAATAGTGGCTTAAACTTTTATGTAGCATTTATTTAAATTTTAAAGGATTATGCTCACAATGGAGAAAAGAAAAGGAAACCATTCTTTTGCCTTTTTTGTTTCCACTTTTTTAGGGAGAAATGAGATCATAATAAAAATAATTTTTTGTCTAAATTTTTAGAAGCAAAAAAGTGTAAATGTATATTGATTTATTTAAAATTAAGACACCTAATCTGTGTATCTACTGACATGTCTCTCCAAACTATTACTGGTTTTAGTGCATTTCCAGGAGAAGGTATACAGCAGCAAGTGTTTCCTCAACTCCCAAATATGGATCCTTTCCAACAGCGAATGATGGGAATGCCACAGGATCCAATGCGTCACCAGGTAACTTCAGCGCTTTCCCTTGTTCCTCTATTGTGTTACAGTTTAAGGGTTTTTTGTTTTCTTTGTAAGAGAAGTAAAGATGTGGTGTTCCTAATAGTGGAGAGTGACTATTGCTTAGTCCTCTAAATTTCTCAAGAAACATATTTTTGTTCTCTGTCCTAGTAAATCTTTGAAGAACAAGATTTTTATTTTATGCAATTGAATGCTTGGCCTACTTCATCTTTCTTGGGCTTCTGGTCTTTTATTGTGACTTTGGAGCAAAGATAGAATTTTACTTTAGTGAATTGGGAAAGATAAAGTAATTTACTAATTTTTTTCCTAAATGGAAGTTTTTGTATTTTTTCTGCTCCCAAGGTTCCTCTTCCTCCTAATGGGCAAATGTCAAGTTTTGGTCTCCTGCCTACCCCACAGTTCCCACCCATGGCTCAGCCAGTGATTCCACCAACAGCACCTGTGCAGCAAACTTTTCAGTCGCCTTTTCCAGTACAAAGTGAATCACACATGCAAAAACCACATCAGCAGGTGAGGACTCCTTGCAATAAACCTAATGTAAGTGGTCTGATACCTGTCCTTCTTGGATGTGTATCATTTCAAGACAGGAAGTTTTCATGATGGGTTGTTAGTTTTGAAGTCTGTGGGATCAAGAGCATTCTGAGAGATTGCTTGTTTGGATGTTCCCTTTCAGGGTCTCATCATGAAGACTATTGAAATTTTAGGCAGGAACATAGTATCATCTGGAGTGGGAAGCTGTAGTTTTTGGGGTAGGAAGGAAGAGCTGTGTTGAACTTAGAGGGGCTTTTTTAAGCAGGTTCTTGTGTTTTATGTGTTACGTTGACTACGTACTTCTTCCTTTTTCAAATTGATTGTACTGTAATGTACTTATATATATGTGTGACTTATAGTAGTTTCCTGTAATGTCTTGGTGAAAGGCTTACTAGAAGATCTTATTTTGCCTGTGATTTTGATCACGGATATAAGTCCACTGACTGACTTTAAGGAATATAGTCACGTTCTGTGGAGATACGTGCATTACAGAATTTGACTGAACTGTGGAAAAACAATAACATGCAAATTGAAAATGAGAATTTAGTGTAAATTATTTTTGCTATGATTTTGCTGTGGTTGTGTTAATTTAGTACTGGACTGTCTCCGTATTAGTAACTACAAAGTAGTGTTGAAGCTTCTGAGGAGAGTCACATTACATTTTAATTTCATATATGAGAACATTCAGTATCATTTTAGTGTTGTTAAATAATCTAGTCTAGGCATAAAATGAAATCAAATGCTTGTGCGACTCACCTATAACACTGATAAATTTAACATTTTAGGATATGGAAGTGGAACAGCCGCCTGTTCAAGAGGGAAAACGACATGTTTCTGACAACAGAAAGTCGAGATCTAGGTCTGCATCAAGGTAAACTAGTGGAAGTTCAGACAGTGAGGATATATGTTAAATCAAGTAACGGATTTTAACACAAGGAATTTGTGTGGTATGTCTGAAGACTTGAATTGTACTAATGTACAACTAATATACTGAGGAGAGTTACGCTGATTATCTCGAGTTCAGAGAATCTCGTTTTGTGCTGCCAGTTCTACAATGGGGATGGTAGCTTCTAACTGAGATGACAGTAAATAGCTGAGAGGTGAGCAGATTCCATGAAATATTGTGGGAGATCTTTTTCAGTGCCTTAGGACATACTGTTATCACCCGTATTTTGAATTGGCTTCTTGGGTGTCCTGGTCAGCCTAATGCCTTTGAGGTGGTTTCTTGCAACCCATCGCTGCTGTACAGGTTGCATTCTGTGACCAAATGCCAAAGATAGATTAATCTGAAGAATCCATTTCCGTTTCATTTAAGGATTAATTGCAGGAAAGTACTGTCTGTGAATTTTTCTCCGTATGGAAAACACTAGTGAAATTTATTGGTAAAATCAAAATTGTCATGGGCTTTAGTTGAATTCCCCTTCTGTAAGAGATTAAAAAAAAAACCGCTTTCAATGTCTTACCTCTAAGGGGAGTTGTATTAAAATGCAGCTAAATGTTGTATGTGCTTCAGTGCTGTAGCAATGAGAAGCAGATTAGTTTAGTGACTTACAGGACTTGGGAACCTCTGCAAGTCATCTACCTTCTGAAGAAAATTGACTACCTGTACAGTTCTGTCTTATTTGGAAGAGAGTAACTTCAATGCTCAACAATACTGGGAAAATTTTAGGGAAGCACAATATGATAGTTTAATTTTGTCTGTGCTCTAAAGAAATTTTCTTATGAATCAATTTGTGATCCAGTGTGCTATGGACTCACTGTCAGAGGCAATATTTCAAATGCTAACCTAACAGATCTGGCTCCAGTATTAAAGTAGAGCTATCTTCTTACCAGGAATCTTCTCTTTTGCCAAGTTTTGTATAATTTCTTTGAAGGTTTACTCCCAGACGTTGAGTGGTTTAGAACTTCAGCATGATGTAAAACATAGTTTCACTGGCAGAATATTTTTTTAATCTCTTTTTTTAGCCATTCTTGTGTAAAAGCAATAAATATTTTCCTGAGTTAAGTAGATACCATTTTTTTCCGCATTAATGTTTTGATGATCAACTTCAATACAAAATTATTAGAAGATAAGAAATTGAAGAATAATCAGCTATCCTGTGTCATTAATAAGCTACTGCAGTAGTTCTAGGTCTAATGTCAGGTGAAGAAACTTTGATTTATGTTATTCTTTTTTACTGAATGAGAAAGTGCCTGATTATTTAAATAGATATCTGAAGTAGTTACATAGCTGTCAATGCCTGGGTCAGAAGGATCAAGCATAAATGGTTGCTGGTTTAAACTAGGTCACCTAAAAGGAGACGTTCAAGATCTGGCTCCCGCTCCCGAAGGTCGCGTCATCGCCGCTCCCGATCTCGGTCCAGGGACAGACGCCGGCACTCTCCTAAGTCTCGGTCACAGGAGAGACGGGAACGGGAGAGGGAGAGAGAACGAAGGTCAAAAGGCCTTCCTCAGATCAAATCAGAAACTGTTAGTGGTAAGTTCTCTTTGTTGCTGATGCAACAAATTCTTGCAGTATCATTTTTTCAGATGCTCGACATCTTCCTGGTTTATATATGGATTATTTTTGTCTGTGCCCAATGTTTTCTTTAAAGAATTTTAGAGTTCTGAGCAAGTGGAAGTACTACAGTAAATACTATGCATATGTAAACTGTAATGCTAACAAGGCAAATGAGGATTTTAGAAAAACTGTAAGAAATAAACTTCTGTTATCAGAGGGTTTTTTTTAAAACTTAATCTTGACCAGACCACTTACCTTCAGTATATGATATCTGCTCAGGTTATCCCAGAAGACAGCTGCTAATTTGATGTGTGTTATTTTATGTTTTTTCATTATTCCTTTGTTAATCCTTGGGTTTAATGCTATTTGATATGTGTTCAAAGACTCATCCAAACAAAATTAAAATGTACTGTGACTTGTTTTCTGAACTGCTTTAAAGCTGGTAAGAATTAAATTCATTGCATGTGCCTGCCTTTACTCATAGTAGACAATTTGGCATTTTTTAAATAGTTCTCTAATTTTAGTGTTTTCTTAATATTTCCAAGTTGGAAATATTTGGGCTGCAAAATGAAGGAGGGGAAAAAAAAAGCTGAAACAGAATATTTTTCTTTTCCTTCATTTGAGATACATCAGGTAAAGCACATTGTACAACAATAAGTTAAGCACTTTATTATGATTTTTCTAATGGTTCAATGTTATCTCTGTCTGAAACTTGGAGGGGAGCTTTGACCTGGAAAACACCCAAGCTAACATTCAGGTTTCTGAAATAATCCTGGCTTTGCCTATGCTTGTAGACAAAATGTAGTATTGTCTTCTGAATATTTCTGGAGAGTGTGAACACTTTGCTGGAGTCATTAAATAAAAGCAGAACATTTTTTTTAATATAAAAGGGACAAAAACTCAGAGTTTTAACCAGCCAAAACCTTGTGAATAACATACAATTAGTCTAAAAAGACTACTGAGACTTAGTAGCTGTTCATTAAAAGCTTTGTGACAGTGGGTAATATATGCTTTTGCTAGCATCTCTCCTTGTCACATAATGCTTTCCTGGGGTTTGTGGTTTTTCATCACTTAGTGGGGAAATACAGGTGGCTGTGATAGTCTTCGGCAAGTGTGATTCTTTGAACTCATCTGCTGCTTAATTTCCTTGGATAGAATGAAGTGAGATAAGCGTGTTGCTTACTCTTTTCCTGAAAGAAAAATCTTGTGTCAAAAATTCTTTCTTTAAACTGTAGAAAGAAATGGCATTGAATAGGTCACTAAAGAGGTTAAAAGTTTGGATGGTCATTGTAGTTTGATTATCACTACATTTTGGAGGAAAATCATGCTAGTAGAGGGTGTATCATCATAAATAATCTAATTGCCATCTTGCCAGTAAGCAACATCCACAGTTTGAGATGGTGGCCTGTGGCTTGGATTTCATATTAAGCAGAGTGAATTACCTTGTTGTGAAATACCCACTGTATGTGTTGGGATATGCCATGTGGTATTAGCAGCAAAACATGGTTTTCCTTTCTGTGATGATTTGTAGAGCTTACAAGAGCTCAGGATCATCAGAATCTGCAGGTCACTTCAATATTAGTTACCGGGTGAGCTTCGTATTGAGTTGTACTGTGACAGTGATTCTGGTGTAATTGCTGATGTTAGCTGGTTAATGCAGCTAGAGGTAAACAAGAAAAAGGTTTCTGTCAAACACTCCCAAAGATTACTTTGTATTTTAATATTAGCTAGCTTTTAAATGTGAATAGCTGACTATTTTAAATCCCTGTTTTGATATTTTGTCTTGTGACTTGTATTTCCAAATGCTCTTACAATCTGTGTTAATTCTTTGATTGTAGTTTGTAGTACTACGCTTTGGGTAGGACAACTGGACAAAAGGACTACTCAACAGGATGTTGGAAGTCTTTTGGAGGAGTTTGGCCCAATTGAATCAATAAATGTAAGTATGAATGGTGCAGTGTGCTACTTTGATATGCCTTGGTTACAAAAAGCTTTTCAGACTGTTTTAAGACAGCTTTGCTGTTGATGCATTCAAAAGAAGCAAGATCTCTCATTATATGGTTGTGTTTTGTAACATGAAGAATCTATTGATTTAGCAACCTTTTAGAAAAAAAAGAAGGCAGTTGCTTTAGTCTCTTGCAACTTAGTAAATGCTCTTAGGATTAAGAGAGAAAGTTACCCGTTTTCATAAAAATTGTGTTTTTTCTGGAGAGAATTGAATGTGAGGGCTATTGAGTAGATGAGTACCAAATACATACTTTGTTAGCAAGTTCCTTGTCTGCTCAGTTTTGTTTGATTAGAGATGTGGACTCTGAGGTGGTGTTTTTGTTTCTTTTTCTTGTTTCTCTTCTGTCATTTCAGTCAAAAACATGGACAACTATTGTCATGCTTTGTTGTATTTAAGAATATTTTTTATATATAAATGATAGCTGTTTTGGTAGATAAAAAATTTAAGCAAAGAAAAAGTGGCTCTTTTCTTGCTATTCCTAAATTTTGTAAATGAATGTAGAAATTTTTTTGCAAATATATTATAAATAATAAAAATTAATACAAAAGTGCAGATAAAACTGAATGTGAAAGTACAGCTGGCAGCTTGTGGAACATGAAATGAAGTGAGATACTGAGTGTTGTCTTTCTTCTAACAGAATACCCAATTACATGATCATAGCATTTATATTACAGTAATATTTAAGTTTCAAAGGTTTAAAAATACAAGTCATCCATATACTCACACAGAACAGAGTTTAAAATTTTTCCCGTATGTTGTTTTTAATTTACTAGAAATTTTTATTTCCAGAAGATAGTGTGTATCATAGCCTCTTGAGCTTACATTCTTTCATACTTCCAAAGTCCTTTTTAAACACCTTCTGATGGTCCATCTTACTGTAATTGAATGGTTGTATGTTGTTCAATACTTTGTTAATGTTCTAGCAAAACCATTTTTTCCCTTGAAATACAAACAGATGATACCACCTAGAGGATGTGCCTATATTGTAATGGTTCACAGACAAGATGCTTACCGTGCCCTACAAAAACTGAGCCGAGGAAACTTCAAAGTCAATCAGAAATCTATAAAGGTACTTGCTGGGAAATGCTGAGCTGTTCTAAAGTTACTGTAATAATCCTTTTTCTTCTCTTTTAGACTTTTGGTTATTTTCGACTTCTGTATATTTTTGTTGTGGTATTATGTAATATTATGTGAGAGTACCACTTTTATATAGATACGTTTTCTTCCTGTTCTGTGATGTGACTCATGGAACTCATACCAGTTTCCTTGAAGGATTGCTGATAATTGCCTATTTAACCAACAAAAATGCTGTCCTTTTAGTCATTACAGTGGACTCTGTTTTTCTTGTTACTAGTTATTTGTCTTATAACTGAGTTTAATTACATATAATGATTGATCCTACAAAGAGTACTAAAAAATAAGGAAGAATGCTTTGATTTGTGACGTTCTTCCTTTTGTAGAACACCATGTTTAGAGTGTGACACTTTCAAGGGCAATAGAATTAGTCTTAGTGAGTAATATTTGAAGAAACTGCCTTTATTTGTCTTTACAAATTGCCTGCAGGTGTCAAACCAAGAAATAAGAACTAAGTTTGCTTTAAAAACTTCTTACTTTAGAGTTTTGTAACCTGTTTGTCCCGCTCCTTCAATTAGAATATTATTTTTGCTTTTTTAGCCTCAAATGGAAATGCTGTTTAGAGAGAACTAAATATTAAATCCATTAAAATGGAAACATTTTAGTGACCATGTGTATTTTTCCCCTAGATTGCATGGGCTTTGAATAAAGGAATAAAGCCAGATTACAAACAGTATTGGGATGTAGAATTAGGTGTTACGTACATACCATGGGACAAAGTGAAACCTGAAGATCTTGAAAGTTTCTGTGAAGGAGGAATGTTGGATAATGAAACTCTTTGTCCAGGTAAAGAATTATTGCTACATTTTAGAATTCTTTTTTAAAAGTGCCCTTTGTGCTAATGCAGTGCAGTTGGTGTCGCTGATTTTCCTGACTATGAAGTGCATATAAAATCCTCAAAATATGCAGAAACTGCAGCATGTGTAAACTATAGATTGGGGAAAGATGGGAAGCAGTTAATGACAATCCCTCATCAGGAGGTGTGCTACTGTGTTACAAGAGGCTGGGCTAAAAATGCATGTGACTACCAGATGACCTTTCAACCGTGCTTAGTGTTTAACCTTGATGATAATGCTTGATGCAAGTGTGTTGTGCTTGTTAGCTCCAGAGCCAGGCTGGGTGTCATCATCCTATGCCACCTCCTCTCCCCCACTTCCCACTTTGTACTAGGCACCCTTAGCAAAGGAGCCTGCCTGTGGAGTAATGGTGTAGCAAATGAGCTGATGGCAACTGGGTAATTTCTAAAAAATGTGCCTATAGTTTTCACACTTGTGATGTTTTCAGTTCCTTTAGCAAGTCTTGTATTTATAGTGGCCTAAAGAGAATTCTTGTTGTTTTGTATGTAAGCAGTGAACATAGCAGGCTTCTGTGGTTGCACTAAGAAAATGACACTTCTTACAGTCAGGAGCTTCAAGTCAATTACAAGCTTCAAATCAATATAGAGCTGCTAGTGTGCTGATTCTTGTGATTTTAAAAGTAATGCTAAATAATTACAATGAATATAATGATCCTGCTTGAAGACCTTTGAATTGGTACTCTTGACTACTGTGTTGGTTCTAACCATTGTAAAGTGTGCTGTCTAATTACTGAAAAATTACCTCAGGCTTTTGTCACTCCGTCCAGTTTGCCCATGCTAGGTGCAGGTTAATCTAAATAGTAGCATTTTTCATGATAAATGCAGGAAAATAAGTTGAATGTATACTTAAAATTAAAGTCTAATGAATGATAAACATAACCTCAATTTGCTCCAGTTTTCTCAGTGCTTTTCTCTTATCCATAATGTCTGTTAACATCCTGTTTTTCTATTATGTTGTCTTTTCCCACGAAGTTCTGACACTGAGGAGAGCTATGTGTCTTAAGTAAAATTAGTTTAAAAGCTGTATTTGATGTTTCACTTGTTTTGCTGCAATTCTTTATTCTTGTATTCTTGAAAATGTTGATTATTCAGAAATGACTTCTCAAATTAGTAAAAAAGCTACTGCCTTCTTTCTGTAGAGCAATGAAATGAATCTGTTGAAAGCTTGTCCGTAGGCAGCCTTACTGTTTTTGTTACTAATAATGTGTTTCAGAGTCCCGGGCATGTAGAAATGCTGTCAGGGCAATGAATTGTTAAATGACCAGTGAAATTAATAAATTTACTTGCTATGCTTCAGTGACTTGCTGTGCTGTATTTGGAGTAATTTGGAATTTTTGTTGTCAGAAATACGCTTAACTGCTTCTTAGCTCAGTGCTTCTAATTATCTGAATGTTTTCAATTATGTATTTTGTATCACAAAACATGGTAGTTTTACTTGATTAGTTACTTGACTGTGTGCTTCTGCTGAGCTGATCCACGTATGTTTGGATTTGTTGGTTTTTTGTACAGAGTGGAAGGGAATTCCCAAGAAATCTGAAAATGAAGTAGCTCAAAATGGAGGTGCAGAAGCTACACATAATGAGCCAGTTTCACCTATACCTAAAGCTTTACCTGTTCCAATTCCCGTTCCCATGCCCACCCCAATAACAGTACCTCCTCCACAGGTGAGAGTTGCTTCCCATTGTTTTGGTTATCTAAACAAAAACTTATTTTAAATAATTATCTAGTATGGTAATTATTAAGTTAAAGAGAGGGAAGAAATACAGTGAATGGTAACTAGCTGATTTTGTGTGTGTGATTGTCATGTTGTCCCTGGTTTAAAATGCTCGTGTTAGCAGATTGGCTATGCTGTCCATTTATGAAAATAGCTTTCCTGTGTCATAAATCCATTATCTGGGAGTGTTCATGTGAAAGACCAATACAGTCTCTTAGAAGAACTTTCTAAGTCACAGTGGCAATGGAAGACTTGAAAAAACCTGAATCCATTAGGCTGTTTGTCCAGCAGGAGCAGAGCATCTGGTCTGATTTCCCTGAAAAGTGATGTAGTTTGCATGTACTTGGGAACTGAGTCAGTGGGAATGATAAAATACTGTGAGACTGTACTTACAATCTGCTCTCACTGTCCTGGGTAAATTATCACTGGACATTTTTTTATCAATGGATTGAATTGCATCCTTCCAGTTTTATGATTGCATTTGTTTGTTTTCCTAATTAATTTTCTTCACTATTGGGTTAAGCTACAGACCTTCTAAAATATGCACATTGCTTTCATATTCCTTCATATTGTGCATACTGAATAAGCCTTTGGGAATTTATTATAAAAATTTTCATTTTCTTCCTTTATATTTATAATGGTACTTTTATCAAAGCTATCAAACAACACTGAAATTTTTCCATTTGTTTAAGTAGCATGTAATAAGAATTACTCTCTTCAGTGCTTTATAATCTGTATGTCTTTTAGATTTAGTTATTGACAGATGCATTACTACTTTCATAGTAATAGTTTATTTCTTGTCACTGTTAAAGCAGTAGTATTTCTTCTCCCAAATGGGAAAAGGTGTGAATTAAAGGTTTGTTAAATCTTGAGAAAATGTGATTTATGAACTACAGTATGGCAGACACTCAGAAAAGATCAACAACTCAAATTCTTTGAAGATGTATATAATTTAGCCAAATATGTGATTTCAGTACATTTTGTGCTGTTCTGACACAGAAGTCCCGAATTGCTGTATTATTAGTACATGAACAATGAAGCCAGTTTTCTAATTTCAGGGAGCTTTACTAGCCATTAACTGTGTTAAATAGTAGTACTTTAATTCCATGCTGAAAAAGAAAGTGTAAAGAAAAAACAACAACTTCAGAATATTGGGTGTGCTGGTTTCTTGTCTCAGCCTCATCAACTTAATTTTTTCACTGTGGCCAAAGAAACTTGTGTCTTCACAAATTCATGCCATCATGAGAGTCTTTGTTTTCATGATGAACTTTTTAATGCTGTCTCATACTTGACAGCATTGTTTTCTCTGGACATAAAATTACAATAGTTTAATAATTTGTAAATAGTTCTTAATATTTATAAAGTAAATTTGTTGTGGCTTCCCCATCCCTGAAAATGTTCAAGGCCAGGTTGGATGGGGCCTTGAGCACCTTGATCTGGTGGGAGGTGTCCCTGCCTGTGCAGTGGGGTTGAAACTAGATGATCCTAAAGGTCCCTTCCAGCCCTTGGTGATTCTATGATGCTATGAAATTCAGCTGTAATGATGTTAGTGGTAAAGTAACATGTTTTGTAGTATGCAAATGTGACCTTATAGCTAAAAGAAAAAGCTAATTATAATCCATTTCTTTTGTTTAATTAACTTGTAAAGCACCATTGCATTTTATATAGCTGATGTGTATTTGTCTTCTGATACAAGTAGAACTTCCTTCATTTGTATTTGGCTTCAGTGTTTGGAACTGTAAGAGGTGTGGAAGTTGTTCTAAGTGCTGGATAGCTCTGAATGAGCACAACCAGTACAGTGATACCAGGTTGCTCGGTGCATCCATCTGGGTGCTCCCTGTTAGGCCCTGCTGACCCTCTGGTTGGAGAAGCAGATTTGGTGGTAGGTCAGAACAGGCATCATGCATTGTCTTACTGTGATGAAGCATAGCTCTGCCTGACAGATAACCCCAAACAGTTTTGACTGCATGATTCTCAAAATCTGCTCGCTATTTACACTTCTTGACCTTCCTTTTGGTTGTGTTTTTATTTCTGCCCTTTCTCCACTTCAGTCTCCTTCCAACAAAACAAATTCCCCCCTAGTTATTTTTTTGCTGTTTTCCATTTTGCTGCATCCCTACTTGCTATTTCTGATCTAATTACCTAAGTACTGTCCTTGAATTATGTCCTGTCACAGCCTTGACAATCACATGCTTAAAGGTAGTATGGGAAAGAGCTGGCTTTCTGTGCTACCCCCTGCATGGGCTGGATGGAGCCCTGCTCTGCAGGTAACTAACTGCAGGATGACTTCCTGTTATTGCCAGTATCACCTTGATCTGTGAGTGCAACCTCCAGTAGCACTCATGGTGTCTTCTCAGCCCCAGGATTCCAGCTTGTTTGCAAGATAGGTGGAATGCTTCTGTTGGATTGTGCTGCTGGAGTGAGACCTTTTCTTGCCTATAGATTCAGATCTCTGAGCTGTTGCTGAATCCGGTCCCACTCCTGCATGTCTGAGTAATCCACTTCAGTGGTCTGCCCTAAGGGTAGGTCTGTGTTGATGTTGAAGTCATTGCAGATTCCAGGATCAGCCTAAGTCTATTTCTTGGTAGCTGAGTCAGATTCAGTTAACAGCACTTGAGATACCACTTATGTTGCATGTTCATTAACAAAGTTTTGGGTAATTGGTGTTCCATTCTTCTGGCAAAACTTCATGTTACCCTACCAAAACTGCCATTCTTTTACAATGGCTCAGACCCTGCCAGCATTATACATTGAAGTCCAGGGAATTTGCCGTGGCCACCCTTTCCATAAGTTTCCTAATCCAACCCAAAGTTCTTTTTCTTAATGGGTTTTCAGCCAGAAACCAGAGTCCAAGTGGAGTGTGTACCTCCCACATTTCCTGTTTTCTCAATCCCACATGCTGCTTCTCCCTGTAACTACATCTGAGAGTTAGGCATTGGTGCATTATTCATCCCATACACTTCCTATTGAAACTGGAAAACTCCTTCTTTGTAGTCTTTATGCTGGTAGCACACTCCAGGTGTGCTTAAATAGATATTTACCTGTCTTGGAGCACTGTAGGTAGACTGTGCTCCTTTAGTTCATAGGGGCAGTGACTCTACTTCAGATCTTAATCTGAAAGGTGTGCAGTTAAGAAATAGTTACACCTGGACACAGGCCAAACCCCAAGAACTGTTCACTGGGATGCACCTGGAAGTCCATGTTTCAATTATTGAGAGGTCAGTTACTACAGTTACCGTGGTGCTAGTAAAATACCTTTTTCCCAGTGTTTGTCTCGTCATTAGTAAAAATTAATAAAATGGTCTCCCTATTAGCATTACTGTTACTTTGTGTTACTCAGTTCATTAGCTATTATTCTGAAACTGTTCACTAGTCCTCTGTGTTTGGTATCTGTTAATGTTTATTAGCCATTGGTTTAATCTCTTTAACAGAGAAACTTTTATACTTCTGATTGTATTTTAAATTTGATGTTGAGACATTCGTGGACAGATTCTTACCATCTTCCTTTTTTCTTTCTGCTTTAAAGGAAAGGTTTTAATGTGTTACAGTAATGTGTTAGAGGGTTAACTTTGAAAAAAATACATACCATTACGCTTGGATATTTAGGTATGAATATCTTCTAATAGGTATCTAAATCATCTTTCTTCAGTGTTTCTTGTATTCTGGTTCCATCACAATATTTTACTATTAATTTTAGCTTCTCAAGCCATTGTGTACACATGCTTCATCCACAGTTTTCTCAGCTTTTAGCTACTTAAGAACTGACAGTACTTAGCAAGCTTCCCACCTTTTGAAAACTTTTTGTCTTCTTGATACATCTCCTTGATTCCTTCTGCTAAGGACACAATCTGTACACAACCACAGGCTTCTCAGCCTGTCATCAGCAGTCATGTTGTTATGCCCAGGAGTTATTTGTAAGTTGTTCTTTGAAGGAGTGCCCTGTAAAACTAGCAGAAAGACCTGCTGAGACTGTTAGGTTGCTGTGGTTTTGGAGCTCATTCTCTAAAGCTTTAATTGTGATTAATGGAAACAACTCCAGGGTTACTCAAAGTTGATGTTTGTCTATGTAGTCTTGGCTGTAAATGGTATCCTAGATACACTTTTGTGTACTGTTGGTCTTGCAAGGTTCTAGTCCCCAGAAAGTCAGCAGTGCTCCTTTCTGCTTCTCTCTGAAATTTGGCTGTTTTTCACACAGCATCCACCCCCTTCACCACCTGCAGAATGCAGCCGTCCCTTACGGTGCCATCTGTAACTTCTGTCAGCTTCTCACTTTATCTGTCACGTCTGGCAATGTCTTGTGCCATGTCCAGTAGTTTCTCACATCTTGCTCAGTTACCTTAAACTTCAGAACAAGGCCTAATCAGCAGGCTGCTGTATATAATTGATTTTAGAGTTCTAATAGTACAAGTTGTAATGTGCCTCTGCTCACTAAACCAGCCATTGGTAAAGAACTTGGAACAGAAGTTTGAAGTTGTGTCAGCAGCTTGTGTTTGGCAGCCTGAGCATCTTCTCTATGTTTAATGAGAATATTTTGCTTAATGCTGCTTCTTTAATTTCTGAGAATAAAACAGTAAAGGCTGTTCCTTTACTATAGAAATAAAGCATTTTATGAAGGGTCTTGGTGTAGTAGCTCTGAAATTTTGATGGTCATGGAGGTAAATCAGTTATGATCACTTGAGTACACAGCTCTCCTTTGATTTAATAAATCAATTTTAAATGCGGAGCATATTTTGATAATACTTATTTCCCATGTATTTAATGTTCTTATAGTAAGCTTATGAGTGTAAAGACCAGCTTAATTTAAACTGGTTTCTATTCAAAGCCCGTTACAACCTAGAATTAAGAAAAAATTAATGAATAAGGAAACAGTAGTCACTCTAAAACAATATAGAATCTCAGGTAACAGGAAAAAAAATACTAGGTTTTTAATTGCTCCTAAGTTTTGTGCAGTATAGTGTTTCATGCTGGGTGGTAAAAATAATTCCAGCTACAGTGTAAAGGATATATTTAGGTGAGTTACCAGCATGTATGAATATCAATTTATTGCAGAAAATACTTTTTGTCTTTAAGAACAAAGGCAAATGAGATCAATGTTCATGTTTTAAGTTGTAGGAGCTCCTTGTCTGCTAACTAGACCAGTTACACAAGTCACATTGTTGCAGAGTAATTTAGAGTAGCTTAAATTTTTGTGTTTTGATAGAAAAAGCACAGAAGACAGCAATCCACAGCTGAACAACATATAGTCCATTCCATCTTGAGGTAACATTTTTTCCCTTTTTTCCTAGGTTCCACCACATCCCTCGGGTCCTCCTGTGGTTGGTGCGCTCCAACCACCTGCTTTCACAGCACCTTTAGGAATCCCACCTCCTGGATTTGCTCCTGGAGTGCCACCACCACCACCACCTCCATTTTTACGACCTGGTTTCAACCCAATGCATTTACCCCCAGGTATATTTACATAATTTTAGGAATTGCAAGTCCTTTTTTTAACCATATAGTGAATAAAAGCATCTGCCATATAAACTGCACAGGTATGTTTTGGTGAAGTGGTACTTAGTGTCAACATATACCTTTTTACAGGATTTCTTCCTCCTGGACCACCACCACCTATAACTCCTCCAGTATCTGTTCCTCACACTCCAGCAGTAAACATCCCAAATTGTAAGTGTACAAATGTTAGGCAGGTGGCAGAAAAGCAGAAAAGCTGACATTTTTTTTTTAATATGTCAATGCATTATCTCTTAGCTACAGCAACTGGTGTGAATGAAGACACTACAAAAGATTCTTCTGTAGGAAATCCCATCCCAACAGTGGTTTCTGGAGCCAGAGGGAATGCTGAAACTACTGATAGTTCCAAAATGTATGGGACTGTTCCACCTCCTGTAGCACCTACTAATGTACCTGCTCCTGTCACCCAAGCAATTCCACTTCTTGGTAAGTTAATTTTTGTGTATATGCTTCAGTTTTATTATTCTCTGAATTTGAAATACAATTTTGATTTTGGTCCTGACGTGCAGATTGTGGGAAAGTGAAGCTAAATTTTCTAAACTCATTTGAGATTTCTGGCCTTCTGTTGGCTTTTAAATTATTTTTAGAGATTTTGAACAGATGGTGCACTCATTTTCTATTACCAAAGATGTTTTGTGAAGAAACAAAAAAACCGTAACGTTTAAGTTACAAATTCAAGACAGAACAAAATGCTGTCTACCTCTAACAAATTGAGGTCTATACCATAGATAAAATTAACTTACAACAAAACATCTATATGACATGTTTATACACTGCTATTAAATGTATAGATTTAGCTTACAGAGAAACAGTATTTTCTTCTTGTACTTTGTATCTGTTAAAATACAGTATACATTTTATGTATGAAGTAAATAATTTTAATAAAATGAAAAGAAAAAAGAAGGCAGCCCTGTAGTATTACAGCTTTTGCAACCTTTTTAACAATGTTACCTCATTTAAACATTACAAAATGGTATTTAGACTAGCAAAACCAAGCTAACTTTGGATATCTTACATAAATTCTTTTTCGTTATATGCTGTTAACTTGGTCAGAATGTTAAAGGCAGTGCATACTGTTAAATATTACAGAAGACTGCTGAATTTTAGAGTTGGCCTTTTATGGGTTAATCTCAAGAATATACTTGAGTCTTGTTTCCTACAAATTTTAATAAAATTATTACATTTATGGGATTTCAGGCCTCTGAATGAGAGCATAACGAGTGAATGAATAAAGCTAATTTTGTTTCAGTGTTTTTCTGCCCAGAACTTGACAGTGTACACTAAAAATACTCAAAGATTTGTCTCACTGACAACTAACTGCTCTATGGGATTTGATGGCTAAATTTTCCAGCCGTGATTATTGGATCCTTCATGCTGAAAACTTGAAATAAGACCCTTTATAAGACATTTTTCAAAAACTAAAGAACTGCTTCTCTCTGAAAACCAGTCTGCTTTTAAAAATCTATTGGAGAAGATATTCAAATCCAATAGTTGATGTTATAGAGTATCTTTGACACTTGGCAAAGAGAGAAAGAGCTTAAAAAATTTTGCAGTGACACCACAAATTGATAGAATTTGGTAGTGATAGGGATTATCAGACTGTACTTTTTAGGACACTCACATCTCAGTGGTTAAGTTACACTTCTTGTAATTGCAATACAGTATTATCAGATTTTTTTTTTTACTTTTGTGATATTATATCTTGTCTGACATAAGGTGAACTTTTTATTCCAAGCCTTTGGAATGTACTAAGTTACTCAGCAATTTCCTGTACACATAAAGAAAGAGGTTTTACAAAATTAGATTGAAGTAAATTGTATACCCTCAATTATTTGAACAGTAGCTGGTTTTATTCTTAAAAGTCCAAGGAAGCTGAATTTGATGAATCTAAAATCAAGAACTTCTCTTTGGTTTTTGTCTTTATTAACTTGTTTACTGAGTAGTTGAGGGAGATGAAATTGTTCGTGTGGCCAGTGTGCCTTGTCTCAATGTTCAGGCCTATCAACAAGGGAGTGGAAGAGTTTTTATGTCAGCTTAAAAAGAGTAGTGCTGAAGTAGTGACTTAGAGATCTGTGTGCTTGCTTAAGTAGTAGCATTCTATGTTGATGAGTGTCTCATTTCAAGAAGTTGTTTCTAATCAAGGAGTTACGTGCATCCCTCTAGCCTGACATTATGGGGTCAAGGGGGACTCCTCACAATCTGTTACAAGAAATGAGAAAATGAGAAGAAACAGATTATAATACTTACATGATTATAACATTTACATGATTAAAGATAAAATATTCATATTAGCTGTCTTTGCTTCTGAAACTTCCCTAACACAAATGAAACTGTCTTCTTAAAAAAATCACTTTGATTCACTTATCAATTGAGCTTAGCTCTGCATGTGAGAGTCCAGATCTGGTCTCTCCTTAAGCTAGAAGAAAAACATGAAAGAAATTGTTTTCCACCACTCCTGCTGATCTAGATAGCAAAGAAGTGTCCTTTGAAGTCTTACCCTCCCTGTCCTCTGAGTTCAAGAGCTGGCTGGGATGCATCCTCATTCCTTCCTTTTCATTCTGTGTGTCACTAGGGAAATCAAAGCATGGGAAATGCCAGGTTTTCACCACGTGTGTGGACATGAGATGCAATCTACATATGTATCCTGGTCCTGGAGCCTAGAAGTACTTGCAGTCTTGACAATGAAATGTAGGCTTAGTATCTGACCTGTGCTCTTGTACAGGCCAGGGGCAAACGGACTGGAGAAAAGAAATGAGTAGGTACAGCAGCATCCTCAGATAGCCATGGGAAAGTGCAGACAAGGGAAATGGAATGCTTCAGACTAAAGGACCTCAACATTTACACGGTTTAGCAATCTGAATTAGGTGGCTGTTTGTGTGACTGGTTTCTCACGAAGTCCTCAAACTGCTTGTTAAAACATTCCCATGATGTTCTCCAAGCTGAGATGAGAAGGTGGAAGAAAGATTTGTTTGACAGCATCATGAAGTATGTCATGAGGAATCTGCCTGGGGAAATAGGTATGAAGGGGCTTGAGTAATATAACATGAAGAATGAAGAAATATTCTTCGGATATTTGGGCAGGAAACTTGCCTCAGCAGGCTGAATTCAAGGAGTGAAGATGGCTTTGAAGAGACTGCCATAGAAATCTAAACATAACCTTTCCTGAGAACACCTTATGTAATCTGTACAAACACAGGAGCTCTTTTCTGATTTTTGTAATTTAAAAATTAAGCTTACCTTTCTATCTGTTCATTTTTTTATATGGAAGCTATGTTACAAAGTATTTCTAAATTTATTACTGTAAGATTTCTTATGCTTTCTTGGTAATGTAAGTTACATTCTGTTTCATCTCCACTAATACCATTCGTTCCTCCAGTGTAATTCTTTCATCACTTCCAACAGAGACATATTTGTGCTTCAGAGGAGTGAGTCCTCATGGACATTGTGTCTGAATTTTTTTGTGCTTATTTCTAAAAACCACCATCAGGTTGTTTTGATTTAGTTGTATCCTTGATCGTGTTTGCTGCTGTTATAGCTCTTGTTCTTAATTTGAACAAGATTATCCAGACTGTAACTGGTTTTGTGAGTGTATGCTCATATGTAATTCTTTTTAATGATCTGCAAAGCAGATAGTTTTAGACTCCTTTTAAGTGTACATATTGCAGAAAGTGACAGGCTTTTAAATAATTTTTGATTTGCCAACTTGTTCTTAGTGTTGAGCAAATGCTGTAATTTGGACCAGTAATAAACTGCTGTTGCAGATGCTCTGTTTCAAATACTCAGATTCTGTGATCTCTTATCTTGATTAAATACACCATATTGCAGTTTGTAGGTTCTGGTCTAGTGCTCTTTTTACCAAAATTCCTACAATGATAATTACATATTATCAAAGATTATGCTGTAGTTCTCATCAAACTTGGTATTCATTTCCTGTTTATGCATGTGGAATTACTTTCTTTTCTCCCTTGCTGGTTTGTTCTTAAATAACTACATGGTCTTTTTGTAATCTGCATTAAATTCTAAAAGACTACAAAATTCTCTGCATCAGAGTACGACTATATTATGAAGTCCTTCACAGGAGGGGTGAGCTTTTTATTAATACAGGGATCAACTTAATAAATTTCCAGATTTCTTGTGGTAGCCCATTTTAAAAGCATAACAAACACTGTGTTTGCTTATTTTATATCTGACTATTGCTGTCATATTCCTAAGGAATGAGAGCTCAGAGGTAAGGGAATGTGAACTCTCAAGCACCATTCATGGAATTCAGTTTTGCCTTGATGATTCCCTTGACCTGGATCAGTTCAGTGGGTTTTTAGGGCACAAATTTTAGGAATCTTAATACCAGTAGCCAGCATTGTACAGATAATGTAGTTTTACTCTTACTTCCTTGTTCAAGCATCTTATGTGCATAGCATCAAGCTCCTACTGGCTTCAGTGATGGACATTGACTACCTTGAAAAGTGCTGGTATTTATGGCAGGTTGTTTAAATAGTGACTTGATATTTAGGCTCTCAAGTTTAGGCTTCTTTTGTTACAGTCTTGGCCTGATTTAAAGGATTCTGTATCCAGCTCCAGAAAAAGACAAAAGACCTAAAGCATTGTCCTTCTGTCAGTAATTTCGTGGTAGTATTTAATGTTCTAGTTTTAAAATGCAACATTTCCTGCTGGAGATTGAAAGGAGATTTAATGTGACGTGCTAAATGTTGAAGAATATCAGCATCACACTCAAAGTATAAACCTTTAGCCTCTTCTGCTGGAATCATAAGCTTTTGACTTCATATTCTCATACCTGTTTCCATCAGATTTGCAAAGGAGGTGTATTTGAAGCAGGATTGCTGTGTCACAATCAGAAAACACCATTCCTTCACTTGCTTTCTCATAACAGCAAAGCAGCACAGTAATTTAACAGATCATAAGAGACACTTGCAGTCACTTACTGAGTAGAAAGAAGTTTAAAAAAAATAACCAAATGCTACTCTTCTCTTATGTGAGCTTTTGTAACTAGCAATTATCACAAGAGAATGTGGGATTTGTCCAGCCAGCAGAGAAGATATTCAGAAGTGAACTTACAGTGACACTGAAATGATGTTACAGTGACACAGAAATCTAGCTTTTCACCTAATTTATCAAAACAGTGAGGATTACTCCTGTGACCTCTCTGGACAGAAGACACTTCTTCAGGACAACTGTAGCATTCTGGGCTCTGTCATGCTAGTAAAGTGAAACTACAAAACTGCTGACACTGATTGTTCTTGCACCTCTGAAGCAACACTTGTGGTTGGTGACGGTGGGTTTTCCTAGTACACTTGCATCCACATCCTTTGTGCCAAACACTGAGTTCTGAGGACCTTTCACGGTGCATCACACATGAAAGTTATTTTAAAAATAAAAGTTCTGAAAACAAACTATTTTTGCACACCTGACTAGAATTAATACATTAGGTGTTAACATCTGAGGATTGTATCAGCAATATTAAAAGCCACATCATGCAGTAAAAGCCATGTCTTAGCCACGTTATGCAGAATAAGCAGCTGCTGAAAGGGATGGTTATTTCATACCCATAAGCAAGATGGCAAGGTTAGTTGCCACAAGAAAGCTTGCAGTTATAAATAAGCAAATGACTAAAATACAGGCTGGGGCAGATAAATTCCATCGCTCATCAGCACAGGTATGAGAAGGTCATGAGATCACTTTATTGCTTCTCTAGGAGCCCTGGTATGTCTTCAAACTCGACAAACTATTTAAATTTTACATAGGGTCTTTCCCCTGTGTAAGACAAGTGTAAGGGCTTTAAATTTCTGAGACATTGCACATGCAATCTGGAGCACAAATTTTACTGAGCATTTTCAGTAAACTTGGATGTGTTTTGGAGTAAATTTTCAATTAGTGCCTGGTTTGTCAGCCCTGTAAAAAAGCTCTTAATAGCATTTCCTACAGGGTAATTCAGCCTGCCTGAGAATGTGAGTGGGCTGATTTAAAAGTGTTCAGCTACCCTGCTGATGTAGTTGAGATTGGAAAAGAATGGTTTCAGATACCATTATGCTGCTTCTGTGCTGCATTTTGTGAAGAAATGAGGCTGAGAATTTAAATAACTCTTACTTGTTGAATTCTAAAATTTTTCACACTTGCCTTATGTTCATGCTGTCATAACCCACATCCACTCTCTGCTATGAAGCAGCAGCATATGCTTATTCTCCTCAGCTCGTTAGATTTCAGTTGTTCCTTTTTCCCTTACTTGTGATGTTCTGCTGAAGAATTTAGTCATCAGCAAAAATAACCTGCAACTTCAGAATTCAGTAAAGAAACATCCATGGAAGACCTCATCAGCCATATGCCTGTCTTGTCAGACCTGTAGTGCTAAGTCATGGGAGGAGTTTAAACTAGGTGACTTACAGCCCAGGTTATGAACAGGAAGAGGGCTGTACCTTTGGAAATCAAAAAGGAGAAGGGGGGAAAAAAAAAAAAAAAAGAAGGAAAAACCAGCATAAAATTTGCTGTTGCTGCTGGACCATTTCTTTCAAAGATTGTTTGTTGCCTGTCAAGCCGTGTCTTAAAATTGACTGCTTGGAGGGGAAGGTAAGGTGGTGATACCATGGACTGGAAGAATATTCACTACTTTGTTACCTGAGTTCCCTGATCAGCAACATCTGGTTTCCTTGTAATATGAATATAAATAGCACTCAGATGAAAAGGTCTTGTTAGGGATGTTCTTAAACATAAGAAGCATTATGGTGAAAGGCCAACACATAAGTTCTTCAGAAAGTTCAGCCATATTTGGGGGTTGCAATAATGAATGTTTCAGAAAGAGGAAGAGGGAAGATATAACAGCTGAATGGAAGGTTACCTGGGATGCCTGCTCCACTGTCCTCATTAAGTTGAAATCAAAGTGCAGTTTTCACTTATGATATTGCCAAGTATTTAATTCTACTGTTCATTCACAAAGATATTTCACTTTCTGGTTTTACCCAGGGCAGGAGTTAGAAAATTTTCTGTAACCTGCACTCTTAAATTTCCATTTAATTAAACGGGCAGAAATAAAACATTACTTATAGTCCAAAGGAGCACAAGATGGATTAGGAGAGATTTTCGCTGCTTTTGCTGGTAAAAGTCAAATCTTTTAAATTTCAGTTCAGGAGTTTAAAAAAAAAAAGCAAACATACTTTCATATATGGAACTTGTTGTCTGCTAAATAACTGCTAATGAGCAAAAAGGGCTGATAAATCCCGTATTAAAGCTACAGGGAACATGAGACAGTAATGTTAGAGTTAAAACAAAAGGAGGTCCACAAGATAAACTGGCTTATGCTTCTTGGCATGAAGTCCTCATCTGGAGCTTGGTTATCTGTGGTTCAGTTCATCTCCTTGTGTTGATGTCAGCAGGCTTTGGGCTGAGCTTTCTCAAATGGTATGTTTGCAGAGTTGTTTTTCTGTTCTAAAGACCATGCTAAAGCAGTAGTCCATGAGTAACAATTGCAAGTAGTTGGTGTTGGGTATGTGCTATAAAGGATGGGTAATTGTATTTTAAAAATAAAATTCAGAAATCACTTGTTGCATTCCCTTCCCATTTACATTGCAAGGTTTATTTTATTAAAATTAAACTTGGATGAATCCCTTTTCTTTGCAACAGCAAATTGAATTCCCTGTAATCCCCTGCTCCTGCTCCAGCCAGGCTGGGATCTTGCCTCTTCCTTCACAGCATACTGTGCCTCTTACCTGCTGAAAGTGGTGTTTATGACCCAGTTCAAATTGCAAGCACTGTAGCTGGATATGATTTCACTGATGTTTGTAATAGAGGAGAAAGGTTTTAAAGCTAACTAAAGGAGGTGAGGTATCTTTAATCAGGAAGCCTGGAAAGCATGATCTATTGGGAAGGTGTTTTGTCCCCAACCAGATCAGGAAGAGCTCTGACCCTGCATACTGGCAATGGCTTCTTCACAAAAGGAAGCCTTTGGGATAAGTTATTTACTGCCATTTGACTATTATGCCTAGCACAACAGAAGCTTCTCTTAAAGACAGTGATCTCTATACAGTAAGTAAACCAGCACAAACTGCAGTCTGCTCTCTCCGTCCCAATTTCAATGTCACTTGTTTCACGAGATAGTTTCAGAGCATTTTTTTAAATGATGAAGTGCTGTATTGTCCCTTCTTGCCAGCCTCTGATTTGACTTTGCCCCTGTGTGTGTTTGTTTGTTTCAGGCACTCAAGGAGTTGCACCACCCCCTCCAGCCCCGGTGGTTGGGTTGCAGACTCCCTCCACTGGCCTTTTAGGAGCCCGGCCTGGTTTGATACCACTCCAGCGACCACCAGGAATGCCACCCCCTCCTCTGCAGAGGTTTCCCTTGATGCCACCACGACACATGCCTCCCCACATGATGCACAGAGGGCCCCCGCCAGGGCCAGGGGGCTTTGGGATGCCACCCCCCCACGGAATGAAAACCCCTTACCCACCGCCGGGTCACTTTGTGAGACCGGGGGGGATGCCGGGAAGCGGGGGGCCAGGCGGACCCGAGGATAACAGAGATGGGAGGCAGTTTAGGAATGACAGGCAGACGTACACATCTAACAGAGACCAGGAAAGATACGGAAGGAGATCTTTCAGCAATCGGGTAGAAAACGATCGCGACCGCTACGGGAACCGCAACGATGACCGAGATCACGAGCGACCTGGTAATCGCGACAGGCGAGAGTGGGGGAGAAGAAGCCCCGAGCGCGATAGGCACAGAGACTTGGAGGACAGAAACAGGCGGTCCAGTGGCCATCGAGACAGAGAGAGGGATTCCAGAGATAGGGAGTCCCGCAGAGACAAGGAAGAAAATCGAGGAAAGGAGAAAGCAGAGATGACAGACAGGGCAGATGGCGACAAAAACCACGACTCCCACAGCGGCAAAACGAAAGACGCAGACATTGTTTCAGAACTCGCTGCGGGAGAGTCTGAACCTGCAGGTGCAAAGCCTGCTGAAGAGTTAACATCCGAGGCTACCTCATCTGTGGAACAAGCGGAGAAGGAGATGGGCTCAGTGGCGGAGGCTCCTCGCTAAAGACTGGAAGTCCTTGAGAGATGACAGTGACATTTGTTGGAGTGTAGAGCTTTAGAGTTGTACAGTCTGCTGTATCATATTTGCTTCTGCTTATATCACAGCCCCTCGATAGTTGGTGGGGAATTGTAAGCAATTTGATTGCTTCCCTCCTATTTAAAATAGCCACAACATAACATGAGATACTGAAGATATGATTAAAATATTACCCATTTTTGCTGTAACTTTTTTAAAGTTTTGACTTTAAAAAGTTTACAAATCAGAAGTAGAAGTGCTTTCTATTTTTTTTTTTAATTTAAGAAAAGGTAACGGTGAAAGCTCCTCAAAACAATAGGGATGTGTTTTTAATAAACTCTATTTTCGTAACAAACTTTAACGTGTGCTATTCTTCCTACACTGCACTGAAGTGGAAAAGGAGTGTTCAACATCTTAAAGTTTGAACTGTTAATGCTGTATTGGAGTCTAAATTAGACTTTTGTTTATATTTGTTAAAAGAAATACATCTGTTTGTGTAGCTGTTCACAGAAACAATTTTTTATTTGTAATAGTCATTTTGATTTTTAGATTGCTGGATTTTAATGATCTACTTGACCATACTAGGTAAAAGTTAGTGGTTTAAAAATGTTAATTGAAGAGTTAACTGTTTAGTGTTTGCAATGAAATCCATTATTTTTATTTCCACCCCCACCTCCAACTGGTTCTGTAGTAAATGTTGCCCTAACGAGCCTTTTTTAAAAGAACTGGACACCTTCAGACATCCTTAGTCTGCTCTGCTTGTAATGTTACGGAATTACTGTGTATGGTGGGCAAGGAAGCACACCAGGTCAGCATCTTTTGTACTTGTTATTCATTGATGCTTTTTGAAAAGTGGGGTAAAGAGAAATCAAAGACACCAAAACACAATATAAAATGCTAACCTATTTTTTTTAAACAGGGCTGGGAAAAGGAAGGGAGGCGGGAGGGTGTGCAAGGATTCTAAAACGCTGCCTCTTCATTCACTCAAGTCTGGGCTGCTACTGTTCTGTGTTAACAATGTCTACCTCCTGTAATCCTGCAAGAGGTAGGTGTTAAAAGTTTTACCCACCTAAGTCTTGTAGCCTGATGGACAGAGTGCATTTTCATGTATTTGTGTAAGTTTTACCATCTTCCCTCCATACCACTTAAGTAATTATAATTATGAGGGCAAATACTTGCTCCTGGGGGTTGGCCCTTCAGGTGCAAACAGTTCAGAGACAGCTGCATTGGACTGAAGCAGAGTCAGAACCCCAGCAGTTCTGCCCTCAAACACACTCGCTCCTCAGTGGCACCAATGGCACCAGGCTGCCACATTTGGGTGGCAGCAGGCCTTTCGCTGGAGCGTGTTTAACTCTAGAAGTGTAGTGGAAAAATTGTATGAATCCTGTGCATATTTAATTTTTTTTTTCTCCTTGATGTAGGTGTGTTCTACTTTTAAAGTTGGGTTTTTTCCCCCCTTAAGTGGAGGGCAGCTGCTTTCTTACACCAGTACTTTTTTCATAGCTGCTTTGCGGCAGAGGGAATTTTTCTGGGGGAGGGAGGAGGGTTGGGAAAGAAAACATGGAGTTATGGATGGGGGAGAGGACATATATTTTTATGTTCTTGCAATAGCAGAATAAAGAGAGAAAAAAACTGTTTACATACTTGTAGTGAACTCAGCTTCCATATGTTAAAACCTGTGTCCTTAATGTTTGTTTCATGCTGGGCCAGCGGAACAATCTTTTTTCATGCAAAGCCAGACATTGATGTCTTACACTTAGACTTGCCTTAGTAAAAACTGCCATAATTCTGTAAGAAGGTAGGATTATATATTTTTTTTCAATGAATATACTTTATTAGAGGATTTGAAAACAAGGACAGAAGGCTTCTCTGCTGATGCAAATGCCACACCTCACATTCTCTCCCTTTCCCTTTTTAGGCAATTGGAAACAAAACTTAGGAAAACTTGGAACATCCTTTACAGAATAGTTTCTTACTGCCTTCTGAAGCAGTAATTGTGTAATAAACCTACTGGCAATGCAACATCATCACAGCATCATCAGTGTAACTATTCTACTCTTCCCCAGCTACCAAATTTCTACCTGCAAAATAAGACAAGCCTGAAATTTGTATGTGAATATTAATTAATAAGTATCCATTAGTGATAGAGACACTACAGCATCAGCAATTTCTACCTTGGTCATTCCATGCCTGTGAGTTCCAACCAGCTGTTGGCACATAAACCACACATTACTTATATATTGTTCAGTACAATGTAAACTTCTCTGCTGGTGTGCCATCAGCCACTGAACCCAGCAAGAGAAAACAGAGACTGGAAAGTCAGCATTTGCATACACCAGGCCTTCCCAGCTCCCAGGGTCAGCCCTGAGAGCAGCTGGGGCGAACAGTAGAACTGCCAGAGTTCCTGTTCCACCTACAGTTTGCCAAGCACTTCGTATTTTTCCCCCTCGGGGAACATGGAGCTGATGAAAGAGTCCTTGTAGCTTTTAAAATACAAAGATGTGATGGTGGCATTTGTGGGCATGCAAGTGTTCTGCATCCTCTGAAGCTAAGGGGTAAGCAGAAAGGGGCATATACTCTGCATTCTGTTGCAGCAGAGCACAGACTTATCCCTGGGAGGAGGTACAGGTGGGTAAAGACTGCACACAATTGTTTGCCACCTGCAGTCAATGTGAGTTGACAGTGTTACTACAGTATTTCTGCCATACTACCAAAAGCCATTCTATGTGTAACATGCAACACTGGAGTCCAGGTGTCTGAAACAAACTACTTCCATGAATACCTTTTATGTACAATATTAAGGAATGTTAATACAAGTCTTCATTAAAATTAATAATTTTGTCTATTAAAAGACTTGGAAATCTGTGTTTAAGAGGCACATACAAGAGAACAACAAGAGCTGGCACAAGTATACAGCAACTGCACTGCTGAAGAATTTTATGAAATTAAATGTGCAACCTCTAACTGCCTATCTTTTTTAAGGCAAGACCTATTCCACTGAAGACACTCCTGCAAAGAAAGAAAGGAGCTGTCTTCACCAATCCAGACTATCGCTGCTCACCAGCCCAGAGAAATCCAACCAACACAGCCAAACAACCAGGCCCAAGGCCACATGTTGGAGCCAGCCCCTTCCAGGTGCTTGAGACTTCCCTACCACATACACACACACAGGCACTCTGCAGTCACATGCAAGTGTCACAGCTGTTACACGCCATTTTACACCAAAAAGGGATTTCTGCTAATCAGCCATTGACCGTAGGCATATAAAACCACCAGCATGGAGTGCCAGGTTACCATGGCAAAACGTGAATTACGTCACAGGAAAATAAATGCATGACAACATAAGCAACAAGGAACATGCTGCTTGATCCTGGGTCTTCCTTTTTCCAGGGGCACTGGCTGGAAGCAACTTGTTGGATGCTGTTGGTGTCTCACTAATTACCTACTGGCTTGAGGAGGTCCAGGCCCATTTTTCCATTCTAGCAAGTCAGTAGAAGGGGGGTTGGGAGGGTGATGGGATTTTTTTTTTTTTATAGACAGCAAGACAAAGGTGTATTTGCCCAGCAAGTTTATTACACAAGTTTGAAACCTACAAGTGCTGCAACTTTGCCAGGAGGAAGCCTCAGTACATACAGTGCCCACCACTCTTTGCCAAGTAGTCTTGCTAGAGCTCGTAAGGCTAATCCTCCAAATCTACACCATACCAGAAGTTTCAGTGTTTGGGGTGTGATGGCTATGAGACATCTTCCATTACAGTAAACTGGAGTTCCTGATAGTGAAGTTATACTCAATGGTTTCAGTAGATGCTTTAGCAGAAGACTACAGAGACATTCCATCAGGGTCACTTTAATTGCAATATATATAATACAAAATTAAGTCAGTCTTAACCAGTTTAACTGATACTCAGAATGTAGAGTAGTAATGAGATTAAGTGATAAATCTTTTGCTTGCAGAAAGGGCAAGTACACTCATCTTAAGCATTTCAGGTACAATACTTAGCTCTTTGCTATTCCAATTACACCACAAGCTAAACGAGGTCCAGCATTTCCAGTTAATTTGCTCTCATTATCTCCCCCTCTACCCAGGTCATCACGTTTCTCATGGACCTAAAAGAGAATTGAAGATACCTTAATTCATGTTATTGCATAACTAATCAATATTTTTCACTACTCATGAATAGCAGCCTTGACAAGCAGAATTGCCAGTTACCAGTAGCATGTGTTACACAACAGAGAGAGCCAATTGTAATTCTCTAGTGCTCAAGGCCAAAGTAAAACTCATGAAGAACTTAAGATTAGACTTGTCTGATAAAGATGAGCTGCCTTCAGCCAAATTTGTTTGTGCTGAAGTCACAAAAAACCCTTGCTTCAAAGACTTATTGGTAGTCCAGGAGCAAGCTCGGACTTGATGTTCAAGTTCATCCTTTACAACACAAGAGTGACTGACCCGTGGTGCAGTGCCTTGGCTGCACTGACGTGCTACACTACACTATACTGTATCCTTGCTCCTTGGTCACCAGCCCAAGCCTGGAGTGCAGTGATCTCAGTACTCACTGGAGCCCCAAGGGGAACATGACTGACAATGCTCATCTGTGGCCAAGTCTATTCAGCCTCTTCTTTCCTCTTTCACAGGGAGACCACAGTACAAGTCACACCAACAACAGACCAGTACTATCAGACATTGTATCAACAATGCCCCTTGCTGTACCCTTCTGTGACAGCATTTGTGCCAGACTGGCAATTCCTTCCTCAAATCTGGTTGCTTTAGTCACAGCTGGAAGAGGCAAAGTTTAATAGAAAGGAACACCTTCAGCAGGAAGGAAAAAACATTAAGATCTCATGGCAGCAACATGCCATACCAATAACAAAACTTCATAGAATCGACTGGGTTGGAAGGGACCTCAAAGATCATCAAGTCCAACCCTTGATCCACTACCGTTGCAGTTACCAGACCATGGCACTGAGTGCCACATCCAGTCTCTTTCTAAATATCTCCGGGGACGGAGAATCCACTTCTTCCCTGGGCAGCCCATTCCAATGCCGGATCACCCTCTCCATAAAGAAATTCTTTCTGATGTCCAACCTAAACCTCCCCTGGCACAACTTAAGACTGTGCCCTCTTGTCTTGCTGAGAGTTGCCTGGGAAAAGAGCAAGCCTAGCAAGGCTTCAAAAATCTCCCCACTGGGGCAATCTCATACTATAAGTTCTGTAACACACACTAAGGATGGGTCTTCAGCATCAGAAAATCTCTCCCTGCTGGTAAAAAATTGCTCAAGAGCTCCTTAAAGCACTCAAGTAGGCCCCAAGACACTTACCACCATGGTACGCCCAATGACATTGTGTGGTCCACTGAGAGAAATGACTGAATCTTCTATTTCCACTTCTGCCACTCCTCCTTTAGCAGTCACATTGCCAAGGTCTCCCACGTGCCTAGCACAAAGATGCAAGGAAACTCAGAAAACTTGGTTGAACTGAAAGATCTTTTAAGTGATGGCCTTGACAATACAATACCGGCAGTTACTACACTCCAGGACTCCACCACTTTACCTTAAACAGCATTTAAGTCCCCACCACCCTCACCCATTGACTCTTCTAATTGCTTTAGCTGGTGATAATTAAAATGCAGTCTCTCACATTAGGTGGAAAACTTTCCGGCACATACAAAGTTTGGTGAAAACACTGCTATTCTTAAGAGCTTTTCATGTCTAATACAAATTAGCTAGTCCACAAGCAGCTGCAGACTCTAGGTTTAAACAGGATTAATAAAAGCAGTTTAAGAGAGAGGTCAAAGGGAGAGGCATCAAGTGCCAGTTAAGTTCTAATAAGTACCACAGATGACTACTACATCAACCTACCACACCACACAGCTTTTAGCTGAGCTGCATCTCTTTTAGGACTTCCCTTAAGAATGAAGCCTGATGTTCAGTTTTCCCTGACCTTCTGGACACTCAAGCATACTGTTTTCTACACATCTGCTACACACAAACCATTCACTCAAAAGAAAAGCTGGTGATGTCCTGCAAAGCTCTTCTTTCCAGATTCAGAACCTCAAATACAAACTCATTTCTAAAACTCTCTATGTATGCAGGGTGACCAGCTCAGCTCACTGAATGCTGCCAACCAGCTTCCTAGCACAGTGCCAATTTTATATTTTTAACCAAGTCCTAAAAAAATAGGTCAAGGGCAGTTTTCTCTTTAGGAATCAATTCAAGCTTCCAAGTAGTTTCAGTCCAATTGTTTCCACCCTACCCTGATAAAAGCATGATCTAGTTCTTACACCCTCCTAAGGGATCCCACAGTCTACAGCTGCCTGAGTAGGCAGGTTACACTACAAGTACAATCTGACAAAGTACAACCAGCAGAAGCCACCATGTTCATGCCACTTTGACCTTTAGCACTGGAGCAGTTGGCTGCCAGTGAGCACACCATTTCACACTGCTCTGTCACCCAGACTGCTGGCTAGCAGCCAGCTTCCATGGTCTGGCATGCAACTCATCACTCAGGTGGGAATTTAGCAGTCACAGAAGGTGGAGTTACGGACACTTGAAGCACTTGAGCTAATCCCAAAGCCAAGCTGGTCCCAATGCTTGTGCAGACCCTACTTCTGCCAGACCAGTCTGTTACACTTGCTCCTAAGCTCCACTCACCACCACACACAAGCCTTCAGCTCTTGTGCAGCCCCTTCCTGGTCTCCAAACCTAGCCAGCGTAATACTTAAACTAGTTTCTCAAGCATCAACTCTCAAGCATGCAAAGCTTCCATAAGTGTAATTTGACTATGAAAACTGCTTCAAGAAGAAAGAGGTCTCGGGTCCTACTTAAGTACAGAAATAACCAGCATAAGCATCAGACCCTGCAGAGACACAGCCCCTTAAGGGCCACATACTGCAGGTAGTACAGAACCCAAGCTAATAGGCTAAGAACAGCCTCACACACCCAATAAAAAGCCACCATGTTTTGTCTTAATCTTGCAGTCTCCTCTGAAGCCTCAGTACCTTCCATTTATGATCATGATCTGCCACATGACAAACCTATCTACAGTTCAGGAGTTGACAGTTCTGGTCTCCTGTTGGTAAAAGCTGGCCTCAGGACACAAGCAAATCACCACTAACTGCTGAAGTAACACAGGAATCACGCACACCCTGAGAAACCTTCAGAGTAAAAGCCTTTATTTCCTCCTTTCCCCAGATTATGATAAAACCAATATTATGTCCCAAAGACTACACTTCACCCATACTTTTGGGCTCAATAACGAATCACCAGTTATCAGAGCCTTTTTTAACTGATCCTAGAAGTCCTGCAGGAACTACCAGCCTTCTTCTGGTAGTGAAGGTCATGAAGCAGCCTTCTAAGCACGTAGATGGCTGCTGCATGGAGTAGCTACTCAGCCAGAGACCAGGCATGTTAAACCCACCTTTCCGCATCAGTTGGTCCACCATGCTGCTTGCCCTCAGGATTGAAGTGAGGACCTGCACTGACACATCCTGAAATGGAACACAGCCACCAAAAGTAGATTATTTTTTTTTGAAGTAGCCAGTTTAAATCTGTTGCTTGCACACTACACCAAAGTACACCTCCAACAGCCACAGCAAATGAAATTACTAATGATGAAACAGCTACTCAGTAGCTACTCTGTCCTACTAATCCTCTGGAGCTAAGTAACCTACTACAGACTTCCAAGTTCAATAAAGTAAGTTACTCATTCTAGAAAACTGTGGGCTCAGCTGAAAGCTTTCTTATTTCTTAACACTAGGTAACTAAGTATTTAGGTTAGTGCTTGATATGGCAGATCTTGAATACCAGCCTAAACATGCTCAAGAGTATTAAATGGGGAAGCAATTCCTTAGGAAATGTCATAATTTCTTAGCACAGATTTGCAGTCATGTTACCCAAGCACATTTACACTAGTTGCTGCTGCAACACAGAAAGAAGCTCTTTAAAGCTGTGCAATCCCAGTACAGCTGTAAAACAAAAGCTGGGACAGATATCTTACCATTTGTGTTGTCACCAAATTCATGGACATGAAAGCCATGCTCTCCATCAGCCAAGCCACTGATTTTTCCACTGATTTTCACTGGTCCATTACCCTTTAATGAAAAAAATTCATTATCACCAAAATTACTACAACATCAAATGGCCTTGTATCACGTGAAGCTTCCTTGTCAAAAGAAAGCACAGAAGACTGCACTACAAGTTCAGCTACCAAGACATAACTATTGCCTTCCTCTATCTCATCCTATATGGCAATGCAATTATTTCATGGGATGTCCCAATTCACTATGCATAAAAAAGAAAGGCTAGGGTTTTATCAGATCGCTGGCTTGTAAGAACCGTCACTACTTCCGTCTGGAGGTTTAAGTAAACCTAAAGTAATTCCTCCCTTACAAACAGAGTAATAATACCTTTATGCAGCCTCAATTTATCTGCTAAGTTAAGGGCTCGGGCCGTTTGGCATTAGCGTTCCCTTCAGCCCTACTCTGGGAGCAGTGAACACCCGGAGCAGCTCCACGCAGGGCGGAAGGCACCCGCGGGCCGCCGGTCCGGCAGCGCTCTCGGCGCTGCGCCACACGGTGTCCAGGGCGCCTCCATGAGCCCAGCGGGCCCAGCCCCGCGGCAGCTGCCCGCCGCCTGACCCAGGGACACGCCAGCCTGCGAAAGCCATCGCCCCAGTCCCTCCCACCTCCACCGGCGGCTGGGACACGGCCCTCAGGGCAACCCCGCACCACGCAGCCCCCGCGGCCTCCGGGTAGGAGGACGAGAGGAAGGGCGAACCTCACCGCCCAGCCCTCCAGATGACTCAGCACCGCGGCCAGACGAGCCCCCGCCGGGAGAGGAGCAGAGGGAGAGGGGTGCAGCCCCGCCCAAGCCCTTGCCTGCTGCTGGAAGTGGATGACACCCTGCACGGGGCCGTCCCCCTTCATCACACACACGGCCTTCAGCGTCGCCATGTTCCCGCGGCAGCCGGAGAGCGGCGGACGCACTGCAGACCCCAGCGAGCACCGCCCGAGGACTGCCGCCCCGCCCTTCCCGCCGCCTTTATATAGCCCGGCCCGCCAGCGCCGCGGCCAATGGCGCTGCGCTCGCGGGCCTCTCCTCGCGCAGCCGGTCCGCTGCCTTCGGCCAATCGCAGAGGCCCGGTCGCGGCAGCGCGCGTCTCCGAGCCAATGGGCGGGCGAGCCCGTTGTGTAACGGCGGCGGCATGGGGGGAATGGCTGGGGTGGCGGTTGCTGCCGTGAGGGCGGAGGAGTCGGGGGGCAAGCGCGGTTTCCTCGGCTGGTGGGGGAATGGTGCCCGGGCGAGTTAGGCAGCGGGGGACAAGGGGTCAAACCGTGCGCATTGTCCCGCTCCGAGTGTTCTCTCTCGAGAGCCTGAAGGTATCTGCTGCTGCGTTGCGCGTCGTGGTGGCACCTGAGCCCCTGAGGGGCCCGTGTGCGTGAAGCAGTCTCACTTGAAAGCGTCCATCAGGCTTCAGTTTTTCGGTGTTCTAGTGCTACGGTTACATTCAGACATAAAAAAAGCCTGTTTTTTTTATAGACGTGCCCCAAAATAGTGATAGCAGCAGTGTTATTTTTCTTTGCTGAAAACATTTTTCTTATAGTATCTCGGGATCTTTTTCCCTCCCCTGGAGGCTGTTTTCCAGTATTCCTCTGAGGTGTGTCGCATCCTGAAGTCTGGTCTGAAATCGGAATGCAATTTAGAAGTTGCCTCGGAAGAGTTTTGCATTTCAAAATAGTTGCCCTGCCCAGAATACCTGTTGTAGAGCAACCATCAAAGTTAACAACCTAAAGCTGGTGCTGCTCGGCTGCTGACCTTTACTGAGGTATGTGTAGGGCAGATATGACAAAACAGGTTCTCTCCATGCTATTAACATTGCCAGACTTCAGATTCCAAGGGAATGTTAACACCAGACTTGGTGAGCATGCAGGTCTGCAGTTTTGTTCAAAGATCTGCAACTCTGAGTATTTTAAGAAAGAAAGACTGGATGTGATTATTTCCTTTGGCAGCCCCACATTGTGTGTTTTTTCTGCAGCGTTACTGAGGGAGAAGTTAAATAAGAAGCACAAGATCATTTTACAGAACCTAGGAATTTAGGTAATCTGTGTATGACCAAGGTATAAATTACTTTAACGCCCTGGTTGTTTTAAGTCACCTGGTTGAGGATACCGTATGGTCAGGGAAGGATGTGCAAGGTCAGTTTCACACATCAGCCATGACACCTGGGTCACGGCTCAGATAACATGAGTCAAAAACCAGGGAGTTGTTTGGGTAAGTGGTGTATTTCTCTGCTTGAAAAAGAACTAGTAGGGGAAAAAATCATGGAGAGTATTTGTCTAAGAGGAAGGTACAAATTTGTATTTTATTCCCAGGACGAAGCTGAGAAAGCAGGAGAGCTGTGCAGCTGCCTATCTAGGAGGCATCTTGGCACTGTGTATTGAACTCCCTTGAGTTTCACTTCTGATGTGCCTGGAGAGAAATATTTCTTTAAGTTACCTGTGAGCAAACAGGTCTATCCACATGGCACAACCTGCAGCATGATGAATGGTTGCTAAGTGAAGAGGAAATATTTCAATGCCCTCAAGGTGAATCTTGTTTGATTTAAATTTGTTTGTAAACTTGGAGAGATTGTAGTGTCTGATTTTCTTTGACTCCCATATCACTATCTTAATTTGTCTGCCCTTTTGCAAACAGGGACATCTTGGGTGCGGTGCTGTAGTGCTTTCTTTTATTTTAAGGCCTCTCTCCAAAGTCTGCTGATGTTTTTACCAGATATATTTATTCCTTCCTTCCTGGAGGTAAAATTTCAAGGTCTGCCCTTTTTCATGCCTCTACATGAATGCAGGACAAACAGATAGATAAGAGCCAGAAGTGTCAGGCCTTTTAATGCATCAAGTTAAATAATATGAAGTAATGATTTCAGAGGTTTATTGCATTAGACATCAATGTCAGGTTACCTGTGAAGATACCCTGAATTGCCAGATGCCTGAGACAGACAGCTAAGAGACAGCACGGTGAAGACAGCAGCAATAGGAGGCTAAAAGAGATGGGAATTTCAAGGTCTAATATGCAAGAGTTTGGCACATGGAAAAAGAGCTCAGTAATCTTATATAGGGTCATGACCTCATCCTTTGGAGTGTTTTCTATCACTCTTTCACAAGTACAATAGACATGCACAACTATTAGTTTACAGGTGTACTATTTCACTTGTCTTACATGAGAAGCTAGGGAAAGGTTTTTGCTTAGTTTTCTTCCACATACTTCCTTTTAGCTCATTTAGTTTGTTAAATCTCACCAGTAGGGAAGAGTTTTAGTGAAAAATCCACGCTGAAGCAGCTGAACATCATGTTAATTTGTTGTTTGGAGTACCAGAGTCTAAGGAGAGAGGAAAGAAGAAAAAGTACAAATTGTCATTACAAATTTGACGGTAGCAGCTTCAGTAAGTCAGAAGATCTGGCAGACATGCAGAAGAGTAGCATCTCTTGCAACTCTGGCACTTCTTTGACATCTGCCTTTGACCCATACCCCTGGTTCTGCCATCCTAGCTTGGAAGAAGCTTAGAGCTTGGGCCTGGCTGCATCTTGACAGGTGAGCTGGTGATAAAGGGGGTGGCTCTGGAGCCCAGAGGAAGCAAACACGGGAGGAACAGGCATAGGGCTGGGTGAACACAGAAAAACTCAACAACTCTGCTGAAGTGAAGGGAGCAGTTCCAGTTTACCTCTTCTGAGGATCTGATTCCTTCATTTACTGCTGAATCTATTAATGGAACATGGCTTCAGCTCACCAGGGCCCTGTTAACTGAACACTGTGGAAATAGGACTGCTCCTTTTGTTTTCAAGGCTTTTATGGGACCTGTTTTGGAAGGCAGGCTCCTGCAATGCACTCAGTATTTTCAGTGCTTACTGGCTCATGGCAGTGCTCACTCAGAAATCTTGAAAGGTTCGTTCCTGTTGCCTTCATTTTGAATGTAATTACTATCTTTGTTGACTCCTACAGAAACACGATAAGATCAAATAATGAACTGCTTTAAGCTTCTTTAAATGACATGGGTGGTTTCAGGAAACATTTTCCAGCCAAATAGAACAACCAGCACTTAACCTGCACCTTCCAGTGTCATACACTGTTCTCTTTGACTTTTAAAACAAATGCAGTGAGGAAGTCTGTCTTAAGTCTTCTGTGTAGACAGAAGCAAAATATGCAAAAGTAACAAAAAATCCCAAACCTGTAAAAATACACTGTAAAAATATAGAAAAAAAAAAAGTCAAGAAAAAAGTCCACACAGATCTGATCAAGATTTTACACGGATTAAAAAATTAGAGGGTATTTTGAGGGTTGGGGTTCCCATGACAACAATACATTTGTGCAAATATACAGTATTTCCTACTTGTGAAGTCTCTGCTGGAAAAACATGGTGTGAAAGTAACATTAGTGGTAAATATCACTCCAGATCACCTAAGCTTGTGTGCATAGGTACTCAGTCATCAAAGGCACTATCTACAAATCTGTAATTTTTAATGTTTATTGTCTTAAGAAAAATAAATAGAAGCAGCATAAATTTAGAATAAAATGGTCCTTTGTAAGGGCCTGTGCTTGGATGTGTGTCTCAGGAGGGCACACCCCTGGCTCATCCCAGCATTCAGGAAAGCAGACAAGTGGCTCTTCTCCTCTAGTAGCTGAGAATCTCAGCAGGGCTGCATCAGAGCAGTCCCTCCTACTCCTGGGGCAGGTCTTTGGCTTTCCCTAACATATTTTTCCAGCTCAGTAGCTGAGTTATTCCTGCTACATGAAGGAGATCAGTAGTAGCTTGTCATCTAGGTCTTCCCTGTGGAAATGTGGAAGTTACACTTCCAATGTTATTGTGACCTCGTGCTGTGGCACCATAAAAAACTTGCTGCATTTGTGACTCACCTAATGTGCAGAGAATATGTGTGTTTGTTCAGGCTTGTTCGGTAAGCAGAGGGCTGTACTGCATGTAGATTATTATCCTGTGTTAAGAATGGTCTGGATGAGGCTTGTAGGTCGATTTGTTTTTTTTTTTTCCTGCTGTCTGGATGCTGGAATTCCCTACTGTCTAACACTTGCTTTGTCACTGGACTCAGTTGTCTACTGATCTGTGTCTCACACCACCTGTGATGGTCCAGGCTATCTCCTCTGGCCTCCAGCTGATACAGAAGGGTTTCTGGAGGTGTCATTCCCTACCTGCCAGCTCTTGTGCATCTCTGAAGGCTCTCTGCAAGATCTCAGAGCACTAGGTATGTACTAGCTGAGAAACCACACTGAACCCCATGCCTCTGTGCTGTTCTGGCCAAGACATCGTGTCATTAAAGTCTTCCCATTTGATTACATGTGAGTAATGACAGTTCCCTACTCTAGGGGATGCTGGAAGAAGTAATTAACTGAGTTTATATTTGTATATAATTTTGAAGATGAAAAGCACTGTGGAAATTCACTAGAAACTTTGTGATGATGGCTCCCTAGTGGAAAGCCTACCATTCTAATTAAGGGCTGGTGGAGTAGTGCTGGTAACCAAAGTAATTAATACAATTAACATAGTGTCATCTGGAAAGTCTTTGCCTGAAACATACAAGATTGAAAATACCATTCACTTTTAACAGTTGAACTGAGCTAATCTTACTGCTGCAAATCGCTCACCTTCCATTGCTTGACAAGCTGAGTCATCTTGAAACACAACACTCAAAGAAAAAGTTGTGTAATTGTTATGAAGACCTTTGTACCCAGCATGGGTACTTGCAGCTGCAAGTTACTACAGCCCTTCTAGGGCACTGGTGCTAATCAAGGTCTGCCCACTGATTGTTTTTTTGTTCTTTTGTTTTGGGTTTTTTTGGGTTTTTTTGTTTGTTTGTTGAGGTTTTTGTTGTTGTTGTTGGTTTTCTTTTTTTCTTGTTAACATTCACCAAGGGCTGGACTTTTAAGTAAGTACTGGTCATGTTATTTCAGTGTTCTGCAGGAACTGGTGTTAGGTGCCTGTATGGGCAGGAGCAGTCACTGGAGAGGGTGCTCTTGGCATTGCTCACTGCCAGGGTGATTTCAGACCAGGTTCCTAACAGCTGCCAGCACTACACTGGAATGCTTACAATTTTTAAATTATATTATTAAGGCTATGCTATTGTTTGCCTCTGTCTTCCTGGTACAGTAGAAGTCGCTTATGAGAGAAACTGCAGACCCTCAGTTCTGCTCAAAAGGCTTTGTGAAGTCTGGCTGGAAAAAATGCCATGAGAAAGTGAGGATCTCTTGCCAAGCAAAGCTGATCCTGCAGCACCTTGCTCAGAGCTGGTGAGCCAGAGCTCCTGCATGGCCAGCAATCATCAGGAGAGTTGCCCCATTGGAGCAGACTGACAGTCTGAAACTGGGAACACGAAACAACTCACAGTGACTGGCAGGGCTATCATAAACAATATAGGCAATACAGGATGGATACAAACAGGAAATCCTGTGGATTTGCTGAGTGTTTGCAGAAAAAATAATTTGTTGAGGTCTTTATGGGAGCTGATGATATAATACAAAGTGACAACTGCAATCAAACTGGATTGTGGGAAAACAGCTGAAGTTTAAAATGGCTATTAAATTGTTACCTAGATTTTTTCATTTAATTGTTTTTTTACTGGTCTGGAGTAGTTTATAAAAAATTCAAAATAATCTGAATCCTTATTCTCTTGCACGTGCCTATTTTAAACTAATGTTGCTTTATCAGCCTCATTGCATATATGCCCCACCTCCAGGCAGTTTATTTGTCCACTCGGATGACAGACAGAGAGGCACAACTACAACCAGCAACCACAGAAAACATCTGTCCCAGGGTACACTCCACTGAGGAAAAGGACACCTCTCTTCCAGACATGTGAGACCCCTGCAGTCCCCACCCCCTGCCACTTGAAGGTGAGTGGGGGGCAAAAGGCCACGAACAAGTCCTGGGATTGTGTGCTGCAGCTGGATTCACTGGAACCAAAATCAGGCCCACAGGGTCTGGGTTTCTGCTCCCCCAGGAGCACAAGGCTGTTGGCACGGCCGATATAAGGCAGACCAAAGTCCTGCGAGACCTTCACCCCCTTCCTGGCAAACAGGCATCTCTTGAGGCTGTGCCAGCAGAGCTCCCTGGAGTGGTGCCAGGCTCCTGGCCAGCCCTGTGCTGGCTCAGGAGCAGTGGAGCTGGAGGTGCTGGAGCTCTGGCATCTCAGCCCGCACTTATCGGGCATTCGCACTGTTGGGAAGAAAACGGATGCACGGGTGTTTGAAGGTACTCAGTGGTGTCTGGCAAGTTTGCTTATGTGGGGGTGCAGAACCCAGACTACAGAGCAAAGCAGAGTAGAGTTTGCTGGTAGTTAACATCTTTTGTATGAAAAAGTGAAAATATTACCTTTGAGGCTGGCTGGTCAAAGAGAGAACGTTGTCCAGAATACTCATCTAACAGAAGTGTTTGGTTTGGTTTGGTTTGGTTTTAATTAGGATTGTCAAAATGTTTATGCATTCAGGAATGTTATTTTGTCCATTTGAAGGCTCCAGGTCCCGAAATAAACACGTTTGTGTGAGTGTATAAATATATATTAGGAAAATAAACTTAAAATATCAACTAGGATAAAAATCAATAAAGACAAAACCTGTACCTTTTTACACATTATGTGTTATATATAATGACCTACAAAGGATTTCATATACAGCACAGAAAAATAAAGGCTTATTCTTAGATTTTTAGCTAGGTTTTTATTTGTGAAAGTTCTTACCATTCTAACTAGATTCTTACTGCCATTTGATATATAAGTTGCTTTGCAAATCTCAACCCACATAAGTATATGCCAGACATAACTTCCCATGCAGTTTCATATGGATATACTTTTTAGCACTCCCTGATGCAAACTGTGTTGCACTCTCTACTTGGTATTTACCATATTTGCATTTTAGTAGTACAGCAGGTGTCGGTACACTAAATAATGAGGTGGTTCGTACTTATTTTTTTTTTTTTGCTTAAGTCAGCTGTGTTGTGTAGCCTGGAGATACAATTGTTTGATTCAGTGGAAAAGCACTGTGAAAATGGTATTTATGCAATTAGAACATACCTAAATGATACAACAGGGTCAGCTATCACATTTTGGTAGCAGAAAATAAGGCTGCCAAACAGAATACATCCAGGCAGGTCTCCAGAATAACAAAGATGTGTTTTTATTTGGATTTCTAAACACGTGATTTTCTTCTCTTTGGATGCTGGGTGGTTGGGGAGTGGCTGAGTTCTTTCATGAGCAAGAAGCAGAACTCAGCTTGGGTTTGTACAGTTGTCAGTGAAACGAGGCTTCTGGGTGCTATTTTAACGCATGCAATTAATAAGTGGGAATGCAGCTGTGAAATGCATTGCCTAGGTATTGTAATATAATTTCCAAAGTACCACGTAATTAATATTTATGTGACTACTTTTCATCTGCAATGAAATTTTTTCCATAGATCAGCAGATATCTCCAGCCCTGCCAAAAGGACAAAGTGCACCACAGGAGAAGGCCTGCAGACTTTGCACCCAGCGTGTGCAGAGGGAACCATCATCCCTCTGGATTTGTGTGATCTGGAATGCCTTTGCAAAATATGGCCAGAACAGATTTGCAAGTTCCCGGTCAGGACTCAGGCACTATGACTCTTGCTTTTGGTGGTCCACATTCGCTTGTGTCAAGAGATTTTTGAAAGCCTGTCTGTAGCCAGGATCAAGCTTTGTTGCTGCTCTGGAACAGGCTCCGGCATCCACAGAAATCTGTGTCTGCATTGAGCCTCGTCCAGCACTGTCAGCACTCTCCCCAGCTTGCTGGCGCTGGGGACTCTGAGAGGCCCTGTGGGCCTGGTGGAACAGTCCCTGTACCTTTCCAGAGCCGGAGTAGTTTAAACTTGCAAACGGCCCCTGGCAGGCAGCCCACCTTGTCACATGCCTGTGAGGCTCCTGTGCTCTTCCCCTCTGCTTGCAACCCTGGAGGAAGAGGAGGTTATGGCACCCAGCGGCTGGAGAACAGCACCACTCCCTGACTTCACGTGTAGTTATTCCCCAAGCAGTTCCTGTTGCTATGATCCAGGCTAATTTATTACTCTTAATAGCAGGGATTTTCTAGCCATGACCACACTGGCATAATGTGGTTAAGGAGTGACACTGCATGTGGTTACACTTCCAAGCCCAAGGGACAGTAGTAGCCTTTGCCCAGGGCAGACTGAAGGGTCTGCTCAGCATGAGTTGGTGCAATTCAGCCCCTGCATCTCTCCAGACACAAATCACCATCCTGAGTCTTCCTTGCAGCCTCACTTGGCACCGTGCCGGTGAACAACTGGACTTCCCCGAAGTAATTCTCATTCCTGTTCTACACTAAGTCCTGGCTGCCACTGGGGAATGCTGGCTGCAGCACTGGGACCTGGGCACGCACCAGCCCTGCACCTTGTAGGAACGTGCTACCCTGCTGATGTGTAACAATCAACAGGAGACCTTTTGCTTCAGGGTGTGGAAGGCCACTTCCATGGCACTAGCTCTGGATGTGCAGTTTTCATGCTATCAGGGCCCCTTATTTCAGGCACTGGTGCCCTCTGGCAGCCTTGCATTCTGGCACCCACATGCCAGGCTCACAGCAGATAAGAGCCAGTAAGGACTTTGAAGCCACTGCCATCAGGAGATGTGCAAAGCCTTCTGCTGCCTCATTTCCCCTGCTGCTGGCTTTTTGTGTTGGCTATTGTTTTCATCTCAGCAATAGCTGCACTCCAGCTCCCTGCCCCTGAGGTCAGGCAGATCAGGCTGGGACTCCTCCCCTCTGTGGGGCACTAAAAAAAACCAAACAGACATACTGGACCATTTTGCTGCATTCTTTGCTCCCTCAGAAAGCAGGGGACTGTGTTCCCTAGGGCTCTGCTGGGAGCCTGCTGCAAGTCCCCCACCACAAGTGCTTGAGCAGATGCACAAACACATCCAGAGTGGGTTTGCTGATCCTGCAGCTTTGCCTGGTCTGTCTTTGCCAATGTGGGAGAGGAGGAGGCCAGAGCAGGGTGACAGATGACTGTGCTTTGTGGTGCCAGTTAGCTAATAGGGTTTTTGGAGGATATAGAAGTAAGGGCCTGGGTAATACCACAGGTCCAAACGTTGCAGCTACAGCTTTCTCCTTGCCTCCTGCCAGGTGACTGAGAGTTCATATTGCACCTGTTTTACAAGGGCTACCTCAACTACATAGGGGCAATAGAGTGTGACTCTGTAACATACTGTCACAGAAACAAAGTCAGTTTTGCTCTGTACCCCAAATTCACTCTAACACATTTCTCCCATGGCTCATGGAGGTACTCACTATACAAGGGCAGGGGACAGTTTATTGCATCTCCATCAGGCACATGAAAAGAGATCAGATATAATCTCAGCAGCATGGACAACAACATTAATGGAGGAGATTGCCTCACAGTCTAAACCCTAGATGATGCTTTCTAAAGGAAAAGAAAAAAATGTGCTTACAAACAAACTAGATACAACGTATGTGTGTTTCTTTTTTTTTTTTTTTTTCCCTGCATAAAGCCTGGTAGGACCAAAGGGAAAAAAAAATGCTGTGTGGATGACTTTAAACAGCATGGAGGGGAGCGGTCAGTGTTTGTTCCAGTCAATTCGGGGTTTGTTATCGGTGGCAAGTGTGTTAATGTGTGCCAGCCACTGGATGGCGTCAGTCGTCCAGGTTTCATTTAACATAGTCACACTTTCCACAGTACTCTTACTCTTTATTTGTTAAAGTACTAGAAAATTGTAGTAGCCAGAAAAAGAAGTAAGATAACCATGCACACTGGTTATTCTATACATAAAAAAAACGTCCCCTGCCATCTTTCATGCAAATATTACCAACTTCATCCTTCTTTAGGAAACCCAGAGTTGTGAGAAGAAATTCCCACTGCACCTTATAAACAAGCATACTAACCAACAATTCTCCTGAAGTGGCAACTGATCTTCTGCAGCCCATCACATCCCATTTCTGGGCGCTTGTTTTTTAGCAGTGTTTGGCTTAGGCAGACCCCACCAGCACTGTGCAAGTTGCTGGTGCCGGTCCCTGGGACACCAGCTCTTCAGAGAAAGTCCTGTGTGGGGAATGCCTGCACCTATCTGCCAGACATTCACATCTAAGAACTGTGAGAAACTGAAACCCATCTGAGCCAGGCAAGGTTTTAGAAGTCATACTTAACTCCCCGCTGGTGCAGAGATCAGTCTGTTTCAATTAAAAGAAGACCTAAAAAGAACATTTCAAGAAGATGGTCCTTACTCTGTTAAACAGGAACTGTTGTGATAGCTCCTTATTGCCCTTCCTCCCAGTACATCCCTTTGCCAAGCTCACGTGCTTCATGTCTAATCCCTTTTTGTAAAGATTCCAGGCTCAGACCATCCGGCAAAAGCAGGACTTGGATAAGACATAACTGTCTCATGGATGTGCTTGATACCATTAAGATTTGTAGGTGAGGGGTCTGAGGAAGCAAAAAGAAGAAATGTATGCTTGTCAACCCAACAAAAATAAATTTGTCATCTTTAAATTAGGTTTGTAATTTGGAAACCTCGGTGAATCTTTGGCCACATGACAATATAAACTATGTAAAAAAAAAATCTCCTTCCTTATCCCACAGTACCTGGCGAAGATAGCTGATAGTTTTCTGCAAGGGAGAATCTGCCTCACAGAGGTTGAAAACTAGTCTGAAAAGAGACCAGGAAGCTTTCATGTTCTTACAAATGATTGCTCTAATTCCTCTGGGGACAAAGATAAGATCTTTATATAACATCTTACACCAGACTGTAATAAAAACAAGGGGCATAAGGACTTGCTTGCAGGGGGTAAATCCATCCATTGCAGAACATTGAACTGGTCTGTAATGTTCACATGATCTGTCTGGGGAAAAAAAGATTTCAAAGTGAACGGCACAGAGATACTCAGTGAGTTTTTCTAATATGCCAGCAGCTTCATTAAAATGGCAGAATGTGATTTCTTACCCTTTGGCAACATGTAGGACCTCATCAGGACAAAGAGAAGTAGAGAACATAGCAGGCCCCATGTAACAGAACTCCCCTTGCATGGATGAAATGGGAATATCAATTTAGGCAATACCTGCCTCCTCCAACATACCATTTCCCAATTACACAGACCACTGAACAATCCACCCCACTTAAAAAATGAGACCAAAATGCCAGGGACCCAGACAAGCTAATCCCATAATGAGATTGAGTAATGAAAGGGCTCAGGGGCAGTGCTGGTGACCACTTAACACTTCAGGGGCTGAATTCCAAGAGGAGCCTCCAAGGTTTTTGCCTTCCCCTTACCCCCTGCTCAGCCAAACCCTGCGATTGCAATGCTTTTATGATTGGTCATATGTGCTATGCTTGGCACAGAGCCACTTCCATCACAGACACAGGCCGTAGTTTGTGTAGGAGGAAAACAAACACCCATCAGGGACAAGCAGTTTGCTGGAATCAGAGGGCAGAGTGACTTACCATATGCATTAGCCTGACGGGGTTGAGTTATGGTAGGATAGCGAGACTGCTTGTGTAAACAGAAATAATGGAACTAATGAGAATAAATCAGTAGGCACAAGTGTTCAGCAACACCTTCTGGTCTCCTCTGAGGTGGGATCTAACATCTACCACAGCAGGTGAGGGCAGGATGTATGGGTATGCTCTCAGCCCATACGCTTCTGGATTCCTGAGCTGCCCAGGACTGCATTGACAAAATGCGTACATCAAGGCATCTTGGAGCTTTAGGGTCCAGACAGAAAACTCAAAAAAGCTAGAATTCCCCAAAGTCAAGGGCTGTTTAAAACTGTCCCTTGACAATCTTGACATCATCCTGGAGGACACACCTCTGGAGAAGCTAACTTGGTCTCTGGTTTCACCTACTTTTTGCCTTTTCCCCCAAGTCTTACAGCATATATTCTGGCTTGTAAGAGTCCTTGCAGGGTAGCACTTTTGTCCATAGCTTCTCAAGAAGACAGAAGGTATGTCCACAGTTGCTGAGTACAGGATGACTAGGGATTAAGTTCAAGAACTGGATTCCTGATTAGCTGCACTGAGTAATTATTAGGTCAGTGTTTTAGATCATTTCAATCGACCTCTCCAAGGCAAATTTGCTAACAAAGCATGCTTGCCTATATCCGTGCACAGGGAATGTGCTGTTTAGCTGCTAGGCCCAAAATGACAGCAGTGACTTTGGGACCTTCCTCCCTTCCAGATCTGGAGCCACCCATTCAGTGGTTGTGGTGGGCTCTCCTGCCACTGAAACATGACACAAGTCAAAGCCTATGCCCCAGAGTCAAAGGAGCAGTCCTGTTCCAAGCCCCTATAAATCATAAACTGTTCTCCTACCAGCATATGTTGGGAGCTGAGTTAGCACTAGAGAACCACCCCAGTTTCACACAGTGTCCTAGAGTCACCAGTTTAGGTGAGATACCTATACAAGAAGATGTCTTTTATATCATCTCGCCCTTCACCTTCCAGTGCATCCTAAGCAGGTCACATCCTAACCAGGTCACATCCCTTTCAAGACCATGTCCTTCCAAAGGGACTGTACTTGCAAATGCCTGGGCCAACTGCTCCAAGCATGTGGTATCTGATCTGCCTAACTACTTAGGCAGTGTTAAGCTGTGTCTTAAGTTGGAGGTGAACCCCCGTTCTCAGTTGACCTTAGAATCATAGAAATCATAGAAAGTTAGGGATTGGAAGGGACCTCAAAAGATAATAGAGTCCAAACCCCTTCCAGAGCAGGGTCACCTACAGGAGGTCACAAAGGGAAGTGTCCAGATGGGGTTTGAATGTCTCCAGAGAAGGAGACTCCACAGCCTCCCTGGGCAGCCTGTGCCAGTGCTCTGTCACACTCACAGTGAAAAAATTCTTACATTTATATGGAACTACCTATGCTACAGTTTATAACCATTGCCCCTTGCTCTGTTGTTAGTCACCCCTGAGAAAAGCTTCACTCCATCCTCCTAGCACTCATGTTTTACATATATATATAAACACTAATGAGGTCACCCCTCATTCCTTTTCCAAGCTGAAGAGACCCATAAAATCCTGAGTTGTGGGAAGAGCCATAAAAAAAAGATATTACATATAACAATAACAATAACAGTAACAACAACAAAACAACAACAACAACAAAAACAAAAACAAAAACAAGAACAATAATAATAATAATAATAATAATAATAATAATGTGATCTATGGCCCTCACTGAGGACTGTGTGAAACTTCTGAGGTGTAGAAATCCTACACAACTCTTCAAAAAAGTTTAATGGTAGGATGATAGGGTGACCTTTGCTGACCCTCTACCACATGTCAAATCGCACACAGTGCCAGTTGTGGGACCAGCAATCTTTCAGAGTCACCTGAATCAAGTAGTCCTCGAGTTTTCCTTGTGACTACAGTCACTGTAGGAGAAATAACTTAATTAGAGGAGAAGGAGAGGTGGGGAGAAGGAAAAGAGGCAGAGAGGTTATGAGGTACTACAGTAATGAGAGGTGCCGGAGGAGTTGTTTTTCCCTGCTGCTCCCACCAGATGATGCTACAGAGCAAGCCACCAGAAGCACTGAAGGCTACCTCTGTAGGACCTCACATACTTAAAAGCTGAGTAATACCATTTCGAGACAAAATGACTCCTTAAAATCCATTCTTATGACGCAGACAGGTATTTCTTGGACACCATGGCTGCAGAACGTCAGTGCCTCACCTGAGTTACTCATCCGAGCTCTTCCCTAGTCCTCCCCCGTCACCAGCAGCAGAACTTGCCCTTGCACATCCCCAGCCAGAAAAGCAGTCAGGAAGCAGCACGTACATGGGGCACCAGACGGGTGTCCACACCACTCAGGGCACTGCTGCCCTTGAAGAAATAGCGTGGTGGAACCGGGCAAGCACTGGAATGAGCTCCTACAAACAGCCTGCAGAGAAAAGTGTCCCAAATGGGCCATTTTGTATGAAGCAGATGCTCAGAGGAATACACAAAACATCTTAAAAAAGTGAATATGGAATTAACATATCTACTGGCTATAAAGACATCTCAGTTGTTAAGAAGATACTAACTTTTAAGGTATATTATAGATGCTCCCCAAACTAACACCTCAGTATTCCACAAGAAGTATTACCTACCTCTCCTGCCACCTCTCCCTTGTGAGCACTTCACATGACCTAACTAAATATGTTCTCAAATTGTCCAGCTGATTAACACAATTAAACTAAACACAGAACAAGTAATCTCAGTTTATTCTTAAAATGAAAAGTTTTGCTTCTGTTTCAGGAGGGAGGATGACCTTGTGTGTCTGAAAGCTGCTGTTTCTCCACAGTATAGACGGATCTTGTGGGGAAAAAAAACAACAACCAACCAACCAAACCAACCACCTGGCACCAAACCAAACTGCCTGTCCCTGAAAAAAACTGAGCTGTGGTCTTAGGCTGTGCTTTTCTCAATGGCAACGTCACCTTGAGTGTCTTCTGGCTCCTCTCTTCTTTCCCTGCTCAGTCCTACCTTCACCATCTCCTTTTGCTGAACCAATACTGCTGTTCATGACACTACTTGCTGTACACCTTATATTATAACTAAACCAGCTATCTGCCAATGGAAAGTTCTCCTTGCCTTTTTGCTGTTGACAGCATCCATGTGCCCATCCTTCCAGCCTGCTCAGGGAGCCAGACCTAGAGAAAGTCTTTTTGGTCTCTTTTGCCGGACAACTTTCAACAAGACAAGAGGGCACGGTCTTAAGTTGTGCCAGGGGAAGTTTAGGTTAGATATTAGAAAGAATTTCTTTACAGAGAGAGTGATCAGGCATTGGAATGGGCTGCCCAGGGAAGTAGTGGATTCTCCGTCCCTGGAGATATTTAGAAAGAGACTGGATGTGGCACTCAGTGCCATGGTCTGGTAACCACAACGGTGGTTCAAGGGTTGGACTTGATGATCTCTGAGGTCCCTTCCAACCCAGCCAATTCTATGATTCTATGAAAGTTGAGATCTTGGTTTTGGAGAGTTCATTTTTGGGTGACAGAACTTGCGAGCTGCAGGGTCAGGTACGGCAAGACATGCAGTGAGGGAGGAGGACCAACACTGCCTCTGTCATTTGCTGTCTAGGGTGGCTTAGATGTAGTATCAAGCTGCATCCCAAGAGATGGAGTGTGATTGATTAACCAATTAATATTGTCAGGTCCTCTTGCATTTAGCTTTCAAAATTTTTGTTATTTCTATCCTCTTAAAATGCATCCTTGATGTTCCAGACAGTGCTGATGCTCCCTATGACATTGTCACTCACTTCTCAGCACATTAGTTTCAGATGTTTTATTTCATACCTCTGTGTTAGTTTGTTTGCAGCTGGAAGAGTAGAAGAGGACAATGCTGCCACAAAGCCTGACATTACTATTCTGCCCTCTTCCAGCCTTCATGGATTCCTTATGGTTCCTTTCACAAAGGCAAAAGCCAGACCAAAGCCTGCTGGGATTTCAGGGAGGTGGTTGTGAGGGCAAATGCTCCCTTTGGGATTTAGTGAAGGACAGTAAATGATTTTCTGCCTGTGACCTACATTGGGGCCAAGGCCAAGTTTCCAGCAGTAAAAGGCTAATGCAATAAAACCGATTTTGCTTAGGTTTACATGTGTGGGTTAAGCTAATCCAACAAGAGATAAATATTTTCAATTATGGTCCTTCCCCCCCACCCACCCCTCCTCCTGCAGGCTTTCCAGAGATGCATTCTTTATCCATAAATTAGCAATGACATTGAAAGAAACCCTTTAATACCACAAGCAAACAACAAAATGGGGGGTGGAAGCAAGGGCTATTGTCTTCCCCATACAGGTCCTTATGACATGAGCAATCATGGCCCCGGGAAAGCTCAGGCTTTGCCATTATCCTAAGTACTTTGTGATTTTACATAGCACTTCAGTTGCAACTGGCAGTGCACACACATAACAGCATTTTTCAAAAGAGAGGCTAAGGTGAACAGTAATTCATCAAATGCATCTCCTCTTTTACAAAATCCTGGATGTGTGAGGATGTGATTTTACTATTAGCCTTGCTGCAGCTTGAAAATCATTCTGAAAAATACTGTCTGGAAAAAAACCCACAAAACCCCAACAAAACAAAAATAAACAACCAAACAAAAAACCCCCCACACAAACAGATCAGTTCCCTACTTTTTGTATTTTTATATATTTATATTATTATAATATTATTAGATTTTTTGAAGCATGCAATGGCCTGGAAGAACTTCTTCAAGAGAAATTAATGGAAGCAGACCATCCTTGCTAAAGGGGATACTAAACAAGGATAGTTCCTTCTTACGTATGGAGTTCAGGGTCTTGGAACCAGACTGAGTTACTTTGATTTAAAAGGCAGAAAGAAACCTCCATTATTACCTTGTTACTTTCGTTTCCAAAAAAAAAGAGAAGGCAACAGCTTCTAGGGTGTGGTGAGTGTATTTTTCAAACTATGGGCACAACTGCCATGAAAATAAGTAGAAGGCATGAAGTTTGCCTATACAGAATAAGTCCTAATTCAATCCAATTTTGATAGCATGGTTAGGACATCAGTGGTAAGCAATCCTAATGCTAGCTATGTGCAGGACATAAAATGTCAGCTTACATGCATGTAACAGCACATCCTTCAAAGGAGAGTCTGGTAACAGTCTGTAACTATTTTTCAGAGAACGGTTTCTCTGAATTTTAAACCCCTTTTTCATTTTTTCAACTTGAAATGTCCTCTGCCCTTCCTGTCTCTCAGATACACGATTGCACTGCTCAGGAATAAGAGCATTCTTTTGTGCAGAGGAGAAATATCAAAACATACATTACAAAGAGCAAAATACTTTATTTACAGGTAATTAATTTTACAAACGGACAAGGAAAGTCTGGAGTGGAAACAGAACTTTGTTTTTGAGCTTTCCTCACCCATATGTATTTTCCAATAAGCAATTTCTATTTCATGTTTTTAATCACAGAATTACCATCCTTGCTATAAGTTATACTCTGTTTATTGAGAATTGCCAAGTTGATTTTTTTTCTGAGTGAGCTACTTCTGTCTGCCTCTGTCAAAAACAACTATGTTTTTCACAGTTCATAAATTCAGATAGAATCCTCACAGGAAGATGCTTTACTTTTGCTACATTACCTGAAAACAAAGTTTGCTGATGTTGGGCAAATAGTGCTCAGCAAAGGGAGTTTTCTGCTCAGTCCTGCTTTTTCCTTCCTTCTAAAAAAATTTTTTTTGAGGAAATGGAACTTTTTATGCACACAATCATCGCAAGCCAAAAATAACAACTCTTAAATTAGCATTGAGTAGGTGCAGGGGTACAAATAGCACATAAGTTTGCCATAACAGTCTGGATATATAAATGAAGAGATAGGACTTGACATGCAGAATAACTAGAACTGTCAGATGACTAATGGATTTCACTCCTTATATGCTGAAGACCTGGAGAAGTACCTGATGAAGTGGGATTACTTAAAAATATGCATACATTAGCTGCCATAAAGCCCCAGCTGCACAGCCAGGTCTGCCTGGATGCAGCCGCCTGCCCACATGTGCCGGACCGAGGGAGCAGCATCTGGAGTGTGCAGGGCTGTCTAAGGGAAGGGGAGGGCATTTCTCCCGTGCTGCTGTTTGATGTGCACCACAGGCTTCCCTACCACAGATAAAAACAGTCCTTGGAGGGGGTTCAGCCTCTGAGCCCCTTTTTTCCTTGCTGCTGCTCACGTGAGTTATCTGTAGAGTAAAGCGATGAAGTGGATGCTGGAGTTGGTTTGGTGCTGGGCTGATTCCCTCCTCCCTCAGACACCTGCAGCTTTCCACGGGAACAGAAATGTTCCCCAATTGGGCCTGATGGTAGATGTCACCTGTAAGTCAATCCCCCTGGCACTTTCAGTTTCCACATGTTCTGGGACAGCTGCTGAAAATCACACTAGCAGGAGATTGGTCTATAGGATTCCAGAGATCCCTTCCAAATTCACTTTCCTGTAATTTACAGTCCCGCTGATGCCACTGGTGCTCCATGGAATAAAGATCTTCTGCACCATATGGCCTTCTCCATCCCTCCTTAAAATACATCAGCTCTCCTCTCTGCTTTTCTCCATTCCCTCCAGCTCTTTTCAATGAAACTTCTCTGAATTGCTTTGCTTACCATGTGAGGAGGTAGCAGCTTCGCAGTCTCATTTGTAACTCATAGGCAGTTTAGCAAGCTCAGCTTAATCCTGGCTTTTCTTTGCAGAAGTGGAAGCATTTGGTTCCTTGTCCTTGCTCTGCAAGGATGGCTCATCATCCAAGTAGTCTGCTGCTGGGTGGGACTGGCCAAACCAAGGCAGTGATACAGCCTTCCTCAACCATTTGGGCAAAGCAGTCATGTTGCATGGAGGATCTGGTGCTGCCTTTGGTGACTTCACCTTGATAAAGATCTGAATGATGTTCTCTCCACACAACCCCCCCCCCCTTTTTTTTTTTTAACCATGCCTCTTCCCTATCACTAGAAGTTTTCCAAAACAGCAAATCAGATTTGGGTTACAAATATCATTAAATATACAACAAATATCCAGGCTCTTGGACCCTAAAGATTCACAAGTTGTTGTGTCTCAGGTGTGCCCAGACGTTGGCTGAGAAGCCAAGCATAGTTTACTAACCAAGGGGAGCAGATTTTCCCTCAGGTTTTTGGAGCTGCCTGCAACATGAAAGGAGTTGGTCCTAGACTGCAGGATATACAGAAATAAATCAGTGCCATCAGTGTCAGACACACCTGCCTGGTGAGACAGCAGATCAACCAAACTAGCTGGCTCATGATGACAAAAGAGCATTTCCTGGTCCCCCTTGGCTGAGTCAGTGACTCACACCTGCTCAGCACCCAGGTTGCACTTATGGCCAAAGGCAGAGTGGTGCAAATGAGGCATGCATGCATCAGGCATAGTGCAAAGTGGAGGAGATGCATGTAATTGCAGGAGTGGAGGGAGGCCAGGGTACATAGGATTTGGCCCAAAAGTCACAGAATGCTGATGTTGAAAGGGAGCTCTAGAAGGCATCTGCTCCAACCTCTTGCTCAAGTAGGGCCAGTTGTTTGTTCAGAGAGCTTTTTAGCATCTCCAAGATGAGGTGTTCCACAGTCTCTCTCAGCAACCTGTGCCAGTGGCCAGTCACTCTCAAAGACAAAGTGTTTCCTGATGTTCAGAGGAAACCTCCTGTGTTTCTGTTGGTGCCTATTGCCTCTGGTCCTGTCATTGGGCACCACTGAAAAGAACCGGTCTTCTGTCTTCTTTGCACCCTCCCTTCAGGGGCACTATGCATTGATGAGATCCCCTGAGCCTTCTCCAGTCTGAACAGTCCCAGCTCTCTCAGCTTGTCCTCACAGGACATGTACTGCAGTCCCTTCATCATCTTCATCACTTTTTGCTGGCGTGTCTGCCATTCTCCTGTACTGAGGAGTCCAGAACTGGACACAGTGCTCCAGGTGTGGCCTCACCAGTGTTGAATAAGGGTGAAGGATCACCTCTCTTGACCTGCTGGTAATGGTCTGCATAATGCAGCCCAGGGTAGTTTTTAGTGCTTTTGTGCAAGTGTATGAGGTTCTTTTCTGCCAAGCTGCTTTTCAGCTGGATGACCCCCAGAATAAACTGATGCACAGGGTTGTTCTTCCTCAGGTGCTTCCCCGGGCTGAACTTTACAAAGTTCTTGTCAGCCACTTTCTCCAGCCTGTCCAGGTCACTCTGAATGGCAGCTCATCTCCTTATTTGTGTCACTCTTCACAGCTCTGTGTCACCTGCTAACTTGATGAGGGTACATGCTGCCACATTATCCAGATCATTATTGAAGATGTTGAACAGAACTGGATTCCGTATTGATCCCTGGGATTACTGACCTCCAACCAGGCTTTGTACTGCTGATCACTAACCCTGTCCCATGTCCCAAAGGACTGCATCTACATATCCTTTAACTACCCTCAGAGAGGGTGACTCAACCCTCTGGGCAGCCTGTTCCAATGTTTGCAGTGAAGAAATTTTTCCTAATATCCCATCTAAACCTTCCATGGTGCAGCTTGCAGTAATTTCTTCTTTGGTTGCTAGTTACTTGGGAGAAGAGACCAACCCCCACCTTGCTAGAGCCTCCTTTCAGGTAGCTGTAGAGGGTCATATGGTCTCCCCTGAACTTTGACTTCTCCAGACTAGAACACCCCAGTTCCCTCAGACACTTTCCATATGAATTTTGGGATCTAAACCCTCCACCAGCTTTGTTGCCCTTCTCAGGGCTCACTCCAGCACCTCAGTGTCCTTCTTGGAAGGGGGGAGCCCAAAACTGTACAGAGTACTCGAGGTGCAGCCTCACTAGTGCTGAGTTCAAGGGGGCAATCACTGGCCTGTTCCTGCTGGCCACACAATTGAATGGTGAAGGTGGCCAAGGGCCAGAGCTGTCCTCCTGGGCTGGGGCATAGTAGGAGGTGCAGCAGTCCCATATGGGGCTAGGATGGCTCAAGGAGATTTTGATGTGCATCTCGCAGCCTGATGAGAGACATTTGCCAATAAGCTTTATAAACTGATAGATATCTTGAAGATCTGGTATTGAGTTATGCTACTGATTGTGGGCTACAAAATAAATGGCACACCTGGGGTAGATGTCACTCGCTTGGGCTTGTACGATTATTCTGAGTGGCCACTTGTCTAGCTGAACTTTTCTAATCTGGGTCTGTAGCACACTATCAAATTTTTATAAGACCTCCTGGATGAACAGTGGGGAATTTTACCTGAAAATCAATGTCAGGAAAGGACTTGCATTTAGTCTTGCTGATTAAATACTTTGACTAAAGTGCTTGGCATGGAATTGCCATTTAAAACCTGCCATTAATTAATCAATGGATTGATGAAGAAAACCAATGTTTTATATTTGGATTTGATTTACAAGCAACATAGTGATTAGCAAGAGCTGAGATTCTTAATCCTTTGAATTTTTAAAAGATTTTGTTTTAAAGGTAGAAAAAATACACAGTACTTAAAAATAAATATTCTGTAGTTGATAAAAAAATACAGGTACAGATTCAATACATATCCAAGCATTTAGATTAACAACTATGATTAATTCGGATTTCCCCACCTTAACTTTCAAAGTTAACAGGGAGGTGCTTCCACCTTTTTGTGTTTAAAAATCAACTTGCACAGTTTGGCAGGTTTTGTAAAACACTTTCAGTTAAGACATAGCTCATGTTTATTTATTAATGCATTTTAAAATGTACTTAGCCAGATTTGAGCTGAGTCATGACTTAAAAAAAAAACGCACACAAAACCAAACAATGCTTTGGCAGCCGGAGCAATGCTTGTGACAAGGTGCTCTCTGGCGTCCTCATATCCCCTCAGATTTTGCGTGCGTGATGCACAGCAAAAGCAATGAAATTCCCTCAAAATATTCAGCTGCAGAAACAGCGAAGGAGCGGGTGGGCAAGGGGGAAAGCTGTCGCACCCCGTTTGCATCTCTGAGCCATGCATGTGGCATGTGGACTTGGGTGGCTCTAGGAAACGCCAGAGAAGGAAGGGGAAAGTGAAACAGAACGGCAGCGAGGGAAGCAAGGGTGGGTAAGGCCCAGAAGAAAGATTTGGTGCTGCCAATGCGCACTGGTTCCTTGTACATGGTGGTGAAAAGGAAGGAGGGAGAGGCCGGTAAAGCTCATCACCGCTCCAGGGAACTTTGAGAGGGTTGGAAACCATAAGAAAAAGGTGCCTGACTCCCTCAAAGTCCAATCAGGCACCGTACTCTCGTGGCTCCAGACACCCTCAAAGTACAACCAAATTGTGAGGCAGAGAGGAACTGTCCCCCTCAAAGCTTCTGCCCCCCTCGTTGGTGTCAGGAACCTCCTTCCCTAAAGGGGACAGTGCAACCAGAGAGGGCTGAGGAGCCATGAGGGGAACTACTCCTCACAGAATCATCTGGGTTGGAAAAGACCTCTGAGATCATCAAGTCCAACCCTTGATCCACTGCCACTGTGGTTACCAGACCATGGCACTGAGTGCCACATCAGTCTCTTCTTAAAAACCTCCAGGGACGCAGAATCCACCCCCTCCCTGGGCAGCCCATTCCAATGCCTGATCACCCTCTCTGTAAAGAATTTCTTCCTAATATCCAACCTAAACCTCTCCTGGCAGAGTTTAAGTCCATGCCCTCTTGTCTTACTGATCGCTATCTGGGACTTGTGCTGGATCCCTTCACAGCCTCCTTGCTCTTCTCTGGACCTACTCCAGCACCTCAATCTCCTTCACCTCAATATCCTTTCTCACCTCCTCACAAATCGGTTTGACTTCGGAGTCGAACTCCCCCCACAGCCCACAGCCAATCCCACTCGCTTCTCCTTACACTCCCTCCCCCATCGCCCGGATAGGCCGGGCTCTCCCGAGCGGCGAGTGGGCCCGCACCCCCCCAATCGGCCGCTTTTGTTGCGGGCTCCGCGGTGCGGAGGGGCCTGAAGGGAGTAGGAGTGTTGGTCCAGGGAGCGGGGCTGGTCCCCCCGAGGAGCGGCCCTTCCCCTTCGCTCCCCTCCCGCCTGGGAGCCGCGTGGGCCATTGTCACACAACATTCCAACTCCGAACGCCCCGCTGTTCGCCGCCGCAGCCTCCCGTTGGCTCGCCTGCCCCGGATTGACTCTCCTCCCAGCTAATGGGCGACGGTTTCCAAGGCGGCCGCCGGCGCCGCCCCTCGCAGCGGCGGCAGTAACAATATGGCAGCGGCGCCTATTGGTGGCTGCGCGCTCTGAGCGGCGGCCGCGGGCGCCCGGCGGCGGTGGCGGGCGGCAGCTCCCTGGGCGGGCGGCGGCGGTGGTGGTGTTGGCAGCAGCGGCGGCGGGGATGGTGATGATGATGGTGATCTCCTGGTGCTGAGCCCAGCCGCGGCAGGTGAGTGTGCGGCGGATCGCACTCCCGTCCCCTGCTCACGGTAACCCCCTCATGCTCTTGCGCCCTGGCGGAGCGCCCCGCGCCGGGGTTGTTGCGCGGCGCCGCGGCCCGGCTCGCAGCCCCTCCGCCGCCGCCGTCCGCACCGTGGGGCCCGGGCAGGGTGTGGGGGGGGCTGCGGTCGCGGTTCCCCGCTACCGCCGGGTGGGCGCCCGGCCCGCCGGGCCCCGCTTTTGTTCGCGGTGCGGGCGGCCGGCAGCCAGCGCCGCTCCCCTCGGCGGCTCGAGGGTCGGCCCCGCCGTGATACCCAGGTCTTCGCCGGGGTCTAGCCCCGCCGCTGCGCCGATCCGCAGCCGATCCTGCGGCATCCAGCTTTCGGGAAAGCCGGTCCTGCGCCTCGCGTGCCTCCGCTGCCCCTCATGGGGGCTACGCGGGGACTGTCGCCCTCCCTTCCCGGCTCCCCCCCGGAGACCTCCAGCAGCCGATGCTGGACAGAAGCGGCCGCCGGGTCCCTTGCCCGCCGGGTGATGCTGCTGCCACGGGGGAGCCATGCCGGCCAGGGTGCGGGGACGCAGCCGGGGTGTCCCCTAGGGAACGTGGAATGAAGGAGCGTGTGACAGGTACGGGGAGTGTGTTTTGGCCTGGGGTCACTGCGGGCAGGGCACAGCCAGCCCGCGCTGCCCTTGCTGGAGTTAGGGACGGTCCGGGAAGCGCTGGCACAAACGCGGTCTTCAGTAGAGTTGCAGGAACGGGTGCGGAATTCCAGTACCTACCACGTTTGAAGGGGAAGCGCTGGGAGAAATCGCCTGTCCATTCCTCGTCGGCCCTTCAGTCATGCTTCCTCTTCTCCGCGGTAGTCAGAGGACTCTGGACTAGTGAAAACTGGCTGGAGCTAGGAAATAGGTAGTACTCGTGACTTGTTAATCATTTGGCTGTGTATTAAATTCTGATTTAAAAATGTATTGGAATAAATTAAGGGAGGCTGAAGTCTATGGAGTGATTGCCTGGGTGCCTAATGTGTGATTAGAGCATCTTTTCCCCTTCCTGTATTATTAAAACACTTCTGTGAATTTCAATGACACTTCAGTTCTGTGATATAAATTATTGAACAAGGGCAAATGAGACCTCCTTCACCTTAGCTCTCAGGGCCCAATCCTGCAGGAAGCAACTTCCTTCCCACCGCTCTTGGGTCGGCAGCTGTTAGAGCCCCTCTGCTGAGTCCTGTCCCTGTGCAACCTCTGTCTGCCTTCGCCCGGGCAAAAGCTGCCTTGTTCAGGCAGAGTATTGCTTATTGGATTGCCTGTAAAGGTTGTCCTTGCTGCTCCCTGATGAGCCTGCACGGATGGGACGGTCCTGTGGGATTTTGAAGGTGTGAGTGACCTTGGAAAGTGCTGTGGTTTCCTCTCTCAGCTTTTGCCTTAATATCCCTTATATACCATGAGCTCTCTGATGGGGGAACTGATTTGTGTGCAGGTCCTGGGATGTGCCTAGAAACCTGATCTTCACCAACACCCCTCAGTAGATACTATGTGTATTTGGTAGTGGCAACAGAGGTGCTATGCTAACACCTCTGCTCTACTTGAGGTAAAAAATGATTTAGGAGTGGGTGGGGAATGGGTTTCTTCCCTTTGGGGCCCTGGAATGGTGGAGGTGGAAGAGGAATGTGATGTATCCGTGGGGACTTGGCTCAGCTCTGCTTTGGTTACAGGCAGCTTAGTCCTGCTCCCACTTAGCCTGCCGGAACACTTACTGCCCCAGAATCATGTTTACCATGGAAGAAAAAGCCATTTCCCTCGAAAACAGCAGGATGAGTTGGAAATGAAATTTCTTTAAAGGGATTTTCCCAGCAAGAGTTTTATTTGATGCCTTTTTGTTATCGTTATTCTTGAGTTAATGATTAAGTTACACTTTTCAGTGTATGAGAGGTGATATTCTGTAGTCTTTAAACAAATGCTTTTCATCTTTGATGATAACTGTCTTTAGGATCTGGCTCTCCACACTCTCATGCAGTGCTCACTGATTTGCCTAAGGGTAACAAGATCTTTTGGCTTCTTTGGTTGCTCTTGACTGAAGTAGAATTCAGTGCATCCTACACGATGTCTATCCAGTGACTGATCTGATCTGTCTTTCCAAGCCAGAGAAAAGACAGTGATTTTAAAAAAAATTTTTATTTATTTATTTTTATCAGAGGTGATTATGCTGTATAGTCATTCACTGGCCAGGAACATTGGAAAAACCTTGTGAGGCATCATTTCAAAGGATCACTGTGAGTAACAGGCCAGGAGGGGATCACATTTGTCTGCTACTAGAGCTTTCTGTTTCTTAGATGAAGTTCCTGGGCTGTAGTGAGGAACATGGTATAAATAGCAATGTTAGGTTGTAGCCGCTGAATTCAAAGTTATGGTTTCCACAGCAACCAGCACTCAGGCTGTCGTTTATGTAGGTAATATTTCCCCCCCCCCGCTTTTTTTTTTTTTTTTTTAAACAAGAAATGAAAAAGTATCTGGCATCTGGCGTAGCGCTGTACCAAATCCTCTTCTGCAAACACTGTGCACTCATTCTTGCTGCCCTTCTTTTGATCATCCCCCTCCACTTCTCCCTTTGGCCATCACCTTGCTTCGCTCCCAGCTCCAGCCTTCCTGCTGACTTCCGCAGCAGCAGCTGAGGGCCTTGTGTACCAGATTCCACACTGTCCACTGGGTCATTTGTCTTCTAAGTTGTCCATCTATTCCTGTCCATCTTTCCCAGACATCATCCAAACGAGGGAAGAAACAGCCCTGCTTTGAATCCCTAGCATATCCTTCAAATACCCACCTGTGTTTCCTATCTCTCCCTTATCTGGAGGGTCACTCTCTCAATGGTAGGTCCACAGGCTCTCCTGGCTCTTGCTCAGTCATTTCTCTTGAGGCTTTTGAGGGAAATGCAGGAGGAGAACTGTTCCCTTTGTGGTGGGCTGCGGGATGTGCCCTTCCCTATATGAAGATCAGGATGCAATGCTTGTTTTTAAAAATGTTTGTCACATGAATGTGCAGTGTTGCTAAAGTGTTTTTTCATTTATAGCCAGAGGGTTGATGTATCTACATGGTTGTGTCCAAGTTACAGTTTCCAGAGCAACTGGAGCTTTGTATCGTGGAAGATGGTTCACTAAAGCACAAAACATCACATCACATTTTCCTTAAGTTCTGTAATTTTAGCTACTATTACAAATGCATCCCTGCTTATCTGAGAACATATTTAAAAATCTTAAATAGCCAAACAGATCTTCTTCAGACCTGTACCTCTGTAATGAGAACAGGAATGGGATATTTTAGCCTCCAAAGTAATTATCCTTAGAGTTACAGCAGCATAAAGCATTTTAGTTAAAAGAAAAGAAAAAAAAAATGAAATGGAAGTGCCATCTCATCTGTATCTCTAATTAGAACTAATGACAGAAGTGCAATCTGGCAAAACTGAGTAAAAAGGCTGATGTCGGCTAAAAGCAAACATCAAATGAATTATTCCTATGGCTGAAGAATTGATTTTAAGAAGGAAGGAGACTCAGGGTCCTCTGTACATGGAAGCAGTTGAGCATGCTGTGGTGCTGGAAGCTGGTTAGATTTAAATTTTTTTTTTTATTTCTTCTCTTTCCTTTCCCATTTGGATGCTACTTCTTGTGAAGACTGGATCCTTCTTGCAGTGTTTCATAGATATTTTTCCTCTCAGCAGTAATGCCAAGGACTTTTGGCATCAAAACAGGTCACTTTTGCATTATAACTCAATTTGAGACAATGTTATTTTCAAAGAAGTTGATGTATCTGCATTGTAGGTTTTCTCCTTGCTCTGAAGAATTTCGTCAATAATAGGCATGTCATTCCCTTACAAATTACCCTACTGGATACTCAGATTGGTTTGAGCACTGGTGCTATAAAACGGTTTGTAGGTTATGGGGGAATATCAGCCAGGAGGCTTTAGGTGTTGGCTTGTGTAAAAGGAATTACAAAGAGAATGTCTTGGACATCTTCCTTTTTATTTGTCTTACTAACCTTCCAGGTCAATGTGTTTCTTTTTATGTATTTTATGTATATATACTTATGTAACGTTCCATTGATGTTGCCTCTTATAATAGCATTGTCAGCAGCCTTTGGTTTTTGCTTAATAAAATGGAGGAATGATTCTTCTCTTACAAGATGGTTTTAAAATGAAACTTAAACCCAAACCTTGTGATCATTGGTGTACTGCCCAGATTATAGAAACAAAGTGATTGAAACAGCTGCTGGCAATAACTTGAAATGAGCTGAAATACCTTCAGCATCTCACTGGATCTCTTTGAGCAAAGGTAGGGATTTTGTTTTCTTTGTAGTCAGCCCAACCTTTGTGATATGACACAGACCAAGAAAGGATTTTAGCTTGTTCAGATAGGAGCAGGCTGTTGCTCAGTAGCCATAACCCACCTCTGTGGCAGGTGATGTTGCATGCTGGATGGTGAGGCAGAGAAAGCTGGTAACAGGGTGGGAGAAGAGCCAGATTCCTTGCTGGAATAAGACCCTCCTGTTTGTTTCCCTGCATGCTCAGAAGGTGCCATTGTGTGCCCTGCTATCAGCTTAATTGGCTAACTCTAAGTGAAGGTATCAAAGCTGGTGTTCAACATTGCAGAAATGCGTGTGTCTTGGCAGCAAGACACTTAGTTTTACGCTTATCCAGTGCACAGTACAAATACACCTCTTTCTTGACCTTCTTCATCAATTCCAGTGGATAAAGCCAAGTCTTCTGGAAGACCAGGCATTTGAGAGTTGGAGCAAGATAACTAATCCATTAACATCAAAGCATGCAAATTTTAAGAAATTATTCATTTGAAAGAGCAGGCAGTAAGGGTGGTGTGAAAGTCTTGTACTCCTAACCAGGTGTCCTGGTGTGCCACTTCAGTCCTTCATTCCTTCAGTCCTGTGGACATACAGCTGTAGTGCCAGACCAGCTGCTTTGGTGTAACCATTGGTGGGGGAGCAATCTAACAAGGCTGCAGTGGGCTGGATTGTTGCTCCCACTCTTCCACTTGAGAGGTCTCACTTGGAGCTTGGGTAGACCCTTGACTTTGAAAATGGAGGTAGAGGAGAAGGTTAAAATCAAAGCAGAAAGGCAAAAGGTTATTTTCTGCATGTAAGTGATGAGGAAAGATGGTCTGGGCTAGAGTACTGGATGTCACACTTACATAGAGAACAGTAGTTCACTAAGCACTACGTTTTTGGTTTTGGAAAAAAAAAACATAAAAAAAATTTTGCTCTTTCAAACTTGGTAAAATACCACCTTTTGACTGGGTCTTTGTGCTAGTTGTAAATAATTTTGCTTTATGGTTGGGTAATGTATTTTATAGTAGCAGCAAAGCTCTGTATTTTGAGTTTTGCAGCCCAGGCTGAATAAACCAAATACTTGGAACACTCTTGGTCACAGTTGTTTTTTGCATGAGGGAATTCTCTACTGCTTCACATTATTCAGCATGTCTTTATGTCTAATTGTTTTTTCCTCTTATGCTCTGCTCCTAAGATTAGTACAGTCTTCCTTCTCATAGATAAATAATTTAAATACCTGAACTGATTAAATGCATGCATCTGAGCTCAGAGTGATCATGACTTTTTTTTGTATTGTTATTATTCAAAGACTGACTTTTCTGAAGAAGATTCAAAGCAACTCAAAATAGCTTCATCACCAAAACAGCAGCCATAACTTGAAAAATAATACTATCATGTCATGGATTCTGACAGTGTACATTTGCCCTCCCATTATTGAACATCTCATTGAACAATCGAGGATTTATTGACAACTCATTTATTTTGCCTAATTGTGTGACTTACTGGAGGGCAGGACCCTCCTTCCCTGTGCAGAATGATGGCAAAGACATTGATGCAAAGTGGGTTTGTGCTGTGCAGTAACTTGATTGCACTGTTGGAGGGTGCTTCATGATGTCAAAGTTGACTGAAGAAGGTCTTCAGCCTCCAAGGTTGGATTTGACTGTGCCTCTTGCCTGGCATGGCATGGGAAGATGCCAGGAGCCAAACGTGGTGCCTCTGTGAAGTGGAGAGGCTCACGGAGAGTGGGTGGCTGCTCCTGAAGGTTGGGGCTCCGCTTGGAAGTGCCAGGAGCAGCTTCTTAGAGGTGGCAACACTCAGTGGTGGTGTGAAGAGAACTGTCAGAGAGATTCAGGAACTGTCAAGTTCCATCTCTGCCACTTGCAGAGGTTGCTTTTCCCACTGATATGGGGTCATCTGAGGGCTCACACAAAGCCCTTGTGCTACTGAGGGCAGATGTGCCTCTTGCTGGGGAGTGTGGATTGCCTGCAGCAGTTCTTCCCTATCTGGAAAAAGTCCTTTCTGCTAATTTTCTTTTAAAAATGTATTTTCAAAGAGGAACAACTCTCCTGCGTTTTCTCATGTAAAGCAGTACGTGTTCCATAGCTGCCTCTGGAGGACTGCAACCCAAACCAGCTATCTAAGGAGAGAGGTCTTTTTCCCTAACATGAGAGCTATCTCATCCTGCATTGTGATCAGTCAGTGTGTTTCATCTCAGACTGGCTGACAATAGCACTCAGACGACTGGAGTTTCTTCTCCCTTTGTTGTAAAAAATACTCCTAGGAACTACCTTTATAGAGCAACTCTGTATCTCTAGGCTAAAGTTAAACCACAGCTGGAAAACATCTCTCATCTCTCATTCAAAACATCTCATACAGAGAGATTTAAAACTCATGCCAGAAAGCTGTGGCCTAATTCTTTGCCCATGATTTCCTGCTGTACCAGTGCTACTCTACAGTCCAGAGAATGGATTGAGAACAGCTGTGAGGAGAAAGACTTGCGGTTGATGAGAAGCTCAATGTGAGCCAGCAATGTGCACTTGCAGCCCAGAAAGCCATCCTGGGCTGCATCAAAAGAAGCGTGGCCATCAGCTTGAGGGAGGTGATTCTTCCCCTCTACTCCACTCTTGTGAGACCTCACACAGAATACTGAGTCCAGTTCTGGAGCCCTCAACACAGGAAGGACATGGAGTTGTTGGAACCAGTCCAGAGAACGGCCATGAAGATGATCAGAGGGCTGATGCACCTCTCCTGTGAAGACAGGCTGAGAGAATTGGGGTTGTTCAGCCTGGAGAAGAGAAGACTCTAGGGAGAGCTTTAAGCAGCCTTCCAGTACCTGAAGGGGAAAAGCTGTGGAGGGACATTTTACAAGGGCATATAGTGAGAGGACAAGGGGTGATGGGTTCAAACTGAAAAAAGGGAGATTTAGATTCGGTATTAGAGAGAAATTCTTTACTGTGGGGGTGGTGAGACAGTGGCACAGGTTGCCCAGGGAGATCATGGTTGCCCCAGCAGTGTTTAAGGCCAGGGTGGATGAGCCTTTGTGCAGCCTGGCCCTGACCATGGCAGAGGGGTTGGAATTAGGTGATCTTTGAGGTCTCTTTCAACCCAAACCATTCTTTGATTCTGCTTTGATTCCCTTTATCTTGTCTGTCTTATTTGCAGAGGAAAGCGTAGAGAAAACTAGTGATATTATGAAAGTTTCACTTTATAATTTGATCCTACCCTCCCTATTTTATTTTATTGTTTTTATGGTACAATAACTTGGCTGACACATCATCACATTAGCCCTCCACCTGGCTTCCCACTCTCCCTGATAAGCAGTGCTCACCAGGTTTTCAGTAAGCCAGCATAATTCCTGCTTGGATCCAGTTACTGCTTGTCTCTTGAGCCCATCCATTGTCATGGCATCAGTGTTTTGTGCTTTTTGCTCTTTCAAATTATCTCTTGCTTTAGTCCATCATAGTTACATTTGCTTCTTCTAAAGCAAATTCTATGCCTGCCTGTATCTCTTTGCATGGTTTGGGTGTGGGTTTCCTCAGTAACCCCAGGTTGGGCCCAGGTAGGCCTCCTGACTGCTTCCCATCTGTCAAAACCTCTTGCCATCCTGATCTCAAAGCTGGTGCTGCTCTCTCCTTTTTGCCATCTCATCCCTCTCCAGACACACTTTGATCTCCTGGGCTACGGAAGCCCCTGAGCTTTGCAAGCTTACTGTCCTTCTGCCAGTCACTTCTTCTTGATGAATGTCCTTGTGAATAGGCCGGGCTTTCTGTGCCCTGTCCCACCACTCTCCTCAGTGCTGGTGCTTTCCCTGTGACTTACTGCCCTTAGTCACTAGGCAAAAAGCATCTCCTTCCATGTCACAGCCAGCTCTCCTGCAGGTTTCTGTTTGGTTGCTCCTTGTCTCAGTTTGATTATTCCAAGTGTGTCATAAAACTTTTAAGAGTACTGCTTCCTAACCACCCAGTGAGTTTCTGCAGAGTTTTGGTGCTGTCTGCCTGCTGTCTGCTATGCTGTCTGCATAACTTGCAGGAGGCTTGTTCCTTCATCGTGAATCTTCGCTAGAGCTAGGGTTGATGCCTGTGCAACATGATTGCACAGACACTTTAAAACTTTTACTTACTGTGTGACCACATTAAAAAAATGCAGAGAGGGCTGACCCTCTTTTTTCCCCACTTATTATCATGTTCTTCTATCATCCTGCTTTTGAGAGATTGCAGTGGGTTTTGATCTAGAGAGTTTGATATCTGCTGTGCTGGGAGACAAGAGCTGTAATGGTGATGAAGCAGCATGACAGCCAGTAATACTAAACTTGTTCCAACTTGGGAGCAAAAAAAGGTTAAGCATCTTCCCTGAAGAGGCTTGGCTCCCCCACAGTATTAGCCAAGACCAAGTCAGAGAGGAAAAATGCAACATGATGCAGAAAGTGTAGAAACTGGATGATGTGAGAAACATTTTGAGTTGAAGTGGTTGTATCCACACCTTGTTTCTTGTTCTGCTTAAGTCACTTCTTGGCTGCCCAGGCACCACAGAAGCAAAAGGACCACAAAAAGGATCCTTGGTACTGTTGCTTCTGGTGTCTGAGCTGCCTCCTTCCAAATGAACTGAGTTTTTCCGCCTGGCACTGTCTTATGTTGTTGTCCATCTCATGCATCTGTAGGAGCTGGGACAGGTAAGATACAACCTAGCCAGGCTGGTTTTAGAGGCAGGGAGAAAACCCAGGGCCAGTCGAGGCTAGGCAGATGTTATGTTTACTATTTAGCCCCTGGGAAAGCCTCCCCATAGTTTGTCTGGTACTGCCTCTCACTTGACCCCAGGGTGAGGGGTGCAGGATGCTCCAGGGACACACTGGTTGACTGGGGCCATGCCAGTCCAAATTACTTAGCATTTTGGAAAGCCATTTCAGCAGGATTATCTCCATAAAACTAGCCAAGAAGAATGTCAGCATTTTTTTTTTTTACACCTGTTTGTCTTGTTTTGCTTGTAGACATTAATAGAACTGTGAAAAAAATCTTTCAAGACCTATTAATGGAGGGGTCATGTTGAAGTATAGTTAGGTTATATGGAGTGCAGGAAGTGAAAACTTGAAGACTCATTATGTGATGGTGAGAAAACCTCTTGCACTCTTACACTAGAGGAGGGCAAATGCAGCCTCAGTTTACTCTGTATGGCATGTTAAAAATGTACGTGTTGTGTTTAAGAAAAATTGAATGTAAATCCTGCTACATTTGCTTGTTGCTAGTAAAATACATTTCCTCACTTGGTCATCATTGTCTCCTGGGAAAGTTGCACCAGTTGTATTAACTTAATGGCAGATCTGCTAATGAAGTCAGTGGGTTTGGGATTTCGACACATGGCTCAGAAAATTTTGTTTATTCTGTTGCTATAGGCTGTGGGGTTGTAAAAATGTGATTGCTTCATGCTGTCAGTTTGCAAAAGGGTACTTGTGAGGAAGGAAACATGAGCTGACAGAATAACCTGCCAAAATAATTAAGTGTGTAGCTAAATGAATATAAAAAGACCAGACAAGTAAATTGGTTTTGTACAAATAGCTTTTTTTTCTCCTTTCTGTTTTATTTTTCTTTTGAGGCTTGCTGAAGTATGAAGATCCCTCTGTGAAAATAAGGTGAGCAATTAGTATTAATTGATTTGGTTTTTAATATTGGTTGAAATGAATTTGCTGAAGATTAGTGTTGAAACGTATGCAATTTCAGGAGAAATTGATTGCATTTCATCTCTTCCATGTGTAGCTTTCCCTTAAACTGCTAATGAAAGTTCAATAACTAATGAACAGAATGCTTCATTAAATGTGCACTCAGCTCAGAATAGTTAACAAGTGTCTTCCTGGGGTCCTTTTCTCTCTCCAGCCCCCCTCCTTCTCTGGGTATACAGTGAAGGGATATAATAAGACTTGTGTCCATTTCTGTATTCCTCTTTGGAAAGTCTTTTGCATGGAAAGGCTGGGGGGGGTTTGTGTGTTTTGCCATTGGTAGCAATTACTGCTGCTTGCAGTTGTAGCTCCCAGTTCAGAACAAAGCTGTTTTGTGTGCCTCGCCAGTAATAGCTGTTGACAGTTGATAATGTTGGAGACCTCTCATTGTGGCTGGAGTCTGAATTATACCAACTGCTACTGAACCAAAATTACAGGCTTTTCATTTTAGCTTCAGGGCTCCCCATCCTGCAACGTTTTCTTTCCTCCACCGAAAAAAATAAGTCAGTGTTAGAGGTTTTCCCTAAACCTACGAAGCCAGACACAGAAACGAAGTTCACAAAGACTGCCTAAATTTCTATTCTTTCCTGCTCTCAGACTTCCCTGGTAACACCTAGTTAATACATCTCTCGGGGCCATTGAACTCTGCAATATATGTTAGGTGGAAATATTGAGTAAGGGGGGGAAATTGCTGGGGGACTCTGTGTATCCAGTTACTGATGCAGCTCATGGACCACAAACCACTTAAAAACCCAGCCTGAGCAGCTGGAAACAGAGGGTGAGTGCTGTGGTAGGCAGGGAGGGACCCACGGTGAGACCTCTGGCATGGGGGAGCTCTTGGTGTATACACCAATGATGGTGAGTTGCTGCTACAGAGGAGGCCTTGGCTGGCCATCTTTCTTGCTAGTAGCTTTGAGTGAGATAACTGGTGTTGCCTGGGCATTTTCCAATTTATTTTTGTGATAAAATTTTCATTAGTAGGATGGTATGAAAATTAATGTGTCATTAACAAATGTCCGGGAATGCTGTTTGCTCAGAAGTGATTAGGAGATTTAGTAATGGATTAGTTGTAATTATTCTGTTGGAATCCTCCTAATGTGTGTAGACACAAGGCATGTGTCTTCTCTGAAAAGGCTGTTTCTGGGGCTTCCTCATGTGGGAATGTGAGAGGAATGTGTGTGTTGTGTTACTTTGGAGAATTATTTGTTGGCAATTCATGTTTTCATCCTTGCTTTGCAAGATAAAACTGCTTAGCTTTCAACTTTGAATCAATATGAAATTTTTATTTCTGCATGTGGAAATTGTTGGCAAAATACAATTTTAGAGAAGTGTTCTTTTTGCATCGCAGAAGGCTTAAAATTCTTGTGAGAATGAAAGAACAGTCTTCCTTTGGTCATTTGTCAATGTCTAGAGGTACCTGCTGGGACATGAGTTGAAAGTAGGCTCAAACTGGATGAATGAGGTGGGTTTTTGTGCAGCCTTGTCTTCCCATGGGGTCTTGCAAATACACACATCAAATTAGATTTTTTTTCTTGAATGAAAGATGTCTTTGCAAGACTACTAAATAGTGCCAGACCTTTCTGTTTTAGGGATGTGTATAAAACATGGGCAGGTGCTACTGATGCTTCTCCTGAGTGCTCTCCCAGCTTTCAGCACTGTGCCATTTGGGGGTTTCATAGGCCAGCAGCAGCCTCTTTGTATTGAACATCTTTTTCCAGAGAGGCCAAACAATGTGTTACTTTGCCCTTCCTGTGACTGGCAGTGGCTGTGAGACCTGTGGGTGGTGTGAGCCTCAAAGATAACCCTGACTTGCCTAGGTGGACCATTAAGTCAGGTGCCACCTGGCTGCTGCTATCCGTCTGCAGTGCAACCACAACCTAAGAATGGGGAAAAAAAGCCTATCTTTTGGACATGAGTGATGGTTTACTTCACTAGTACCTCGGGCTTTTATGTTTCAGCTGCTTGTGTGAGCAGGGATATTTGGGTTAAACAGGTGGGTAGCAGCTTGTGGTGGTATTGACATAAATCCCTTACATTGCATCATTGTGGATGCTCTGGTGTAAGGGATTTCATGTCCTTGAAAGTCTATTTCAGGGCATCAGAGATCTTGTCCTCCGATTCAGATGTACCCAAATGCTGATACTCCTCAGTTGGTTTCTGACAATCTGCACCATTTTTTTGGTGGTGACTGCGTGCATTTCTCTCCAGATAATATGAACATGAAATCTGGCAGTGTCATCCTCATATACATCATCTGTGTTTAGTTATGTAGGGGGCTTGTGATGGGTCAAGGAAAATCTTGGATGGTATTGAACTATGGTATGGGTGGTTTGCTTTTGTGAGGGTTTTGTTTTGGTTTTTTTTTTGGTGCCACAGTCAGGTCAAGGATGCATTAATTTCAATGTTAAAGACTGGGGCATAGCAGCAGTGGGCCAGTTACAGCTTTCTTGAAGACAGTCACTGGAGCATGTGACCGTGGAGGTACTTAGTGGTTCACTAATTACATTACTCACTTCAGCTTGTTTGGGCCATCTGTGGTTAGCAGGCTGCTAGCCCCATGGCACAGCTTAAGCTCGGATGGCTGTAGGCTGGCTGGGCTCTCCCATGGCAATGCTCAGAGGAAGAGCTGGGCTTCAGCTGTCTGCCTGGCCCCTACGAAGAGACACCTTTCTACAGGGATGAGTTGTGGGACAAGACTCCAAGCATAGATCCAAGCTTGTAGGAAGAAGCCAGGTATGAAAAAAAGTAGCAAAATGCTTATGAAGTGACTTCAGACAAAGATTGGTGATTTACTGAGGAAACTCATCACCTTTTCTGTATTTGTTTGTCTACTGGCAGACAGTCACTCTGTCTTGTATGCAAGCGTGCCCTTGCCAGCAGTGGAAAGGTGCAGGGACTGAAGGACAGGGAACAAAATCCTGCAAAGAAACATGGGAAAGCCTACCCTTTTGTAAAAATGACCCCGAGCAAGGGCAATTAGCTGCAGCTGAGGTGTGTGTGTGGTAGGTGACTTTCTTGGAAATTGTGGATATATACTATGTTAAGATCTTCTGAAATGACAAAAACATATTTTGCTGTACCTTGGTTTCCATCTGTTATAAATTAGGAAACACAGTTTGTCTATAACAAAGCAGACCTTGTTAAAATAAAAGCTGGAAGTATGTGCACCCTTGAATTAAACCAAGAAGAAAAACATACCCATTTGGTGTTTGGATGCAGCTGTGAAGCCAAATGCTTGACTAAGCTGAGGGATCCCACACGTCATCCCTTGTCCTTGCCTTTTTTTCCCCACTATGGGGTGGGATCTGCCCTGTAATCTTTCACCTATGGTCTTGCTGAGGGAATGAAAAAGGCTCGGGGACAGTGAGGAGGCATTTGAAGGATGTGATTAATCCAGGGGGAGCAGAATTGGCCAACAGAGAGTAGGTCCTCCTCAGTTATTTTTGTCTGATTTATTTTTTTTAACTTAAGAGTGCCAGAAAACTCTCCCCCCTTCCTTACCCTTCCTGGAAAATTAAAAAACAGCCTTCAGAAGGAAACCCCCCGGGGATTGATAAACAAGCTATCTGCATTTTTGTGGTGGGAAGAGGTCTCCTTCCCTTAGCCTCTGCTCCATGTAGCCTGTATCTATTGCCCACCTGAGCCTCAATGGTCTCTAGTTTTACAGACATTTTAAAAGAGAACTAAACTGCTGGTCAAGTGCCACAACACTTCCTTGGGCAGGTGGACGTGACTGTGGCTGCTCCTGGTGGGGTCCCAAAATGCTGGAGTTTCTCCTGTCTTCCCTGGTTTTTGCACAGGTCTATGTAGGAGAGGTGTATCAGGACAAGCACACACTGATGCTGAAAGGAACAGTCTCCCTTGAGTACTCTTTCTCCTGCTGAACATGTGAAACACCAGCTAAGTGAGCTTATGCATTTGCTTGCTTGCACATTCTTACTTTTTGCTGAGTTTCTTTGGCTGTTTCTGGCCCTGGCCCCTAGAGTTCGCTTTCTGGATCTTACCTTATGTTTCTGTGGAGCTCAGACATGAAATATGAGGTTTCTGGGATAATATCTTTGCCTAAGACTGTTCCATTCAGATAGAGGAGTCTTACAAGCTTAATGACTTTTGCCAGCACTTTACCTGTTGCCTCCTTTTGTCCTGCAGTGGGAGCAGGAAAGGCAGGAGCAAAGACAGCTGAACCATGTCCTTAAAAGCAAACTTTCAGCTTGGTGCAGCTGCTGAAGCAAACCTGTAATTTTTCTGTGGAGTAGCCAAACTGTTTTGAAATATGGGAAGAGAGGAAGAGAAATTTTGCTTCAGGTTTCTCTTTGTGCTGAAGGTGTGGGAGGACATCCTTGGGCCCTGTGTTTGCTCCATCCTGGAGGGGAGGGTGTCCATGGAACTCTGTACTGGTAGCAGGAAGGACCATTTTTGTAGACTGATTTGAGCTGTTGGTACACTTAAGGGTCAGCAGCAGTCGTGAAAGCACAGTTTTACTGACTGTAGAGAGAGCCCACAGGATCCACACCAGCTGAAATCCTAACCGAGGTCTGTGGAGGAGGTGAGGGCACCCTAATGGGAATCATCATGTGGCAAAATTGAGAATGGCAACATATGAAATGCCTGGGGAGATTTGCCTGCTGCAGATGCTTGAGGTCTCTGGAGTCAATGAGCAACTGAGTTTTAGTCTGCTGGGAGGTAATTTATTCCTTCCTTTGATGGACAGGAGAGGGAATATCTCATGCACGGTTCCTCTTGGCAAGTGTAAGAGGCAGCAAGCAGCAGCATAACATGAGAATCTCGGGCTGGGGATCCTGCTCAGCGACCTGCATAGCCCAAGGGCCATGCTCTGTGACAGCCAGCAAAAGCAGCAGCCCTGGGGGAGTTCCTGAAGGCTTGGTTTGATGATGGGGAGCTGCAGCCAGGAGTGCGAAGTACCCCTGTAACACCAGGTGGGGTAACAGCGCTGCCCCTGGTGGGATCATCAGCTGTCTGGGAGGGGGAGGTGGCTGGAGGAAATGTACAGACCTGCTCTTGGATGACATGTGCTGACCTTGCCAACTGGGCAGATAAAAAGGACTGAGAGCAAACTGGGGCTGCTGGTGCAGGCAGAGCTGGGTGAGGGGATGAAGGTCAGAGGGACGAGTGGTTTCTGAGCTTGCAGCCTGCGGGTCAAGAGCAGACTTGTGTATGTCAGCAGAACCCAACACATCTTCAGGGGCTTTCACTCATGACCAATAGTAGTAAACATTGCTCTCTTAGATCTGCGTAAATCCTTACTGACAGAAGGAATGTGCAGGTTTCTTGCCTCATGCCTCCTTTCCTCCAGCACACCCTGTGTACACACAGAGGGGGACCCATTTATTCAACTTTCCTATGGACCACTGAAAATCTTTAGGCGTATGGGTTGGGAAGCCTTTGACTGGTTTTCAGTTCCTCTCTTGAATGGGAAAGGGTCATTAGAAGAGGTATTTCAGCATGCAGATGCAAACGTGGGTAGTTTAGCAGTGTTGTTGCTGGGTGGGGATCTTCTGAAGATGTCATTATTATGTGACCTGTTTGTACACAGACATGGTTTCCTCTGCAAGGATATCTGCTGAAGCTGCTGAGAGCATGCACTGTGTTAGGACAAGGGGAAAAAATTATGGAAACAATGAGGATTCAACATGTCTGTGATAGACAGAAGTCTCCCTTTAGGGATGGTGGCTATCATTAAAGGGCTGTATACCTTCTCTCAAGCTGAAGATGGGAATTGCTGTATTTTTTTGTACTTTTGACAGAAGCAGTAAGAGTTGTCGAACATTTTGATAGTTACCTGAGAGTGTTGTCCTGCCTGAAATCTGCATATGGCTTTTACAGCACCAGTGTGCTCATTAACTGATGTGCTAAGCTAAGCATCTCTCTTCATGCCACTAAATTATTTTCTTGGTCTTGGCTGTCAGTTGAACTTCAGCGGTGAAATTGCTTCCTTTAGAGAGCTGTGCCAAAAATTGCTTGGAGCTGAATTTGCAGTAAGAGAGGGCTGGGTATAGTCTGTAGAAGTTAGTGAGAGAAGAATGATACCTTCATACAGTTATGGCAAAATTATGAGAAGTAGCTGGAGAAGAGTAAGATTGGTGAGGCTGAACTGTGTGAAGGAAATCATCCAGCACCAGCAGCTCATACTATGGGCAAATGTGTGTTTCTGACATGAGGAGAAAATTTGTGCTGTCTTTTTTTAATTCTAGGCCTGCTTTGGACTTTGTGAAGAGGAATAGTTTAATCACCATTACCTTAGTTTTAGCTTTAAGTGTGTTGTTACCCAGGCTTTCAGGTGTTGAGATGATGTTTGTTCCTAAAGTGATTATGAAAATACATAAGCTCTTGGAGAGGCAAAAATTTGGAAGTGTCTTCACCTGGCTTGGGCTGGCAACTCAGGATTTCTCCTCATTGTGGACAGAAAAACCAAGTTTTTCCAAGGTGATGACTAAATCTCAAGTTTTGCAGAAAATAAGAGCCTTTTTTTTTTCATGTCTAGTGTGCCTATGCACCTAATCTTTGTTTTTTGTTGTCTAGGTATTTATTGAAGTGCAGACTTAACCCGAATAATATTGAAGTGGGTGTATTTCAGCATGTTTCTATATGCCAGCTTCCTGTTTCTTTTCTTCTTCCTCTTCCAATTGCCATGGTCATGGACTTGCCAACATTAGAGTGGTGCATGTGTGAAGGTATAGAAGACTTCCCCTCATCCAGGAGCTCTGGAGTCCTAAATCCTTCTGGAGTCCTAAATCCTTCTCCACTCACCCATGTTGCATGCTGTTTGGCAAGTCCTGTTGTCTTTTTTCCACTTGTGCGTGGTAGTCATAATCATCTCTCTAACAACTGTGGCTACACAAAAATGTTTATGCCGTCAAAGCTGATGATGCAAATGTACCATCTTTGCTCATCAGGTCCTTCTTTCCTTTCCTTGAGTACTTTAAAGCCTCCTTGAGTTGGTGGGAGGAGTGTACGAAACATCTTTCTGGGAGGAGGTGTCTGAACCTGTTTGTACTTCAGGGGCAGGTACTGTTTTGTATTTCTTTTATCCCCATGAAAGACGAGCTTTTCTTCTTTTGTTTGCAGAATGCTTTAGGCTTTCCCTTTGCTTGGTGGTGTCACGAGCCACACAAAATAGGAAGATGCCAGAAAAGCAGGAATGGAGAGGCAACTGTTTGTATGTGTTGTTTTCTTCTTCCTTGCAGTTGACTGTGGCAAATAAATGTATCTCTTGATCTGTAGCCACTAAATGCTTGGCTGATGAATTTTACCAGTGTGAAATTTGAAGATAACATGTTGAGAATCATCACTTGCTCCTCACCCTCCCATCCTGTGGGTTAAGGGTGGGGTGTGCCCAAAAGTGTCCCCAGAGCATGGCTGCAGCACCATGCATGCTGGGCTTTGGCAAGGCTGTGAGGTGCCACAACTTGATGCTTGCCAGTTGTACTGGCTGACACTGTAAGAAAAAGCACCAATATGTTCAGCACAGGTTTTGTTGGGGATGTTATGTGTTTCTGCTTTAAGTCACTACTGTGCCATTTCCAGTCTGGTCTTTGCAGGAGGTGCACTCTTTCCTCTGCATTGTGCCCCCTCTGCTAATATTTTTGCCCAAATTCTTGGTGCATGTTCCCTTTCTTCCCAACCCTTAGATACCTGTTGAAAAAAATTGATACTGTTTTCTTCTCACTAACCAAGTGCTGGCAGGAACAGCTTTTTTTAGTCATTAAAGGTGACTATTTTTCTGAAGGAATTAAGTCACCAGTTCTGATCACTCTGCCAGATCAACTGGAGTGTAGTCCTTGCATGTACTATTGCATATTTCAAGACAAGGATGATGATTATTGCTGGTTTTACTTGGTGGCATATCGTGATGGAAGATTTTGCTGAGTCCATAGACTTGACTGCTGCAGTGGGACACTGTTCCTAGCTCATATAAGTTCAAAAGTGAGGTCATGTTGTGTGGCACCATAAAACAAGTCCTGGCTTCATGTAGGTGGGTAGGACAGTTGATATCGATGGAGTTCCTCCAGCTTTGCCAACAAAACCTGATCTAATCTTAAATCTTGTCTTTCAAGTTAGATATAGCTGTGTCACTCATCAGTAGATGCTTTCCTTTAAAATTGCTTCTGTAATACTTGGTGAAGATAATTTTCTCCCCTCTAAGCTTTTGAAGCGATTGAATCAATTCGTCTTTTGTTAACCCATGCCAAATGTTTTCTGTATTTGAAATACTGTTTCTACTATCTGAGATTAAAATATTAAATTTCCCACTCTCATTTAACTTAAAAACATTCTACATTTCAGGATCTGAAATTGTTCAGCATTTCTAGAGGAGACTGAAGTATCTGTAGCCTTTGTTGCAGAGGTAGCATTCAAAAGCAAAACTGAGTCCTTTTGTGTAACTTCTTGTTACAGAATAAGATAAAACTTGTAGAAATCCTCAAGAGAATATAAGCATTGATACCTATCCATCCATCTCTATAACTAGAGCTGCAATGATTTCAAAGTGATTGTCAGACCCTGGGTTTCTCCCTTTGGAGTCTCAAAAGATTTGTTCTCATGTTTGAGTCTGTTTTAATATCTGTGTCTCATTACCAGAGTCCTTCTGCCACTTTGGGCTCCCTTTGTACTTGGGTTGTAATATGTGCTTGCACTCCAAATGCCTAAAGTAAACCTGCTGCCACTTTTTTTCAAGTAGCCTCTCTAGTTGCTTTTTGGAGGAGAATATAACTTGGCATAATCTCAGTATTTATTTGTGTTAAAGTGGTGTGAGGCTCGTGACCTGAAGGCCCAGTGTGCTGAAGCATTTCACAGAAAATATCACCAATCTTATATAGAAAATAGTGATAAATAAAATAAAGTCTAACCACAAAGTTTTGAGGATCACGAGATGCTGCTGCCCCATTATTCAGTTTTACTACTTGTGGTAGTAGGTAATGACCCCGATGGGCTGTAAGATCACTGTATTATACAATATAATGAGAATAAGGGAGTCAGCTCCTTAACACTGGGTACTTTTGTTATCTGCCATGGCAAGTGAAACTTCTAGTGATACCTGGAATGTGTCTGCTGCTCCAGGCATCACAGCCAGCCCCAGCAAAGAGACTAAATGCAGCCTCTTGTGGTGCCTGAAGCTGATGTGGGTTTGCATGGCCCCAAAGCTGGCTGCCGAGGGGGTTTGGTGCAGATTGGAGTCTGTATGCCCTGCGGTCTCAGGGAGGCCTTTTCTAAAGAGGGAAGTGTTGTGGGGTTTTTTGTTTTTTTGGTTTTTGGTTTTTTTTCTCTGCTGTATTTTGAAAATGCAGCTGGTGGTCCCTTCAGTTCTGAAAAGCCAGGCTTAGAGGCAACTGAGCTGTCTTGAAATACCTAATTAAGTATGAATTTAAGCTTGTCTGTGTGAGAAACTAGGCAGCCTAGCTGTAATAGGATTGTTCTGGCTCATTTTAATTGTGCTGATTTAACTTGTGTGTAAGTTGGGCTTTAACACAGGACAGCATTTGGGGGCAGACATCTCTCTGAAGCCTGCAGTCAAACCAACCTGTTGTGACTGTCTGAACCTCTCTTTGATGCCCTGTAACTTTGAGACCTGCCAGCAGTTATGGGTGATCCAGGTAGCAGAGAACATTTCTGATCCTCATTCTTACTAGTCCTTGCAGCTTGTGCTGTGCATTTGAACGTCTTTGTACTGCAGATGACCCATGTTAAGGGTAATGATAATAGTCTTTTATAAATATTTTAAGTCAGGAGTTACTCATGCATACAGTATTCAATTTTACTTATTTATTTTATACAGTGTTATGAGCAGAAGAGTTGAACACTCGGAAGGTCAGGGGAAATGCTGCCTGAAAACTACTTGTGTGCATTCATCACAATGATCTTAAGTAAATGCTATGCAATTGTGTAGTGAGTTTATTTTTTTTCTTCCTAGGACTTTTTTTCAGGATGTTTCTTTTTAGTAAAGAATTAATAGTTTGTTGATTTTTTTTAAAACATCCCTTATGTAACTTCCAAATAATATTTTAAGCAGCAGTTTGGTTTTGTTTTTTCTTTTTGTTGGTGGAAGTAGTTTCTGCAGAAATAGCAACACATATCTTTTGGTTGATGCTGCTCTCCCTTGTGGCTTTATGGAGTTGCTATTGCTTGCCCTTCCTTGTATCTGGGAATTCCCTGTAGAGATTCAGATGTTGAGGGAATTTAGGCTGTGTTTCATGTCAAATCTCTGGGCTAGAGAGAAGGTTGTCCTTGTAACTATTAAATTCCTGTGCTATGAGCAAGGAAATCAGTACTAACTCCTAAGTCTTAAAGCAAGAAGAGCTTGTGTGAGCATCTCACTGACAGAAGCAGCATTTGGCTTTTTCTGTGAGGAAGAAGATTGGCTCTGTGGCTGGGACTACTGCCTGATGGAGGGCTCCAGAAATCTCCTTCTGCAGCTTAAACAGGGATGCTATTGCTATTTTCCCCTTTGGGTTTTAGATCAAGGTTTTGATATAGCAGCATCACAAACTGGGGAGAAAAAAATAAATATGTAAAATCCCCCAAACATTACCTCTGAACACTTCACTGCAAGAGTATTTGACTTTTATGGCTTGTTTTACTCCTTGGCTTCTGAGCTCCTTTCAGATCAGATGTACTGCTGAAACTGGTTTACAATATTTATAGAGTTTTGCCACTGAATTTGCTGTGCATGAGAGAGAAGCACTTTCTTTTTTTTTCCACTGTGAATGAATTGCTATCAGGCTGGTTCTCCTTTTTATGGAAGTAAGTTTGCTTCAGAAGGCTAAAAGTATAAATTCTCTATCTGATATTTGACTTGAATGGGTAGCCCTACTAAAAAATTAATGGAATGGGATAGCCTGGATGATGATTTCTCTTCTGATGTTAAAAAGTTGTATATGCTCCTTTTCTTTTTAATTGCTTGGTGAGCTTCCTTCTTAACTATCCATATATCTATCTCATTTTGTTTTTTTTCCTTTGCATACAATTCCCTTGGATCCTGGTGCTCATAGTTGGGTTGCTAACTTAGTCTGCCAGCACTGTAGTTGCTTTTTGAGATCCAACTGGGCCAGCTACTGACGTGTTTAGTATGGCTCTGTATGTTTGGTGTTGTGCTGATAACCTCAGGCAGTTTGAGATGCTTCAACGATATAGAAATGGAGCTGAAATTGGTTTGTATACTGGGAAACAGTTTTCTGCACTGGAAGTAACAGTGATTTCCAATCTTTTTTTTTTTTTTTTTTTTTTTTTTTTGTGCATTGGCATGACCTTTGTCTGCCCACTGCCACATTATGAGCAGCGGTGTTGACCTTGTTGCTAGTCCCCGTGGGAGCAGGAACAGGCAGTGGATCCACACTGGGCATCCAAAAACCATCCAGGGCAGCCCCACGTGCCTCAGTGCCATGGGCTGGACCAGCCACAGTGTTGCTGCCGTGGGTCTTCTGGCAAGGAGGGTGTCAGGTCTTCTGGCAAGGAGGGTGTCAGGCAGCACAACCATGAGGAGCAGTGGGCAGTGTGGTTCCTCGTGGGTGCTGCTGGAGGGAGGTGGTACTCAGCCTAGGATGAGGAGAAGGGGCAGCATCTCTACCTTTATGAGGTTACCCAGTTTTTACTGTTCCTGTGCTCTCAAATTTTTTCCTGGAAGCAATAAGAACAAGGCAGAGGCAGATTTTACTCTGCAACAGTGTTTTGTGTCACTTTGCAATAGCGTTTATTTCCCGTGGGCAAAACCAAATGGTAAATACCTTTTAGATTGAAAAAAAACATTAATTACTATAGCATGTTCTTTCCTTTGGCTTGACACTTGCCTTTTTAAAAGCCTAGGTATGGTGTTTTCCATAGCTTGGCTTTGTCAGAGTCAAAAGTCAGAGTTAAATAATTAAAACAAAGATGTTTTCCAGCTAAGTGTTTTCCCTTAAATAAATAGGGAAACCCTCTGTAGCTGGGTAAAAATAAGTAGTGTCTTTGTTGAATTTCTTTTTCTTCTTTGAAGCTTTTTTTAATATACTATACCTAACTGGCAATTTCCAATATTCTCTGCAATTGTTTTGTGGTCATTATCTGCTCTAGTTTGGACAGGATCATTAGGAAGAACAGCACTTGGTCCCCAGCTGAAGAGTGATATTTATGATGTGTCATGTGCTCTTAGCTTGGTGAGGGTGGTTTGTAGAAAGTGTTTTTGCTGCTTCAGGTCCTGTCACTATAAAAGTGTTGCTGAAGAGGAAATTGCTTTTTTCCTGCCTATGGTGCTTGAGCAGTTTGTGCATTTGCTGCTTGGAAATGGTGGAGTGCCTTGGGTTTTGGCTGAGTTGGAAGGCAGGCAGCTCTAGAGCCAGCCCCTTCTTTCTGGAGGACCTGAGCCCAAAGCTTGGGGCAGGTATTAGGATGGCAGCACCATTCCTGTGTTCAGACATGACAGGGAGCTCAGTGGGAGCCCATGTGGTTGGGATTACCTAGTATTAAATTAAACAACAAACTTGCAAACAAAATCTGGGTGTTCTGTGTGTCCCTCACTACTTGCACATCTCAAAGGCTTATGCTGTGCTGTGGTGCCTCTGAGGACTGTACAGCATCTCCATGTGTGGTTGTGTTTGTTAGTTGTCCCCGTAGGTTTGCACACTGGGAACAGGAGGTGAGGATGTGTTTTGCAGGGATGCGGCCTGATTTAAAGCAGGCTTTACAAAACAGTGTTTTACAGAAAGAGCTGTGTTGGCAAGGGAGTCTGGAAACATCTCCTTTCTTCCCTGTAGCCTCCTGGGAGTGGGCAGGTACACCAGGCAGGCAGATACCCCAGCAAGCAGGCTGGTTTGGTGTCCCTGGCTGAGGAAGAGGCTAAGCAAGGAGCTAAGGCAGTCCCCTCAAGAGGACAGCTTGGAAGACATGCCCTTGCCCCCCCTGCTTCTAGTAAAGGTGGGGCTGAGGAGATCTGCATGTGTGGCTACTGGACAGTGGCAGCATTTGCCTATGGTGGCTCTCTGGCGACAGGAGCTGGGGTCTGTGTTTGCAATATGGGCACCTGGCTGCAACTCTTGGGGTCTTCAAGAGGAGTGATGTCTACAAATAAGTAGATAAATAGTAGAGCTGCCTTTGGAGAGGGGCTTTTCACTTTCCTCAGTGTTGCAGTGACATTTAAATGTCACATTTAAAGGTGTACCTTTTGAGGTACACCTCAGCAGTTCACTTTTTACACTTATCTGTTTATTTTATAGCATCTTGATGCTGGCATCAGTTTGAGCTGCCTCTCACACAAGATTATGCAATCAATTCCAGCTGAAAACCAAGAGCTTCACTCAGATCCACTGTGGTGACTGAGCTCCATGGAGCCACATTGTGTTGGAGATACAGAGATAAAAGCTCCTTTGGGTACGGCACTGAAGCACCAACTGCAGCCCTGCTGAGATTCGGGCACCTACTGAACTCTTCTGCTTGTGCTGTGCAAATACAGACCATGTATGTGAAGCCAAGCACACGCCTTGACCTCTGCAGGACTTAAACCATCAGATGCAGAGTGGAATAGCCAATAGATGTGTTGTAAGAGAGAAACTGGGTTTTAAAAAATTAGTATTCCACAACAGTTGCATTTTTTTTGGTACTCAATTATATACCTCTGCCTCTGTGACTGAAGGCATATTGAAAGCACTGGCTTCCAAACTGTGTTTATGGAGCAGCTACCCATCAGGAATTGACCTGGGGTCTTACAGAGCTAAAGGCATGAGTTACAGCAGCCTGCAAGATGTGGATCCCTAATTGAGGTTTTGCATACTTGGTGCATCAGGGGCAGAAGGAAACTTACCAGTTGGTTGCATTCACAAAGGCAGCGGATTCACAGAGATGGGCTGGAGGGATAGAGACCAGACGGAGCAGTTCTTCTTGTTCCTGCTATCCGTGTTCTTGATCTTTTCAGAGCCTGCTTTTTCAGCAACAAACATGCCCGTGCTGTTACTTGGCTTGGTGGTTTTTGTCTTGCCAAGCAAAGAACTGATCCTGGAAGGCTCCTGTAAGATACTGAGAGAATCCTCTGCCTGTTCCCTCTGTAAGGAAAAATTGTGCACACTGTTAGCATAGGCATCAAGCACAGGCATCACCTCAACCACTGCTGACTTCAGTGGGACATGAGAGTGTGAAAGGAGGGGATGAGGGAGAATCTATCCCTAGATCTTTCCCTGTAGGTTGTGCCTTGTTAATCATTATTTTTGGCTGTGCAGAACTGGAGAAGTCATGTATATTAACCTTTTCTTCTTTGCTTGATTTCAACATGGCTTTTACCCTTTCTGCAATCTGGTTGTGGCTGGCTGAGTATGCTAATGTCTTGGGATATGTCTGTTTCTTGGTTTCTTTGAGTAACGATATACAAATCATTTTCCTACCATCATCGAAGTATTCCTTGGCAACTGGGCAAACCAGTAGCTGAATATAGGGTGAAAAGATCCTTGTAGTCTCATTATGGATTCTTATACTAACTGCATTGGTGGGCTGTTGGGGATGGATGGAAGTTGCCTTTGAAATTGTCATCATCCCCATCACCAATTCAGATGCTGCTTTGCCATTGAAACAAGTGAAAAAACTTCCCAGAATCTTTCGCTTCTGAGTTAATGAGAAAATATTTGTGGCTGTGGTATGCATTATTGTATTTACAGCTGGGCTCTGCAGTAAATCCAAGGCTGAATTCAATGGTGCTGTTGACCTGGAGCTTACTCATCCCATCTCCCTCCTTGACTCTCAGCCCCTCAAGTGAATTATGCCTTGTGTTCAGTGTAGGGCCATCTGTTTGCCTCTATGTTCTCTTTTGCTGCAGCCTGATTTGAATGGAAAGGTGAGTCTAAATACATATGACGAGTGGCTCTTGTGCTTCAGATGTCTTGTTCTCCAGCAGAGGAGCCAAGCAATAAAGAAAATGCAAGGCTTTCAGCTTTCCTACAAACATGCTCCTAATGCAAGAATCTAGGGGATTACTGGGAGCAAAGTTGAGGGGTTCTTGAGTTTTGGGATTAATTTGGCACCTCAGACATGAAAGTCTGTTGTGATTGGGCCTGAGTGGCTTTTGAGAGATGCTGAAGTTTGTATTGTGATGTAAAGGTACTGCTGGATAGCCCCCACCGCCATCATGTCCTCCTGGTTCATGCAAAGGAATGAGCTGATACTGCTGTCTAGGTTTTTGCATGCTATCTCCTTTTATATTATAAATTATAATTTCTACATTTATAGATCTTAATTGTGAACAAAATAATTTATATGAATTTTAGAGATGAAAGGTGGTGGATTAATATCTGTCTGGAAACGTGAGGCCGCTTTACTAGAAGGGATCCAGCTCAGGAGTGACTGTGCCTGCTTTAGCCTCTTCTGCCCCATTTGCATCCCTGTGCAGACAGATGAGAGGAGAAGGAGGACTTCCATCCCCTGGTGTCCTCAGAATGCTGGCATGAGGGAAAGGACAAGGAAAATGTGAGTGGTGAGGTGTTCAGGGAGCCAGTTGGCTCGAAACCACTCTTGGTAGGGTTGATTTTTGCCAAGGCTTTGCTTCTACCTGAACACTCTGAGTTGTGTGGGTGCAGGACCATCCAGGGCTGCAGACAGTAGGATCAGATGGAAGACATGCAGGATGCAGATGGAAGGAGGAGTTGTCATCTCTGGCAACAGCATGGGCTGTGACCAGCCTGGGACACCTGGAGTAACATGGATCTCTGTCTCAGCTGCACTGTGCAAATGGTCTTGTGCACCCCTCTTCATTTTCCACTCCCTCTTGTGCTCCTGTCTGCTTTCTGTGCTGCACCAAGCCCTCTAGCAGACTCAGTTGCCTGGTGCTTGCTCATGTTAAGTAGCTTGAAACTTCTCTTGATCGTTGGTTTTAATAGCTTTGATGAAGGAGGAATTTGGCTCCAAATGCTTATTGTCTTACTCTATGCATGGCTGAATTTGCTTCCTGTCCAATGGAGTAGAGAGAGCACCATGCAGGTCAGGTCTTGTTGTCTCTTTGTGCTTCCCTTCTCCCTCTCCTCCTGGTTCTTTCTTTTAGGGACCATGGAGGTTCTTGAAACAGTTACACTTGGTCCTCAGATATCCATAGTGGCAAAACTTCCAGTGATCCCAGCAGTCATATCTGCCTTTGATGTGAGGCTAGTTGCTTGATGCTTATGGGCATCAGTCATTTAACAACTGCAATGTTTATCAGGTGCTACTCAGATAGCTCTCTTCCTCCAGGATTTTTTTTTTTGTATTTTGCAGTTCTTTACAGTCCCCCCCCCCCTTTTTTTTTTTTTTTTTCCTCCAGCGGCCAGTGGGCCTAAAATTACTTCTGCTGGCTCC